>NW_004524619.1:13163933-13199472 GCF_000260255.1 Octodon degus
AAGAAGAAGAAGAAGAAGAAGAAGAAAGAGAGAGAGAGAGAGAGAGAGAGAGAGAGAGAGAGAGAGAGAGAGACAGAGACACAGAGAGACGGATAGACGGACAGACGGACAGACGGACAGAGAGACAGAGGGAGAGAGAGACAGAGAGAGATAGAGAGACAGAGGGAGACAGAGAGACAGAGACAGAGAGACAGAGAGAGACAGAGAGACAGAGAGAGACAGAGAGACAGAGAGACAGAGACAGAGAGAGACATACACAGAGACAAAGAGAGAGAGACAGACAGATAGGGAGAGAGGGAGGGAAGGAGGAGAGAGAGAGAGACAGAGAAAGAGATAGTGAGAGACAGAGAAATAGAGAGAGACAGAAAGAGACCGGGAGACAGAGAGACACAGAAAGATAGAGAGAGACAGAGAGACAGAGAGAGACCGGGAGACAGAGAGACACAGAGAGACAGAGACAGAGAGACACACAGAGAGACAGAGAGAGAAACAGAGAGACACAGAGAGAGACAGAGACAGAGAGACAGAGAGAGAGGGAGAGAGAGGCAGAGAAAGACCTTGTTATCTTAGTGGTCACACAAAATGAATGCAGCGGATGTTGGTTGGGGCTGGGGTGCGGCCCACAAGCCTGAAGAGATACTCAGGTACCCAGGCTTGCAGGGGGGATCCTATTTTCAGTTATTTGTACCCGTGCTACATAGATGGGTTTTATTTTCTATATAATTCTAATTCTCCTTCTGTTATCAAGCCAGAGAAGACATAGCTGACTTCTGTCATCCTCCTGTGAAGGAAGCAGCAATTATGAGTAAGGGGTCCTGAACAAATGCTGGCGTGGTCCCTCTTCCTTGTCCCTGCATTCCTTCCATGCAGACAGCCTAACTGAAGGTGTCTGCTCCCTGCATTGCATGTGCATAAGTTTTCTGAAGCTAACTTTGTTCTCTTAAGCCCCTTTAGCCTTGCTTCTCTGTATTGAAGGGAAGTAAAGAACATAACTGAGGAAAGGTTTTACATTTCTTGTTCTGTTACCTTTTTTTCTTTTTTTTTTCCCAAAATAGAACCTCCGGTGGGGTATAGTGGCACATGCTTGCAATCCCAGCACTCGGGAGGATCACTGTGAGTTTTAGGCCAGCCTGGGCTACATACATAGTACGTTCAAGGCCAGCTTGAAATACAGAGTGAGGTCCTGTTACAAAACGAAAGAATAAAAGCAGCAATTGTCTCAGTTTTCTCTCCACTGTAACAATCTTCTGGATTACAGCAAATCCACTAGCTCCAGTATTGTGACTTCTTCAGTGAGGGTTTCAAGTGCCCCCATATACGCATTTCTTGAGTTAGCTAGTACACGAGAAAAGAATTTTAACCACCGTTTTATTTCTGTGGACGTTCAAGAACAATCTGGAAAAGGTCCTGTTGTAAGCACAGAGCTGGGGAAATGCTGGAGGGCATCGCCGCCATTGTTTTAAAGTTAGCCTGTCAGTCATCGTGATTGAAATGTGCCTCAGTGGCTTCCCCAAGTACAATAAAACGCTTTGCAAAAGGTTGCAGAATTGTAGGATGTAATAAAGTCCGCTTGCCTTCATTTCCAATGCCGCAGAGTCCCCGAGAACGAGGCCCATTTCCTTATGCCTTGGGATTTGTTTGAGTTACTTTCACGCCTGGAAATGACGGAACATAAAAAGAGACATTTAGTTAGAACCAGTAGCATTCTTTTGAGTCGTGGTCGTAAAGGAAAAATAAGTTTGCTTACTGCTAATCTGTTGGATTGCCATTAACATTTTATGAGAGGCGATACTGATGCGGCAGGTGTCATGAACTAGATGGATTCCAGCCACGTCGGTGCCGCGTCCACTCCCTAGGACCCACATTTTCGGTGTCCTCTGCCCGGACGCCATACCAGCAAGGTCAGCTCCCCGGCCTTTTAAACCTCTCTGTTACTGATACAAAGCTGATACATAAATTATACAGATCTAAAATTTTGTGCATCAGGTAAGAATGGATTCCTAAACATAGCAATTTTGAGTACCTGCTGAGGTTGTTAGAAACCGATTTCTGGACTCTGTTCCCCACGATCTGACCTAGCAGGCATGGATAGAGGGCCCTGAATCTGTGATTTCATGCAAGCTCTCTGTAGGAATCTGAAGAGTTTCACTGCTAGATTTAGAGAACTGTTGAACTACTGCATAGAGAGGCAAATCAGATTTACTTTGGTGTCAAGCGAGAGGTTCCATAATTGTGTAGATCAGGCCTAAAATAATTTCCACTCACAAATTAGGAAGGAAGGAGAAAGCCCTTTTAATCTTATTAGGCATGAAAATCAGAAAATTCCTTGCTTGTACAGTGATAAAATGGCCCGGATGCTCACGTGGGAGCCCAGGGAGATGAGCGGCGAAGCTCAGATTCTACCCTACCTTTGCAGCCTTAGCTCCTAGGCCTCAGTTATGGGTATCTGGAAAACCAGTACTCGTCAAGAACGGGACTAACAGGGCCACTGGCTCAAAGCAGAGTAATTCCAGAAAAACAAGTAAGAAAGGGAGAAAGAGGAAGGCTTCAAGGTTTATATTTCACCTCATTTGGGGGTGATTGAAGGAAAGGACACTTGAATTTTGGGGATAGTTATGAGGAATGTGATACACGAAAAGACAGTGTTAAGTATGAATCAGATGTCGCCTCCTGTGTTTTTAAAGGATTTCAGAGAAGCCTTAAATTGCTGTTCCTAGACTATTGGCCCTTGGTGGCTTTGAATGTCTTGTGACTTGGGAAGCTGGACTGTGAGTACTAGTTCCCTGCTTCTTTCAAGGCAATCTCCAATATGGGGCCACTGAGACCCATGTTAGTGAGGCCATATGCACCCACTTCCAGTAGAGAGAGATTCTAGGGAGTCTGGCTGTACAGTTTTCCCGCACATCAGTAGCAAAAGCAGAGAGCAAGGGGCAGGAAACCCTTGGGAATTAAATCTGGCCCCTCTGAGGTCTAGAATATGGAGGCCCAACCACGTTTGCTCTTCACCAAGGCCCGGAAGCTCCCATTTGGCCCAGGATTGCTGCTGCAGGCCCCAGGGGAGCTGCAGTGTGGAGGATCAGTGACATGTGTGCAGCAGTGGTCAACCTCTTGGAGATGGGGGATGGTTTTATTCCCATGTGACACCGGGATCACCTGCTTTGTGTGCAGCGCCACCTGCCCCATCTGGAGATGAGGTCAGCATCCAAGCATTCATTCTGCCCTTGTGCTGAACATTTACTGGCTTCAAGTCAGAGGTACCTGTGCCGGCCTGAGACTGGGTGTGCCCGCTCTGTTCTGCCGCCTCACCTGTCTAGCGCAGATCTGTGTCCTTGAGAAGTTTCCCTTTTATTTTTGGTCTTCTGAACACTGCAGCACTGTTTGTTTCCCACTAAACACTGCCGCACTCTGTGTTTTCCACATCGCTCCTCTGAGCATAATCCCAGTAGCCCCAGCGCCTCTGTAGATGCCCATCACACCTGGGCAGTTTTCTGTTGGTCCCTTCTCAGTGCTCCTGGGATGTGACCTCACACAGTGTGGCATCCAGGTGTCGCTTAGCATCCAGAAGCTGTCTACCACCGTTTCGCTTTCCTGTGTGGCTGGAGGCTCAGGGGAGCTAGAGCCTGCCTTTTGGGGCCACATGGGCGAACCTCTGTGACCTCTGCAGCTGGGGAGAGGAGGTGAGGGTCTGCAGTGCAGTGTGTCTTTGGGCCAGTCAGTCCCCGCTCCACCGCAGGGTGCTTGAGGTTGTGTCAGTGCACACAAAACATTCACAGCACGCCCGGGGCTGCCCCATACTCACCGCATGCCTCTGCTGTCACTGTGTCCACTGGTGTTTCCTCTGTTGTTTCCTCTCAAACTGTGAAGACTTAGCACCCAGCCACTGAAAGCCTCTGCCTAAGCTGCAGAGAGGACAGTGGGGCCGTGTGCTTAGCTCTCAACTTCTTGCCAGATATCAGCACAACCTGCCTCTCTTCCCAGCTCGGGTTGCTTCTTCTCACCTTTGGCATTATGGGGGAACTCTTAGGTGCTACCCGGCACATGAAGCACAGGGTTTTGAAATGCAAGTGAAATTCCAAGAAAGTGAGAAGAGGCAAACTTCAATATATTGGGGGGGGGCAAGAGGCAAGGAGAAGTAAGGTAAGCGGCACAGGACACAAGGGCTTCCCAGACCTTCTCCTTAAACATGAAAGTGTGCATTCTTGTAAACACAGGGACGTCTCAATTTCCAATTCTTTCTGTTCTTTGCAAACATCATAGCAGATTAACTGCCCTCTTCCCACTCTCCCTATCACCACGAAGGTGCTTGGGGAGTGCGTTATGCAGCTCGCTAGCAGGGGGGTGCTCTGCGGGTGAACAAGGTCAGACAGCACCACTGCTTTGCAGAGGAGGAGAAAGGTCTGCAGAGGGAAGCTCTGCATTTGGAAAAAGATTAAAATGTTGGATGGAGGAACTTTAAATAAGTGAGGACAATAACATTCGCATCCATCTCTCCAGAAGCCTAAGGCAAAGACTTTGAAGTTGCTTTGTGTTTTGTTGTATGATTTATGGGTTATGGGATAACATTAGAGACACTGCGCTGCTCTGGTTCACTGGGGAATAAACTCAACCCTCCCGACTTCTCTCTGGAGATGCAAGCATCATCCTGCTAGTCAGCTTTCCATTACAGTAACAAACTCCTGAAGTAATCAGCTCGTAAAGGGAGAGGTTATTCTGGCTCAAAGGCTCTGCGGTTCCTGTTTGATCAGCAGGACCTGTGGCAGCTCGTCGTGGCAAGAGTGACTGTCAGAACAAACCTGCTCACCTCGTGGCAGGGAAGCAAAGTGAGAAGAGACTGGGGTCTCACACTCTTCTCCAGGATCCTGCCCACGGGGTCTTCCTTGTCGGGGTCCTTCCACTTCCCAGAGGGCTCCAGCATGGGAGCCAACCCTGTGACACATGAGCTTGGCTGGACATTGCAGATCGAAGCTGCAGCCAGCATCGCACCCCACAGTCCTTCCGTGGCCTCTGTGTCCACTCAAGGCAGTACTTTTGAAGGAGGCTCCTGCTGCCTACCACACTTCCCCACACTCCCGTACAGCCACAGGGAGAAGGCCTGTTCTGCTCTGAAGCAGAGAAAATAGCTCAGTGTCTCTCTTCTGCAGGTGAACCTGCCGGGGGCTGGCCACACTCAAGATAACTCCATATGACATCTTCAGGCTAATGGCTAGAATGATAGGTTGTGAAAGGAAGGCTTGGGGCCATAAAAACACAGCTAGCTTTCCTTCTATTTTCAAAGGTCATGTTTCCATTCTTGGCTGCTCACTGAAGTCATCTGGGGAGGTTCGTAAGAAGTGCCATGCCCCCCCGCCGTCCCACCCCAAGGGCTTTCCATCCAACTGGTCTGGAATGTGACCGGGGTCTTGGATATGGATCACTGAACTTGACAATGATGGGTGCCAGGTCTGCCTCCCCCTTGGTGCCACTCCAAACTCTGCTCCCGATACAGTGCTCTTAATTCTCAGGAGCAACCTAGGTGTCCGAGATAAGCCTCAGTGGCAGATATGCAGCCTTTTTTTCCCATTTATGTATTTGGTACAGGGTCTCACTATGCAGATTGGACTCGTAGTGATCCTCCTGTTTGCAGCCACCCCAGCACTGGGGTTATAGGCATGCACCACAATGCCTGGACTCAGACATTGGCTCAGTATGCCTGGGAGCAGGGCCAGCATGGCACGCAGGACTGGAGACTGAACCCTGGTCCCTGCACTTGCTATCTCGTCGGCCTAGATATGCAACTTCTAGTAAGGCCAAATGTCAACCTCATCTCTTAATAGAACTTCAGGAATGGTACCAGGGTGTCCTTCTAAGCCAGTTCTGCTTGGATCAATGATGTGACCTCTTGCATCCATGCCAGGACTGCCACAGAAATGGTTGTAGGGTGAAGTAACTAGGCATATGTTCACCAATAACACAGTCATGAAAAAACTAGCACACAACTTAACTCTTTTCTCTTCAAAGTAGCTTCTTAATCCCCAGCAGCCCTGAGAGTTGGGAAGAGCAGCTCTGGGAAGTCATTCTGCTCACCCTAAAAAAAAGTGAGCAATTTTCTCAGGGCACACACCACTGGCCTCTGCTTTTGAGCATTTTTCTTAATAAACGGGCCCTAGAAATTGGACCACAAAAGCTGCTGGTGGCAATGTCCTACAGTAAGTGAGTAAAAGAAAAGCTGAGGGAGGGATGGCAATTTGGATCAGAGAGCTACTCTGATTAGTATTGCGAAGGCAATGGAATCACACTTCCATCTAAAGATAGCAAGATCTGACCCCCAAGTACAGAGACCAGAAGCCCACCCAGCAGCATGCTGATGTCCTCCAGAGGATTCTGCAGTGCTCCCGAACAGTCCCCAACTCCGAACTGTGCATCTGCAGCGTGCAGCTCATGCTGATTAATAACTGAGCTTACTGTGATGAGGAAGTGTTGATTAACTTCCCATTACACACCACCTCTTTCCTAACCCACTGTGCTGTCTCCTCCAGGGCATAGAAAGCTGGGGACACCACCTGGCCAGTCCTTTTTCTTGCAGGACTGCAGACATCTATCTTTAGGGAAGCTGGGGCTCCTCTGAGCTTCTTATAGTGACCACAAGTTCAGTGTGGTCAATTTCCTCTTTGAAGGCGTCAGTCAAACTTTAAGCACTGCAAATACACAAGCGAGAAGTTCTCATAGTTTGAATGAGTGTGACAATATGACATTATCTGCACATGGCCCCTCTGGCAGATGCAGCTACATATGTTAAGAGCTTGATGGTGGGTAAGGAGCCAGGTCAGGGCCCATCAAGTCCTGGGAAGCCAGGCTGCTGCCACCCAGGCCTGCGAGCCTCTGTCCTCTCTGTGCTCCACCCGTATTCATATCATTGTCTATGTCTGGACTACAGTCCAGCAAGGAGTCTCCCTAGAAGACCTCCTCCTTCTGATGGGACTTAAGAAGAGCGGGCTTTATTTGTCTCCAGATCTTCAACTGATTTGATTTCTTTGCAACTCAGTCAAAAGGAAAAAAGATTGCTTTCTATTTATTTGCATCTTTCATGAAAGAGACTAATTCTGAGAAAGTCTCTACACTGGGAAACACTTTCCCTTCCATCAAAACCTGCAGATGGGCAGGGGAAAAGAAAAAGACACAGAAGCTCTGCCATTTACTTTTCCTGACAGCTCTTCTTGCCGCGTTTTTGAGGGTGACCTTCGCCAGCACGTTCCGTTGCTCCAAGTTGGGCTCTTCGGTGATAACAGCATTTGGCGCCAAACACGAAGCGGGACACCTTTGATAATTAATGGCTGTGAGAGTTTGCTGAGTGTGTTATTTAATTATGGCATTCGTGTCTGGAGCGTGTACAACTCTGTAGTTGAATAGAAGGAGTATTTGCTGAAGGATTAAAGATACATCCTCAAAGATTGTCACATTGCAAATGTGTCAGGGTTCAGCACTTTTAACAGCCTAATGGGCTTATTATATACACTTTTTCCTTCTTCACCGTTTAGAAAGTACTGACAGTGGCCAGTACTAAAAGGAATTTTAATGTACTGACGTAGTTATATGTGAGCCCATATTACAGTTAAAAAATCCTCCAGCTAATGGAAAGAAGTCTGCTTCCTGGAGTAAGACTTTCTATCAAAAACCAATGATGAAATATTGAATCTTACATGTTCAGCATGAAAGTCATGGTTAGACAAGCTGTGGTCTACTACATGGTTCACAAATGGGCCAGGTTGAGTTATGATCCGGTGCTACTTGGAATTCAAAAGATCAAGGCTTGCCAACTCAGCTGGAGACAACCAGGAAGAGAGAGCATCTCTGTCCACCCTTCCTCCCTGCTGTGCCAGTCCTTAGATGACACACAGAGTGCCAGAAGACAAAGATGAGCATGTGCAAAGTCATCTAGAGGTCCCACTCGGGCCCTCCTCAGGGACTCTCTACAGATCTGTATGTTGTGCTCAGAAAAGGACTGAAGATACAAAATGTCCCCCTGTAAGTCGTGTGTCCCCAGGCTTTCCATTGTGCATGTCTGGATAAGTCGTGCTCTCTCTCTGGCTTGCACAGAAGCAGGTATAAAATCATTTTACAAGGTTTCTTCCTTTCTAAACCAATAGGTTGAATTATGTCAGTCTTTAAATTCCTTCCATGCCCATGAGGTTCAGAGTCTGAATCTTCTCGGGGGGAGACGGACCCTAATACTGCTGCTAGGAGGGGTACTTTATCACTCACTCTTGGGATTTGAAGGTAGTTTTTTTGCTAGAAGTGACCCCCAAGCATGTGAAGGGCAGATAAATGTGAGCTGCAAAATGATTAGAAGGCTGTCCCGTCCTCTGTGTTCAGCCAGGGGTCCAGGAAACAAAAGCGAGGGCCAGTGGTCTGCATTCTTCTCTCTTGGCAGAGACCCCTGGTGCAAAAGAGATGGTGGGTGAGAGACAGAAGGAAAGAGGAGCACTTACTGCTTTAATTTTGTGTGTTTGGTGCAGGGTCTCACTACGCAGCTCAGACTCGTAGTGATCCTCTTGTTTCAGCCTCCACAACACTGGGATTACAAGCCTGCGCCACCACGACAGGTCTTCTCACTGCTTTATATGAGGATCTTAGGAAGGCCTCTATGAGCAGGAGATAAGGAGTCACATGAGAAGGAAGCAGGCGAGGAAGGGAGCATTGCTGGCTGAAGGAGATGCAAGTGCTGGAACAACCCTGCTGTGGGCCCGTGTTTGATGGGATTCAGTGACAAGGGGTGGGATGGTTAGAAGAGTGTAGGGCACTGACTGGGAGATGACTTGGATTTGGGGCTAGGTCCTTTCATGTGGCTCCCAAGGACTCTGGTGGTCAGTCCCTGGCTGATTCCACAGTGTAGTGGAGGTATACACCCTGGATTTCCATTTAAAGGATCATAGTCTTAAGATATTTTCTCTTTTAGTGTGTAACCTCGAGTGAGTTTAAAGGAACAGATCCATACTTCAGTGGCCAACAGCTTGAGCTTAAAAAAGCCAAAACCTTGGGGTGTCCATAAGAAAGGCTGATTTGCTACAGTGGGTGTATTCTTTCTTCTATTAAGCCAGAATCTATCTGTAAGAGCCACCAGAAAGTTGGGATAAGAAGGAACAGAAAGGAGTTCCCCTCAACCCAGAGCTGCTCAGAGCCAAGGAGGGCCTCCCACCTGTGAGAAAATTTCCCTTTCCTTAGCTCTAACTGTGGCTTAACCTTTCTGATTAGAAAACGATTTGACCAGCCTTATGGGCTTCCACTCACTGAAGTCAGCTCCTCCCCATCTATTTGTAGCTCAGAGTGCCAGCTCTTCTGAAGGCTTTGCAGGTCTTATTGGCACAGGAGGTGGAGCTGCACCAGAGGAAAACTGGTAAGAGCATCTCATTGCATCCAAAGTCATTTTTGCCTGTCTTAAAGGACTGAAAATGATCTGCTGGGTTTTATAGGCCTTCTTGACCTAAAGATATCTGCTGGCAGAAAGAGAGTCCTCAATTGAGTTCTTTTAATGCTTTAAATATTACATTATCTATCATCTTGTCTACCACCTCCTGCTCTTTGAGAAATCTCTTAAATACTCATTAAAATTGCTTGGCCAATCCTAGATCATGAGGTGACTCTTGAAGAGCATGTAATTGTGCATGTGGACGCGGATGGGGATGAGGGGGCTAGACACAAGTGACACAACATCAACCACTTCAGGGCGGGATAAGATAAGGGAATTAATTTCATCACATATATGATAGACAACTTGCGCAGGACTCAGCTCCACATCCGTGTGCCTTCAACTAGTCTTCTCCTCCAGTTCCCCATCAGCTCTTTAACCTACTCTGCCCCAAACCATGTTTTGTTCAAAGAGACATCTCAACAAATGGGTGCTGATTCAGTTAGAGGACACCAAGGTTAAAACCATCCATATGGTGACAGTCTATACCCTTGGTGTAACAAAAGCTCTTCGGATGGTAAGGGAGGTTGAATTCATTTCAAGTTAAACTCAGCATGAAGCATGACTTCCTGACCTTTGAAATGGGGTGGTTAAGTGGCAGTAGCCATTCCCAGAGAAAAATCACAGGATGACTCCTAGGAACCCAGGTTGTCATCACCCCAGTGCAGGGCTTGTCACTCTGTGTTATACAACAAGCACTAGGAAAGAGCTCTGCTTGTTCACACTTGCTCACATGCCACGAATTGTAGTCTCTATGCTTGACCTCAGCCAAAAGTCAGAGAAGTGACAGAACTGTAGGGTCTGGGTGGGACCAGAAGCTCCAGAATCAGATGTCTGCTATCCCCACCCTATTGTCTGCTGGCATCTCCCAACAGTCTTACTACGTTTTCAAGTCCAAGAACAAATTACAGAGTTTTTAAATGAAAGCATTTCTGGAAAGTCAAACTAAAAGGCATATATATATATATATATATATATATATATATATATATTTGATACAGGGTCTCACTACATGGCTTGAACTTGGACTTGGAGTGATCCTCCTGTCTCAGCCTCCCCAGGGCTGGGATCACAGGCATGCACCATCACTCTTGGTCTCATGGCAGGCTCCGGGCATCTGGGGACAGGGCTGAAATGGCATGTGGTACCAGGGATTGAACTCTAGTCCCTGTGCTTGCCTAAGAAGGCACTTAGTCCACTGAGCTATCTCACCAGGTCTCGAACTGCAAAGTTTTGAATGGACCTCAAGGTTGGTTATTGGGTCACTCCTGGTTATTTTCTGCATTCATCACTTTCAAGTAGATAATCCATCCGTAAGTGTTGCTCTCTAGGGTGATGGTCAGTACTTTCTCCCTAGAAGGGTGGTTATGATGCACACATACAGTGACCTGCATGAAATCCTCAGCATAGGAAATGAAACGCTGGCTCTGTACCTGCAGTTAGTGCAGGTGCGAGAGAAGCTACTCCTGGCATCTCAGCTTTTCTGCATACTTCCTGCCTTCAGTGAGCCAGAGGGGGTGCAGGAGAGGATGTTCCCAGAGGCCTGTCACATCTGGAGCCAGGTTAAATATGGGCTCCAAAGTCATACTGTTTGGAGCTCAACTTGCGTCTCCCTGTATGACAGTTATTGGGGAGTCACACAATCACCTTCAGCCTCAGTTTCCACTTCTGAGAAGCAAGCACTGCCAGAGAGCTGTTGCGAGGCTTAATTGAGATAACACTTACAACATACTTGGGGCAAGTCGAGCACAGTAAGCTCTAAAGTGCCATTCTGAAGAATTAGTAACAACAAAACCTTTTTGGATCTTTAGTGTTTTCCACTACTCACTTCCCAAGTAGCGATCTTGGGGGCCAGCACGCCCTCTTAAAGCCAGAAAAGACAACCAGGAGCAGGGTTGTACTGTCTTTGACATACTAGTGGTGTGCCTGCAAAGATTGCGTGCAGTGTCTGTTCTTTTTGTTTAAGCTTTATTATGAAATAATTGGGCCTCCAGCCTTCAGTTAGATGGCATGTTAGAGGCAAGCCCTCCCTTCTTTTCTTTCCCTGTTCTTGTTTGCTTAACTTTAAACTCTTCTATTACCTGATTTCTTTTGTCCTTTTCCTAACTCAAACACAAGGCATAGCACACAAGGTCTGCATTAGCTTACAAAATCACATAAGCACCTGATGCACAGCAAACAGAATGTTCAGCCCCTTCCACCCTCCTGGCTCCAGTCCCTACTCCCCTTCTGGCTGCCCCCTCAAAGGAAACCATTGGCCTGACTCTCCTGCTGATTGCTTCCCTGCTTACCATATAATTTTGCCACCTCAATGAAAGTATCTCCAAGCACTGTAATTTAATTTTACCTGTTTGGGACTCTGTGCATGCAATCACCCGGTACACATTCTTTGTGTATGTGTGTCGTTCCACATTCCTGCAGACATTTGATGAAGTATATCTTTTTAAATTTGACTGTAATGGTGGGCCTCTCTGGCATTTCATTGTGCTTTAAGTTATAGTTCCCTGCTGACAAAACATTATTGGTCATTTATTTTGATATCCAGTTTTGGTGACAGACCATTGCAACGTGACTGATTTTTTTCAGTACCTCAGGGACTTTCCACTGAGCAACAGCTCCATCCTTCTTTTTAGGTTTTGTTTTTTTCTTACTTATTTTAAGGACATTTTTTGTTGTTTAAAAATTGTCTTTTGGGTACTGCTGGCTGTTGTTGGTAAAATGGTAAATGCCTTCTCTACTCTGTAACTTGCTTTTTCTTTTTTTTAATGAGTGTCTTTTAAGGAAGAGAAAGCCTTCATCTGAAAGTAATTCAACTTATTAATCTTTTTTTTAAATAGCAGTGCATCTTGGTTACAGAATCCCTATAGCAAGATCATGGAGGTATTCTCCTAAATTATCCTCAAAAGCTTTATTTTTTATTCTTCACATTTTGCATTTATAATCCACCTGGAACCAAGATTTGGATACAACATGGGGTAGGTTTCATCATATTAGTTTCTACATAGATATCCAGTTGTCCCACAACTACTTATTGGAAGATTTTCTGTTCCCCAGAGCTCCGTGGATTCACTTTATAATACATCAAGTGTTTCTAGACTCCTGGATCCATTTCTGGGTTCTGTGCTTCGCTCCATCACTCTGCTCATTCTCTCACTGATGCTGTGCTCTTTCATGACCTTGTAGTAAAGAAGTCTTCCTACCTTGTACAGCGAGCCTTTCCCTGCTTCTCAGCTTGTCCTTTTGCAAGTTTCTGGCTACATTTCCATAAACATTTAAGAATCAACTTGTCAACTTTCTCCCAAAACAAAACCAAACCTATAGAAATTTTGATCTGATTTGTGCTGAATTGAAAGGTCAATTTGAGAAACATTGAGCTTGTATAAAATTGAGTTGTTCCTCTCTCCATTTTTATTCATCTTAATGCCTCTTAATAATACATTTTTCTGTCTAGAAGATTACATAGTTTTAGGGCTGGCCAAATAGCTCAGCAGTTTAAAGCACCTGCAAGCAGGCACAGGGGTCAGGGGTTCGATCCTGGGGCCTGTGGTGCTGGCCCCACCCCTGGGGTGTGCTGAGACAGCAGTTGAGACTGGGTGTGGTGGCGTGTTCCTGTAATCCCAGCTCTTCAGAGGCTGTAAACAGGAGAATCACTATGAGTCCGATCTAGTACTGAGACCCTGAGCACACTGTAAACCCTTCCCTAAATACAAAGAAAGAAAGAAAGAAAAAAAGAAAGAAAAAGGAAGGAAGGAAGGAAGGAAGGAAGGAAGAAAGAAAGAAAGAAAGAAAGAAAGAAAGAAAGAAAGAAAGAAAGAAAGAAAGAAAGAAGATTACATAGTTTTAATAGTTCCTAAGTGCCTGATTTTTGCTGTTAATATAAATGCTAACTTTAAAATTTTTCACTAACTGTAACTAAAATAGATAAATTGAGAACTTAATAATATTGATCTAATATTTAAAGCTCTTGAGAAATATACCAATTGTGTTTTTCAGCAGACTCTTTTGAGTTCTCTTTCTATGTAATCATACTGTCCACAAGTGACAGTTTTATTCCTACCTTTCCACTCTGTCTGCTTCTTGTTTCTGCCTTATTGCACTAGCTAGGACCTGGAGTTCCACGTGAAACAGAAGTGCGAACAGCGAATACGTTAATCTCATTTACATTTTCAGTTGGCTAGTGATCAACTGCACACTGAAGAGTTTCACTTTGAAGTCTAAATTACATTCTAGTTTTTTCCCCAGATATTTTGTATCTATTAAGATAGGTATTTCATTGGGTCAATAATTTGTTTACTTTTACTAAGCTGGCCCTACCATTTTCCCCTCTACTAACCAGGGGAATGACATTGTTTGACAGCCTGATATACACCTGAAATTGCAGTGGTCATTACGTATTGTTCTTTTCATTAATTGTGTGTATATGTGTACACAAATTGCTACCTACTGACCTGTTGCCTTTTAGGACTTTGGCATTTATTTTCATATGTAATCAGTTTATAGATTTCCTTTCTACACTGTGTTTGTTGAGTTCCTTTGCGTGGTGATGGATATAATCAGTTGGATTGTGGAAAAGGCTCTTTAGCTCCTGGTTCTGGCAAGATCTGAGTAAGGTGCTTATTTATTTCTTCATTGACTGGTAGAATTTATAGTAATGCTGTATGGGCTTCATAATTTATGTTTTGGAAGGGCTTTTATGCAAGTTCAACTATTTAATCATCAAATTACCCCTATTTTAATTTTCACCTTTGCCAGTTTGGGTAAGCCATATTTTATTTTCAGAATTTGTCTATTTAATCCAAGTTCTCAAAGTTATTGCTCTGAAGTTATTTCTTGTGTGCTTATTATTTTTGGTGATTGCCATATCTATAAAGAAATTTGCCTGTTTGTCTTAACAAATCTTCTCAAAAAGCATGTGTTTGATTTCAAGGGGGCATTGGTCATCGATCATTTCAATTACACTTAAGTCTTTTGTTTTATTTTTCTTTACTATATCCTTTCATACAACTTTGTGTTTCTTCTTCTAATCGTTCTATAAAGATGCTTAGAACATTAATTCTCAGCTTTTATTTTCCTAAGCATAATTATAAGTAGATCATCCTCTAAACATGTGTCCTGATGCACAAGTTTTGCTCTTCTTTATTCAAGATCATTTCTACTTTCTGCTTGATTTCTTCTTTTTCAAAATTCCTTTGGTGTGTGTTGGTAGTGTCAGTCTATGTTCAGCTGGTCCTGTCACTTTTGGGCCTGTGGCCAGGCAGCACAGCATGGTGAGAGCATACGGTGAGCCAGAGATAGTCTTCTCATGGGATGGAAGTGATAAGAAAAAGGGATCAGCCAGGGTCCCCTGATCCCCCTCAGGCACGCACCCTAATTACCTAACTCTGCTCACTGCGCGCCACCTCTTCAAATTTCCACCATCTTACAACTGTATCGAGTTAGAGACGACACTTTTACACACAAGCCTTCACAGAACAAATAGATCAAAACTAGATCATTTGTGGACTGCATAAATGTGGTGGATAATACAATGTCTAGCTTGGAAGCTACTCTCTTTGGCTCTTCAGAGATGGCCTTTCAGAGATTTTTGACTTTTATTTGTATTTTCTTGTTGTTGGTAGTTTTGATCTAATTGTATTCCTCTGAAAGTCAGTACTTTGTTAAAAACAAGCAAACAAACAACCCCTCTCAAATGTAGTAGCTTTCTCTTTGCCTCAGAGTTTCTGCACCTTCACTGTGACACATCCAAGTGTGGGGTCCATACACTCTGCTCTGCTTTTGGTGTACTCTTCAATGTCTTGATTGGCAGCTTTTCTCAGTGTTGAAAAGTCAGAAGCAACTCTTTAAAAATAACTTTTCCTGAGGCTGTTCTCTCTCCCTGTGGGATTGTGAATAAATATCTCTTAGTCTTTCTTACTGTACCTTACTTTTGTACCTGCTTATTCTGTCACTCTCCTCTTACCTCTCTATATTCACTCTGATATTCTCTTGACTATGAAAGAATGTGCCGATGAATTAATTTGTTGGGTTAATGCATTTCTTAGTTCTGTAACTTCTATTTTGTTCTATTCCTTTTTTGTAGATTCCATATTTTTGCTAAATTTTTAAAAATTCGATCTCTTCTATTTATGAACAAGTAAACAGTTCTTTTGACGTCTGCGCATGATAATTTAATTTCTAGGCAACCTGGGATTCTGCTCACATATGTATTGATTTCTCATTCAGCTCAGGCTTCCATATTAAAATACCTTAGAAAAAGTGGTTTAAACAATAGAAGTCCAGTGTTGCTAGTTCTACAGCCTGGGAAGTGTATCATCAAGGTTCCCCAAGGCTGGCTCATCCTGAGGCTACTTTGCGTGGATTTCAAGGGGGCACCAGTGTGTTGGATTCTCACAGGACCTCTTCTATGAGTGAGCACAGAGGGAATCTCCTCGAAGGGGTCCTCGCCCATGCTGGACTCCATCCTTCATCTATCACCTCTCCAGGACTTCACTTTCTAATGCCACCTCATGGGGCACACGCCTTTGGCACATGCATTTGAGGCTGGGACCCAACCTTCAGACCATAACGATTTGTTTCTGTACACAAGCACACACACATTCTGGGCATTCTATTCGGAAGTAAATTGTGGAAATAAATTAAAATCTTTTTGGATTTTTTTTCTTTTTCTTTTCTTTTCCTTTTTTTTTTTTTTTTTCATTTTTGGTGGTCCCAGGGATCAAACTCAGAACCTTGTGCTTGCCAGATAAGCACCTATTCCACTGAGCTATCTTCCCAGCCCCTGGATATTATTTTCTGTTACAGTTGATCTTCTTTTTCTGTTGCAAGTGTCCAGTGGAGTAGAAATTGGGAATCTCCTTAGTTTAATGTTCAGGACATCGTTTTTCAGCTGCCCAGATGGCCTGAGTTTGGGCTGCTATTGGTGGAGGAGCTGGTTCACTCTCACTCCAAGGGTGAATTCTCTTGGGTTTTAAATTCCCAGCTGGTGTGGAGCTTTAGCAAAGACTCTATCACTGATAAAGGCTAGTGCTACAAGTTGTAGCTAAAAACATAGTGTTTAAATTAAAAATTATTTCAGCAAGAGACACATTGTTACTAACCCCTCAAAATACTGCCTTCACCTTGAGCATCCCTAGCCCATCATTCTTGCCATTTTTTGAAGCAGTGCTGCAAGTCCGTTGTTGTGAACGTCTTTAGCTGTGCTGTCGTGGCTGCCTCTATCTCCTGAGCTGATTCAATACGTTCACCTCTTATGATCACTTCACCGTGGGAAAGAGCCAGAATTCACCAGGGCCCAGATCCAGTGAATAAGGTGGATCAATACATGCCAAAATCTTTTTGTAGTTCTTGCTTTTGTTGGGTGGCAGCAGCAGCAGAATTCACCTTATTTTTCATCATGCCTCTTAAGACAACTGACAGAAAAAAGTTACAACAGCTTAAGAAAGGCATAAGCATATTTGAAGCAAGGGGGAATATTTTCAAGGGGACCTATGTCAGTATCTTTTACTGTATTTTTTTTAAATTTGAGCATCCACTGTGGTTCCTGATCAACACCTGTATCTGCCTGTTTGGGACCCACCTCTGTCCACACCAGGGGAAAAGCAGTCCTCGCCGCTGGGCTGCCCTCTCCAGATGTCATCCCTTAGCCCTACACGTTGCTGCTCCATTGTTACCTCTGATGTATTTTTAAAATTCTGCGTGGATTTTCTAGTGAAACACAGTGGGTGGTTTGAGTCAAATTATTGGGTCTGTTAATAATAGAATCACAAGTTATATTTTATCTTTTCTTGTTGGGTAGCCTAAAACCTTCCTTCTTTGTTTTAGTTTTCATTAGTACTTTAACTGATTTCTCATGATCTAAGCACTTCTGTGACTTATGCTATTCAAAATATTAAATCACAGAGAAAATAATGAGTCTGGAAGGCTGGAATGATGGCTTCCCACCTGTTGTGCTGTGTTATGCTTCTGTAAGAACCCAAGGGCGTAAGGAAAATGCTTTCTTCATTGTTTTGTTCACAGATAAGGAAAGTGATATACGAAAGCCTGGTGGGTCCACATCCACAGGCTGAGTTTAGTGGCAGCTGTGGACCAGAAGCCACTATGTGCTGTTTAAAGCTATTCCCAGGTAAGGGCAAACCTCGAATGGCAGACAAGATTGCTCAGACAGCATTATGAAAATATACAGTCTTTTCTCTTTAATGGGTAGTTCTCAGGGCACTTTCACTGGTAGTTAGGATAACTGATTGTGCTTTTGGATGCGGGGGTAGATGAAGACACACTGGGGCATAATTTTTTATAAAACTATAGCTATTTGTTTATCAATCTTTTCTTTTCAACACACCGCAGAAAGTTCTGTGTGAGGTCCAGTGCAAAGGTTTGCTCCCAGAAAGCACGACCGCCACCACTGTGATTTGTCCTCTTGGTTCTAGAATATTTACATGAGGCCTCAATAGAAAAAGCAAGGTCTGCCTTGTGTAGTGTTGTGGAGTGATAATACTGAAGCAAAATAGGCAGATTGGTGCCATGGGCCTCAGGAAGGGAAGGAGCAGGTGGCAGGCATTCGTGCCTTGAAGGAGTTTGGTAGAGGAAAGCACAGGGATGCCCTTAGGAAGGCTTCACCAGCAGCCTTGCCCTGTCTTTGCTTGGTGTCTCCCTTCTTTGGAGAACAGCTGTATCTCAGTTACCCTGGAAGGAGAACACATGGGAAAGACGGCAGCTGGGGGAAGAGAGGGCACAATGTGTGTATTTGGGTTGGTGTCTCATTTTAGTCATTACACCAAAGAGGTGGCGCTATTTTAATTTTCAAGAGTTCTCCTCTTTGTCCTTTCTTTTTCTTTATGTGTTTTTGACTTTAATCAATAAAATACAGGCTCCTTTACCCACCACTTATGAATCAGAGGCAGTGCGACGTATTTCACTACCTTGTAGATCACAGGAGAGGTTTTGTAAGACCAGAAGGGTTGTCTTCCGAAGCTGCTTTTGCTAGTGTAGCCTGCATGGACAACCCACGTTGAGCACCTCTGTGATAATCTGAGCGAGGCCTCGCATGTCAAAATAATGGAGCATTTGCTATTTCAGAGGTGACCAGAGGACTTTCAGACAAAGGATCAAGCGGTGCATAAATATTAGCTATTAATGATGGGGTCAAAGATCATGAATGTGAATTTTTATTGCCTTTCTTCATGCTGACCTCCCATGCACACCACATGAGCCTTTGTCCCTGCCTTCCAAAGACAGATGAGCACACTGGAAGAAAGGGCTGTAGCAGAGTGGAGAGGAGCAAATAAATAAAAGGAAAAAATGTCCTGAGAGTGAGCTGTTTTGGTTTGGAAAGTTTTATCAGACAAGAGCATACAGATTAATCTGCATCCCTCTGATCCCAGAGATGAAGAGGAAGATAGCAGGCCTTATTTTATTATGATTTTTCAATATGCAAGTAAAACCTAAAACTCTTAAAAAAATGGTTTTCTTTCTTTCTTTCTTTTTTGGCTATTTGAATTTCTTTTTTTTCTGCAAAAACCTCTGTGCTGATGGACTGTGTAGTTTTGAAATTTATAAAGACCATGATTAATTTAGGGACAGTAGTCACTACTATTAACTACTATTAATAGAAGAGATGATCTCAATTAAAGAAAAAGTTCTTCAGATTTTATGGCCATCATGGGCCCCTAGAAACCTTTTGCCAAAATGATGAGATCCATGTCAGCGGAAGTTGGGTGAAAGACTTTTAAAGCAATCAGACTGCACGGAAAACTCATTTTTGAACTCTGGGATGGACATTCTCCCAGAATGTTTCCAAAGGGAGCTTGTTACAGTACAGCTGGATGGTTACTGTTTTGAGTTGTGATAAAATAAATCATTTAATGGGACATTAGATGTAATGATTTTTAAAGTGTCCATGCTTCTATGGCTTATCGTTTGCAATGTGGGCTGTGGGGACTTGGTTTATATTTATTGAAGCCAAGTAGAAGAGTCTTTAATTCTTTGCTACTGAAATGAGATCCTGCAGTCGTAATCCACACAGAATGGGGGAGGGGCAGAGTGATCCTCCTGAACAAGGTCAACAGAAGGAAAAGTGAAGCTAAAATAGCTGCCCATGCTTCTTTTAAAATAATAGGTTCATGGGCCAGCCAAATAGCTCAGTGGATTAAAGTGCCTGCAAGCAGGTGCAGGGGCAGGGGTTCGATCCTTGGGTCTGCCATGCCAGGACCGCCCCCAGGGCACGCTGAGATGGCAACTGAGACTGGGCGTGGTGGCTTGGGCCTGTAATCCCAGCTCTTGGGAGGCCTTAAACAAGAGGATCACTATGAGTCCGATCTAGTAGTGAGACCCTGAACACCCTGTAGAACCTTCCGTAAAATACAAAAATAAATAAATAAATAAATAGATAAATAAAATTATAGGTCCTTTTTCTGGCAAAGAGGTTTGGGACAATTACAATAGTTCTCCCCTTAAGGAAGGCAATTTTCTACTCCCCGTTAAGAAAAGCCCGCTACCCATCAGTTTTGCATGGCAGTAAGAGCTCTGGCCAACACTTCTGTGGATCTTGCTAAGACTCCAGGTGGGGAGCACCCAGTGGGCTCAAGATGAGGCTGTCAAGAGGCTGAAGTCAAAACACTCCCTCAAGAAACTGTGAGAGCGACGGCTTCCCGAGTCCTTCTCCTCAGAGGCAGCTTGCACTGGGAGTAGCTCTTCTCTGAGGTCAAATCTTTCCCATGGAGGTGGGGATTTTTCCCATTTGGGGGTGGAGTTCAAAGGGGGCACTTTCAAGGCTGGACCAGGTTTCTGACCTCTTTCTCATCTGCCTTGGCTGCCCATGGCTATAAATGTGGCTCAGTGGCTCTGACAGTGGTCACTTTTTAAGCATGGCAGTGTTGACATTTTTCTTGACAGTACATTTGTATCTCCTAACAGTGTTACTTGAGGCTAAATCAGTTGCTTTGAGATTGCACTATGTTCTGATGAGTAAATGAAAAGCAACCAATTATCTATAAAATAATGACACATACAGAGGAGAGTTTGATAAATTACAAGTGAAGTCTGCTGACACTCTGAGGTGTGGAAACCTATCTGGCTACTCATCAGAGTTGGGGTGATGCTTAAATATTTTACAAGATACCCCAGTCAATTCCAGTGGGAATAAGGAAATGTCAAAGTCTTGCCCAATTTCACCCAAATTGTTTCTTTAAAATTAAATAAAAATCCTATCACTGGCACGTATAGGCAGCACATCCACCTGTTAAATACCTGTATAATGAATCACCAGGCTCCAGGAAGGAGGCAAGGAGAGATAAGAAATGCAGTTTCACTGTTATCTAATGTGATTTAGAAGGACTAAAAGAGCCATTGCAAAACCCCTGTCTCGGAAATCAGCCCAGAATGAGGGGAACCAATGCATAAATTCATCCAGGCGAAGAGTAGATGCTCAGTTCCTGGAACTGAAAAATCACCAACCTCATCGGGGACCTGTCGGATGGAAGGGAAGCCAAGCATGGCTTCATCCAGCACCCGGGGGACTGCTGACCTCCGTGGGCGCGGCAGAGGCCAGTCTGGCTTTCACTGTTGTGCAAGAAACTGCCATTCAGAGTTGTTTCCTGCTACACAAGGGATTCAGAGAGTGGTGAAAACACCCAAACTCCTGCTGGGTTATTTGGGAGGACACCGAGAAGTCCTCTATACCACCAGGCTAGGCTGGTGTTGGTCCCTTGATGGGTCCCAGAGGCTGAGGAGACAGCTTACAGCTGTGAAATGATTACCTCTGTGGTGTTGGAGGCACTCTTGTGCTGAAGATTAATCCAGATTTATACATAAAAAGTATGCAGTTCAGGGGTTTCTCCTTAACAAGGCATTGCTCAGTGTATGAGTAGCAAGCGTCCACTCCAGAGCAGCTCTGTGCCTATCAGAGTCTTTGGTTTTATAGAGGGCATCACGGGTGCAGGTGTTCATATTTTTCTCTGCAATCCTTTGGTTTGGAAGGTAGACTCTTGGGAAGCAGAGTGTCAAAGTAAAGGCCTAGAAACTGATCTCCTAGGAGAAGGAGTGATTTCAAACAGGTCTACTCAGCCGAGAGACTCAGTCTGGCCCCGAGAGGTAGTGGTACATGAATTCCTACCTGGCATATCCTCCATCTGGGTCCCAAGTAGTGACTCCTCCCCCTTCAGCCCTAAGCCGGCTGACTCTGGTTCTCCCCATGAACCTTGTCATTTCTATTATGTGCAGTGAAAAAGACAAAGTCCTGGCACAGTGGTTGGAATAGATTGGAACTCAACTTGTTGTTGATTTGGATGAAGACTTCCACAGTCATTTGTCCCAAAGTGGGAATCACAGCCCTGTTTGAGTTAACCACAGGTGATCTCTGTGTTTCAGAGTACGTTATTCTCTCTTAATCCTTCTCAGCAGGTGACGTGGAAGGTTTTCACATCTCAGGTTGCTGCTGGAGGCAAACATCTAGCAGTGGCAGCCTCACTTTTAACCTCAGCCCTGCCAGCAGCAGAGAAGCAACCGTGTCAGGTGGAATTTTATTAGCACTGTTTTTACTTTAATATTCATTTTCGGGCTCACCTTCTAATTATAAGCAGTACTTTTTATCATCGAGGCTAAGATACATTTTTTGATGAATGTACTGAAATTTAAAAAGTGAATCCAAGAAGCAATATGTATTGCCCTAGGTGGCCATGAGGATAAAGAAACTCTTGGCAAGATGAGAATGCATAAAATTTGGAAAGCACTGTACCCAGTAAAGGTCATATCATGTGGGCAAATGGCCAGACGATGGGGAGAGGGGTTGGAGGAAAACCTGACTGAAAGTTGGAGTCAGCACCATGGGAAAATCTTGCACGGAGAGCCAAGTGAGCTGGTGAGAGTTAGGGCCTGCTTGGGCTCCTCCTGCCTGGCTGCAGAACAGCCAGGCAGGTGCTGGAAAGGGTGATAGTAGTACAGCTGGCAAGGAAAGCCAGCAGAGAAGGAGAAGAGGGCTGTCTTCACAAGGAGAGAGGAGGTAAGCAGGTAAAAGCAGAGCCTAAAAAGTCTTACTCAGCTATAAAGAAAGATAAACTGGAAGCCTTTATAGGGATGCAACTGGAGACCTTACTCAGAACTGAAATAAATCAGACCCGCATGTGTAAACATCGTATTGTCTCCCGAGAGTGAGAACCTGAAACATTAAATAAAATCTGAAAGATACAATAGATACTGTGAAAGGGAAAGAAACTGTCCAAAGGAAAGGAAGAACTGGGGTGAGGGAAAGGAGAAAAGAAAGAAGGAAGGAAATATAGATGCTAAGACAACTGTGCTACTAATTTCCGTTGGCTTATTGAAAGGAACAGTTATAATGCTTTAAAAAAATTTGACATGCTTATATGTGGTAATCTGAGCAACTACTCGGAAGATAACAGCCATTGTTGATTTCCTATCATCTTGGTTTGAGATTCATATCATTGTCATTTTTATGCTCTTAAAGTAAAATTTAAACACGGAGAAAAAACACAAAAGAATAGCTGTGAGTGCAGGAAGGGCTGGGCTCAGGAGATGGACGGGCTGGAGGACGGAGCCCTGCTAGTGGGAAGGCAGTACACAGAATGGGAATGTGGCTTGTGGTTCTACCATGTGGGATCAAATGTGGCGCCACCCAGCAGCCATCTGCCTGAGAAGAGCACTAACATCACTGAACCCTGGTCTGCTCATCACTTGTAAGGCGGGATAACGGGATGCGAGCTCTGCTTGCAGTTCTCAGTACGAGCCTGCCACGGCCATCCACCGGAGGCCACGCTCCACACTGCTCCCGCTGAGCACTGAGCCATCCTGCAGAATGAGCTCCACCCAAGTCTCTAACTTGCTTTGCCTGAGCTGAGCGTCTAATCGGGAAGCCTAGAGGGGCCAAGTTACTCTGAACTGCAGGCAAACAACAGATATACTTAGGTGTAGGCATGTCCGCATGTTCTATGATTGCTCTACTTTTAGCAAATTTCAGAATTTACGAGGACCATTTAACACTGTATGCAAATCTGGGGTATGGCTACATGAGTTGGGAGGAGGGTGTTTGTCAGGGCATCAGGAAGACTAACCTAAGGACTGAGTTTCCTACAAAAGATAACGTGTCTGCTTCCATCTCCCTTTGTCCTTATAGTATACTAGAGAGTACTGAAGCATATTTAGTCCCATCATCTATCAGGATATGGTGATGCTCTTAACAAAAGGTAAGGACCCCAAGTCTACCTCTCCTGTGCCCATGGTACGAGTTGGGTGCTCCATTATCACTCTCAGTCTCACTCCCCACACTTGGCTTCTCTGGAAGTGATTCATTTTGTATGTAAACAAAGCCCCTTAAACTGAGGCACAAATATTTATTTGAAAGCACACTGGGCCAGCTGCTGGGGTGGTGCAGACCCCAGCACTCTTCCATCTTTGACAAAACTAAACAAAAAAGGAGATACAAAGGAAGGACCCTTTTGTATCTGTGTATACAAAATAGTTAGGATAGATATACAGCTACTTTCTCTTCATTCAATGAGAAGAAAGATTTGTACTAACAGTGTTTGGACAGGATATCATGTCTGCATCTTGTACTATGAGTAACTGCTATGAATACAATAATATGCAATGTATTAATTATTGAAACTGTCCTATTGTTTTTGAAACTGTCTCATTGCTATTTGTTTCTCAATAAAATTAACTTTAAAAAGAAAACCTAGAACAAAAAAATAAAATGAAAGAAAAAAAGAAAGAAAAAGAAAGCACACCGTTAGGGTAGCAGTAGTTTGTAAGACTTTAGGGCAAATGTCTTCCTGGAAAGACTTAGAATGCAAGTGAATTTACCTGGAAGACAGAAAATATCAGGCCTGAAGCCAAGGTAGAAGAAAAACTGACAAAGTAAAGCACACAGACATCATGAGTTTTAACTTTAGATATTCCTAAAATATCCAGAAAACAAATTCCAAGACAGACCTTTAGGATTCATCCAGCAAGCCTCAAGAAAAGCCTAGAGCTTTCTTGCCTCTACTTGAAAATACCCACTGGATAAGAAATCCATAAAACAAATCTACCCTAGATCAAGTCTGAAGATCTGGGCCCCCCCACTGCACAGGGCACTCCAAAATGAAGATCTGTAGGGCTGTCCAAAGGAGTAGGACAGAGAGGGGGTGGCAGCCATGCTGTGTGGGTATGCTGATGCCATCAGTCCTTTCTTTAAAAGAACAGTGAGAAAGAAAAACAGCGAACCCAAATGAATGGTGGAGAAAAGATTAAAAATAAAATGTAACAGGCCCTTCTGTTGCACCACACTCTATCCTGACAGCCACTGAGTGGACAGGGAGGATGAAGGAAATTTTCTCCGGGCACAGACAGGGCACTGCCCTATACAGGGGCAGCGGTGGGGGACAGATGCTCTGGGTCCCTAAATAAGTAAAGTACAGGGGCTTGAGGAGAGAAAGCCCCCGAGATGTACATGCATTTTAAGATAGCTGATAAAGCCTTACATTTCAGAGTGCCAACAGGCCATCACAGTCCCCCCTACTCACAGGGGAAACGTTCCAAGGCTCCGGAGGGTGCCTGAAACTTGGGATAGAACAGAATTCTCTATATATTCAAACATATGTACTATGGTAACGTTTAAATTATAAATTCATCCCAGTAAGGGATTAACAATAAAAACTAATAACGAAACACGATAAATATAACAATATTCTGTAATAGAAGTTATGCAAAGGCAGGTTCTGTCAAAATACCTCGCTGTCCTGTTCTTACCCTTCCTGTCGAGATGGTGTCAGACAGCACATACAAGAAGCACCCTGGGCATCTCTCTGGCATAGCCAAGCTAACAGCAGCATCACTACTCCTGGGGTTGGCACCACTGTTAAGTAAAGTAAGGGCCACTTGGCCAGACATTCCGCGACGAACAGGCTACCCTATGAAAACAGCTGGACAAAAGGATGATTCCTGTTGTTGGTAGATGCAGTAGGAGGACCTACACTATATATCTTGTGATTTGTTCATTTCTAAAATGTTCCATTTAATGTTTTTCTTGGTACATGTTAATGGCACATCATGACGACGAGCGGATTTGGTGCATGCTCACAACACCTCTTACTTAATCCGTCTCTCATCCCCCTCCCTGCCCTCTGGCTCCCTCCTTCCGTCTCTTTGTCGACCTCCTTTTAATATTTTTGATCTATAGTTGACAGAGGGTAACTGAAACTGGAGAAAGCAAAGCCCTGGTTATACAATAACTATTTCCTAGCTAAAAAAAAAAAATCACAGCCGCTAAATGGTTGACACGTTTAGATGATGAAGTTTTCCTTTGCTATCACTATTTGTTCAATAACTTCCTCTTAAATTTGTATCTAATCTGTTTCAGCAATTTATAACATAAACATATTTATACTGAGGCCAGATGAAGAACAGCCTAACTCTAATTTAGAATTACCTGATTCAAAACGGGAGAAGAAATTATTTAAAGGAGAGGACTTTATCTGCAATCTGTGACCGCTAAAGAGGTATATTAAAATATAGGACAGCAGTCCAATTCGCATTTCAGATTAACAGTGAATGATCTTCACTCTAGGTGTGTCCTGATGCTGTACCAAAGCCTATTTGTGAACACATTTCAGAAGATCTGTGGGCCCCTTGCACTGAACACATACATGGTTTGCAGATGCATTTTGAAAAGAAGATTGGCTCTGTCTTTCCATATCAGTGACCTCCCAACACTACTGAAGAGTTAATCCTGTCAAGGCCCTTTTCCTGTATCCTGAGCTCCCTGTTGGCCAAAGCAAAAGAGACATGCAAAGGATAATTTACCCAAGAGTGACGACAGCTCCTAGGAGATGCAGGTGGACAGAGTGAGCCTGGCAGGGAGCTGACCTTGCAAACACTCAGCTCTGCATTCCTAGCCATCTGCTTCTTTGTGGATGGTGGAGAAAAGCACCTTTGGAGGACAGACTGGAAAGACCCTAGGGAAGGCCAGGAGGCCAGTCCAGAGGACTAGAGTCCTTGCAAACCTTGTGCACACCTACCCCAAGGGTCTATCAGTGAAGCTCCCCACTCTCATTTCCAGCTGGTGTCCCTTTCCTGAGGTCCCTGGAGAGTGTTGGGGATGGCAGAGTGCAGGCTTTGCCACTGTTACTGAAAAGCAGGCCCTGAGGACAGCTGCTTCGGCCACCATTTCTTCCTCTGGCCTCCAAGAGGCTGGGGTGTCTTCTTCCTCTTTGTCATGTTTCTCCAGCTTTGGGGAAAAACAGAGTAGGCTCATGAATAGGTTCTTGGCATCCGCTTGAATAAATGTTAGGGGAATGGAGGACTGTACGGAATTTGCATATTAGAGGCATATGTGTATACACAAATGTGTGTATTTTAACTGCCCAAATTTGAAAATTAGGTTTCACATAAGAGTTCCCATGTTTTAGCTTCTCATAAAATAACCAGATAATACTGCGCCACAGCTATTTGTTGTGTGGCAATGATCTGCTGAGGTTGGAACTGCTGTGCCAGATGGAGGTGGGGCGGGGCAGGGCGGGGCTCCTGGGGAGCATCCTCCCATTCCCCACAGCCCTCCCATGCTCTGCTTTTTTTGCTTTAGTAAGCATTATTCAACTTTTGAGGCATCTCCGGCCCTGAAAGTGTGAGCTTACCACCTACCCATGACTGCTCCTCCAAGCTGGCTTGTGGTTTACCTACTCCTTGCTCTCATTTAGCCTCTTATTTATTGACACAGGGACTTGCTACATAGCTCAGACTCATAGAGATCCTCCTTTCTCAGCCTTCCCATTGCTGGGATTACAGGTGTGTGCTACCATGCCCGGTTCTAGGGCCGGCACACTATGCAGTACTGGGGATTGAACTTGGGTCCTTGCGCTTGCCAGGCAGGAGCATAGACCACTGAGTTATCTCCCCAGCCTGATTTAGCCTCTCTAATATGAGCCATGTCCAGTTTTATTCTGTGAACCAAAACAATCTGAGAAAATTTACAATCAGCATAGAGTGGCTACGAATACTGAGTGAGAAACTGCTTTCCATTAAAAGAGGCTTTGAGCAGTGAAATGTTAAAAACTATGAAATAAGAAAACAACTTTAAAATTTACACTTAGTCTTACTCAAACGAGCTACTTTGAAATCTTCCTTAAGTACTGATACTTGTTTGCAAAACATCAGATTTATGGAGTGAATAGAATTTTATTTTTGTCAGAGGCAAGTTTTCAAGGGGGCTGTTTTGGAAAAGCGAACCCCTCTCCCTTAATCTCCTGTTGCAATAAATTGCACTCCATACACATGTGTTTCTTTGGTGTGGCTGTAAAGTGCTGAAGGGACAAGATGCTCACAGGCTTCACAGGGCAACGTCCTGGGCTAAGGCAACCCAGACGCACACGTAACTGGCACAGCAATGCTGGCTAACAGGTGCGACGCGAGGGGCAGTTTCTCTGGCATGCATTATATCATCTTACCTTGCTGTAGCCCCTTAGGAAGGTGCTAATTAACCCCACTTATCAACATGAAAACTGAGATTTGGGCAAACTCATTCCCTGTGAAAAACCATTCACATAGGTGGCAGCAGGTAGCCAGGGTCGTCCCCAGCCATTTTTACCGGAACCTATCCTGCAGAGTACGTTCCAAGAACGGATGACTCTACAGACATTGTTTTTCTCCACCACTCGTATTCACCCAAAAGTCAGCTTGATTCTTAGAAAACAATGGTGTCAAGTCAACAGAAAGAATGCCAGCTAAACTAGAACAGTTCATTATCTCAGGCCCCGAACATCCTAACACTTTCCACAGGCTCCACCCCGGCAGCTGCAGCAGATGCAGAAGTTGTCCTGTTTATTTCAGAGGAAGCTTGGGGCAGAAGGCAGAGCGGTGCAGCCACAATAGCTGACTCTCCAGCTGAGCTCTGTTTCTCACACTGAGTAAGCAGGCGCCCAGCTGATTAGCATAGAACTCATTAGCATATAACTGAACCACAAATATGTTTATGAGGGTCGTGGATCTTCCTTTCAGAATGTGGCTGCCAGCACACTGGTTTTACATTTTGCCACACAGATTTAATTCTCCTTAGTGGGAGAAAACTGCATTAAGAAGTAATTTCCTTCCTTGCAGAGGCAGCTACGAGGCAGTTGCTGCAGGCAAGTCAGGCGGGATTACTATTCTACTCAAGAACTAATTTTCATTTTGATACTACCTTTAGGTCTGCTATAAATCCATCTTGTAATAGTTCAATGAGATGACAAAGAACAATGCAAAGCCTGGAAAATGTGGCCCCGCCGCTCGTGGTGCTGCCGTGAGAAGACACAGAAATCAAGCATTAAGTGGCCTCATCGAGACAGATCCTAGCAGACGAATCCAGATAATTCAGAGCCTGGGAACATTAATGCCTCCCTGGGTATTAGGCAGCCGTCTGTTATCGGCGTATGCCACACAGACGGCAGCGTTGGGCCAACATTTACAAGTTGTTTATGGGAAATAGGAAATAAAACAAAACTAATCATATTTGCTAAACTGCTGCACATGGTCTTCAAAACTTAAGAGACTTCCCTCCTAAACATGGGAGCATCTTTTCTTTAGAGCAGCTCAACCCTGGATGCCTGTTGAAATCACCTGGGAAACTTAAATATATATATCTCACCTCAGGGATGCTGGTTTAATGTGCTTGGGGCGTAAAAAGTAAAAAGTACTTCACAAACAGTTCCAAGGAGCACTCACCACCAAGAAGCCCTGCAATGGGGTGAGGGTACCTGTATGTACAGCAAGGTGTCATCCCCCCTAAAAACGGGCATCACCCTGGAGCCTGGGGGGTGAGTGGTGGAACCTCCCCCAGCATGCCAGACACTGCTGTCGCTCATGTCCCTTATGTGGAATGTGGGGTACTATTTGCACAGAGCTCACGTGTATTCTCTGGGATGCCTTACATCATCTCTAGATTACTTACAAAAGTGGGCATGGTGTAAATGTTATGGAAACGGTTGTTGTACTGTGCTGTTCAAGGATTAAGGACAAGGGAAAAACACAGACATGCTCAGTCTGGGTATAATCCCCTCTGCAAATATTTCCTATGCATGGATGATTGAAGCCACTGATGTGGAGCCCATAGATCTGGAAGACCCATTGTAATGCATCTGCCCCTAAGCCCACATCTGTGACCCTTTTTCCTGAATCAGATCTGCCCTTTGTAAACAGCTGTATAACTGCTTTTCTTCTGTTTGCCACAGGGCAGAGGAATGTGTGGGCCACGAGGCTTGTCTAAGCAGCATGAAGAAGCTGAGCCAGTTCAGGAGACTTTGGATGAGGCTGCAGTCTCTGCAGGAATGAGAGGCTGGGAAAGGCCTTGGCAGAGGAGACAAGTGTCCTAGATGGGCTGTCCAGGTGACCAGGAAATTAAGCAGGCTGCAGTTTTGTGATAGAGTTCCATTCCCACAGGCACGCTGCAAACTGACAGCTGTAGCCCACTGCCTGCAGCCCAGAGAGAAGCCTGCTGGTCCTAAACAGTAGCTATCCAAAAGGTACCACCTGCCTCGGAGAGCTACAACCAGAGTTTGATTCTTGCAAGAACTTTCCAGAGCACCTCAGCCTGCTGGAAGGGGAAGGTAGAGATTCTTTGTTACTAACCAGTTATTTTATGTTTCTGCAGTGCTGGCTCAACCACTGAAAAGGCCACCCATTGGGGAGAGTAGATAGTGAAAAGTTAGTTTCAGTGGAATGAGATTGCAAGGGAGATGGGTACTGGGCAGAGCTCACTAGCTGGAAAGGCTTTGAGGTGCTGCATTGACTTCACCAAGAAGCCGTGTCATAGCAGGAGTGGAGGGACAGGGAGTCAGCTAAGGCATGTCCCCGTGATGATGAGGTGTTGCCCACACTTTACACATGACACATGAGAAGAGTGGACTCCTTAACCTCCTTGTGCCTCAGTTGCCTTCTCTGTGGAACAACAGCTGTTACACTAGTGAGTGGCGACGTTCCAGACATAATCAAGTGGTGCGTAGAGTTTGATGCTGCCGATTTCCAACCACTGCCACAGCCACTATCACCACAGGCCGCATACCCTGTCCCCCTGACAGTGACCGCTGCCTACCCCACCGCACTTGTTTCCAGGAGTGTATGTTCTGTTACTGTCTTCACAGTACCCTCGCTCTCTTTTGAGCCCCACTACCCTGTAAAAGGACTAAAAGTAATGATGAGAATTCGGTCACAGCAACTAATCTTAATGTGACATCCGATTCTAAGGAGGGAATTTTACTCCTTCATTTCTGAAGTGACCCTCAATGATCCCTAGCTCTCAAGGTTGTTTTACAGAGTTGGATATTAGCACAGGCTCCCCAGAGGTTGAAGTTAAGGTCCTCGAGGAAGATCATGCGGTGAAGAGTAACTGTCCTAGAGACAGGGTCACCAGATTCAGCACATAAAAAGACTAAGACACTCAGTTAATTTTTCTTAGTATAAGAATGCCTCATATTATTCTGGCCATCCTCACACTAAAATGTTATTTGTTTTTTATCCAATATTCAGACTTAACCTAGCTTTCTGCCTGTCTGCCCACTGTTCCACCATGGTCCCCTGAGGAAAGTCTCAAGAAAGTACTGGGCTTACGTTTGCTCACTAAGCTGTTTTCAAGCCTGCCTGGCTGCTAAAACCAGAAAATCAGAGGAAACCGTCCAAAGAGAGAGAAAATTGAAGGTGAGCGTTGTGTGCCCTCTAGGATTATTGTTATTGCATAGAATCCAATGGAAATCACCATCGCTATTGTAAGTCCACAATACATCTGTTCCGAGACGGATACCTTTCCGTATTTTAATATCTCTGAACCCGAAACACATCCTTTAACCAACATTTGATTGGCAGTGCTTTTCCTTCTTGGGAACGCGTGAAATAAGGCCACGTTTGGACTGACTGCATTCCGTGTTCCATGCACTGGCGTTCTCCGTCTCTTCTCCCTGGGTTGTCACACAAGTCAAGGTGACAAAGCTCATTGCAAATGCTCAGCACCAAGGCTGATGCAAGACGTGCTACCTGCCTCCTGATGCAACAGCGAGAGGTAAAGTTGTTCCCAGAGGCACTCCGTTCTTCGGAGGAAAGGGGACACCAAAGCAACAAAGTTTTCAGGAAATTGAACTGAAGTCCTCACCCACATTCAACAGGGTGAGGCCTGTCACAGCCCTTGCAAGTGAATTCTACCTCTATGCAGCCTTGAGAATCAACTTAAAATAAAAAAGCACCTGCAGCCATCCCACTTCATCTGCTTGGAGTGACTTTTGGGGAAGGCAGTGTTAACAGTATTTCTGATTGAAGTACTGTATGTGTCAGTTTTGACACCTGGTTCCCTCCTGAGCCGTGAGTGTATTATTACAAGGTGTACGGGGGAATGATTAATTCCCTGATGCAGTGCTCCAGCTGCCTGGGCTATTGATGTTTTTATAGCTCTGTAATGGAATATGGTAGGAGAAAGGTTCACAATAATTTAAATGATTTTCAGGATTTGAAACTAACCGGTAATAAATGCCAAACTGCCTTCAGAAAGGAGGAAAACCAATTGGAGGCCCCTCTGGAAGGTGGATGAATACAGACTTGGGTGCTGGGAAATACTGTTATTGGTATCAGTTTTATAAGAATATGCACAGCAGAGAGTGTAAATAAAGCACTTTTGTGGGTTCATGGTTCTGTTTACATAGGAATGTGTATACATGATTTCCCAAAAGAAAGATAATGACAATGAATAGATAAGTAAACCTTCCTTTCTTGCAAGCTGGGCATTGAACCCAGAGTCTCTTGCTTGCTAGTCCAGTACTCTGTCACCAGGTTCTTCCCCCAGCTTTGTAAAGTATCGCTTTTGAGATAGTCTCACTATGTTGCCCAGGCTAAGCTCGAACTTGGGATCCTTCTGCCTCTGACTGCTGAGCGGCCCAGCAAAGGCTTTATGTTTTATAGGTCTGACTCTTGGTTTCCACTACTTTCCAAACAGCTAACCAATATTTGTTGAGCATATGTTATACCTACACTCTGTTTTGTGGTCTTAGGAAAGATATTTTGATAAATAAGTCAAGAATCTTTGTCTTTGGAGTGCTACCCCTCAAAAGAGGCAGAACAACTCATACTTTCATAAGTTATGAGCCAGGCTGCCAAAAGCATTGGGTTGGGAGTTTCACTGAAATGTTAGAATATCTCAGGGGGCGGGTATAATTCTTGCTACAGGAGCATCTGAGACTACCTTTTAAAGATCAGGGATTTGGACTGGGGTTAAAAGATGATGGGGACATTTTAAGGAAAAAATTGTTCTGGGCAGTAAGAATAGCTCCTGCAGACACACTGTGTCCCAGCTAGTCCTCCTGAAGCTTGGCTCAAGAAAGTAGGGTGCTAGGGTTTATGTCTAGGTGTGCCCCCAAAGCCTCATGCATGATGGGGAGGCTTCTAGGGTTTGTGAGTAATTAATGATTCAGTTGGGATTATGGGGGTGAGTGTTGCTGGGATTACGGGTGTGAGCACTGTGCCCAGCCTGGAGTAGATAGCCTGAATGCAAGCTAAGGGACACAGACTTGTTCTCTGTTGCCATTGCTGTACTACTGATCATTCCTTTTTGCTCTTGCTGTTTTGCTGTTTTTCCACCATGAACTTCTGCCCTTTGCCATGTGGCCTTGGAACCAGCTGGGTGTGGGCTGAGACCTCTACTAACTGTAAGCTAAATAAACCTTTCCTTCCTTCATTTTGAGTGGCAGGTATTTTGTCCTAGCGATGAAAGAAAAGTAAATGACATATAGGGCCGTGTGGCGGGAGGAGGGCTGCACCTGTGGGCGTAGGCTGGGGCTTTCCATCCCGTAAGAGTAGTTGTTCTGTTGATGACTTGAGAATATTCTTTGATCAACGTGTGGGAAACAAAATAATTTCACGTTACAAGAACTTTGAGGAAAAAATAAACAAATATAATGACATGCAAGGATGATAGATGGGGCAGGGCAGGTTCTAAGGGACAGCCTCCCAGTGGTTGAGATGTAAGGAGAAGGGATCAGTTAAAGCAGGGAACAGGAGGATCTCCAGAAGGGAGGAGTAAGCCCAGAGCCTCAGGGAAGCTCAGTGTGCAGAGTACTGGAGGAGTGGAGAGTCCTGGCAGCTTATATGATGGCAGAAATGCCGGATTTTAGTCTTGGTGAAATAGGGTCACTTTAGTTCGAAGCATGGCAGTAAAAGGACTGGTATAACTTCATAAAGAAGAACAGGGCTGGAGAACAAGAAGCAGACAAATTACTATTGTCAGATGGAACACACCAGTGCTGGGGTGGTGTGGCCAGCCCCTCAGCTAGCGTGGGTGCTACTGAGACAGCTCAGTGTAGGTGGTCTCCAGCAGGCAGCTGCTGGTGGAGCTCGTCCGGGAGTGCCCAGCACAGTGCCTCCTGGCACCCTCCCCTCTGCGCTCAGCCTTCGTGGAAATCACTCTGCGCCTGCCCAGATCCGCTTTGCTCTCTCGCATCTCACTTCCAAGTCCTCAGGCAGCCTTCCTGGACCAGTCAGCTTGGCACCCAGTCATGTCCGTGATTGGCAGCGTCTTCTCACCCACATAGCCCTCTGCCTGCTCTCTGTACACGGTCCCACCCGACAGCACCTTTTCTCCACGTCCCGGATGGAGCTGTCTCTAGAATGTCTTGGAGTGCTCGTGAGTCGCTCCTTGCTCCACCTAGGCTAGGAAATGGTCTTGCCTCAGACCTCCAGCTGTCACTTTTTTCTCTGATAGAACTCTTGGCTCCTTCAAATATTTCTTTATACAAAAATAGGCTCACTGCCTCCTGTCTTATACTCTGAGTAACAGCTAAACCCTGAAGACCTCTGTAGTTAGACATGTTCCTCTGAGTCTCTCTGTTCACTGTGAAAGTCCCAAGGCCCAGCAATTTGCCCATCTATAGAGAGAAATTCAGGTAATTAGCAGGGCATTCATCATTGGATTAGTTGCTGAAGCTTTGGCTTAAGCATAAGTTGCTTGAATAATAACAGATCTTATTGCTGCCTGAGGGGACAAAATGCTGAAATAAGCTCTTACATTAATTGGTGACATCCCATTTTCAAGGAGTAGAGAGTGTTAATGTTTAAGAATTTGTAGCCCCCCAAAATATTTATCAATAAGAAAATCATAGCACTGGAAAATAAATATGCCAAACCACTGTACTATAACAGAACTCAGTTGCTTATCCAATTATACATTAAAGTATCACATTGTCAAGCTGATTGTCAAAGCAGCAACCGAGACTACCAGTATCACGTTCTGGCCCAGACATGACTCAACTAACTGTGAATTATCTTGGTGCTTCCCATGAGCCTCGTAAAACCTGTGTGGATCAAAGTGGGCATTTCAAGTTTGCAGGGGCAGAGGCAGGCCTGCCATCGGAAAAAAATCACTGGAATTGATCGGACAGCCAAGCTTGCAGTCTTCCTTGGAAAGCTTGTTAGAAAAGCCTCAACAAAGAGCAACTGCAAATCTTGGTCCTGAGTAGAGTTGATTTTAATTAAAATATCAGAGTTACTTCCCTTCAAGAAGTCAGCAAAACTATCTGCAAGTGTGGAGGTGAGCAAGTGTGGAGGTGAGCCTCGAAGACCGGCCACACTGCCTCCTGCTGATGACATTTAAAGCTTTCTTTTTCTTTTTCTTTTCTCTTTTTTTCTTTCTTTTTGTCTTTTTGAGCATGGCCTTCAGCTCACTTTGTAGCCCAGGCTGGTCTTGAACTTGCAATGATCCTCCTGCCTCAGGCTCCCGCGTGCTGGGATTGCAGGTGTGTGCCACCACACTTCACTTTAGAGCTTTCTTAGAGGAAGACGACAGCACAGTTGAGTGGGACCCCAAAGCTGGGATGTGAGGGCCCCTATGGGACACCATATAGCTGAGCATTGTTCGTAGGACACCCCATTGCTAGCATTTCCTATTCAGCTTTCTGCAGTGAGCCTCATGTTTGTACAGGTTGGAACTGATTTCCAAAAGCAGCTGGGTGTGGTATTTCGGATTGAAACCCCATATGGCAATATCCTACTAACTAGGCTTTGCTGCAGAAAGTAATTGTATTCAGCACTTTTTGTGCTCTGCAAGTAATAAAAAGCCTTCAACAATATCCAATTTAGTTGTAAAAAAAAAAAAAAAAAAAAAAAAAA
>NW_004524619.1:13199978-13201825 GCF_000260255.1 Octodon degus
GCCTTTTGGGTAAGATCAAGCGTGACCATCGTGGGTCACACGCCCCTCACCCTGGCCCCCTCATATCTGAGCTCTTCTGGTTTGCCAGTGGGTAGGAAATGGGTGAAATGCAAGGCAACCGGAGATCGCTCCTAGTTTGATTTCCTTGGGCCTCCCGTTTTTAAAAACATGTTCTCTTAGAAATGAAATGAAACTCCTTCCAGAAGCAAGGTTTGTGATGTAGCACACTTCGGAGATGGAAGTATTTATTCAAAAAGCAATTTCCTTGGCCAGTCATGTTCTGTAAAGCTTTTTCTCTCTTGTGTTTCAGATATTGGTGTTTGCACAAGAGTGTTCTCCTTTAATCCTGGAGTGATGTCAACCTGTGGCACTCAGAAGGACAAATGGTAAAAGGCGCAGGACCAGCCTCTGCCTGCTGTTGACTCTCCTGAGCATTCTGTTTTGTACTTGCTGTGCTTCCTTCAGCCTATGCTTTTCAGGCTCGGCACCGTGCAGAGCCTCCGGAAGTCTAGTGCAAGCAGGATGCCCCAGCAGAGGGTACAGCGGCTGATCAAGAAACTCGGGGTGGGCTTGGGGAGACAGCTCAGTGGTCTAAGCACCTGCTGGGCAAGCACAAAGACCTGGATTTGATCCCTGGTATCGCGTGTCATGAAGGCCCCACATCATGCTTGCCATTGAAACCATCACTGGCGTGAGTTCCAGTGATGGGGAGGCTGTGACGGGAGGATCACTGTGAGTCAGAGCTGCATAGTGAGATCCTATACTGAATCAATCAATCAATCAATCAATCAATCAATCAATCTTTTAAAAAAGTATGAGAGGGGCCAGCCAAATAGCTCAGTGGATTAAAGCGTCTGCTTCGGGGTCAGGGGTTCAATCCCTGGGCCTGCCATGCTGGCCCTGCCCTTAGGGCACGCTGAGCTAGCAATTGAGACTGTGTGTGGTGGTGCATGCCTGTAATCCCAGCTCTTGGGAGGCTGTAAACAGGCAGATCACTATGAGTCCAATCTAGTAGTGAGACCTGAACATACTATAGACCCTTCCGTAAAATACAGAAAAAAAAAAGTATGGGGCACAGCTAATAAAGTGCAGCTTCCGAGTCCTCTTTAATGCACATTCTAGGCAGCAGCCTCCACATTCTTAAGACAAAACCAATTGGAAAAGCTGCCCTACACGGGGCTCTGCATGATCTCTGGAGGACTCCCTTGATTACTCACAAATGGCGCTGTGCCTGCGGTATGCTGACACACTGCATGCCACCATGCAAGGACCTGGAGAAGCTTGCACTCTAGGAGGGAAGGGAGGAGGTCAGCAAGTACCACTGTCCCTTGTCCCATCAAAGAGGGTCTGATTCCAGCACACCTGCCATCACCTCAGCATATCAAAGTTCAAGGAAAAGCAAGTCCACTGTATAAGATGGTATAGTATTTATTTATTACATATGCTCATCCTCCTACTCACTTTAAATCGATACTAGATTATTTATATCTAATAAAATGTCAATACTTTGGAAACAGTTGTTATGCTGTGTTATTTAGGAAATAATAAGTCTAACAAAAATCAATACGTGTTCAGTACACATAAACGTTTTTCTCTGATAGTTTTGATCTGTGGTTAATTGAAACCATAGACACGGAACTTACAAATAACTACAAGGTCAATTATAATCAACAAGACTGCTGACGTAACATAACAAGGAATAACTGAGGGCATTCTATTAGGTGGTGAGATTCGGGGATGCTTCTTGGAGGAAGCAACCCACAAACTGAGAAGGATCAGCAAATGCAAACGTTCTGAGGAAGACAGAGAGGTAGGGCAGGCCTACACCCTGGCCGAAGGCAAGAGAC
>NW_004524619.1:13202540-13234736 GCF_000260255.1 Octodon degus
GGCGAGCGCCACGGAGCAGGGGCGAGCGCCACGGAGCAGGGGCGCTGCGGACCTGCGCGTATCCTCCTGCGCGCTCGCTCGCCGTGTGGAGCCCCAGCTAACACTGCCATGCCAGCACAGCAGGGGCGGGAGCCTGATGCCAGGACCTGTGCGTTGGCGAGTGAAAGATGAACAACAGAAAGTCTCGCCAACGGTCCCTAGCACTGAAGACGTGCCTTTCTTTGTACAGCAACGTTGTTGTACCCCCTGCTGTAAAGCTGCCCCCTCTGAAGCTGGTCCTCGCCCTTTGGAAGGGACACGGCTTCTGCTGCCTCTATTAATCTCTTGTGAAGCTGTTCCGCTGTCCTTCACAGAGACCAGCCCGTGGGAGTGAGCTGCACAAACAAATTGGGAGCTAGCTTTTCCCGAACGCCTCCCTCTCTTGCATTTAGGAGCATTTTTAATGAAGACATAAAGCCTTGAATGTGGCTGAAGCGCTAATCTTCCCTAGGGTGATAACAGATCTTTGCCACAGAGGAATTCAAATGTGTTTTTCCACCAGAAGAATTAAAAGTGAGAGCTTTACTTGTTATGGGCTCAACTACTTATTTTACATATCCTATCATTGTCCCAAATCCAGAAATCAACATAAGCAGCAGAGATATAAGATACACACACACACACACACACACACACGCATGCACCCATGCAATACCCCTTTATCACTGTGAAAACTTATAACACATGTGGTATGCCAGGTTGTGACTTGCTTTGAAACAGGCCAGAAGCGATGCCTTCAACTTTCTCCGTTTCCTCCTTACCACCCAAATATGTATTACTGTGATACTCGAGCGGACAGATGAAGGAACTGACTCTGGAAGGTACAGGTATGGGTATAGAAAAGTAAATATAGCTTTGTTTCAAAAATATTACTATCTTTCATGTCTCTATTAAAGTTGAAAATATTGGAGTGAGTTAAATTCATGAATGAAAAGCCCACGCAAATCTTTTAAGAGTCCTAATCTTTTAATTAATCTCAACTTTAGTGTGCTCCTCTGAGTGCTTGGTTAGCTTTTAAGGGACCCAGTGTACAAATGCTTCGAAGTAACTTCTTATAATTTTAGGTTTCTATTTAGAGTTCCAGAGGAAAATATCTCAGAAACGCTTATTCTTAGAACCAGTTTGACCCAGACCTTTAGAGCTTCGTTGTCCGGAGAGCCATGTGATGTCTGTGTCCCTCTGGCGCTGTGGCTTCCAAGGATTTGGGGGTGAAAGCTTACCTGCTGCAGTACCAGCATCATGTCCTTCTCAAGACAGTCTGGTTCACCTCCTTGGAGATCCCTGTTCTCTGGCCTAGGTCCAAACCTCCTCTACCTTCTACCCTCGGGTGTCAGCTCCAGCTCTGAGCTCCCCACCGCACAAGGGTAACATACCAGAAGAACGTCATCACTTTAGTTTGTACTTTGGAGCTCTACTCACAAGTAGCAACGCTGTATTCTGGAGAAGACCTGGATGCTCAGGGCTTCTCTGGCCATGAGGATAGGAAGATACAGTGGAGCACCCACTTCTGAGAGCAGTTGATATTGCCTCCGAAGGCCACATCCGTAATGCCACATGATCCAGCGCTAGTCCTTCTAGGTACACACCTGACCAAAACTCACCCACATGTACAAGAAAACACAGATGAGACTGTCCAAACTGGCTCTGCTTTAAGTAACAAGAAGTCAGAAATCACTAATGACTCTTCAGAGTAGATGAATAAACAGTGATACATTTACATAATAGAGCATTTCATAGAGAAACACTAGCTTTTGATCATGACAAAGAGTCCATAGGGCCAGCCAGATAGCTCAGCAGATTAAAGCACCTGCTTAGGCAGAGCACAATGGCCGGGGTTCTATCCCCCATGTGCCACCCCCACCTCAGGGGTGAGTTGAGATGGGGATTGAGACTGGGCATGGTGGCGCACACCTGTAATCCCAGCACTTGGGAGGCTGAAAATAGGAGAATCACTACAAGTCCGATCTATATAGTGATACCCTGTAGACCCTGTACTAAATACTTTAAAAAAGAAAAAAGAAAACCAAATATTCCATATGGACAAATTATAATAACTTATCATTGAAGAAAAATATTTTCCCAAAGACAGTATGCACTGTACTGCATTTTTATAAAATTAAACTTAGAAATACATGCATTGTAGGAATATACAAAGATGCTTAAATATATAAAAGACAAAGCAAAGTGAAACAATGGTGACCAGAAGGGTTCAGGACGCTGCATAACTAAGTGCCAGATGCTTAAGCAAGAGGGTGGCTATTTAGGGAGATTATATGATTTGGCGTAGGATATTACTCAATTCACAGCTTTTATTTTAGGTGATGGGTTTTTAGGCACTATTTAGCTGGTAAACCTAATTTAAAATCTAGAGAAAAGCAGGTTATGAAAGAAAACAAATAAAACTCTCATCCTTGGGCTATGAGTACAATTGCTATGCAGAGCATCGCAGTTCTCCTTAGAATGGAAATAAACTTCCTGCTCCAAGAACCCTGTAAGAATTCCAGCATAGTGCAGTCGCCATGCAGAGGAGCTCAAGCTACTAATTGGGCCCCAGATGTTTGAGAGTGACCTACCCTTTCACTGAGCCCCACCCCAACCTGTTTGGTGGCACTCCACACGGGATGCGGTTCCTAATTAACATTGCCCCACCTGAGCAGCTTCCTATCCACGCCACAGCCATCCAAGCACTGTCTTCTCCATCAATTCCCTCTTCAGTCTTATTTCCAAAGAAAAGTTATGCTCCCCTAAATTTTAATAAATATGTTTGCGGCAGTAGTATAAGCTTCATGTTCTTAAATTTCATTTCACTTTTTTTTTTAAAGATTGATTGATTGATTGATTGATTGATTTAATTGAGGGTCTCACTAAGCAACTCAAGACTCAGTGGTCCTCCTGTCTCAGCCTCCCCAGCACTGGGATTATAGGTGTGCGCCACCACGCCCGGCTTGGGGGCCGAAAGAGTGTGCAGTACAGGGAATCGAACGCATGTCCTGGCGCTTGCCCGGCAGATGCTGAGTCCACCAAGCTATCTCCCCAGCCCCATGGCTGGCTTGTGAGAGTCCTGCAACGGCGTCCTGTTCCCGCTGCATACCAACGGCTAACACGTAGCTGCCGCAATGAAAACGTGAAGAGGATATTGAAAAATGTAATTCATTTCCAAGATATTTTGCTCCTTTTCCTTTTTAATTGTCAACTTTGGCAATAGCCAACTCCAGTGCACCAACGTTCTACCGAAGCACAGCAGCCAACTTATCAGTCCAAATTCTTAATTGCTTATCAGACTGTATCTATTGCGCACCAAAAAATAAATAAGTAAATAAAGATTTTTCTGTTTGGCATCAGCCATGGCAAAATGATCCAGTGATTCACCGTGCTTTGACTCTGCGGATGATTATTTGGGACTTGGGTGGACGCACGATGCAACTACTCTAGAGAAGTCAGATTCAGGGCTTCGCACTTCAGCTGAAGGGCAGTTAAGTCTGAAGGAACAAATACTGCTCTGTGGAAGTGGCCTGCTGTCCCTGGTGGAGGGAGAGACATACTCTGTCCAGTGATAGCTAGTTTTGTTTTTTTTTTTTACTCTAGGAAAGCAGACACTAACAGGATAGGAACGCCAAACAATGACAGCATAATTATGTTGATATTGTATTACTGCTGTTATTATTGGAGCTCTAAGGAGCAATTGCCTTCTGTCCGGCGCTGTGCTAAACTTCACGTTCAATCTATGGGTACAAAAATGGTCTCATTTCATCCTCTTAAAAGTATCTAACCCTTGGTTCTGCCTTCCTGTTTCAGGTGAGAACATTAGGGCTCAAAGCTGTGATCATAATCTATAACTAAGGGATGGCTGGGGCTCCGAGGCCCTCCTCCTACATCCCCAGTTCATCGTAAAACAAGACCAAACATTTGCTAAACAACAGAGAATAACATGGGGCAGCTAAATTAAACATTTTCCATTCGTAATTTTATGTGATTAGCTTTGGACTCAGCAGAGACACAATATTGTTATCTCCACTATACAAAACAAGAAACAAAGGCTTTCTTGGGAGATTCAATGAATGGCTTGATTCCATTGCAATTTGTCATAAAATGCATTAGTACGTTTCCTGCTAAGAGGACCTTCAGTTACACAAATACGGGGATTGCATCTAGGTTTTGAACTGGAGAATCGAGGCTGAAGGAGCATATGTTGGGAGTGCTCTGATGTAAAAGGTGGAAACTGAGCTGTGGGTAATGTCTTGGGGCAGTTTCAGTTGGGTCTCCCAGTCCTTGACATTTAACGATCTGGTCCTGCGTGACTGGCACTTGCCTTGCCCTCGCAGGACAGAGGGTCCTGGCTTTCCACGGCAGTCTCATCACCCAACCCCTCCTGTCCTCTCTCTGCCTTCCAGGTGGGTTGGCACTGCTCTTTCAATGGCCTGCCTACTTTCTAGCACTCCCAGGCCTTGGCATGCAATATTCCTTCCCTGGAATCCGTTCCTTCTCCTGGTCAACCAGGTGCCTCGGTGGGTATCTTTGAGGAAATTTATCGCGAGTACCTTCTCTTTGAGCCAGCATCTTCATTACATTAAAGCTTCCTCGAGGTCAGAGCATGTCCATTAGTGATCTGCTTTCTTTGGCCTTCAAAGCGTCATTGCCATATGGTTCAATCTGATGCCTTAAAAGTGATCTTTATGATATCAGATCTAGGTGCATAGAAGGTGCTTGTTAAATATTTCTGGCCTAAACTAACTAAGAAAAATAAATATCTGAAAGGATTATACAGTTCTACCAATCCTCAGTGCTCCAATAAGGGCTTGATCATGTTCCCTAAACTACTTCTAAAACTAAAGCAGAAATGGAAGCATATCTTGTAATAAAGGGCAAAGTAAGATTTCTTTGTATCCTTCACCCTTCTCAAGATATAACTTCAGTCATTTAACCAAACTGTGAGGGCAAAATGAAATTATAAGGAATCTGCTTAGAGAGCCAAGCCTCGAGTGCCTGAGTCTTTGCCCCTGGTTCCTCAATAAGCAGTATTTTCCCTCCTTCTAGGATAGTTAAAGAGAAAACCACATGGCAAGCAGAAGGGCAAGTGAAAGCCATGCATGTGTTTGGAGGCTGGCATTCTTCCCTCATTTTTGATTCCTAGGCAATGACAGTTTCGTTGTTTCAGAGGCTGAAAACTCACCAAAGAGGACGGCCATGGATGTCCCACAACTCATCACTGTTTGAAGGGGAAGCTTGAGCTAAGACAAAAAGGACTGGTGGGAGCACCACCCTGCAGGCCCCCGAATGTTTCGTGTGGCCTATCTGCTCTGAGCACCTACGGCCTCTGAGCACCTACCTGCTCCGAGCTGGTCTTGCAGTGCCACCTGCCACTTTGCATTGGCTAAAATGGGCACCCCATCCTGCCCACAGAAGACTTGGCAGGGCACCCGCTGCCTCCAGCCCCACCCTTCCCCTGTGTGCACTCTTCTACTTGGCTTCTTGATTGTGTCTGTACACAGGGCTATTTTGAGTGGAGTTTCTTTTGCCTCTATTCACTGTGCATTACATTTTTAATCAGTATATATAATTACTTACCACAAGCTGCTAGACCAGATTTTCTAAGCATTAGTCTAATTAACTTAAGCCTGATAATTAGGTTTCGGATACCACAGCAGCGCACGTGGAAGCTGCAGTTCCTGCTGCCAGCTTGTTTGATTCCAATAACATGTTTTCTCAGACAGTGGGTTAATTTTGATTTTTTTAAAATGGGCATTAGATAATTAATTTAGTTGAAAAATTGTCCTTCAGATAAAAATCATTCTGCTATTTAAAACAGTTTCTCAGATGATTAGCATATACTGGAATGCAATAGTAGGATTTGTATATTTTTACATAAACAAATCTGTTTCCAGTAATATGAGTTCAAACTGAGGATAAATTGAAGCATAAGGACTTCTGATAGTCAAACGGTAACTCCCAGGGTCTTTGTTTTGCTTGTCCACTGCTTTTAGGATTGATGAAAAATTAGAGAAAAGAATAAGAAAAGCATTACAAAACACCTCTAGGACTTGGGAGAAAAGTTGTGTCCTACTTTAATTAGGGCATAACAAATAATAAATCCCTAACTAATAACTAATATACCTGGTCTTGGCTCTGTGTCACTATGTGACACTTTGGGAAATGCTTTCTGTAAATTATTTCATCTTATCACATTAATGCGATGTGGCAGGCGTGAGCTATGGGTTGGGTTCTATCTTCACAAAGTGTATATTGAAGCTCGAGTCCCTGGAACCTCCGAGTGGAACCTTGTTTGGATGAAGGGTCTTCGCAAACATAATCAAGTTGAAAGATAGGCTTGAGAGTGAGCACTTGTCTAATGTGGCTGACGTCCCTACGCAGAGGGACAGCTCTGCACAGCAGGAGAACACTCTGTGCAGGTGAAGCCAGAGATTGGGATGACAGGCCTAGAAACCAAGGACTGGCAAAGGCTGACAGCACATCACCAGTTGCTGGAGGCGCGACGTTGGATACATTCTCCTTCCTGGCCCTCCAAAGGAACCAGTGCTGCCCACACTTGACATCTCAAGGCATCCAGCCTCCAAGCATCAGATAATAAAGTTCCTTGGTTGAGGCCATGCGGGTTGCAGGTACAGCAGTCCTACCAAACTAATCCAGTGTGCCCACCCAGGCTCCGTTTTGCAGATGTTGCAAGGCAGAAAGTCTGTGTGACATGTTGAAGGCCACACTGCCTCCATGGGCAGGATTAGAGTCCACAGCCAGGTCTCTGTCATTCCCTAGCTCATGACTCTGGCTTCACCCACACTTCGGTCATGTGCTTCTAGCCAAGAAGTCAGAGAAAACCAATGCAACCAATCTCAGAAACAGCTGAAATTCCGTGATAATTTTTATGCATCTAAATTAAGAATCAGGAACTGGGGAGAGAGCTCTGTGGTCTAAGTGCCCACCGGACAAACGCAAGAAATCCAGTTTCATCCCTGGTATTCCATGCGGTCCTGGCCCCGCAGTCCTGAGTGCATCATCCAGCCTGCGAAACCGGGCATGGTGGCGCACACCTGTAATCTCAATGCTGGGGAGGCTGAGACAGGAGGATCACTACTAGTCTGAGCTGCATAGTGAGAACTTGTACCAAATACATAAATAAATAATTAACTTAAAAATAAATTAAGAATCAAACTTAGGAGAGATTCATTTCCATATCGGGTTATAGCTTCTTTGATTTAAAGAGCAAGTGATTGCTGGCAATACCCTCTTCGTAGATCTTAAGGCAGCACACACGACTCACTTTTCTTAGGCTGAAGGGAGCAGCATTATCTTGTTCTTGTCCCACCTCTAACAAAGGTGTGGAGCTTCATTTGCCCATGAAGAGCACCATGAGGGGAAGCCACCAGCGACAGAGCATAGCTTCACGAGTAGATCTGTGGAAGACAGAACAGGTGCGCTTCACCAAGATGCCCTCATAGGTGGAAAGAACATGAAGCAAGCAAGCCTGCGTCACAAAGGCCTCAGGGGTGGGACGAGAATAATTCTTCTAGAGGACAAATACAGTCTTCATCCTGCAGGAAACCCATGAGAAAAACAATACAAAACAGTAGTAAGCGCGAAGAAGCTCTGATCCTCCAGGGACAACTGCATGAGCCCAGTGGGAGCCCAGATACCATATAAGGGAGGAAGGCGCGCATCCCTGTGGCCTGTTACGGCTGGGGAGTGTAGTAGAGTAGAGTCATTCGACCTCCCCAAGGGTGCTGGGGAGTAGAGGCTGTTACCTTGACAATTCAGAGATAAGGAAGTAGAGTGCCTCAGCATGACATAATAAAAGGTCAGCCATCTCCTTGGCCCAGCTCGTCCCTGGGAATGCCTACACAGCAGAGCAACACAGGAGTGTCGCCCAGCAGTGGGGAGGAATCTTAAGGAGCATGGAGGTCCTTCGAACAGCAGCGTCTATATGTCTGTGGATGGGCACACACATTCCCCTGCAAAACAGATTGGTGGTGACTGAGAGTTTTCACAAAGCACCTCACAATTCCTCTAGAACAGGTTCTTATCCGATGTGAGCATCAGTTCGAAGCTATGATCCATCTTCCTAAAAAAATGTGGGCACCAAGCATGTGCATACTTTTCATGATACATCTAGGAGGTTCCTGTACCCACGCAGGCTTGTGGGTTTCACAAAGGAGCCCAGTGACTTGCTGACACCAGCAGAACCAGCAGGCCACTGACAGTCTCAGTGAGGAAGCTCCTCTCCTCCCTCATGGGCCTCAACTTCCATGTAGGTTTCATCACTGCGGAAGAGCTCTCGTGCACCTTGACATTGATGTCACTCATGACACCAGTTTTGTTTGCTGTTCTACTTAACCTGCCCTGGGCAGGCTCAGTATAAAGTGAATATTAAGTGAAACTGAGGTCATACAATCTGGACCTGAGATGGAGTATTCCCTGTGGATTATGTTGCTTGTCTCCTGCAATCTCAACTGTATCACTCATAACATTAAACGAAGATCACCCTGTGTCTTTTCCAATGTTTTCTGGAAGGATTTTGAGAAGGAACACTGGCACTGAAGCAGGCGGGACCATTTATGGCAGTCGCTGGGAGCACCTGCTACAGGAAGGCACTTGCAAATACCTTACATATATTAAGCCACTGTCTTCACAACCACATTGCCAGCAAGACATCTTTAGCTTCTTCACTTAGTACATGAGGGAGGTGATCACGGAGAGGCCTGGGGACTGGCCCGAATGGGCCCCGGGCTGGGATACCCTCCCCCTGACCTGACCTGAGCACTGTATACAGCTGCTCTCTGCTGATTAGGCAGTATCAGACCACTGACTGGCACTTTTATGACAAGAAAGTAGGAGAACCCAGTAGATCCTCCTTTAGTAGAGGAGATTGGGGGCTGGGGGCTTCCAGAGTTGGAGCATTTCTGAGGAGCTCAGGGTTGCAATTAAAACTAGCTTATTCATTAAAGTCTCCATGTGTGGAACTTGCTTAACTCGAAGCAGGGCCTGACCCTTCTGAGAAAGAGAAGCCTCTCCCTTGTCCCCACCTTTCCCTTCCTTCTTATGCTCCTAGCAACCAAAATTTCAGATTCAACCTTTGTAGGCACCAGCAAATACTGAAGAAGGAAGTAGCATACTGTGAAGTAAGCAGGGAGGCTTTGCCTCTTCTGAAAGCTAACTTACACATATATAAACTTTGTTGCCCAAAATGACCACATCACAAGGGAGTTCTGCTCCTGGGCTGGCTACCAGAATTATAACCACACAGACTTTATGTTGCTTACTTCAGCCCCAAAAAAACTTTTACAAAGCTCCCACCTATGAAAATTTTGCCTACTTCTCCCCATTACCCTGCCCAAACACACACACACACACACACACACACACACACACACACACACACACAGCACCCCTTTAGCAAAGATCTTACAAAATTTTCAAAGTGGGCATGACACAGATGCACTTGCACAGAATTCTAAATATTCGGCAAGACTCTACTTTTACTCCCACGCTGTCCACCTGCAGATTCAAGGCTGGGGACAGAGTAGCTCACACTCCAACTCACAGCCACCTGGAGCTCACAACCCTACTGGCTTCCTAGAAAATAAATGGGCATCCACAGCTAATGTGGAAAGTACAGTGAGGAAAGAAATACAAGAGGTGGTGGGGCGACCTGAGTTCAGCCTGGCCTGGGGACAGCAAGACACCAGCAGTCTCCAAAGCAATACACCTTCTTGTCCTTCACGCTGATGCCACAACTCCAAAAGCCACGTGAGCTTGATGTGGAAGAGTGTGTGCTTTCCCCCACTGGAAGACCAGTTTTGTATTCTGCTCCTCTTAATGAGCTCCTTTTGTTCTCTGGCAATCAACTTGAATGTGACCTCCTCATTTCAAAAGGCCTCCAGGATCCCCTACCTCGCCTGTCCCCTCTCTGCCATCCTACCAGGTTTCCTTCCTTCCTGGAGCATGGACTGTCGCCCTGCTACTCTGAGTGCAGTTCACAGACCACCCTCACCTGGTGGTCTCTAACTGACTTAGAATCTTGGGCCCTACCCCAGAAGAACTTACTCCTTTTCAAGCTGCCTGACCCAATGCATTAGCCCCTGACCCACCCACGCGGCTACTGGGCACCTAAAGGATGGCCCACACCAACTGAGGTGGCTTCAAAGAGCAAAACACAGCGGACGTGGAAGACACACCAGAGAGGAAGGCAAAGTGTCTCCTAAGTAGTTATGTGATACTGCTGCCCTATTGAAGTAATAGTTGGGGTTAACTAGTCAGTATATTAAAATCTGTTTTGTTTGCTGTTTCACGGCTACTTCAGGAAGTTCCTGAGTCACACACAAGTTCAAGTTCTGTTCTGGGAAAATGTGGTGAGTAAAATTTGTTCATTAGCTGGACAAGGTAAGTCTTATGTTCTTGGACACTAATACATAACATGAAACATAAAAATAACATAAATAATGCTGTAAATAAGCTATTCTTACATTTACAATTACCTTAAAATAGCGGTACAGCACTACTTCTGTAATTTGTTTGCATCTACAAATGCTCCAACCCAAGATGCATTTTAATTCTGTGTAAGTTGCCAGCTTAAATGTTTGTAAATTGGAGACTTAACTGTAAACAATTTAAAATTTTGTACATGGGTTGCATTGTATTCTTACTGGACTATCTGTTTCAGATTGTAAGAAGCACTGGTCAGAGATAATGAACAAGTAGGAGCATCAACAGTAGAAAAAAAAAAAAAAAACAGTAGATAGCCACAGTTGGCTCTGTCCTGAAGCCTGTTTGGTACCTGACCTGTTACTGGAAGTCACCCCTGCACTCCCACCCCAGCAGCCTGTGTAGGTGTGACAGAAATGATCGCCTGCAGAGTGTGGAATAGTTGCCATCTGGCCTTTATGAAAAGCTTGCTGATCCCTACTCAGGAGTGTTAGCTCTAGAGTTAAGACTGCTTGCTTAAAATTCCTATCTCTACCACTTTTCAGCAAGGGAGGTAGGGCCTATAACTCAGTCCCTTTCCCTGAAACAGGAGATAAGAGGATCTGACCCCAAAGTAGTACAAATATATTTTATTTATTTATTTATTCTAGGGAAAGTTCTACTGGGTGTTCAGGGTCTCACTTCTAGATCAGACTCATAGTCATCTGCCCGTTTACAGCCTCCCAAGAGCTGGGATTATAAGTGTGTGCCACCACGCCCAGTCTCAGTCGCCATCTCAGTGTGCCCTGGGGGCAGGCTGGGGAGAGAACCCCCATCCCTGGGCCTGCTTGAGGCGCTTTAATCTGGTGAGTTATCTGGCCCGCCTGAGTAGTACAAATATTAAATGAGGTGAGGAGCATGAAAGTCTTTAAAAAGTGCCTTGTATGCAGAAAGTTCTCAGGAAACATTAGACACTATCACGGTTCCTACCAGAGATCTCTGCGCACTACAGTTTCACACTTTTGCTATTACCTTTCTCCTTCTCTCTACCAAACATTCTCTATCCGCTCAGCTATGAAAGAGCACAGATTCTGGCCCTCAGTTGAGATTCAATAACTGTCTCTTGAGTGAGTGAAGTCCAGAGGAAGGAAATAATTTGGGCAAGATCATGGGGCCAGGAAGTGACCCCAAATGTGTTTTATTCAGCTGCCCAAACTCCTGCCCTCTCCTGTCACACCAAGTGTGCCCCAAATCCCCCAGCTGCAGGCACACCAGGAAGCTTGTAGAACTGCAAGCCACTCTGTACTCAGTAGCTCAAGCACCTTCTTTTATGAGCCCAGCAAGGAAAGCAAATCATTCACTCCTCATATTGCAAGCCAATTAGAGCCCTTTCTCCCCCTGCTCACTATCTGCTCAAAGATCCTTTCCTCTTCTGTCTATTTTCTTAGAAACTGTCCCTTATGCAGCACTTCAGAGGAGATGGGTGTTTAAAATTAGCACAAAAATCTCACAATGGTTTCCCATTTGTCACAGCCAGAAATTTTAAAATTGTGGTCATCAGATGAACACTTTAAATTAGAACAAGACTGATTAGCATAATTCTTAAAGGTCTGAACTCTAAACTCACAGATGGCCTCTGAGAGGATTGATGGTGCATAAAGGAGATTAGGATAAATCTAATTAGTCAGGGGGCGTTCTTGTTTCTCAAGTCAAGTGGCGAGCGATGGAGAAGAAGTGATGGATGGACAGATGGATGTAATGAAGCCCCATTAAAGTCTTTTTGATTCTCATTCTCGGTGATGGAGCACATTACCCCATTAACGTTTCTGTTGAGCTCACACAGACAAAGTTTGGCACCATGACCTCAGAAAATGAATTGGAATTGCCTGCCCAGTTCTTTGCATGTGTCTTCAAGATTTAAATGAGCCTGAAAACCCTGCTTGCCTGCTGAAGAGCCAGCCTCACAGCATGGGCCGGCGCTCCCACTTGAGGAATGGACCATCCTTCTGGCTGGTTTCTAACAGCTTTCAAACAAGCGTTAGAAAGCCTCTCTGCTCCCACCAAGTGCAACTGAATTTCCTCCGACATGTGCTATGGTTGGCATTGTCCCCAGTGTGTGAGACAGACTCTGCTATTCTTTTCATGCAGGGTGATATCTGAATAAAATCACCGTCACACTCCAAGTAGGGATGTGGTGAGACGGACCATGACTTGACTGGGTCACACTGATGTGAGATAAATAGCAATATAGGACATTTCACAAGTTCAGTGAAGAGTGAGAGGCTGGCTGGCTCCAGCAGCTCAGAGAACAGAAGGAAAGAGAGAAGGCCCGAAAAGACCAAGGAAAGGGGTGAGTGGGACTCCTAGGAGAAGTGAGCGCAGCCTTGTCCCTCCCCTAAATGACTCCAACAGCCTCTGCAACAGTAACCCTGCTTTTTCTCTAGAAGAAGGCTTTCACTCAGCATCATTATTTAAAAGTGTCAGCGACAACACATGGATCTCTCTTCCGGTCACAGGCAGAGTGACATTTCTTGTGTGCTTACCATGGTCCCAGCACTGATCTAAACACGTTGCAGGGATGATTCTGTTTCATTATCACGGCAGCCCTGCATAGTAAGCACCAGCGCAGCCCTTGTGTCACAGCAAATGGAAGTTCAGAGAGGCCCCGTTTCCTCATCTGTAATACGGGGCCCAGAAGGTAACAGAAATCATGGATAGACTCCAGCATCATCACTCCAGAATTCAGATTTTGTGCCCCCGTGATTCCTATTCTGTGTCTGTCGTGTAGCCTGTGGAATGAAATCTGAACTCCAGGCTGACCGCACATCCCTGCAGTCTCTGCCACACTCACCGTGCTCCAGTCGCACTTTCCCATTCATTGCATTCATCCAATTCAGACTTTGTATTTGAGGCAGTCTCATGCAGAGCTGTGTCCTCCTCCTCAACCTGACCCGGAAGTAGCAGAGTGATGGAGGGTTGATTCTCAGCTCCAGTGTTTCACTCCTTTTCCAACCCAGGTGGTCTCACTCTAGGACATGACTTTAAATGCTATTCCCATAACTCAAATATATGTTCCTACACCAGAACTTTCTGTGAGTTCCAACACCTTATATCATCTGGTCGTTCCTCTTCCCTGTGTGGAGAACAATCCCTACTTATTGTAACCTAAAGTGAATGCTTGATTTATTTTAGTCGTTCTGGTAAGTAGAGTGATCATCTAGTCCAGCCCCCAAACAGAAATCCTTCTGAGCCTCGGAGCCTCTGTGTTCAAGTCCATCAACAAGGCCTACCTCTTGCACTAATGGGCTGTGTCTCTTCCATAATTCCATGTCTCCTACATAATTAACCTGGATAACCTCCAGATGAGTCTCTTCTTGCTTGCACTTTTGCTTTCTTTGAGTAGAACTGCCGTAATTCTTTTAGAAGTTAGATCGTGCTACTCCCTTGCCTGAAACCCATCTACTTCATTTCTGTGCAAGGCCTCCAAAGCCTCTGGGCACTGCCTGCGTCTGTACCCACAGGTCCCGCCGCCTGCTGGCCAGTGCCTCAGGCACCCTTAGTTGCCTTCCGTTTCCTAACATATGAGGAGCTCACCCTGGACAAGGGCGTTTGCATTCACAAATCACCATGCTTGGAAGCCTGTTTGGCCCAAATTCCACTAGGTTTATTTCTTGTCATTCAGCTATTAATTGAAACATAAACATCTTCAAAGGCATTTCCTGACCCTCGTGTCCTGTGCAGTCTATAGTCATACTACCTTGTTCTATCACTTTTTCACTACCCAAGATGGTGTTGGTGTGTTTAATTTCCCTCCTCCCACTAGAGGAATCTCTTTGAAGGCCTGGACGTCATCTGGCATGCTTGATTTTTTTAGTGCCTGTAACTATAGCGGGGGTCAATAATCATTCATTGAATAAAGAACATCATTTGTTTATAGGCTAAAAATGTGCTATTGAAAGGTAAGATTGAAGACAGATAAAAATGCAAGAACCTCAACCATGAAGCAGGAAGAAGGGTAATACAGAAAAATGGAAGAGCTCTACTTCTACAGAGTAAAGAAATTCTACCATCTTCCATTGACTGAGTGACCATTAGCCTCAAGGCCCTGGTAATACACATGTGAACAAAACAGCTACATGCCGTAGCTTCATAGAGTTTACATCACAGTTATTTATACCCTTCCCCCCTATTTTAGGAGAGGTCAGGGGCAAGCACATTCTTTTCTGTAGAGGACTAGATAAGAAATATTCGATGTTCTGCAGGCCATATGGTCTGTACCACAAATATCCTATCATTATAGTGAGCAAACAGCCTCAACATGTGCAAGCCTGGGTGTGCTCCAAGAAAACTCATTTATAAAAACAAGCGGTAGGTCCAACTTGTCACGTAGGCTATGACTGGACAACCCTGGGTTAGGGTCTTCTTTTGTAGGACATTCTTTTAAGTCTATTACAAAGAGAAATGGGCTTTGAATCATAAGAATCATAGGAGAAATACAGGCTTTAGTTTTTTATCTTAAATTCTCTCCAGATTTCTTTGATCTGTAGCTACAGATCTAGGTTCCTGGAGGTGTTTTTTGTTTTCATCTTTTGTACTAATAAACTAGTTTTTGTAAGAGACTCACAATTACTTGGAGCTGACTAAACTTGTCAAAAAAGGATTCAGAAATGATTCACACATATATTGGATTGTAAACCTGTCCTCCTACTATGAGAAAAGGACAGAGTGAGTACTATGGAGCCACCAGACCAAGTTAAACTTAGTCTATGAGATTGGCATGACTTGAGACAGGAAGAAATCCATACCCAAAGCTGTGGCTTGTCTAACATTTGCCATTCAGTTGTTGGCACATTGGCTTGGATGTAAGGAAGGATTTCTAGAAAGAAGATGTCACTGCCTTGTACTGTTCTTGCTTTAGGGTTGTTGGAAACAATTGCTGTGATCAGAAAAGTAAATATTGTTCAGGGAAGAGGGATGGCTGCTCTGGACAGGCCCCAGGATCCAGGTTCCAGGATCTGGAGCCAACAGAATCACGCATTCATATGCAAAAGCCATTCCTGGGCCTTCCCTATGGGTTGCCTGTTCTGTTTGCTTGATTTGCAGGGAGACTTCAATTAGGCTATCGAGCTGAGATGATTTATCCTGTGTGTTACATTAGTTCCATTACCCCTAGCACAAATAAGTCTTCAGTCACAGAAGCAAGTGTAGAGCATGGGTATGATTTCCCTTCCTGAAAACATCATTTTCTCAAAACACCATTTTCTTCTGTGTACAAACTGGGCAAGACTACCCAAATGGGCAGTCATCTTTAATACAGAACAACAAAAGCCTGGATTTATTGATCCAAGCACACTGAGTTAAGTCTGCCTTCATTCAAGATATGTTCAGGTCAGTGCTTCTCTTTGCAGGACATCCTTTGCCTTCACCTTTATTTCAACTGGACATGAAGTGGACAATAGGGCTTGTGCCCTCAGCACAGCAAGCAGAGAGCATGTCTGCTCAGTTCCCTGCTGCGCACTCAGCACTTAGCAGTGTTTGATAAATACACAAGGAGGGAACGAATGCTGCGGAAACTCTTCCTGTTAGAGGAGAAGGATTGTGCAGTGCCTGGCCACAGGGACGCATTAGTCGTGTCCAGCAGGACTGACCTTTGTGGAACTGTTGTGGGAGGGGTAGGCAGAGGAAGGACGTTAGCACTGCCACCTGCTGCCAGCAGCAGCTCCATCCAGGCCATTTCAACTCTTCCCGCATGGAGATAGACAATGTCTATGTGGCCCTGTGCTCATGGCTGCCTGGAATGTTCTTTGACCCTGCCCCTGAAAGTTTTCAGCATCCCTGAAAAGTTGGTATTTTCACTCAATGTTTTATAGACACTAATCTCCTCTAGTGGGAATACCACTCCATACACCAAAATGTCATGGTGAGAAATCACCCAGTCATACTGCGGGCAACATGCTTATATAAAGCAAGGAATTTGAGACGTCAGAGGTCAAAGAAAGTTGGGAAGCCAGCAGGACATGGCAGGGTACACCCATAACCCTAGAGGTCTAGAGGCTGAAACAGGAGGACTGTGATTTTGAGATCAGTCTAGACAACTGAAATTATTCAGACTCTGTCTCAAAATAAAAAATAAAATAAAAGGACTCAGGTTGTAGCGCAGTGCGAAAGCTCTAGTGCTACCCAAAAATGATAATACCTGATACTAAGACTTTTGTTCTTGAGACAAATAAGTAAAAGTTTGGTAGATTACAATGAGCATTGCAAGCCACAGAGTGTGTTGCAGCTGGAATGCGGATCTGCTCCCTCTGGCTCCTTCTCTCTTTACAGGAAGGACCAAGGGAAGCCCACGGGCTCTTTCTGCCTGCAATCTGCCTTCTTTGTTTTGGCCCTGGAAGTTTCAGAGTTCTACAGACTGAATGTCTGTACACTCCCATGTTCATAGGCTGAAACACTAATATCCAGTCATGGATTTGGTGATGGGACCTTTGGGCAATAGGGTTCCATTTGCTCATGGGTGACAGGTCTAGTGCCCTTATAAAAAGGTGGAATCCAAGCTTGTCTTTCTCTGTGTCCTGGAGGACAGTCAGATGCCAAGGCCCTTTCCATGATTCTGACCATGTTCATACCCTGAGCTTGAACTTCCCAGCCTCTTAGAAACACGAGAAATAACTATGCATCGTGTAAGCCCCCTAGTCTATCATGTGCTTTTAAAGCAGCCCAGGCTGCAACACAGAGAAGCAGCTAAAGATGCTTTAAAGAAGGTTGGAAAGTAGGCAATAGTGCACCTCTTATACTCTTTCTTTCTGGGCCTCTTGATGTAAATGAAAACGAATTCTTTGCATAAGGGGTTTAAATAAAGATCCCCCTTAAAGAAAGTCCTTCATACATCACACTGATGCTGATATCCAGTTTTCTTTTGCCAGTGAGACACTTAGGTTCCCCACAGCACTGGGGGGCTCCATTTGTCACCCTGGAAGGCCTGGCCTGGAAGCACTGTAATGTTCCCCCTGCCCCAGGTGCCAGGGGCACAGCCAGAGGTCTTCTAAATGTATGGGAGCCCTTGGCAAATGAGGGCACTGCTGGGCACATGATTAACCGGCCAGAAAACTGCGACACCTGACCAGCAGCCCGAGTCATTTCAGAAAGGTAAGTCCGAGTGCATGTCTGAGCAAAAGCACCCTGCTAGCTGCGATGCTTGCTTTGTAAGCCAGGGATTAAGTCAACTTTCACTGCAGCTTTTTATCTCACCTTTAAGCAACCCCTAAGGTTTCCAGAATAATTTCGTTTGACCTTTACTTAAAGTTCAACCTCTTCCAAGTTACGAACGCTGGATGGTCCCAGGGGGATCACGTAAGACAGATTTCACTATAATTCAAGGGAAGGATAATCCCTGGCCCCAGTGTTCACAAAAGAAGCATTTTTGGTGGCCCCTGAGATGAGAAAAGTTATAGATTTCAGCCTATTAATGAATTTCCCTGATATTTTCATTTTGTAACATTGATCTCTGAAGTCACCTGGGAGGCGTTTGCTGGGGATCGAACCCAGGGCCTCTCTTTGCCCCAGGTGGTCCCAAGTGAGGATTATCTCAGCACAGCCTTGGACCCCAGGCCCCAGCAAGACGTGCAGCCCGTGGGATGCGAGGCTTTTGCCAGCTATCGTTTACTTCCAGATGCTGAGCCCTTCACTGTGACACTGATACTCCTACCAAGGAGGGTCACAGTGCTGTCTGGTGGCATTTCCTGACATCCAGCTTTCAGGACACCCCTCCGCAATGGTCAGAGAAGAAAAGTAGGACAGCAAGGGATGGCAAAGCAGGGGTCTCTGGAGGCGTTTGCTTCTTCCATAACCTGACCTGTCTACTAGATCTGCCCAGTTCTTAAGATGTATACAAAAGTCCCTCAGCAGCAATCTAATCAAAGAGCTTTTTCTCTGCCTTTTGTGAGGTAGTCAGCTACTGGTATTGTTTATCTGCAAAAACGGTTCTGTCCACAGGAATGAAAGCGATCCCACCTCACCCGCAAGCCAATTCATCTGTATCTGCACACTCTGCATCTGCTAAGCCAAGGGGCCCTCAGTGCCCCTTGTTTTGACTTAAATTAAAATGTCTCCCCAAGCCTCATGAGTTGGGGGTGCGTTCAGAAGGTCATTGGGTCGTGAAGGTGCTAAGGTCCTCGTGGTTGGATCAGGTGACAGCCCTGTCAGGAGGTGAGGAAGCGAGGAGGCCCAGGGGAGGCAGCAGGTCCTGGGGCGGCCCTTGAAGGCCTTGGGCCACCCCTGCCCCTCTTCTCTCGCTACCCCTCGCCCTGGTGGCCAAGGCTGGAGCAGCTCTCTGGTGTCACAGCCTTCTGCCGTGGTGCTCCCACCTTAGTGCCAGCTGACCACGGACTGCAAGCTCTGAAGCCCTGAATCAAATGAGCTTCTCTTTGAAGTTGTGCATGGTGAGCACAGCAGTCCCTCACGTGTCATGGGAGCTCCAGACACGCCTGGGATAAGTGAAAAGCAGCGAGTACTGATGTTCTGTTTGTTTTAGTATTTATGTATATATATATATTAGGATTCATAAACCCTTCCCACACTCTTATAAACCTTCCCTATACTTTTAAAAACACTTCTAATGTTCCTAACCATTTTCTAAATTTGTAAACCTACGTAATTTTAACAATATACCTATATGGTACGGTACTGCAAAATCCTGCTACATAGCAAAAGATCTGCGATAAATAATTTATATTTGTATTTTTGAAAACCTGTGAAACAGTAAGCCCACAAAAGTCGAACTGCAAAATAGTGAGGAACTACTGTATTTGGTCCCCAGGACAGAAAGGCTGATACTCCCTTTGTCTATGAAGGAAAAGAGAATGATTGCAGTCCATTTTCAAATACTACCCAGCAGCGCATCAGCCCCCTTTTCAGTTTTTCAGTGGGCTAGATGCATGCCTTTTTTCTTTTTTCTTTTTTTTTGATACAGGGTCTCGCTGTAGCTCAGACCTCTAGTGATCCTACTGTCCCAGCCTCCTCAGTGCTGGGATTACAGGTTTACGCCACCACACTCAGTTTCAGTGACCAGCCCAGCGCAGCCTGCAGAGTACTGGGGACCAAACCTGGGTCCTTGTCCTTGCCAGGCAAGCGCTTAGGCCACTGAGCTATCTCCCCAGCCCCTGTGTGCTCATTTTAGAGGAAGGGCTTAGAGCGCTCTGCAGAGAGCTCAGTACCTTAATCCATCAGACTCAGCTTCTCCCATTCGCTTTCTTATTGATCAGCATACCTCAGCCTATTATGCTTATTAATTAAATGATAATTTGAGAGGGGTGAGTGTATGAGGAGACAAATGTTCCACAAATAGACACTGCATTTGTGGGAGGCATGCAGGGATTTATCTTTTTGGCATTTTTCTCCTTGGAAAAAATAATCACCCCTACCATGTTCCAAAGAGACAGATGTTTGTTTTTCACGTGAGCTGGAATACTATTCAAGACAGTATGAAGATGGGCTTTCAGCACACCTGCTGTGGCACGGTAGATGGACTGCATGGCCCTGTGACACATTTTTCTCTACCTATGAGGAGCCATCTCTGAGCCCCCTCTGTTCACACAGAGCAGCCCTGGTGTCCAGGGACAGGAGCAGGTCTCGAGCTCCTGCATCCTCTGACTGTTGGTCGATACTGAGAGGACCTGGCGTTGCTCCCTTCCCGTCTGCTCTGCCCCTCCCTCGCTCACCGGCAACCACACATGCGTTAAAGCCAATGGCGGTGTCCTGGCAGAAGCCACGCTGTTATGGTGAGCTGCAGGGGACTCAGGTCAACAATTTCTGACATGGCCAGTGAAGCGGAAGACTCAATAGCATCATGGACTACTGGATTCTTTGTTAACGCACCTATAATATTCAAATAACGGAACTTAACAAAAAAAGGAGATACAGATGAATGTCCATTTTGTATCTGTGTATTCAAAGTGGTTAGGATAGATACATAGTTACATTCTCTTAATGAATAGAGGGATTTGTTCTAAAAGTGTTTGTAAATAGGATATCAAGTCCACATCTTGTACAGCAGCTATCCACTAGGAAGAATGTACGTGATGTGTTAATTATTGAATCTGTCCTACCATTTTGGTTTGAACTGTCTCACTGCTATTTGTTTCTCAATAAAAGTATGGGAAAAAAAAAAAGAAGTATCTGTTTCTCAGTCCCAGCACGGCCTTCCCTCTCGGACCCTCAGATGCTCCACTGTCCTGAAGGGTTTCTCAGCCTCAGGCACCCTGGTCACTGTGGGTCCGTGTGGCTGCTCTGCGTGCTGTGACATCTAACAGCGCTCCTCACCTTGGTGTCAGCAGCATGCCCTCCCCCTCCATTTGTGACACCTACACAGATCTCCAGATATGGCCAAACGTCCCTGCAGGAGACAAAATTGCCCCCCCACTAGTATCTCCAGTGGAAAAGGGGAAGAGAGACTGAGATTTGCTCTGGCACTTTAAGGAACCAAATGATGCTACGTCATCATTGGATCTCAAATCTTGGTTGCAGCCTTCACTTCTGAGTCACTAGAATAAACCAGAGGCCTGGACTGGAGGCTGGAAAATAGCATCTCAGTGCACAGAGGACAAGGGATAAGCTGTTTGGATTTTTCAGTTCAGGCTTCAGGACTCTTGGCCAAAAGAATGATTCTCATATGAATAAACACATCATTTAGCAACAAATTTGGAAAGCTACTCCGACCCTCATGAAGTCAGTCAGTGGATTCCACGGATTCCTCTCTCTGTGGCAGTTCTTCAGGGTTCTTCACTATCATCTTTCCCTCTGGATTCCTCACAAGTTTTCCTACAGCTGCCTCCTGCCAGCCCTGCTTTGTACGATCCACTGCTTCCACAGCAGGCCTTGGGCTCTGCATTCCGCTTCCATTCCCTTAGGGACCCACATGCCCACAGACATAGACGTGAATGGAAGCAGAGCACAGCACGCCCTTGGAGCGGGCTGGATCACACGGCCGTGTAGCTCCCACCCCCTTTCCTCCCCTACACCCTTGTTGAGTCTCCTTGTTCTCCTTGTACTCTAAGCACTCTGATCCCCCTTTCTGAGCCAAGAAGAAAACAGGCCTCAGGCTCCAGCCACAGAATCCAGCTGAAATTTAATAACGCTATTTTATTTCTCACTGCATTTATTTTCACAGCTACCTTCCTCCTACGACACGTTTCACTGGTTTTCTATTATAGCAATGACGTCATCTTTCCTTTTCCAATGAATATATTCAGGCAGAAAAAAGGAAGTTGATTTCAAGAAACATAAATACCAGTGGAAGTGTGTTCTAGACAGGGGAAGGCAAAAGCTGCGATTAATGCCTGATGTTTGGGAAACAAGAAGTGAGCCGAAGTTGTACCACACCGTCCCATCTGCTCCAGACATGCTGCTCCTCCAGTCGAGCTAGGAAGGTGTAGGTGGAGCTGCTCTGATTGGAGACATCGAGCTGTGCTCTGTCACCTCCAGGCACCCTGCTGAGTCGGAGGTAGATACCTCCCATCCCTGGGGGTCAGCGCTGCTCTGCTTTGCCCCCCCAGAGGCGATGTTCTGGCACCTGCAGACTCCAGGACCGTGTCTGCCGTGCACACTGCTGTGCCACCATGTCTGAGCGATATGTGTAGGTTGGCTGGAGGAAATGGAGGGAATCGGGGACGCATAATCATTTTCAGGCAGTTCTGGGAAGACGGAATGAGATGACCAGATAATCCGTGTCACCGAAGACAGGACCTCACCTTCCCCAGGGGACAGAAATGGATGCGTTGTTCACATGAAATGCTGGGGCCGCGGCCTTCCCTTCCCTTCCTGAGCCAATCAGAAGGTGACCACCCCTGGCCAGTGAAACACTCGTGCAGCTTGGCCCAGTTCTGTCCCTGCCCAGCTGGAGAAAAGGATGAAGAACACATCGATGTGGGCAAGACCCAGGCTTCCTTGTCCCTCTTTTTTCTCCTAACCTGAAGCTCTACTTTTATAAATTTGTAGCACTTGTAGGTACGTTTCCCCAGCCATTTCTGAATGGTAACTGTTCCTTTCTTCCTACCAACAAAATCTGAAACTTAGCCTGAAGCAATCTCTTGCCAGGGAGAGAACTGTGTCAGGCATTTGATGCGTGATAAAATACTACAGTAATGTGGAATAATGCTTTGAAATGTTGCCAGGGTGAGCGTGCATGCGGCATGATTGAACTCGCCTGCAAATACAAATGGTAGCTCTGTGGCTCATCTGTAACCTCGATGTAGGAAAACTGAGATATTCTTCTCTCTCCCTTGCAATTTGCACAGCCTCTTGTTGCAAACTATGGAGATTACAGCGCTAAACGTAACTGCCATGTTTACTTCATGCACATTTTTTACTAATACAGTCTCCCCATGCAGACATCTGTCTTGCAAGGTTCCCCTGGTGCTCTGGCTGTTGCTATGGATGCCGCTGTGAATGCCTCACAGAAGAGAACAAGGCACTGGCTCCAAACGCTCTAAGAGGTGATGTTCGGGGGAGTTTTGCATTTCCTGGAAGCGATGCCCACTTGTCTGCCTCAGTCACAAAGGCTGCACACCTGAACGACTCAGGCTGCGCCCTTCCTGGTGCTCAGGTCAGCGGAAGTTATCAGGGTTCGCCTGCCCAACCGGAAGAACCAAAGCAGGCTATACTGGCTAGGTGTGACACCTCACCACCTTTTGGCCAGTCTCATACCATATTATACAGTAAATACTATTGGGGTTGGGGAGGTAGCTCAGTGGCATAAACGCCTACCTGGCAAGTGCAAGGACCCAGGTTCAATCCCTGGTATCACATGTTGTGTTAGCCCCAGAGCCCTGGGGTGTGCTGTACCTACCCTGGAACCAGGCATGTGGTGCACGTCTGTAATCCCAGCAGTGGGGAGGCTGAAAACAGGAGGATCACTCTGAGCCTGACCTGTGTAGCAAGACCCTGTATAAAATCAATCAATCAATCAATAAGGAAAATAAATAACTACTATTGATCTCACTTTACTCCGAGAAAGCCATGGGTCTGAAAAGCCAACTAGCTCAATTCTCATAGATTATAAATAAGTGGCCCCGTGAGGATTTCATGGATTTGTATGGCCCTAAAGTTTCCATTCTTGCCACAACCATGTCACCCTAAAGCCAATGTCATTCTTTCTTTGAATCAGGGTGCACTTTGAATTTTCTGTGACCTTTCAGGATTATTTAATTATTGCTGTGTGTCCACAGGGTTCTTGGACAGATGGAAGTCATTTATTCATGCAGAATGAGTTAAATCGATGAGAAATTTCTCCCATACGTGAGCTCAATGGCTATTTAAAAAAATCGACACATTTAAAAGGTATCTGCCTCTTTATTTAAAGTGAAATCCCATTTTCTTTTTCGACAAAGGGAACTAGCCGTGCACAGTGGCTGGTGCACACCTGTAATCCCAGCACTCGGGAGGCAGTGGCGGAGAGATCGCTTGGTGAACCCATCACCAATATTGATCACTGGTCATTATTCCTTAGTGTTTGGGGCTACCCTGGCCTACATAGTGAGGCCCTTCAAACCATAAACAAGTGAAACTGTGTGCTAATATGTTGATGCTCTAAACTGTTCTAAAATGATGATAATTACATTTGATCGGGTGCTTGGTACATGCCAACAAATATGTCAAGTGCTTTCTATAAAGAAAACGTGATCTTCATACCCCAGAGCCTATTAGTCCTACTGCAAAAAGTGGAAACTTAGACTCAGTGTCTACGTGCCTTGCTCTGGTCAGTCAGCTCAAGTGGAATTCCCAGCTAGTCCTCTCTGGCTCCCAAGATGTTTTTATCTGCTATTACTGTATTTCCTACGAACCTTTATTAGCAACCAACTGGCTGTAAGGTAAATAAGGGGAGCTTTTTTCTCCCCAGGAGTGAAAGCACAGAAATTCTGAGGAAGCTACTATTTCAGGAGGAGCCTTCATTTATCAGCAAGGTAGGCTGTTTACCCACTGCCCAGCAAAGTGTAGCATCAGCCCCACTGGGGCTCACCTTCCTAGGCTGCAAATTGACACGAGCCAAGGACGCAGCCCGCAAGGCCCTTTGTGCCCTAACATCTGTGATTCCATTAAGCACATCTTCCCCCCTCCCATAATTTCTCCTGGGTTTTGCCTTTCACTGTCTCATGGCAAATGCAAGTCAGATACATCAAAGGTGCAGCTGCCCTTCCGTAGTCCACCTGACCATCGGTACCTTTCCCTAGGGACCTGCTCTAACAGGGTAACAGGGGTCTGACTGTCTGGCTAGTCCACTCCCAGGGAGGCTTGCACCCACAGCTGCGAGTGCTTCCCTATCTGCTCCTCTGAGTGCTGGGCTCTGGCACCCAGGCCTGCCTTCCCATGAGCCTGGAGCCCATGGGATACTGCTGTCCATCCTAGAGTCCACTTCCTTTCCCTCCTGTGACCGAGTGCCATCCCAACCTCAGGTCCCACCCTAGGGCCACTTGGTCATGAGAAATTTGCCTAACCCCTGGACTTTTTTTTTTCTTTCTTTTTTATTTATTTAGGGGTGTGTGTGTGTGTGTGTGTGTGTGTGTGTGTGTATGTGTGTGTGTGTAACCAGGGATTGAACTCAGGCCCTTGTGTTTACCAGGGAAGTGCTTATTCTACTGAGCCATCTCCCCGGCCCCTGGACTTTTTGTCAGTGGCCTTCATTCTTGACTGTGCTGTCTCTCATGGGGCTTCTCAGAATTGGCCTGTCTCTGGGGGGAAAATTCTCTGTATCTTCCTGTATACTTACTCTTATATGCCCAGCACCTGCCTGGGGTTCCAGAGAAGCCTTTTAAAACCTCCAGGTAGGAGATGGCACTCCAACCTGCTACCCACACCTTCTCTCCTTGCCGATGAAGCCCAAGCAGTGGGGCTGCAAGCTGATGCACAGAGGTTCTGAGGCTGGACCTCCTCCCTTTCCACCAAGCAATGTGTCAGAATCATGCTCTTTGCTGAGTTAAATTTTACATTTCTCCCCACTTCCAAACACCAAGTAATCTTGCATATCGATGCCTGAGACCAAAGAGACTTATGAATGTTAAGAAGATTATGCACGTAAATGTATCAGCTATGACGGCCCCACTAAGAATAGTAATATTGTGCTAAGCACTAGTTGATCAACCTTTGCCACTTACAAAACTCACAGCCAATTTAATTAAAAATATAACATCCCTGAAAGCCTCTAAAATGACTATGACAACAATCAATCATTTTGTAATAGTGTTGAAGATCCATTAGGAGCACTGTTCTGGTTGCCAACTTTTTTAAAGCCCAGATAGTAGGGGCATTTCATTCCACACAATTAAAGTCACTGCATTTAAAATATGGACTATCTATAAAGAGGAAAACACCAAACATCTTTATAACCCATATTTTTTATGGTCAAAACTTGCTTAGAAAGGTGCTTTGAATTTATATGTTATAAGCTGCACATTTCACATTCAGAAAATTAAAATGGTTTCCACTGACTAATTCATTTAATCATTTAGTTGATTTAATGAAAAACACTAGGCATTTTTCTCTTCTTGGTTGCTAAGATTAATACTTCTGTTCATTACCAATCAGATATTGCAGGAAGGTTTACATCTTACTTTCACTTAACTCACTGCATTTTATTTCAAAAGAAAATCTAATAGAACTTAAACTGTATCTTTTAAATCACTTTGAATTTTTTTCTTAATAACTCATTTTGTCCTGTGGAAGACACACTGCTAGCCAGTGACATTGAGACATTTATCCCTGACTTCTTTTTGCATTTGTTTCTCTTCTCTGCATGAATATAGAAGAGAAGTGGGAAAAAAATGTGAACCGAGCTTTTAGGGCTCCTAATTCATTAATATATCAGCGACATCATAACATCCTTTGAGATATTGTTACAAAGGGCCTTTGATTTATTAGTGGGATTTTATGAGGTACCTGGGAGTGCAAAACCATTAAAAATGTTAACTGTAAGCATCTGGCTTCCATTTAATAAAGAATCAAAGCCTCTAGGTAAAAGTGAATCTGCACAAACATGGCCGTCCTCTCCCATCACTAGTGACACTTTCCACTGTGAAGGACACTTCATCACTGAGGCCACCTTCCTCCGCGGTGGGCTCACATCTCTGTCATCCGCTGCTGTTTTCAGGAATGTGTAATGAACAGGTAAATTCCTCCTCCCCGGAAATGCATACCAGAGTGATTGCAGCCTGGAACCTCCTTATGAACAGATGGATTACAAAAAAGTATAATCAATTAAAATTATTGAATAATAGAGTCAGTAGTTGAAAAGCAGTCATTGCTTTTCCACAAAATAAAAGAAAATAAATTGCAACCTCACACACGTCACACAAGGACACAACATAAGATGGACAATAGTACAACAGCATTTTGTACTGAACATGGACAGAGATGTTTAAGGACCCTGGAAGTAGAAAGAAAAGAAAGCCCTCAGCCAGGCACACTCAGAGGTGGGGACAAATTAACCTGCTGGGCAGAATGGAAATGGGGCACTTTAAGGTACCACTGAAAGAGGTAGCCACCCAGTTATGGGCACATAGGCCACTAATTGTTACTCTCTATTATGAGGCCTCTGTCCTCTCTCATATATATATATATATATATATATATATATATATATATATATGAAAGAAAAAATGTTTACACACTTCAGCAGTTTGCTGTACTAACAAATGTCTGGAAACCAACGACCACCACGTCAAGCACCTTTAGTACTTGCAGAGGCCAAAGCCAATTTGTATTAATTTCGTGATGTCCAAATACATTTAGAATAAAATTACGTGTGCCAGTTTTCTGCTCCCTGATGTGCACACACTTTTCAGTGAACTCTAGCGTGATCTTCAATTTAGTGACCCTCTCTTTTTACATACTTTGAAAAAGGAGAATTATTTTTATCCTTGGTGGAATTATTTATTTAATGGTTAGCTCCTGCCCACAAGGTAATATCTGTGAGCCTCAGCTCAGTACCTTGCCGTACTCCTCCGTAGCCCTAGCGCTGACTTCACCCCAGCTGTGGGGCTGGAAGGTGCCGTGTACATCTTTGTGTATGGATGAGTAGGAATTTCTGAGGCCGATCCTGCTGGAGCACTGCCAAGCAGTACTAACTCCATGTGACCCTTTGGTACCATGGGAGAGTTTCTGTTTACTCTTCAGGGCAGTGCTCAAAAGCATCCTCTTTGGGAAGCGTTCAGCATTTTCCCCTGTTGTGTCTGGGCTCCACTAATGTTTTGTCCTTGTCCTGCTGTATTTGTACATCCAGCTTTCTTCTCTTCATGAATCATTTCTTTCCCATGGGGGAGCTTTTCTTTTCTCTCAGGCTTTGAGTGGAAAGGCTGTTCTCATTTTTGGCTGGTCTCAGGAGTGAGCTCGTGGTCCCGATCTGGGCTCTTGGTGTACCGAGGGCACAGCCAGGGCAACTGACCAGGACCGGGGTATTGATTCAGCAGAGGGCATGTGTCTCCAGGCGGGCTGAGGGTTCCGTGCAAAGGTCCGAAAGTGTCATGGAGTAGGAAGCTTCCCACGCTGCGCTGGTGGGGGGCGAGCTTCGAGCTGCTGCGGCTCACATCTCCTTCCTGGAAGGCAGGCTGCCTGCAGTAAGCAGAGAAGTAAAATAACCCTGATGACATTCTCGTGTACCTGCTGTCATCAAGCCCAGACACACTCTAGGTCACGAGAACTAACGAGTGCCTTCTCTTGCCTCTAAGACACTTGGAGTTGGGTTTCTGCCACTTGCAAAGGTTCCCCTCGTTTCTCAGTGTCACTGTCCATTGAGCGCAGGCTCCCCGGCACCATGGGTGAGTCAGTCCTGTAGTGTGCCACCGATGTCAAGCATGGGCCTTGACCTCAGGAAGAGCTTCTGCACTGAACAAATACAGCAGAGTTCTGGGACCTGGACCTTTCCACAGGGCTGGGGGTGCGGGGAGAGCACTACGAGCGGTGGCTGCTCAGAGGACTGCGCATCTTCTGCATCACGTCCTCAGAGAAGCGCAGGAGGTTCAGCAGTGGAGGGGCCGAGGGCCACAGGAGGAGAGAGCAGGGCACCCTGCCAGCCGAGGAGGACCCTGCAGCATGAAGCGGGAGCTGTACAGACACAGAGCAGATTTCACGTTCTGGCTTTCCTACAGTGATCAGGTCTTAGTCATCCTGCCAGGATTTCTGCGGCAACTGTTATTAGCAATCCCACATGCTTTGGAAATGTTAAATTGTTAATAAGCCTCTTAAAACCTTACTTCTTCTTTGAATTCAATGAATAGGTTTTGGGCACAGAACAGATGTGGGAAACCTTCTCAGTTAGAGCTGGCAAATGAAGGGCCCCAAAGCCTGCCTAGAAGAGAATGTCTGCCACTGTGGGAAGAGACAGATGGGGCCAGTTTTTTATATTCAGGATAAATTTTGGCCACACCTGGCAAAACAATTCAGGAAAACATGACTTTCCAAGCTCTACTTTTGGAAGGAAAGTCTTCTAAATCTGCTCTGTGATCCAAACATCATGAAAAATCACTTCCAGGGCTAAGCCTGGAAACCACCCAGACCTGAGCATTAATCCCAGAATTGCTGCTTTCTTCAGTTGGAAGTCTTTGAGCAGGTGATCTCCGTGAGTCTCGTAGTCTCACACATAAAATAGGACCACTCTCTGCAGTGATTTAATAAGTGAAAGGATTGTTCTTAAATGCTTAGCAAAAGTGTCAGTATATGGAAAAGGTTCAGTGTATGCTACATTTCAATAGTGCATGACAATTTCCGGTGTTGACGCCAAACTCTGAGTGCCTAATGCCTTTATTAGGTGTGAGTTAAGCCTCAACTGCACGTGCTCATTTTCATGATCTCTTCATCATCGTCCATCCGCCTACCACCTCAGGTTCTCTTTCCCTTGGCAGAGTTTCTGATCCTTTCTTTGAGCCATGGACCAAAACTGATGCAGTCTGGGTAAGGATCCCCCCTTGAGCTCCATCATATCCTGCATCCTCTTCAGACCCACATCGTCTCTGTCCTGGTCATGACAGCTCATTCACTCATTTCTCACATTCCTCTTACAAGGGAAGAAATCCATCCAGATCACCATTTTCTTCCCCTTCATTAGCACAGTGTCAGGCAGGGAAGAAGTATTTAACATTTGTTGAATGAATGAACAATCACAAAGCCTTCTGCTGATCTCTTAAAAATTCAACTTTACTCAAGCATGTATGTCTAATTTTCAGGTCGATCTGTGAATGCCAGGTACAAATCTGAAAAATGCAAAGGGGAAATTTGCTGGCCTAATAGCTTTGTGGTCTTACTACAGGCCAGAAAGGAGGTGTAAGTTGACTTGCAACCTCAATAGCAAAGGGACAAAGTGGTTTGACATAGTGCCAGTGATGGAGGCACTCTTTGTCCCATCCCTTTCTTTAATAAAGTTGACAAGGAAAGACCTATCTGTGGTCAGGTGACTAGAGGGAAAGAAAACTAGTTTCCTGGCTGACAGACTAGCCACCAGAAAACCCTAACTTACCCCTTCTATTCCCCACAACTGCCTTCCCAGCGGCTCAGCTCTTACTAGGATGCAGTGACCATTTCCTGGTGAAGGAAAGTGTTTCCAGATAGGTAGCGCACTTGCCTAGCCTGTCTGAGGCCTTGGCTTCAATCTGCAATAATGAAAAAGATTTCTTTCCAAGCATCACCGGAGAATAATTTAAAGCAATGCAGACTGTACACGATTTCAGTTAAGTTAGGAGCAGGCCTTTGTAACAGAATTGACTCAAGTCTTTTAAACCTAATGAGTAAAGAGCCTGTCTGCCTGCCTCATTCAAAGGATGAAATCCTCCTCCCTTCATTTTACATTCATGGAAGTTGGATTTGGAAGGAGGAGACCCTGGTGCTTGGGTGCCAGCCTCTGCTAGGGAGGGATCAGGCAGCGTTAGCCTGCCTGGCTCTAGCAGGACCTCCAAGTACTGCTAGGACAGCACCTAGCAATAACTCCTCCCCTTACAGCAAGATTGGCTTCCTCTGAAACATCATCAGGCTGAGTACAAGATGAGCTAGTCCGTTAACATGACCACAGCTGCATTCACAGCTGACTACCAAGAATGGTGCTCAGTTGTTTTTAAGACAGGAAAATCACACAGGAGGATTAATCTTGTTTCTCTGCTGCTAGCCTGATTTGTGATGGATGTCACAAATCAAAAATAGCCCTTGTTTGTAGGTGAACAGGAATAAGCACCACTTGGTAAAAGCCAAGGTAAGTGTTTCCCACAGTGACCTACTGGATCGGCCACTGTCCTAGGAGAGGACTACCTTTGCATTCCACCTCATTGGTCATTGGACACAGGCCTATTACCCATGTGACATGGTATGTGGGGCACTTGATCTGTGCTAGACAGTCTCTTCCACATGTTATTTATTGTTTTTCATGAAATCTCAGCAAATCCTCTGAGGTCGGTGCTATCTGAATTGACAGTGGGAGAAACTGGCAAGGACTTCAGACCAGGTTTACGCCAAAGTAGTTTACATCAAAGCTCACCTATGTCTGTTCCAGTCTCTTACCAATAAAGGAGGAACCTTTATTGGTAAGAGTGTGGACTCTGAAGTTAAATCTTAGACCTTGGATAATGATTAGTTAATTGTTCCATAGCTTATTTTCCTCAAGTGCAAAATCAAAGAGCAACAGTGCCTCTCCAAGAGGGTGGAAAGAATACAATTCAAAGCTCTTAGTACAGTGTTCAGCACATGGTAAGAGCTCAGAGAGCCCCTAGTACTGTTGGTGATGATGATGTGATGATGGTGATGATGATGATGATGATGATGATGATGATGATGATGATGACATTAACAATGACGTTGACGATTATGATGACGATGGCGATGATGATGATGATGATGATGATGATGATGATGATGATGATCCAAACACCTTTTATTGTATTTCCAAAAGTAAATAAGACTGCATCATAGAGCATGCTGGAGACTAAAAGAAACCAAGACAGAGGAAGTTGGAGGTGATATGTTAAGGATTAATGTAAGAGATGCCCCTGGCATGTAGCAAGCGGTAACGTCTGGGCGCCTAGAGGGAGTGCATCCCGTATTTGGAGAGCCTTCTCTATCCACTTCCTTTTGAACAGGCATAAGGTTCTCAGTGTTAATATTACCCACTACTCTTATGGACTACTGGACTATGTTGGATTGTTTTGCTGAATTGATGCACCTACAATATTTTGATGGCAAGGTATTACCTATCTCTGACAAAACTAAACAAAAAAGGGATACAAATGAAGGACCATTTTGTATCTGCATATACAGCTACTTTAGGATAGATATACAGCTACTTTCTCTGAATTCATTGAGAAGAAAGATTTGTACTAATAGTGCTTGTGGACAGGATATCATGTCTGCATCTTGTACTATGAATACTAGGGAGACAACAATATGCAATGTATTAAATATTTTTTCATAATTTTATTGAGAAACAAATAGCAATGAGACAGTTTCAAATCAAAGTGGTAGGACAGTTTCAATAATTAACACATTGCATACATTCTTCCTAGTGGTTAATTGCTGTACAAGATGCAGACTTGATATTCCATTTACAAACACCATTAGAACAAGTCCCTATATTCATTAAGAGAATGTAACTATATATCTATCTTAACCACTTCGAATACACAGATACAAAATGGACATTCACCTGCATCCCCTTTTTGTTAGGTTCCATTATTTGAATATTATAGGTGTGTAAACTCAGCAAAATATTCTAAAAGAGTCCAGTAG
>NW_004524619.1:13235794-13250497 GCF_000260255.1 Octodon degus
GTGAGAATCTTTCCAATTAACTGCTAGATTCAAAAATCTTCTGGAGATTCTCAGGATCATTGCCTTGCCCTTGCCCATCTTCTATATATAACTGTATGGCTTGACATTTTCAGATCTCCTAGCTCTTCTCCTTTCCTGCAATGTATTAATTATTGAAACTGTCCTACTAATCGATTTTGAAGCAGTATCATTGCTATTTGTTTCTCAAAAAAAATATATACACAGTGAGTTATCTGCACAACTATTTTGGGTTTTCTGAATTCAAGTACCTACAATCTTTGGTCTGGTGCCAAGTATGAAAAGATCCTCCAAAGACTTCTCCAAATACAGCTTCTCTAACTGCAGTGGAGCACCCATCTCTGACACAACAAAACAAAAAGGGTGACTAAAGATAGTTAGGATATACAGCTGTTTTCTCTTAATTCATTCATTGAGAAGAAAGGTTTGTACTATTGTTTTAGACAAGATATCATGTCTGCATCTTGTCCTCTGAATAACTTCTATAAAGATAATAATATGCAATGTATCACTTATGGTAACTTACCCTACTAACATGGTTTGAAACTGTCTCATTGCTATTTTATTTTTTCTCATTAAAATGAATAAAAAATAAAATAAATATTACACACAGGAAGCATTTCTCCATTTTTGTCACTGCAAGAATCTCTGCCAGGTGCCCTGTCTCAGGTTTCACCCTGGTCCTGGGGTAGCTTTCTTGGCTCTAGGGATGTGCTGGAGAAGCAAACTCTGCTTTCTAAATCATCAGAGGAAACATGTGCCCATGCACGAAGATGTCGTTCTGTGTAGTGTGCACTGAAGATGAAATGATGCCAAATTTTCTCATTTGCTGGAGAGCATGGAGGTCAGAATGAGGCGTCTCTACCCTTTGTCCTTTCGAGCTAGGTTTTGCCTTTAATATTTTTTAATGGGTGTCCAATAACATGGAAATTAAAGATATCATCTTGGTTCCACAGCCTCTGGCTCACTTTGCCTTCCCACCAGACCATTATGGGTCTCCAGCATGCCAGCCCTGTTTTTGTCCCTTAGTCATATGGCTCTGCATGAAGCCCTACCTCCTCATCCCTGAGCCTCCTTTGACTGTTGCATTCTATCTTAGATATTTTTTTTGTAGCACCTCCTTCTGCTATACAGTTTCTGTTATCAGTTGTTGAGGAAATCTTCCTGTGACCTGCCTAACTACTCTGTATGAACCACTAATCCAGAGCACCTAATTTACTTATAAGCTTGCTATTTGACTCTGCTGTAGGGTGAAAACCCCCCATGGAAGAGAGAGTATATGTTTTAGTCATTGCTGAGGGTCCTGCGCCTAGCCCATGGAGAGTGCTCAACTAATACTCGTAAAAGGAACCAATGCAAGGCCAACAAAAAGATCTGGGGACTAGGCTTCAGGAGGTTTAGCTTCTCATTCTAGCTTACTCCATGTCTGCCATGTGCCCTAAATCAGTCATTTCTTTAAATTGTGTCTGGAGGTATTGCCTGCTAAAATGGAAGTGATAATCTTTCACCTCCGCTATGGAAGGGATCTGAATTGTTCCTGAAAGGCTAGGTGTTCTCAGGTCGCTGCTGTTGGGAAGTGGTGGACAAGTTAAGAGAGGGGGCAAAGGGGGGGAGGTTTTAGGACATTGTAGCTGGGTCTGCAAAGGGGGTGGTGGTCTCTTCCTCCCTTTCTCTTTCTTCACTTTTTGTCCCAGCCATGAGGCGACAATCTTGCCTTGTCCTGCAATCGTCGACTGCTAGGGTTTCGAAGCAAGTAGGATCTTTCAAAAAACTGTGAGCCAAAGTAAACCTTTTCTACACATAAGCTTATTTTCCCCTGGCATTTATGACAGTAACAGAAAGCTAACCTGTGACTCCACAGAATCCGACGAGCAGGTGAGATTCTTGTCTACAAAACTCTTCACAACTGAGTTGTCTTCAAGAATGCAAAAGAGGTTTCAAGGCCGGTGTCAGTTCGTGGTGAGTCTGTCGGAGGCACAGAGCTGACAGGGAGCCTAGGCCTGTTCTGTCCTTAGTGAGGAAGGGTGCAGCAGCTCTTGGTGATGCCTGACCTGCAGGCCTGGCTTCTGCACATCTGCTCTTTGTGTCAGAAAGACACCAGATGGTATTAGGGATCAAAACCCAGTAATTTAAAAGTAGGTTCCTTGAGCTTTTAAGCATGGTACTTCTGGAAAACAAGATTCACTATTTTATTCTCCTTTCTAAATTTATTAATTTTATTTCACTACACCAGATAGCTCAGTGGACTAACGCACCTGCTTAAGCACAGCATCGTGGCTGGGGTTCGATCCCCAGCATACTGTGCTGGCCCTGCCCCCAGGGTACGCTGAGATAGTCATGGAGACTGGGTATGCTGGTGTAAGCCTGAAATCTTAGCACTTGGGAGGCTGAAAGCAGGAGGAGCACTACAAGTCTGATCTACATAGTGAGGCCCTATAGTTCCTGTAGTAAATACATTTAAAAATTATTTCACTGGCCATATTAATTTCATACTAACAACTAATTATAAAACTTCATAATAGTTCCTGTCTTATATTTAATACAATTGCCAAAATTCTAGCCATATTTTGTGGAAATCACCAAATGAAAAAGGCACAAAAGACAGATAAGGGAAAGAAAACAGAAGTGCCCCACATGTACTGTAGCTTATTTTCCACATAGTATTATTTCAACAATATAAATTTCAAACTAATAAAACAAAAAAACAAAAATACATTAAATGAAATGCATATATACCTTTCCTTTTGGATGAAGGACATCTATCCAAGGAGTGAGAGACTGAAGGTTGCCTCCTCAGTACCTCATAGTAACCAGCCATGCTTCACATGTTGATGCTGTTACGACATAATTTTCAATGCACTGAGACAGATTTTAATTCATTTATTAATTAGGTCAATAAAAACCATTATAGCTAAGAGTGCTATTAAAAGTCCATAATGTTACCTTAATGGGGGAAAAACTAATATAGTTCTGCTGGAATTTTTCCATGAGATTAATATTATAGAATTTTAGTGTGTGTCTTAAATAGCTTAAATAGACATTTTTATTAACAGAACTAATCATAGAATTAAAACAAATGAAAACCATTACATTTGCCATGATGAAGTAGCCATGTCCTCAAGACTGTATCAGCCCTGCTCTTGTGCAGAGCCGGAATTTTTACTGCCACAGGACAGTACATTAACCTTGCTGGAATCATCTTCATGGTCCCCGTAGACCTGTCAATCGATTTTTGGTGACTTCTCCCTGAACGCTAGGGCTGTTTCTCAGCTACTCTACAGGGAATATTCTAGAACCTCAGGCCCCTCCCCCATCAGGTCCTCTCAAGTACCCTTTTGATTGGTGGCATGAAATGTCCACCTTACAATACATAAGACACTTGATGTCACACAGAAAGAAGCAAGACACTGAAGAGACTGTGTTTGCACTGCCCCGAAAGGTTTTGCCACTTCTCTCTCATCAGCGTAATCATTCAGGGTAGAGAGGCAGGTGATCTAATGTACACTGCTGTGTGATCAGTACTGATTGGGACCAGGAGACCTAGATAGCAGCAGGCAAGGGGACAGCCGCAGGGCTCCTGACTCTGAGGTACTTGAGTGCAGAATCCCTGGGCGCGGCAGCACTGCTGCTTCCTGGGCACTGGCAGCTGTTTTCCCAATCAGAGACTCCAGAGTTCACAAGGGTCAGGGTCAGTCACTGCTTCTCAGGGGCCAGAGTCACAGGCGTGCTTCACACTGGATCCGCCGATGGAGCATTTGCTGACACCCACAGAGAGGTGGCCCCTGGAGCGTGGGTCGTACAGCCTGGGCTTCTGGCTGGGGAAGGCCGCACTGGAACTCAGTCCCCTGCTCCGAACAGGGTGAGCACGGGCTGGTTAGGTCGCTTCTCTTTTTTCAGGTTCAGCACTTGGAAAATGGGGATTGATGAACCTGTGGCTGTCGGTGGATTGGAAGAGATTCTGGTGAAGACATCTAAAGTCGTGGCTAGGATAGTAAGAACTGTCCTTTCAGGGAAAGACAGGCCTCTCAGTAGGCATCGTGGGAGTCTCACGGCTGTTTTCCAAGACGCACTGCATAGGGGAGGTTAACCTCTGAAATCTCCAGTGCTTACCCTGCTTGCGGTCATAAGGGCTGTGAGCGGAGCAGTGGTGAGCACAGGCTGGGCAAAGTGTGCCAGGGCCCCAGGAAATGTTGATTATTGGAGAAAGTATCTGTTAGGAGTAGCAAGTTCTGGTGATTCGCTGTACAGTATGCTCACTACAGTTAGAGATGTACTATGTGTTCAAATAAGGCTGAGAATACATTAAGTGTTCTCACACAAAACAAGAATATAAAGTTATGACTATGTTAATTAGATTGATTTAATCATTCCATACTGAACATGCAGAGCAGAACATCCCATTGCACCCCATAAATACATGCAAGGAGAAAAGATTTGAAAATTATTAACCAAACTTAAGCAATTACTCTTCCAATGGAGAAAATGTCAAATTTAATATTAAGACTAAATATTGCTCATCAATAAAGGATGGAAGAAAGAAGGGAGAAAGGAAGAGAGGGAAGGAAAGAAAGAAGGCAGAGAGGGAGGGAGGTGGGGAGACAATGAGGAGGGCAAAGGCCGCGTGGCTGGTCAGCCTCCCGGTGGCCTTGCATGTGGAAACCAAAGAGGCCCGAACGCCAACGCCTTCCTCTTCCTGTTACCCCGCTGTCTTCCCTCTGAAGTGTCCCATTAGAGCCACCAAGACCAGAAACGCTACTTAAACGTTTTCATCTAACTCCCTTGAAAACAAGATGTGTCAGAAAGTGCCATTCTGGAGGAAAGTGAGCTTCTTTCGAAGACGCGCAGGATCAGATGTAGGCGCTATGGAGAGTGAATTAACACTTGGGGTGACGAAGGCAGTCCTGGGAACAGGGGTGCGGAAGGAGGAAAGGGCTTCACGTGACGGCACTCACTGCCAGTCAAGACTTGGTGCCAAGAGAGGGACTGGCAGGCTGTAAAAGCCATGACAAATGGACAAAAATGTTTAAGGGAAAAAATACCAATAGTAGGCCATTGTCACGTGATTTCCCACGGTGCTTTTCTCCAAAGCACCCAGAGATGGGAACCATCTGTGGAACCTAAGCTCAGGGGAAGCTGAGAATAAGGGGAAGGTAAAAATGGAAAATACAGCAGATTCAAGGCACGTTGCTCAGGGGTTTGGGTTGTTGTTGTTGTTTTTTTTTTTTTTTTTTTTTTTTTAGGTTTATTTTTGGGTTTTGGTGGTACTGAGAATCGAAGTCAAGGCCTTCATACTGACCTAGGTTTCCTACTTCTTTTTATTTTTTATTTTGAGAAAAGGTCTTACTAAGCTGCCCAGACTGGGCTCAAGCTTGCATTCCTCCTGCCTCAGCTTCCTAGAGTGCAGGAATTACAGGTGTGATCCACCATGCCTTGATAATTCTGTGAAGAAATATGAGTTGAGGATGGTGGCGCATGTCTGTAATCTCAGCACTCCATGGAGGCAGGAGACTGCCCCTTGGAAGACAGCCTCAGCTGCACAGTAGATGCCAAACTGACCTGAGCTACAGGGTGTAACCCTGTCTCCAAGAAAAGAAAAAGACATGGAATGAGGCAGGGGAGTAGAGGGGAGGGGAAGGAGGAGGAACAGGAAGAGCAGAAAGAGGATAGAAAAGGAAGGAAGGAAGGCAGGAAGGAAGGAGGGGAGGAGGGAAGGAGGGAGGGAGGAAGGGAGGGAGGGAGGGAGAGAAGGAAGGGAGGGAGAAACAAAAGAAGGAAAGAAGGAAAGAGAGTAGAAAGGAAAGGAAGGGAAGAAAAAGCAAAAAGAATAGAATTAGAAATCTGATATCTCAAATTTCCTATAAAAGAAAATCCTGCAACCATCTGATAAACTCTGTTTTGAAGGGGAATGTTGGGGATAAAACACTCCTTCTGCCATTTATTTCATTCAGTTGGTGAAATTATTGGGCATTACCTCGGGGCTCACTTCCTGTGGCAAAGTACTTACTTTTGCTAAAATTACCAAATATTCTCTGGAACAGAGAACCTTATCAGAAAATTGATCTCTAACACATAAAGGCATCCTGCAAGAGAAAAAAATCCCTTTGGGGGAATTTCTTTTTTAATGGTTCACTGCGGGTCTTTCACAATCTCATGGAAATTTGGAGATTGCTCAGATAATATTTCTGTGGGGAGAGGGCAAAAGAACCAAAGAGAGACATAATACTTGGGGCGTTAGAGGCTTCTACCATTTTCTAGTTTATTCAATAAGGACAGCAGAAGTTAATAATGAGGAAGTGAAAAACAGCCTGGAATACAAAATTATCTACACAAAAACAGTCTGTGCAATGCGCTTTCCTATTACTCCGACAATTGCCAAGAAGTGTAACTGTGCTCGCTCGGTATTATTTAAATTAAATTATCAAATGCAAATGCTAAATAGGAACCTCTCAGCAAAGCACTGGATTATAACACCACATCCGCTACTCAGACTAAAAGCTGATTACTGGTTCTGCAGCTATAAACATGTCAGGCAATAATTTAATTGCTTTGCAGGTAGAGGAATATGCAGCATCCTTATTCTCATTCTGGAACTCAACATGCCTCTTTAATACAACATAATGATCATAAACACACACACACACACACACACACACACACAGAGAGAGAGTCTTCACTTGACACCTGCTTTATGGTAAAAAGTAGCTATAGCAAAATTTTGCAAAGCTCAGGGAACTTGGCAGAGCCAGATTTTTCAGTCATTATGTAAAAGGGTTTCTCACCAAGTGGCCCTGGCTTTTACCTGGTTCAGACAGTTAAATGATGCATTTCTGGAATGGATTTAAAACCATAATGAATTTCAGGTGCAAAGGACCACCTTCTAGTGGCTAATGTGCTTGCTGTCCTCAGATGGGATGTTAACCAGACAACTGAAGATGCACCCCGTCCTGAAGCCACTAGTGAGGACAGGTATCCTGCTTGGTACTCTGCGGTCAGCGGGCGTACTGCCCAGGCGAGGAAGGAGGGTTGAGAATGTAAACAGGAGAACCTGGTAAGTACTTCTTAGATCTCCAGGTGCTAAGTGTCCAAGCCAAGCAGGAAACAGAGGAGAATAGGCTAGGTTTCCAAGAGGAGGGGCTCTCTTCTGTCCTTGGAGATCTTCATGCCTCGTGTCCTGAAATTCCCAGGATCCTGGTCACCTCCCCTTCCCCAGTTCACCACAAAGAGATGTGGAATGTTTTTCTGCAAGCTGGCAGGAGGCACCTTGAAATCTCAGCTCTACATGAACAGCAGATTTCTACAAACTGCTGTGCAGAAGACCCTTTCTAAAGAGTTCCAGAATTTTCAGACCTTCCGCTGCACAGCCCGCTGCTGTCTCCCGTGACTCAACATCGCTTGAGCACTGTGACATGATGTCGATATACTCTTCATGCAGCACGTTATTGAGTCATATTTAACCTTGTACAGCCCTAAACCCAGCCCTCCAGCCGAGCACCCATCTTTTTATCTACAATGCACATAGAGCTGTCTGAAACGATTTGCATCTAGTAAGGTAAAGCTTGGATGTTTTTCATTTTCATACTTTACTGCTTTTTATCAAGTTTTTATATTAAATATATCATCATTTTTACAAAATCAAGAATGATTTTTTTTTTTTAAAGAAGATGATGAGAAAGCCAGAAGGTCAGAATGTGAAACACTGTTCACTTTTGGTGATGAAGAAACAAACAATTATTAATTTCTTTATATGCTTCTGAATGTTTAATTTCCATAAATAAGAGAAAGCAATCCTCACAAAAGGAAAAAATAAATAAAAGTCATTCCATCGCACAAGCAGAGTGAAATCCAAATTTTCCATTAGACCACAGAAGAACCGTTGCTTATTAAATCCTCAGTCCCCCCACACAGGCACAACACCAAGCGTTTCCTGGGCAGGATCTTAGCACCTCGGCAAGTGTTAATGGCTTGGACCTAGATGTCACCACAAAGCCTCATACACACCGAGGTGTGACTTTCCTGAGGTGGCTGATTAAAGGTTGTGTGCAGCTGGATTAAAGATGTACCATAACTAAATTAGTTTTCTGTCTGGCTTAATGCAGTTCTGGGTGTGGATAATGGGAAGTTCCACCCTGGTGTGCACAGCACCAGCCAATGAGCTTGCAGCCTGGATGGAATAAAAGGGAAAGAGAGGAAGCAGGCCGGCTTCCTCCCTGCCTGCCTGCCATGAGCTGTTTCTCCCTGGCCGGGGCATCCTGCCTTGGAGCCAGCCCATGCAAAGCTCTATAAACAGTGAGATAAAAATGAGTCTTCCCTCCTTGAATTTGTGAGTATTGGGTGTTTTGCCCCAGTGACCAAAAAGTAAATAAGTCAGTGAAGGACATATTACTGTCCTTATTGTGTAGCAGAGCAGAGTGAGGTTCCGGGGCAGTGACTCAGGGAGTCTGTTCTCCTTGGCTGAGCTTCTGTGGCATGCGGCTAGCCTCTGCTCAGACCCTAGTCAGCAGATGTCAGGGTCCTTGTCTGATCTGACCACAAACGCAAGGGTCCGAAGTGTATACTTATTCACACTGTTGCCTCTACCTGGGAAGCCGTTTTGTTGCCTGAAACCTTTCTTCCAAACTTGGATCAAATAGTCCGCCTCCTAGAAAGCTCCCCTAACATAAGGCCCTGCTGCCTTGATCTAGTCACCTTAATGTGTGCCAGAGGTTCCCAGGTGGCATGTCTCAGGCGAACTTGGGCCCACTAAATGCTTTGCACGGCCTATCTAGTGCTACTCTATGAATCTTGTCTCCTGCAGGCTTCTATGTTAAAGCCCTGGTCACCACTCCATGCTGCCACTGGGAGGTGGTAGACATTTTTAAGAAGTGGGGACCTAGTGGAAGGAAATTAGGTCATGAGGACTAAGGCACATCCGCAGAAAGGACACTGGGACCCCAGCTGCTTCCTGTCTTTCTTTGCTTTGCCTCCATGAGGTGAGCAGGCCTCCCAGCCTGTCTCCTGCTACACTGTGCTGTGTCACTGCCACAAAGCAATGGAGTCAACTGGTCTGAACTAAAACCTCCCCAGATCGGGTCAAGTAAATCTTTCCTCCTAGTAAGTTGATTGTCTCAGTGAGTTTGATAGAAGCAACGAAGATAGGCAGAAAGGAGACAGGGAAACCGCAGTGCGAAGGCATCGTCTAAGCTACCCAAGCCTACCCATATCTGCATCCTGCATCTTTATTTCTTAGCTTTTCTTTTTCTTTCCAGATCCATCGAAGCAAAACCTCTTACAGATTCTGTACCTTGTTGATAAAGCAAAGAGCAGCAACCTGGTCTTAAGTTGGAAAAGACTGATCAAGGGGCTCAAAATGTTCTTAGGTGAAACATCTTAGATTTCGCATCGGAAAGATTCTTCCTCTTAGAGCACATACAGATTCCCCACCCCAGACCACAGAGAGCCTCACCTGGCACACCCGCACTCCTTTCTTGGTATGCATGTCTTTTATTGTGCTAATAAATCTGATTCTATGTTAAAGCCTTGGTCACCAGGCCATGCTGCTACTGGGAAGTAGTAGCATTTTTAAGAAGTGGGTACCTCGTGGAAAGAAATTAGGCCCAGGAGCAGTTGACCCCCTTGCTTTGGGGTGGTGACAGAGCACACTGCAGCAGGAGCACAGGTATGGGAGGCCTGCCCACCTCATGGAGGGAAAGCAAAGAAAGAGAGGAAGCAGTGGGGTCCCTGTGTCCTCTCTAGGATGGGCCTTAGTCCTCACTGATGTATTTGGAAAAGCTCCTCTGTGACAAGAGTTGACAAACTAGCCCTTCTTTAGGAGACTTCCTGGAACTTCATCTGGTGACATTGTAGTGTTTTGTTGCAGTAACAGAAAGTTGGGGCTAGGAGGTGGGAGATACGACTACCAAAGGCTCACAACTTCAAAGATTTAGATTTCACCCCAAAAGTTCTATAGAGCTGGTGAGCCCCATCCCTGCCTGGCAGATGTGACCAAGAGCTGAGCAGCTGGTGCCCTATTTAGAAAGTAAGAGGCATATAGTTTGAAGCAGACTTTGAAACACTGCCTCTTCTTCCTGACCCATTTCTCTCCCCTCTGCCACTACCCAGCACCACGGACCCATCTACTAGAGCCCTGAATTACAGTTTATCTTGTTATTTGTTTTATTTATAATTTTTTCATATATTTTTTAGAGTCTCACAACACAGCTCAGACTCATAGTGATCTTCCTGTTTTCAGCCTCCCCAGCCCTAGGATTACAGATGTACGCCACCATGTCTGGTCTCAGTGACTGGCCCAGCATGCCTGGGGGTGGGCCTGATGTGGCATGCCGTGCTGAGGACCGAACCTCAGTCCCTGTGCTTGCCTAAGCATGCACTTAGTCCACCGAGCTATCTTGCCTGCCCTACTTTGTTATTTGTTTTTTTTGTTGTTGCTTTTGTGGGGATTTTTGCAGGTGCTTTATCACTCCCTTTCTATCCAGATGCGAATCTCTTTTTTTTCATATTGTACATCTTAGATCAATAGATGATTGATTGAGTGATTTTTTTATTTCTATGTTTTCATTTTTAAAGAGAATAAAAATAGTAAAAAAAATCTAGAAAAGATAAAACATTCACTAAACAAAATAATAAGAATTTAGCAATAATCATTAATTTGCAGGTAAGAATCTATTGTGCACCCCAGTGTGGCTAGCACATAGCGGGTGCTCAGAGCTCCAGAAATGAGTCCAGTCACTATTGCCATAATTCCAGATGGAAATCAGGGGATTCATGCATTTCTAATACATCTAATTCTGCATTAGAAATAGCTAGAGTAGAAGAGAGAGAGGAAATTAATGCCTTTACCCACTTCTCTAGCGATTTCCACCTTGGATGACACCTTTCTTACTGTACTGCACACTCCAAAAGCAATGTCCAGGGCCACACAGCCATGGCACACAGCTGTGGTGTCACCAGCACACTGCCACAGAATGGTCACACACCCTAGGCATGGGACCAGGTGAGCAGAGGGATAATCTTAGAACCTCGCACCTTTTAATCCTAGAACCCAGTGCTTAGATCCTGTTACATTTAAAAGCTGGCCAAACATAACTCCTTCTTTTCTACTCACTAAACTTAATGTTCAATACATTGATTAGGAGAATTGAGGTCAAGGCTCTGAGATATCCCCTCAATGATCAAACAGGGCAGAATTACATATTCTTTCAAGATGGGGGCCTGCTTCGCTGCAGCCACAGCAAATTTTGCTATTGTTAGACCTCTCTCTCTCTCTCTCTCTCTCTCTCTCTCTCTCTCTCTCTCTCGTTCATTGTATGCGTTTGGTACAGGGTCTCAGTACACAGCTTGTACTTGTAGAGATCCTCCTGTTTTCAGCCTCCCCAGTGCTGGGATTACCGCTGTGTGCCACCACATCTGGACTCGGTCACTGTCTCAGTGCACCCCAGGGTGGGGATGGCACAGCATGTGGGCCCGGGGATGGAACCCTGGTCCCTGAGCTTGCCAAGGAAGGTGCTTATTCAGCTGGGCTATCTCGCCTGCCCTGTTGTTAGACTTCCTGATGGTGGCCTTTCTGACCAGTGTAAGATGAGATCTTAGTGTTGTTTCAGTGTGCACTTATTTAATGTCCAGCGATGCTGAATATTTTGTGCATGTTTACTGGCTGTTTTACCTCTTTTTCAAGTGTCCATTTCACTTGCCCATTTCTCGATTGAGTCTTTTCTTTTGGGTGATCTAACACTTTCGGGGTTTTTGTATATTCTAAATACTAGTCCTCAGTCCAAGGACCACCTGCCAAATGACTTCCTTTCTGTAGGTTGTCTCTTTATTTTACTGTTCAGAATATGCACAAATAACAATGATAATAATAATAGTAATGGTAATAATAATAATTCTTCAGACCTCAACCACAAGCAGAGGGCCAGACGTAGGCTTCTGCAGAAGACAGTTCCAGACTCTTCTTGAGTCCATGGTCTTGAAAGTGATGGGCAAAAGTCTGGGTGCAAACGTGAGATGCAGAGGGTCTCACTTTACGAACCCATTCTGCATCTGAGCAATGGGGGAAGGAGCCAGCCTTAGAGGCCTTCAGTGTGAACCCATCCACGTCTTCACTTAGCAGCTTCCTCATGGGATCGGCTCAGGAAGGACGTTCTTGAGCTCTGGAAGTTGTGAAGGATGACTTGCCAGGGGCGGGGCTTTGTTCTCCCAGTTCCTCTTAGCAGTTACCTGGGACAAGAAAAACCTGGGGGAGGGAGACAGCTTCAGAGAAAGCCTCAAGCTCTCATAGTTTCCTACTTGTCTCAGCAAGAGATGAGGGTTATGCAAAAGGCAGTGTTCTAACCCAGCATTCCAGAGTGAAAAAGGCACTAGAGGTACTATGGGCAGTAAAGGCACAGAGTGCAATGCTCAGGGAAGGGATCCAAGTAGACCCTGGCATAAGGCAAGAGTTACATGTTCCTTACGGATATGGCTTTATACGTAGAGTTGCAGCATATCCTGTGGACCTCAGGGCAACTTGCAGAGTGACAGTCTCATCAATTTGTGTCTCTGGTTCATTTGGGTCAATAAGAAGTCACAGATCTCTCAGAAGATCTCAAAGCTCCCCAATCCCAAATCCAAGGAGGGCCTGCTACATGTGATCAGGCTGGAGGGGATTTAGTGGGCCACATACTGTCTGCATTGTAGCCTTTCAGAATTAAAAGTTGTCCCTCCCCTTCCCCTTAGTTGGGTAGTTCCATAAAACAGACACAGCTACTTTGGTCCCTTTGAGGTGCTCCTAGCTGACTCTGTCTTCCAGGAATGGGAGAGGGCAGTGATTCCTGGTGCCATCCATCCTGGAAAGGCCAGAGGGTCTTGCCAAGGTCAGCTGTGTGGGAGGTGAGTGGGAAAGCTCCCAATTTCCTCAGCCCAGAGTCCTGCTTGCTTGCTCTTAGAAGGATACGGTTGCAATCTGGCATAGACTGGAGGCACAGGGAGCTAGGGCTCCATTGTGTTGGTTGTTTCCAACCTTGTGTGTCTCTAATAGTGAGAGGCAGAGCCCTTTTCCACCGAGCTCAAACAGTGGGAGTCTGCCAGAGCCTCGAAACCAGAGCCTCAGTGTCCCTTCGTGGGGTTCCCACTCTGTGGGATTTACTCTTTCAGAACTTGCACAAGAGAGATGAAGTGCAGTCAAGCAGCACGCCACGTACATGGGAGACGGTTGACACCCATTTTCCATTTCCAGTAGAAATATTAAAGGCAAGTAAAGGCAATGCCCTTGTTATAGATGAATGTAGTTGGTCTCAGAGTCTAGTCCACAAAATATGGCTCCTGAGCGTAGTGAATAATTTAATAGAAAGTGGAGAGAGCAGGGTAGTTTCTCTGGTTTTGTCCCTCATTTCAAAAGTACCCCTTACTCCTTCAGAACAGGAACATTTGAGCCACTGAAGACAAAAGCTCACAGAGAGGAATTTGAATACCCAGGCCTTGGAGAGTTTCGCTTGATTTACAGCCCTCTGCTCTTTTTCTACACGGCACAATGTACACGCCTTCTAAGATTTTTGTCTACAGGGGAAAGAGCTCTTGCTTGCCCAGAAAGCTAGCCAAGGGGTGCAACTTAGAGAAGGCTACAATTTACCCTACTGGCTGCCCTTCTTGCTACATAGTGCAGTTAATGCCTTGGTTTTTATAATATTCATTTTCATGTAGATTATCCTTCTTGCTCCTTAAAATCTGTTAAAGAAGGGGAGGGAGGGAAGCAATCTCTGAAGAGCACCATTGCCAAGCACTCTGTTTAGTGCATAGCACTCATTTAAACCTGCTGCAGTCTCCGTCTTTCAAATAAGGCAATAGAGGTGCAGAGAGCCAAAAGCCTTGGCTGTAGCCATACAGCTGGCAAGTGGAGGAAATTTAACTCAGTTTTTGAACTTCCAGGGTGCAGGCTCTTCCCTGTTGTCCTTTCCACTTCCGCAGCCAGGCTAGTGATGGCTACCTGAAACATTTTAATGTGGCACTTCCAGATCTGCAGTGGTGTTTCAAGCCTATGAAACTTGTTGTCCACTTGCCTTTCCCATGATGCATAGCGACTGCTGCTCTCCAAGGAGTCATTATTGACTAGTAGGTCAGGTATCTCTGTAGCATGGGGGGTGTGTGTGGAATCCCTCTGAGACAGGGAGCATTCTCCTAGTGGCTTGGCGTAAGCTGCCATGGGAGAAGCATCAACAGAGAGAACACTAAAGTGGCAAATATGAACTAACAGGACACAAGTACACTTCCCACCTCAAGATAGAGAGCAAAACCCTTCAGAAGTCTTTAGAAAGGCTACAGTGAGGCTTACCACAGACTTCTTTCTGTTGCCTGTGTAATCTCAGTTCAAGACATAAGACCTAGAAGGGTCATAAAGAGCCCTTGACAGAGGTCTGGGGAGTAGGAATCAGGGCCCTTGCTAGTGTGCCGTCGTGAAGTTCTGCTGTGAACCTATCTGCCATCTCAAATTCTGGTGTGAGACTTGCTTGATGTAGATCTCTATATCATATCAATTGGGAAGACTGTAGGGGGTCAGACGGTGTAGTGACAATAAAACAGCATGTCTTAGGAAGCTGCACTGCGTTTGATTGGGCAGGACTCAGGCAGGAATCCATCAAAGCCCCTCATTTGGCCTGTCAGACCCTGAGTCACACACTTGGTGTGGAATGGGGCAGATCTAGTCTAATACCAGAG
>NW_004524619.1:13250687-13270023 GCF_000260255.1 Octodon degus
AGGAGAGGGGAGAGGGGAGAGAGGAGAGGAGGAGAGAGGGGAGAGAGGAGAGAGCCTTAATTACCACTTGGTGCTTGGGACTCCATAGTGTGACAGGGTTGCCAGGGGGCAGCACACGCTTGGGTGCCATCAGCAGGACAAGCCCAGAACAGGGCACAGGATACGAAGTCTGAAAGTTCGAACACGCCTACTCCTCCATTCAGAGCTGAAGAAAAATAGGCTCTGAGAGGCTGAGTAGCTTGTTAACGCTGAAGACAAGGAAGTCATCTTACTTTTTTTGTCTGTTTGGTGCCAGAAATCAAACTCAGGACCTTGTGCTTGGCAGACTTCACTGTCCCACACAGCGATCTCCCCAGCCTGAGGCTGAACCACTTGTTTAAAGATGCACAGTGAGTTGACGTCGGGACCAGGGCCCGCGGAGCCCCGGGTAATGTGAGTGGTGGCCCTGTGAGACATGCTGGCCACCTTCGCAGCAGTAGTGTACGCCAGTAGCGCCACAATTTCAGGACAGTAATAGGAAAAGGGGATATTCCCAGTGGGAGGCACCTGGGATAAGGGACTTCAAAGACGAACACCCGAGGGACACACAGTGACGAGCTGGAGAGCACAGATGGGTGGAGGGAGGCGGGCGGGGATGACCACTGAAGCAGGAGAAAGGAACATAAAACATGGAGCTCCACAGAAGAGGAACTGAGACTTATGTTTGGTTTCAGAGGCAGGTAGAAATCTAGGAAGCAGACTAGAAGGAAGCATATTATTAATTATTATTATTTTGTGTGATGCTAAGTTTTCGACTCAGAGGCGCTAGACCACTGAGCGATAGTCCCAGGTCTTTGTATTATTATTTTGATCCAGGATCGCCCTAAGTTGCCCCGGCTGACCTCAAACACACAGCCCTACTGCCACAGCCTCCTAAGCAGCTGGGCTTGACAGCTCGTTCACTGCTGCTGTGGAAGCACAGGTAACATCCACCCTTTTGCTACACTGAAGCATGCAGGCAGGTGGCCTTTACTCATGGGCAGAGCCGCACAGTGTCGCCACTGGTTTGTTCCAGACTCTCAGCATCCCCAAGGAAACTCCGCAGGAGCGATGCAGTAACCCCCCTTTATCCTAGCCCTCACCTTTTACAGCATAACTAGGACCACAGGTGGACAACGTGCTAGGAGAAGGGGCTCAGTAGTGGGGCAGAATACCTGAGTTCAGCCAAGGGTAGGCGTCTGCTCAGCAGGGATTCTGCGGAAATGACTCTGGTGTAAGAAGGCTGGGAGGGCCGGCTCTTTGGGGCTCTCCTTGTGTCCACCTGGTGGCTCTCCCATAAGCCCTGGGATGGCTTCTTCCACCAGCCCAACTCTGCTGATGGCACCAGGTTCTACTGTATGGTAAGACTCACCTTCTGTTCACCCTGCTTTTTGTTTTGCTTTCCTGTCTCTCTCTTCTCCATCCTGTTCTGTTGATGCCACTTCCCCAGTTTGCCTGACATGCCACCTGTCTTCTCACTGGTGCCTGTTTGACCTTGTGGTCTGGCTTTGTGCTGAGGTGACGTGGACTTTCAGCTGCAGGCGGAGCAGCCAGGTGTGTTAAGAACAGGTATAAGCGAGGGTCGCCCGAGCTTTAACTACATTGATTGGGTCCAATAATCTCAGGGATGATCTATAAAACCTGACAGTTGAAGGCAATAAAATTAGCTGCAAAGGGACTGCAAGGTGAAAATAATTTATTTTTTGGTGTCTTATATGCGAAGCACAGTCACGTATAGAAAGCACTAAGAAGTTATGGTGCAAGGTTCCCAACAGCTCCAAGGAGGGCCAGTGTGTTCCGCAAACTAGTTTACAAAGCAGGCAAGAAACTAAAGAGGACAGCGAAAGCATTCTCCAGGTGGTGGTAATGGACTTCATCCTGTGCCTGGAAATCATGTTAGCACGGGATAAGACCTGCTTTGTGTCATGGCTGAAGGTGATTTGTATTTTGTTGTGGTTGTAGTTACCTTAGGTTTTATGAGACAGGGCTCATTACATAGGCTGGGCTGGCCTGGAGCTTAGTACACAGCCCAGGCTGACCTTGAACTCAGAGCGGTGCTTGTGACCTCAGCCTCAGGAGCGCTGGGGTTGAGGACATGCACCGACACACAGGCTTTTTTTTTTTTTTGCTGCTGTTGTTGTCTGTTTCTTTTTTCTTTCTTTTATTTTGTTTTTAAAAATAGCTAAGGACCATATATTGCATTGAAGGATGTCACCCACGAATTCACGTGTGTCTGAAACACTCGAATACGAAACTCTTGGGAAATAGGGTCTGAGGAGGGATGCTGAGTAAGATGGGGTTGTGCTAGATGAGAGTGGGCCCGGGGCAGTGACTGGCTTTCTTATAAGAAAAGAGAGATTAGGGCACTTTCCAACTCCCACAGGGGACAGGGTCATGGGGAGATTCAGGCAGAAAGTGCAATGGTGCAGCTAGGAATGCTGAGGACTGCCCCTGCCACCAGAGGTCAGGGGATGGAGGAAGGGCTCTTGCCCAGGGCTTTGCGGGGGCCTTCCCTAAGCTGGGGAGCATCTTAGGACATCTCACCACCTAACTCCTTGATTTCAGGCTACTGGCCTCTGGAAATGGGAGAGAATATGTTTGCAGTGGTTTAAGCCACTCAGGAAACTAATTTATACTGCCTTTTGGCTCCTTCTTTTATACAATATAGAAATCAACTTTAAACTTGGGGAAAGTATTTTAGTTCTTCTAACTAAATCTCATCATATTTGGGACTCAAATTCTAAACACAGGTTTAGAAACAAAGGGAATCACATTCAGCCTACTCTAGGGCTTCGTCTCTAATGACCAGACTTGTTTTGTCTGTTTAGCTTGTTTCCAGGAGAAGAGCAGGAGTGACCTGCAGACCCCTTTGTCTTCGGATTCTCTTGCTGCCTTCGAGGCCAGGCAGAGCCTCTTTCTACACTATATATTCTTTGTTTCTTGTTCTCCTTTACTAGTGCAGGGTCTGGCTTTGCAGTCTAGCAGATGCAGGCCGGGCTGCGACTCCTCCATGTGGATTATAATTTTATCACATTATATGGGATCCCTCTGGTGGTTAATAGGGGGTACATCAGCACTGAGAGATTAGGACCAAACCAAAGAACTTTCAAAACTAGAGGACAGAGGAATTTAAGGTTTGCAAGCTCGCAACCAGACGTTGGGCTGCTCTTGGTGTCTCCCCTGGGATTGTGAGATGGTTCCTGGGGCTAGAAGGGGGCATGTGGGGTGTGAAATGCTGCCCCAGCGACCCCAGCAAGCTGTCCTGATTTTCATTAGGGGACACCAGATTAGGAGCTGGAGAGACAACACATAATCTCTCAGCTACATCCAAGCGTGGCTTGAGCCCCTGGGGGAGAGGCTGACAGGACAGTATTCCCAGATCTTGGCGTGAGACCGTTCTGTGCATCTTGGGAGAAGAAATTCTCTGAGCAGTTCTCCAGTCCAATCCAGACCGTGTTATTTATGATTTCCGTATAGCAGTATATATTTGGGCAGACTTAGCTTATCGCTGAGGCTACAGCAGAATAAGAAATAACATACCCAACAAGTACAGCTTCTTGGCTGGCTGGAGCCCTCGGAGTTGACACCGGTAAGGCTCTATGAAAGGATCTTCATGTCCTGGTTTGCACAGATGTGCTAATTTATAGCATATTCACCAGAAGATCTAAATTAATTGTTCTCTGATGAATTTTCAAACAGCTCTTCTCTGCTTCTGCAGCCTCCTCCTCCCCACCAAGTACACTGAAAAGGTCAACAGTACTATCAAATGCAACACACTTAAACTTCCTTCCAAGCTTATAATTAAAGCTAATTAGTAGTTTTGGTAATTAGCACATGTAAGCTTCCTACTCTCTGAATTAATAAGACTTACTCGGGGCTGGAGCCAAGTCGACTTTTCGCTGGCTGGTTCTGATTCCTGAGCTGTGTTCGGCTGCTTCATTTAAGACGTGTCTGCTCAAAGTGGAATATGGAGAACGACCACCCTTATAGCGGCCCACTGTCCAGCCAGGCTGCTGTGTCCTCCGGCAGAAGCAGAAGCGTTGGGACCCGACGACGTCAGAGCCCTTCGGATCCCCCAGAACAGGCTGCCCTAGCGTCTCCCTAGAAACGCACGGAGCCCAGTGACCAGGCCACTTGGACCCAGCAACCTCGAGGACACTCTTTCATGGATGTCACCCACTGCCAACGCATCTGCCTTGAGCACCCCGGTGCTTCTTTATTTTCACAGATTGCATGGGTGGTGGCTGTGAGGGGCCAAGAATTAACTGCTTATTTCGATTCAATTAGAAGTCAAAGAAAGAACATTTATTAGACAAATCAGTTTCTGTTTTCAGGTAGATAAAACGGTTCTTCAAATAGTTTTATTTCTTTTTTAAAGTCCATGTGTAGAAATCCTGTCTGCTTTTAAAATCAAGAAATGAAATCTATGTCCTATTAAAAGGAGAAAAATAAGCTCTGTGGTTTGTTTTCATACTTTACACAGGCCTAGAAAAATGTTGTCAGAGGGGTGAGGTCCTCTGTTCTCTACCACCTACTATTTTCAGGGAAAGGAAGGGGAGAGGGGGAAGAGAGAGGGAAGGGAAGAAAGAAGGGAGGGAGGGGAAAAAGGAGCCAGCAGAGAAAGAACACAGCCTCGTGGCTCACTGGATTCTATGTAAGTCCAAGCAGTGGTGGGTTGCTCCTAGCCCCATACATAAAGGGGAAAAGCAGTCACCTGTGCCTGGACAGGACAAGGCAGCACTGGCCTGCCGCAGAGAATGGCTCCCACTTCAATGGCACGCTGAATACCCCTGTGATAGTGGTGCTTTGATCCTTAAACAGAAATTCCTGTTCTTGAAGATCAAGATGCAGTGGCTGCTGCTGTGCACACCTGGAACCCCAGCACTGTGCACGACCGAACAGGAGGGTCACAAGCGTAAGGCCTGATTGGGCCTGGGACACCTAGAGAGACCTCATCCCAAAATAAACAATAAAATGGGCTAGGGATATAGCGCTGGGAAAAAGTCCTAGGTTCAATGCACAGCACTGGAGGGAGAGAGAGAGAGAGAGAGAGAGAGAGAGAGAGAGAGAGAGAGAGAGGATATTTCCAGTCTTGAAGAAGAGCCATGACTTCGAAAGTGACAAAGGTCTATGGATTGCCACAGTTTCACGGGCCCAGTAAGTGGGGAGCCCTGCCCCTCACTAAACCTCAGTGGGGAGGTGTGGTAGGGTCGGTCCCTCAGTGTCAGGGTTGTGAACTTTTTACAATGAGGTGATATTGCTCTCTATGTAAGCATGTGAAGTTCTGATATAATCCTGTTCCATAAATTATACACAACCAAACTGTAACATGCCGGCGTATGCACATACAAGGGAGATGAAGACACAAAAATTGTATAATAGGATACAACTATGCCGAATTTGGCATTCAGCCCTGGACAGGAGCCCTCTGAGTGAGTGCCTGCATGAATAAAGCTGCTTCCTGGGGAAAAGCCTCAGTGTCCCTTGTCTACATGAAAGTCCCAAAGCATTTGGGGGGCCTTGTAGCCGGGACTATTAGATGGTGTACTTCCACCTCTTTTGTCACTGGTGTCTGAACTTCTTAGCAAACCAGGAGACATGACCTCCCCTGGTGCCAGCCCAGCCCACCTCTTGATTGGTAGGAGAGGCTGCCCCATCATGTACCAGACCAGAGCCCCAGGAACCAGTTCTGGGAGTGCTGCCCACCAGATTCAATATGACCTGTATTTCGTTTGGCAATCCTGCCATTAACAGGCAAAGGAGAGCTGAGTGTTATGGCTCACATCTGTGATCCCAGGACTTGGGAGGTTGAGGCAGGAGGATCGTTGTGAGTTCAAGGCCAGCTTGGGCTACAAAGAATGAAACTGCAGCCCCAAGATGCTTGACACTGGGCAGAGTGTTAGAGTCCTGTGTCCCCCTGTGAGCAAGACAGAAAGCAGGAAGGTTCTGACCTGACTACAGGGCCAAAGCAAGGCTGAGTCCCGATCCACGGTCCAAGGCTCAAGGGGAAGATGGGCCTCTGGGAGCCCAGCCAATGCTACCAGGCACACAAGATTTCTGCTAGAGGAGAGGCCCTGGATATAAACCAAGGAGCATGCTGCCTTTCCAGTTAAAACCCTGCCCTCTCCCCTGTCCTGTGTGTGAAAGTTGCCTGTTAGGGGAAGGAAATGGGTGGAATGCAGAATAAAATGACTGCCCTGGTGTATATGGTACAGAATTTTTTTAAAGGATATTTAAGTGACAATGGCTTTAAGCTGACTTGTGGGAAGCTGCAGACTTGTGAAGTTGACCACAGTGCAGTGGTCTTAAGGGCTCACCCGATAAGGCGATAATTAGCCGGGTGTTCAGAGCTGGTGCAGGGTGTGTGGACACCCTGACCAATTTTCTTACATTGACACCTGGCAAGGAATCTCCGGTGCACCAGAGAGTGACACTGGGGCAGGAGAACCACCATGAGGCAGCTCCGAGCACTGGAGATCCGAGCCGTGGGCTCTTGGGACAAACTGAGTGAGAGGCAAATGTTTAAGACAGGTCAGGAAATAGAGGAGCACAGAGAATGAAATACCCTGGTAGTCCCTTTGGACTGGTGTTGGGGGCTTGAGGTGAAACACAGAAAAAGTTAACAGGATAAAGTAGTGTTTCATTTGACCACAGACTCCCAACCTCACCCCATCCATCTTATGGCCGAAGTTCAGATCAGAGGAGAAAGGGGCCAGTCAGCTGTGGACTGCATCTCTTAATGGTAAAAGAGCAGGGTCTTTGGAGGAGAAAGGCTACACGCTGCATTGTGATAGAGACCAGTTGTCCTTTATTCTGCTAAAAACTTGGGGACTTAACGAGAAAAGAGAGATTCACCCTGGTTCCATCCTCTACCTGGGTCTTCTGGAATCCCTATCCCCAGCCTGTAATCCCCACCACTCCAGACTGAAGGGGCTTCCTTAACGAGAAAGGTTGCAGGCCTAGGAGGCCCCATTCCTGGTGCCATAGCTACAGCTGTGCTGGGGGAGAAAGACGGCATTGTCCTGGACTCAGGAGGAAAAAACTCGAAAGCCCCAGCTCCCTCTGGCTCACAGAGAGTTAACCCCAGAATGCCCGTGCTGCAGGAGCCATCACAGAGCCACAGCATGGGCCTATTATTACAGATCTTGGTTACTGATAAATTTACTTTTGGTTTCCATTTTTAAACTGGAATTTTTATTTATTAATATGCTGAAAACATTCCATATGGCTTCCAAATTCTTGCACTACAATTACAGGGTGAACTCGCTCTCTTGTCTGTTTTCTGTAGGTACTAACAGAGGACACCTACTTGAAGGTTCCTTGAAATTCTGTTGACAGCCAGTTAAATAAGAAAATGTAATAATCCAAGACCAAAGGGGAAGGAAGAAAAATATAACCAAAATCGTGCAATAATTGTTTTATTTTATTTTTATATATTTGATATAGGGTCTCACTATGCAGCTTGGACTCATAATGGTCCTCCTGTTTTCGGCCTCCCCAGCACTGGGAAGACAGGTGTGTGACACCGTGCCCAGTCTCAGTCACCAGCTCAGTGAGCCCTGGGATGCGACCACACAGTATGTGGTTAGAAGAATAATTTTAAATCAAAAGCTGAGCTGAATATATAAAGGGGCAACTCAAACTCCTTTAACTTTTTCTGTTGTTTGGCAAATGGTAGGGAGCTGGAGAGTAGAGGAGCCTCATGCCTCCCACCGGGTGAGGGAACTGGGGTGCAAGGCTCCTGGTTTTCTTGCTGAGTGATCTATAGTTAATTGAAAAGTTGATTATTCTTTTCCTGGGAAAGATAAATTAGAAAATAGAAAGACAAAACCTCAAGGCTCCCCCAGACTTGCTAGTTATAAGTCTACAGTACGAAGTTTTCCTCTTCCACGTCCTTCTTGGTATTGCTTTATGGCAAGACATATCTCAGCTAATGGGTCTCCCCAAGAAGTTCTGACTAGCTAATTTATAATGAACTTGCAACAGATTATTACAGCTGTAGGTCAACTCGGCTAATGTTGCTAAGAGTGCATCTGATCTAACAGTAATTTCCCATGTGTCTGTCTTTTCTGTTCATTGGCTTAAGGTACCTAAAGCAAGTTTATTTTTCTGCTGCTCTTTTGGCCTCTCACATAAAAACCAGTTACCTACGATTTTAGGCCTAGCTAAGTCCACTTAAAAGGTCACAAGATGAGGGAAGCAAGACTTCAAAGTCACATAGGACTTAGAAATAGAGGCTTTAAGAACACAGTGGTTCTATATGATTTAAACTGTGTTTGTTTCTCTACTTTAATCTTAATGTATATGTTCTACTTAGGTTGCCCTACAGAGAAGAAAACACTTACAATGTTAGCTCAAATATTGGTGGCCCACATAGCCCAAGAGTAGACTAACTTAAATCAGTTGATAAGAATAAAAAATATTATAAAGATTGGTGGCATATTTCCTCCAGATTGTTAGATAATCTATGTAGCGAAGATAATGCCTAAAATTAATTTGATAAATACAATGCTTGTTATTGTCTGTGTTAGCTAACTTAAGAATTTGTTTTTTTTTTTTGTCAAAGATAATTTATAAAATAGTTTACACTGACAACTTTTATAATGAGCCTTCTAAGGCAATTGTTAAAATAACTAAGTGGGAATTTCTTGAACTTCTGGAATCAATGGACAGAACTCCTCTCTGCGGTTGAAGAGCAGCTGTCTAAACCAGAATGGATTCCATTTCTCTGCTGATGGGTGATTCCAGTCTTCTCAGTGTCTTAGTTACAGTGCCATAGCCCAACAGTTATTAAATAAATTATCATGGTGCAATTAAATTGGGTAGAAGTGAAAGGCCAAACTCTCTATCCCTAAAAAATAAGATTTTTTGACTCAGTTCCTATTGATTAATTTACATTATTGGCTTTAATTAATAAATATTTTATTACTGTTTAAATAAGATATGCTTATATTGGTTAATAATTCTACATGTGGACACTGTTTCCTAAGTTTGTAAGAGTTCTAAATATGTACTTTAATTCTTCACATTATAGAATTGACAGGAAATATGTATAAATCTGTTGAAAAATATTTTTTTTCCTAAGAGTAAATACTAAGTAAATAAATGTAAAGATTTCTACATAGCTCTAATACTAACTATTGCTCACTTTTCAGCATATTAAGTAACTTTATTCCTTCCCCGAATGTATAGGTCCTTTTTCAGATGCAGGACTTGAGAAAGGCATCTTATTGTACTGGTGACCTCTAAATTGCAGTGGTTCTAGATGAGAAGCATTCTCAGGCTTGTGTTTATGGGAATGTTATATAGTCAGGTTATGATAATTGTGTCTACAGCACATACAGTTACAGTAATATCATTATAATAGTTAGAGATTAGGCATCGGTAACATAAATGATGTATAAAACGTATCCATAGGACAAGCAAACACATCCTACTTAAATATCACTCTAATACCAAAGAGTGGTTAAAAGATAACAAATTGGGTACAATTTTTTTGCATGTCTTTTGGTACACTGCGACAAGATAAAGAAAGACAACTGATGAGAATGCCATTTTATACTAAGATAAAAATGTAAATGTGTTTAAGAAATAATAACAAAAACCAAATGGTTCTAATATAACATAATATAATCATTATAACACGATTATTGTTGCTGTAATGTCCTCAATCTCAAGTTGCTTCTATCAAACTTTATGAATATTATCTGATAATATTGGGCAGGTGTTCAATGTCTAAGACAAACATGATTGGTCAGAAACAATGGCTTTCTGGTCATACTATATTATTTCAAGGTGCTTGATATCTAGACAAGACCATAGGATTAGACTTACTGCTGGCTTCACTGATCTCCTGGATATTCAACAACTGAGGTTTAGCAACCAAAACTAAAGAGGTCATTGGGCTAAGAGGACAGCCAATATGTTGGCACTGGCCCTTGCAACATCAACAAAGGCCCCTGATAGAAGAACTACCACTTTGGTAAGTCAACCAAACTCCTGAGCAAGGAGATTGTTAGACCACAAAGAACAGAAATCAATGGAGGTACAATATGCTGAAAATAAGAGTCAAAAAAAGAGAGAGAATGAGAGAGAGAAAGGTCTTCTACAGAGAACTACAGAGTCAAGCAAATCTGTGATGCATCCTGGTGGATAACCCTGACACAAGGGCTGACAGAGCTCTATACATGTCCCCACAAATAAGCCCCAGGAAGCTGTAAGTGACTATAGTACTTAGGGAGGGAAAAGGTTAATTTTGATTAATAATGGTCTCACTTTGTTTTTAAACACCCAACAGAAAAGTATAACCAAAGATAAAAAGCTATAGTAGTGTAGACTAGACCTAAACACAGGGCTCCCACAGCAAGCCCTGTTACCAATTTCTGGCCACACCATAAGACTAGTCTAAGAGCCAGCTGGCTACAACTGTCCTTTCCATTCTAGTGTTCATGCTTCGGTTGCCCATGCTTTAAAGTTCATTTATTTTTTTTCTAGAGACTGCCCTTACCAGGCTGTCTTCTCTACCTTATCTGGCTGACATGCTCCAAATGAAGGGACACAACATAGAGAATGAATTTATGCTCAAAGATTTTGAAGAAGAGTACTAAGGGGTGTGTGTGTGTGTGTGCTTGTGCGTGTGCGTGTGTGTGTGTGTGTGTGTGTAACTGATGCCCTGTCCTTTCTATCAAAAGATATAAATGGGGTTCCTCCATCTTAAACTTTATTTCACCCCGCGCTGTTCTGCCCATCCTATGCACCAGGGTTGCAGTCATTACAGTTACGAGGTTTGTCTGCAGCCTGGAAGACATCATGCCGGGGATGTTCACTTTCCCATATACCAACCACATGCGGTAACCTTGCCTGGCAACCCGTTAGGCTTTCCCCTTTCTAAATGCTCTATGTCCATCCCCATTCTCTATTAAGGGCCAAAGGGAGAATTTCAAAGAGCTTGAAAACCTCATTCTGCGACAATAGATGCAAGCATTAGCCTCAGCCTTTGCCACCCTAAATCAATGGGCTAAGGAACAATTGCCTGTGAGTCCAACCACAGATAGCCAATCTTTCAAGCCACCGGATACTCTGTAGATGCAAGAATGGAATGTCCAATCCCTGAAGCCTCTCTGGAGGGGCCCGTTCACTGTTATCCTGCTCATTCCCACTGCAGTAAAGAAAGATGAGTTCGTCCTCTGCATTCACTATAGCAAAATGAAGTCATTATCTTGAGACTTGAGACAGGAAATACATCCTCAGTTCATCTGCGCTGTACAAGGTGATGATCCAGAAAGGAGACCTCCCCTCCAGGGCACCACTGAAAGACAACAGCTCTGCTCTCGTCACAGGAGAGGCTGTTGAGTCCAGGCACGCCAGAAGCCTGAGGACACCACTTGTTGGCAGCATGGAAGGACAGTGTCCTTTTTGTGACTTTAAAATGTCCCACCAACCCTTGCCCTTAACCATATTTGGTCTCCAATCCTGACTTTTGCCATAACCCAGCAGAGGCTGTGTCCCAGACCCTGATGGCCTCTTCTTGCTGTGTGCATGGAGGACCAACATGTGCACTCAGTGGCGGTGGGAAGCTAGGCAGGTAGAACCCCGTGCTCCTTCCTTGTATTGGTGCAGGCTACAGAAGCTCTAACTCATGGGTGTGGCTTCTCAAGAAATCAAGAATTGGAAGAAACTACCTTACCTGGTAGGGAGGGGAGTTCAACATCCCTGTAGGGAGCCTTCCATGGCTGGGTCAAAGGTCCTACAACTCAAACACCTGGAAGAGCCAACTTTGGGGCTTCCCTGACTACTTTGGACCTAATCCTTAATCCTCAGCCCTTGTCCAACTTTTCTCATCTAGGGGAGGTTCTGGAACTATGTCAACACAGATAAGGAGTGGTGGATCCCAACAGGAATTGTACCAGATATGTGGAAGAACCACGTAGGCTGTAATTCCCCCAAACTAGTCATTCTTGTGTATTAGGGACAACACACACATCTTTTTTTTCTTTTTTCCACTCCCATTTGCCAAAGGAAGAACACCTGAGAGTCAACGTTTATGGGGATGGGGAATCCATATAAAACAACATATCCTGAAAAATGGCAGTTGGAAAGATGACAAATGGCCTCTGAATGCACAATTCAGGACTAGGTTCCTGCTACCTGGGCAGAGGATAGGTCCTGAGGGACTGTATCCCTAATTATGCTAAAAGTCAAAATTAGACCAGTAGTGGTTTTAGAAATTAGAACTAATGGCTGGGGAAACAGCTCAGTGGTCTAAGCACCTGCCTTGCAAGCTCAAGGATCTCTGGTACCACATGCTGTGCTAGCCATGGAATCCCAGGCAAACCATTCTGGCCACAGAAACTGAGCGAGGTGGAGCACGCCTGTAATCTAAGAGCTAGGGAGGCTGAGATAGGAGGATCACTACTAGTCTGAGCTGCATCGTGAGACCCTGTACCAAATAAATAAATGAATAAATAAATAAATAAATAAATTTTAAAAAGAAATTAGAACTAGTGGAACTTCCAAAGCTTTTCACTTGCTAGCTGAACAACAGACCAAAATGTGCATTTATCAAAATAGCTTGGCCTTAGATAATCTGCTTGCTTCCAATGGAAGGATTTGTGAAAAATGTAGCCTAAGTAGTTGCTGCCTACAAATAGGTAATGGGGGAAAGACCATAGAGGAGATTGTAGATCAAATAGATGATGGGGGAAAGGCCATAGAGGAGATTGTAGATCAAATAGATGATGGGGGAAAGGCCATAGAGAAGATTGCAGATCTAATGAAGAAAATGGCTCACATTCCCACCCAGACCTAGCAAAGTTGAGCTGTTGGGAAACTGTCTGGGGGATTGCTTTCAATTCTCAGGGGACTCAAAGCCCTCACAGGAATGACACTCCTGGTTTGGGGCACCCGTTGGATCCTACCTTGCCTGGATGCCTTGCTTATAGATTCTGTCTCCCACCTCACTGAGATGACCATTGAAAGAAAAACAGCCACACACATGATGATGTTACGGAAATATAGACCTTTTAACCAAGATGATGCTCTTTGATCCAAAATAGGATGAGGTCTGAGCATCAAAGGGTGGGGGATGAGAATGTGGCTGGGTCCCTCCCAAGATGTTAGGGAAGCAACTTTTACAGTGTGGCTCTGAGTTCAGCCTCTGTGTACACGTGTGTAATTCTGATACAGTTCCATAACATAAGTGGTACCCAATCAGATTAAAAATTTAATGCATGCCCATGTGAGGGAGAGAACAAAATTGTATAAAAGGGTATGAATATATCATGCTCCACTCTTGCCCACTAATCCTCTGAGTCCGTGCCAGCAGGAACAAAGCCGCTTTCTGGGACAAAAGCCTCCGTGTCTCATCCATCTACATGAAAACCCTGTAGCAGAGGGTATATCTCAGTAAGTTCCTTTCGTTGAGACCCTACCCCAGGAGACATCAGGCAGCTCTGAGCACATATTTGATTGACACAACTGGAGGTGCCCAAGTGCCGCTGGTCTATAGTGGTTAAGCCCGGGGTGCTGCTCAGTGCCCCACAATGCACAGGACAGTCCTTCTCATGAAAGTTATCTGATTCAAAAGGCCAACAGAGCCAACCCTCAAGAGATGTAGGAGAGAGGTCTGCATAGGGTCTGATTCCTCCTTATTTCTGACTAACAGCCAGTGGTTAGCTGGACTTATAAAAGAAATGGAACCCTGCCTCAGGAGCTAAATCTGAGCCAGGCTGGATGAAGTTGGCACTTTGGGGTTAATTCCAGGCAGCCCAAAGCCAAGTGCTGGATATTTTAACATGGCAGCTGCAGCCGACATACTGTATTATGCCACTGCAAACTGTTTAAAAGTGATGCTTATCTTTAATGAATCCTAAATGGTTTATTACTGAGGGTCAAGTTTCTGCTTCCTGTGGGAATTTGACATTTATGAAAATGCCTACATATTAATTATTCAGTGGAGACGGACTTTCTCTGGAAACTCGCTTTCTTGACATACTCAATAGTACTATGTTCCTTGTCTGCATGAGTTACTTTGTTGTTGATCCTTGAAGCATCAATTAAGTAAAATTTACAACTGAGCTGGTACACATCTACCCTCAAATATTATGCAAAAGACAGCTAAATGCTCTTTGATTTTTTTTTTTTTCTGTTAGTAGCCAATCATTACCCACAGCTATTTGTATTCTTTCTTTTGTTCTTTAAAGTATAGACCTGGCATCTCTTCCCACTGAGACAAAAAGTACGCTTAGTAATTAAATTACACTGCATTAAACTTACTTAACTTAAGTTCACCAGCAGGGAAAATCCCATACCCCTGGGTTTAACAATAACTCCTAATCACAGTTGTGAGTCATATCTTTTTTTGTGAGTTGTTACAATTTCCATTCCTGGAATTCCATTAAAAATGGTAATGTCATTACTCCTGTTAATGCTCAAAACCAACAGCATAATCCTGCATTTTAATTAGTAATTATAATTAATCATTATTTCATTAATGAAATGTTTAGTTGGTAATTGTCTTTGAGCACCTTGCTCCCCAGGCTTATAAGCATTTCATAACATCTAATTCATTGCCTATTTCTGATGGAGTGGCCCTGTCAACCTTATTTTATTTTAACACTCTCACATGGTGCTGAATCTCAGGCCCCAGACACCGGCTGCATATTTACGCTTTGCAAATGCATGGCTTCTGGCTCTCGATAGCGCTTGTGTGAAGACTTACCCTCGCATGCTTCCCTGCCAACTTAAGAAGGCAAGTCAGCGTGTTCCCAGGAGCACGGAGCGTGACGAGAAAAGTAATTCCTGGAACTGTGACTTAATAATAAATGTGGGATCCAAATTCATGGATTTTTGAGAGAGGATAGAACAAGGATTTGGAGGTATTCTTCGGAACAGGAGGGTTGATTTTAGAGCTTAAAGAATTAAGAATAATCTGGAAAGGTTGACAAGAATTTTATAAGAGGCAAGATTTTCTTTGATCTCTTTGTGACACTGTAGATATTTATTGTGATTTTTTTTGGGGGGTGGGGTAAAGCAAGTAGGAAAAGGGCAGGGAGCTCAAACACCTTGCTAACAGTTATATTCCTGGCTGCAAGTGAAAAACCAGACATGTGTCCTACCTAACACATGGTGGTTCTGGAGCTGTCCTTCTATGGAGTTGGGCCAGGCTATAGAAGGTAGCTGAGGCACAGAGCCAAAAAGGTAAACTGCTTTTGTGGTGGAAGTAAAAAGTTGGGTGTTGGAGATGATAAATTGATAGGCTGCTGTCCTCAGGAGTGACATAGTGTCACAGCTGCGCCTGCCTGGGATTCCCAAAAGGAGGACAGGTTCATGTTATTTCCTTTCATGCAAAAGACAGTTGTGTGAGTGTGTGTGTGTGTGTGTGTGTGTGTGTGTGTGTGTGTTTGAATGCGTGTGTGCAAGCATATACTTATATACAGACAAACACGCAAATAAACACATATACAGACTTATGTACAGAGAGTTGTTCGGGGGAGAGAAAGCCTTCCGTCTTGAAAATTAAACACAAAGTGTTTGAGCAAAGAAATGACATGTTACTGTGCTTTAAAGGAAGAATTCACAGTCTCAAAATTAAAACAGAGTGAGAGCAACACCAGGGTTGTTGGAAAACATCCGACTGTTTGTATTTCAGACAAGCTCACGAGAAACTTACAAGCATCTGGAAGAAATAAATGATAGTAACAGCTTGGCACTGGTCAGGGCAGGGGCAGGTGCTCGCGCTCTTGAGAGGACCGAAAGTTAGGGCTCAGGGATCTTGATGGGCCTTCTTTCCAGCAACTTTAGAAGCTGCTGCTGCTAGCACTTTACAAAGTGAAATGACATGGTAAAAGCTTAATTTTTCATTGCATTTCATAAATATCTATGTTTGATAAGTTAATGCTCTAGCCCTCATAAAATAAGGGGCAGCTCATTTGGAAATGACATCGAAAGTGGAAATTTGTGGTCTTTCATAGGTGGAAATAGAGGGCTAAGAAGATTTCAGCCTCTGTCCCATAAATGTCCTATTTATTTTCTAGGCCACATGGACTCTAAAAATAATCTCTCTCTTTTATCCATCCATTAATCTAGAGGGTACTGACCTGTGCTAGGAGCTTACAGACAGATAGATTCCCTTCCTCATGGAACTCTCAGTCTAGCAGTGACTTCCCTCACTTTTTTCACTGGGATTCATCTTTATTTTTTAATTTTTTTGTGGAACTGGGTGTTGAACTCAGGCCTTTGTGCTTCCTAGGCAAGTGCTTATTCTACTGAGCCATGTCCCCTGCCCCTCATCTTTCCTTTTCTAGTCCTTTTTTCTGATGCTGCTCATTATTCAGTTCTCATAAAGTCCGCCATAATGGCTGTATTAGTCAGGGTTTTACCAGCAGAACAGATAGAGTACAAGGAGCAGACATAACGCAAGATGTACAAATGTACAAGAAATGACAAGATTGGCTTACGACGGTCAGCCACAGAGTCAGATGAGGAAGCGTGCAGAGGGCGTGTGCACAACCAAGACTGAAGGATTCAGTCCCATGGTCTGGAGCTCACTGCAGCTTTCTGTGCGAGTCCCTATCAGTTGGCCAATGAGTCCGAGATGGAACACTGAAGAATCTGTGATGGAAGCTGAAGAATCTGCAATGGAAAGCAGAAGGATCCAAGCTGGAGGCCTATGAGTCTGCGCTGGAAGCCGGGGTGAAGTCCAAGCCTCCTGTGAAACCTGAAGTTCCTCTGAAGAAGTGGAACACACTGAATCCTTCTTCAACCCCTTTGTATACCTTTTATGTGCTGAGTCACTCTGGGGCAGGCCCTCCCTGTCCTATGGGGCCGGGCCCCAATGGCTCAGGGTGTAGAACCATGGAGCTGACCCAGCCAAGCTGACACAATGTGTGGACCGTTACAATGATGGAGGAATAAATATGAAAAAAGCACACAATCTTTATACCTTATGGGGAGGGAGTGAGAATCTGAACAGCCAGGTAGGAGGGAGGATGCAGCCTTGGTCAGGCAGTGACAGCTGAATATGTTCCTAAAGACAGGCCCTGCGTGGGTGCTGTGCTTAGTGTGTTACATGGAGCACTTCATTTCATCAGAGAAATTGGGGTGAGCACAACGAAAGTCAGGAGTGGGCCCACTCTAATCTACAGGCTCACTACCTGCTTGGCCAAGTACCTAAGAATATGGTCATGTTTGTCTGATTTTATTTATTTTTTGTTTACCTTTAGTTTTGGTCAGGAGCTGAAGCCTAGGCTGCTGTGGAAGCAAAGGGAATCAGCCTCCTATAAACACCGAGCAGGGCCAAGCACAAAGTGTGAAGAAAGCAGATTCCAAGCAAGAGAAAGGCCAGTAGACTCAAGGCCGGGCAGAAACTATGTGGCCCTTCTCAACTGTGTGCATGAAGGAACACTTCCCATGCCCATTTGCTGTATCTGCCAGCCACACTGGTAACACCTGCCCAGTCTGTTTGCAGGCCCTGTATCTGGGGCTACGTTTCATAGGATAAAAAAAGTCTTAACTAAAGATTGAAAATTCTGTGGGCATGGGCAAGCCAGCTAATCGTGCTGTCTCAGATTCCCCCCGCATGAGATGTGGACAGGATCGCTAGTGCATGGACTTCTGGGAAGATTGTGTGCTGTAATGTGTATAGTACCCAGCACATAGCACAACCTTGGTTATCATCACGTTCCACACCTTCAGGAGGATTCTCGCTGATCTGAAGTAATCTTTTGCTTTAATTAAAGATGGAAGCAACGAAGACAGCTGCAGTCTCAATGAGCTTGAATTTGCAGTAGGGAGATCCTTTCCTTGGCATGATTTGAAAGGGATGAAGGAACATTCCAGGTGACACTCTGTGACCCCCAGAGCCAGGTATATGATGGAGGATCCCTGGGACATATCACAGATGACTACCAGGAGACATGGGGAGAAGCAGGTGGCACCATCTCTTTCCAGAAAGTAGTGAGAGCTAGGGATTTGGGCGAGTGCAACACGAGGCCACTCTCAGAGACAGGGACAGAGAAAATGACATGCGCATGTTCCCTCAAGGTCCACGGTCCCTGTGTGCTTTTCCCATGCCAACTTTGGTTATGTGAACTCCCTGGGATAGACCCTTATCCACAGTTATGCTCCTCGCAGGGCTTGGCAACATGGTCTGACACTCAGGAGATGTTGCTGAACCAACACTCTGGGGTTCTGCCGAAAGCCAGATGTCCCTGGGAGGAAACAGGCGCCTAAGCAAAGGAACTGGAGTAGGGGAGGGGTCTTTTGAATACCACCTTGTTCAAGACCCGAAAAGGACACATGAGAAATGGGAAAATTGGAAGTCATTCAGTGCAGGAGCTGCCTGACAACCAGGCAGCAGCAGACGGAGCTAGTGGCAGATAAAGTCTCTCTCTCTCTCTTTCTCTCTGCAGACCCCAGAATTTTCCTAGATCTGAGGTTGAACAGATGGTGTTTTTGCATTAATTTTCTAAATTGCCATCTATGAGATCCTCTGTTTTCTGAAAACTAGTTGTCTTAAGGTTTTAAGATTTTATTTTAGATATGTGTGTGTGTGTGTGTGTGTGTGTGTGTGTGTGTGTGTGCACCTAGTTTGCAGGTTTGCTAACCCAGAGGGATTGTTTGTTAAGTCCTAAAACTGAACAACTGGCAACAGGGCCTAGCTCACGGGGCTTTGTCGTGTGTTCTGCCCAGTAGCAGGTGTGTGAAGCCCGCCCTTGGCCCCGGAGCTCTCCCAGGCATCACGTTCCAGGGTAGGCGCCTGCACTGTGGCGCTGCAGCATTAGGTGTCAGGAGGAAAACAAATGTCGGTGTTACTGTAGAAACAGTCCAGGAACTGGTCCTGCAGCCTATTAGAAGCACTAAAATGCTTGGCTTCACATTCCCGTCAGCTTCCAAAGCAATTCCTGAAGCCATTTCCACTGGCTTTATGCACAGTAGCTTTCTCTCCAATACAAGCTTTGCTTTTTTAAGAAAAGGAAGAAAAAAAATACCTGTAGTCCTTGTTTAACTAGTAAGAAATGAGACTGGAGAACGCTTTCAAAGAGGCAGTACTTACCTTTGGTGCTGAGGGTGAGGGCTTTGGGGAAACTCCAAAATAGGAAAGAGAGGAAAGAAGGAAAGAAGAAAGGGAGGGAGAAAACAAGGGAGGGGGAACTGAAAGGAGGTGGAAACCTCAGAGGGGAAAACATGGATGTCCCCGACTTCTGACTGAGAGACTGGCAGGAAGGAGCTCTGCAGTGGGAAAACAGCACCCTGAGAGGAGGGCACTGTCCTAAGAGCTTACACACGTTCTGGAAAGAAGAGAAGGAGGAGGAGGAGG
>NW_004524619.1:13270798-13289812 GCF_000260255.1 Octodon degus
GCTTTAGTCCACTGAGTTATCTGGCAGCCCCAAGAGTCATTCTTGATCATCTCTGTCTAAATAATTGCCCAAGAGCAAGAACTGTGACCACTCAGAGGTTCTATGTCAATCTCAAAAGTTAAGGTTTATTTTGGGGGAGATTGTTCACTGCTCAAAACCTGACCAGACACAAGGTTATAAAGGGTCAAATTTGCTTTTACTCACAACAACAGAGCTGCTCTGGGGGTACCATGGATGAACTGGGACTTGGCCAACCTCGAGGCTGGGGCGACAGCCGGCTTTTTGGGGTATCAGGGATTACATAGTGAGGTTGCTTCCACTCACCTATCTGTCACAGCCTACCTCATAGCACAGACTCATGGGAAGGCTCTACTTCCCAGCTGTCCAGATGAGAAAAACCAGACACCCTATTAGCATGGCTGTGATGTTAGTCGTGGGCTTCTCCTTTTGGTAATGACCAGATCATGTCCATCATCAGAAATAGCAAGGCAGAGAACACAAGAAGGAAACATCCTGGAGCTTTCTCCTGGTTATTTTTAAAATATTGTCTGTTGACTGGAAGTGGTGTAGAAACACTTCCATATGCTGTGTTTCTTTTTTCCTGCTGCATTTTATAGCTTAAACATAAATCTTTTATCAGATACAACTTCTGTTAAAAATATGGCTTACTGGATTAGCAAAGGAATGATTCTTTCCTTATGGGCTTTGGATTTGGGAAGATTACCAGCAGATTTAAGCTCACATTTAATTGTGGAAAGCACATTGCTCCTAGGTTCTTTGCCAATCCATTTTTGTAACACAGACCAAAATTACATACTGATTTTTTAGGTTCCTGTCTGCTTTAGATCAAACTAAATCCCAGAAATTTCCGATTTTACCAACTGAGTCTCTCAGGTTTTTTGTAGAAGATGATATGCTGGTCTGAATTTCATGTGGTTTTGTTGGGACTATTGCTAGTGCAACTTCATTCATTTTTTTTGCAAAAGTAATTCATACAAATTAACTGATCTGCAAATTTTAATGGTGAAACATTAGAGACAAAATTACAACCTCTTTTTGCCACTTTCCCGCAATTCCAGTTCCCTTCCTGGAGCTAATTAATAATTAATTGTGTTTATCAAGAGTACTACCAGAATGCCTCATGTGATTTCAGATATTTTCCACATATTTGCATCCGTGTAGGATGCAGTGGTAGCTCCTGTGTTTGCTCTTTCTGTCATCACTCAACTTCAATCACCCCCCAGAAGGGACACTTCCTGCTTACTTATTTTTCTGTCAGTACATGCTATGGTCTGGAATGTGTCCCTCAAAAATTCATGTTGAAATCTGAGAAATGCTACAGTGCTAAGGTGTTGGGCTTTGGGGAAAGGGGCGAAATCGTAAAGGCTCGCTGCTCACTAACAGGATGCATACTCTTATTAATAAAAGAGGATGAAGGGCACACCCTGCTTCTTCTTTTCCTTCCTTTACATGAGGACACAGCGGTCATCGCTTTCCTCACTGAAGGGAATGAGAAGACACTGTAGGAAAGCTGAGCACACTGCTCACCAGACTTCTCTGTGTGTTCTTTGCTCTTGGACTTCCAGCCTTCAAAACTATGAGTACAATGTTCCTATTGTTCTATAAGTTATCTGGTCTCAGGTATTGTGTTACAGCAGTGTAGTATTGTTAAAGCATATATATTTTTTCTATTGATTTTCTGACAGCCATGATTCCATTTTCAATAAGCAAATCAGCTTGGAGTAGTAGAAGTACTCAGATCTTACTCCAGCTCTACCACCACTGTCCATGTAGTCTAGGTAGGTTTCCATCCTCCTTGAATCAGCCTTTCCTCAGTGAAGTAAATGCCTAGTCAAACTACATCCACCCATCCTCATGTCACACAGAGGAATACATGACTTCAGTTAACCATCCTAAATATCTCTAAGCTTAAAATTATGCAATTTTCATAGAAATTATGGGAGTGCCACCCTGTCATTCTGAGATCTTTGACCAGTGGACTACGAGGTCTTCGTATATAATTTTCTAGGTCACCTGGAGGGTTTTTGCAGTTGAATTAGTGATCAGCTTCAGTAGATGTCATGGAAAATTGTGATAATCTGATTTTCTTATAAGAAAACTATATTTGGCAACAGTAAACCTGTACATTTGGGCAAAACAGAGTTATTGGGCCAAGAATATAACTCAGTGGGGTGGTGCCTTCCTGCCAAGCACTCAGTCTTGAGTTCAATTCCTAGTTCCAAAAAGCACAGAATTACTGATGTGTGGGAAACATGCAATGTTTTCTTTTTTAAAATGATCCCAGATGTGATCTGACAATGGGAGAATGAGAGAAAGGATAGAGGAATAGGGAATTTAGAGTGTACTCCGAGTCAAGGTAGTTTCAGGGGAATTCCCCTTTTCTGCATTTTTAAGCTTTCATACTTTATTTTTTCCTTTTCACCTCCTGAGTTCTGATATGCTCTGTCTGTCTGTCTGTCTGTCTGTCTGTCTGTCTGTCTGCCTGTCTATCATGTATCCACCTGTCTACCTATCTATCATCTATCTGTCTATCTGTCTATCTATCTATTTTCTGTCCCACTCATTCCAATGTTAACTCCATGAGGGCAAAGACTTATATATGCATTTTATCTATTTTCACATCAGAAATTAAGACCAGCTGGTACAGAATAGTCACTTGGAAAAATATTGATTTGATAGGGAAAAAAATGAAAGGAAGGAAGCAAGCAGGCAATTAGCTAGGGCTTAGTGCTGTAAGCCATCTGTAGATGGGACGTTCACTAGCTCTGCACTCTGCTCTGCCGAAGACAGTTTGAAGACAGAGAGTTACATGCTTGTCTGTGGTTCTTTCTGGCTTGGTGCACATAACCTGCTAGGCATAGTTGTATGGAGATGCTTCCATCCTGGGAGAATTGTGGTCTAGTATTAGACACACCATGGATGCAATAAAGATTAAGAACAAGCAGGTTTGGACAGATGACATAAAACACTATTTTGGCTGGCAGTTTGTCACTGTGCATTGGCGTGTGATCCCGAAAAGAGCTGCTCAGAGCCATGCAGGGTTTCCCAGCCATTTTTACAGAGCCTATTATTGGATCTCTAGTGTATGGCTCAGGAATTTGCTTTTCACGTTGATTCTCCGTATGATTCCTATCCCATCAGTATCTAAGGAGCAAAGTTTTGAAGAATACTTGTCTTCAAACATATCTTTTTCCCTAATCACTTGATGAGCTCTCAAAATCTGGGCATGCTGAAGTGTCCACACACGCAAGGACACCCCAAGGACACATGTTGGCAGCCAGGACACAGATTGGTTCCTCTGCACAAAGGGACCATGATGGGAAAATGGTACAAGTGATACCTCATGCTTTCAAAGGTGGCTAGGCAAACTGACCTACGGACCTAGTCAGTCTCACCACTTGTGGTCAATAAAGTTTTATTGAAACAGAGTGGGGACAATTTCCTATGGTTGTTTTTTCCTAAAACAGAACAGTTAAATGTCACATCACAGCCCAGAAAGCCTAATGAATTTACAATTAATCTTTTACAGATCTACACTTTGGACAGATCCTGATGAGGGTACAAAGAATGAGGGTTGGAGGATAATTTAGACCTGTGGTGGTCAGAAAGAGGGCAGCAATGAATCAGAGTATGGGGGAAAAAAAAGTCAGTATGAGGAAACAATAGAAGTAGATTCCCAGGCCTCTACTTCTGATAGAATGCATGAAGTAGGAGATACAGATTAACAGTTCTTCCTTCCAAACTACAGCCATGAATGAATGCCTTAGCCAATGTGAAGGTCTTAAAAGAAAAGCTGCTCATGGGCAGGTCAGTGGGACCTAATGGACTCTGAATCTAGTGTGAATCTAAAGAGGCTCGTGGTGGAGGGAGGCAGCAAGATAGCTCAGTGGACTGAAGTGCCTGCTTAGGAGAGCTTAGGCAGGTGCAGGGAGCACAGTTCAATCCCCTGCACCACATGCCACACCAGCTACACTCTCAGGGCTGGCTGAGCTGGCCAGACTCTGGGCATCATGACACACACCTGTGATCCCAGAGCTGTGGAGGCTGAAAGCAGGAGGATCACCATGAGCCTGAGCTACATAGTGAAACCCTGTAACAATCAAATACAGTAGAAAGTAAAAGAAAATAAAATAAATTAAAAAATAAAGAGACACAGGAAGCAACTGGAAGTATGCACTTCAGAATCAGGAGATAGACAGAGGCTGAAGATAAAAGACCTGTCAGCTACCATCTGAGAGACAAGAGCAGACTTCATATCAACAGACAGACGAATGATGAGAACACTTGGTGGCAAGTGGCCTGAGGAGGAAATCCTGAGAAACCTCAACAGTTCTTCAGTTGTCAAAAAAGTAAATTTGAAAATCAGTATTCAGAAAGTAGAAGAAAATAATCATGAATAATATTTGTGGAAGCGGAAGCAACTGATGTTGGATTTTAGAAGTAGCTTTGCTGGGGTCGGGGTGGGCATGAAGAATGTTCTGGAAGTTAGGCACCTCCTGCCAGCTTCTGGTAGAGGCTTCCACAGGAAACATCCCACACACCCGTCTCCCCTGAGCAGACAGCTGCAGTCTTGCTTCTTCCTACAGCTTTCTCACAGCCACCCTCTGAGAAGTGCAATATGATTTCTCCACAGAGCAGATGGGATGCTAGCTGGAATCACCCCTTCTCTGCAGAGTTCTCCCCCAGTCCAGCTCGGGCAGGGCCTGGGAGTGCAAACAAGTCTTGCTCACCAGGGCCTGGCAGCCAGCAGCCAGTCAGCCAGCCTTGCCATCCCCTGCCCTGCCCTGGATCAACCACCAAAGCATCGTGTGCCAAGCTGAGAATTGTTTACTTTTCAAAGCTCTTATGATTGCTGTCTTCCTATGCCAGGCAAGAGGGAGAGAAAAAGAGCAAGAGAGGGGAGAAAGGAAGGAAAAGAGGAAGGAGAGAGGGAGGGAGGAACAGAGGGAGAGTCGGGGAAGGGAGAGAGGGAGGGAGAGAGACCTACTTAGAGAAAGGAGAGGACTAGAAGGCAGGAGAAGGACTCAGGCATGGTGTTTCACCTCAACTGAAGAGAAGCCAGGGATCTTGCTTTGGATAGACTGCAAGGGCCGCCTTCAGAGCGCTGTGCATATTGAAAGTGATGGCATACGTTTGGTGTCTAGCACAGTACTGACACACAGAAGCCACACTCCTCAATCCACGTATGTTAAGGTTGCATTTTTCTATATCTGGAGCAGCTACCCCGGCTTCTCATGTAGCAGACCCATTAGTATCTTCATGGTTATGCTGCAAAATTCACATTAAACACTTTGGAGCAAATCCATGTTATACTATAGCAGTTCCCCTCTTATTCTCAGTGATGCATTCGAAGGCGCCTAGGAAATGCTTGAAGCCATGGATAGAACCAAACCCTCCATACTTTATGTTTTCCTCCTATGCGGACACATCTGTGATAAGCAGGCATAGTAACAGACGTGGTCTTATTGTACATCGTTGGAACCTACAACTGCAACATGTTTCTTTCCAAATTAAGAACTTTTACATGTTTTCACTTACAGATAGCCCTCTGCAGGTTATCTTTGGAATATTCAAAGAGCAGGATGGCTGCTCTTGTTTGGGGCCATTATAAATTAAAATAGGTGTCCCTGAACACAAGCGCTGGATACCCATCAGCTGAATGATGAATCTGGAGCATCAGTAAGTTGCTGACAGGCAGGTAGTATATACAGCCTGGAGGTACTGGACGAAGACGGACAGCCAGAGCCTTGGCCATGCTGCTCAGAATGTCCTGTAATCGAAAGCTTAGAAGTCATCTGATTGTGGAATTTTCCATTTGTTCTTTCCAGACTGCTGGTGACTGTAGGTAAGTGAACCTGCAAGGAGCAAAAGCACACATAAAGGAGGACCACTGTACTTTCTTTTAGATTTTTTAAAATATATTTATTACAGGGCCTACAGGGTCTCACTACATAGATGGGACTCATAGTGATCCGCCTGTGTTCACCCTTCCAAGTGGTGGGATTGCAGCTGCACACCACCATGCCCAGTCGCAATCACCGGCTCAGCGTGCCCTGGGGGCAGAGCCAGCAGGGCAAGCTGGGGATTGAACCCTGGCTCCTGCACTCTGCCTACGCAGGTTCTTTAGTCCGCTGAGCTATCTGGCTGGCCTTTCTTTTATATTTCTTAATGGCAGGAGTATTAGGCTTGGCTGAAGCTTAATACTATTGAAAAAAAAAAATCAATCACCAAGCCCACCTTTTCTTGGGGATATATACAAGGCCAACACTACTGTGAAGATTCACTGTGCTAAATCAATAGGTTGAAAGCAGTTTGCATCCCCAGTTCTGATTCCCAGATTTGAACTTCTTCCCAGCTTCTTTCCCCTGGCCCCTCTCTGCCTATTTGCAAGCACTCCTTGCTTAATCCATCCACTCATTCCTCTCTCCCCCACTGTGGCAGATTGATGTCTTTTGGACGTCTTCCCTACGCGGTACACACTTTCCCTACTGGAGAGCTTTGCTGTTAGCATTCTTCAGCTCTTTCTGCAGAGGGGCTTTAAAAGAACTTTTGAAATCGGCGGAACTGTGTATGCTTTAGTAAAACAAAGCAAAGGTTTTGTTTATTTGGCTTGGTCTGTTGTTTGAAGTGTTGTAGTCTCCCTATGGGGACTCCTACTCTCTTCCCTCTAGTACCTCCAAAGCATTTCTTCCCACAGCCTTGTGAAGAGCTTGATTCTCTTTCAATAGTGCATATGCTGAGACATTATTGCCTGCTTGCTTTCTTTCATATTTCTTCTGTGGATGGATTTCCTATGAAGATCATCCCTACTTGTTTGATCTTTAATTTCAGAGCTTGTCATTTGCTTTTCCAGATGGCTTTTTAAATGGATGTTTCCTTTGGCAGAACAACTTCCTGTGGACCTCCTTGGGTGTTAATGACACCTTCATTTATTATTGTAGACAATTTCAATTTCTAGGTGGACATCTGAGTTTTGCTGTGGTTCAGGGGAGAAATAAATCCTTTTGCAACTTTGGCCATTTCATTTCACTTCTGTACCCTCAGAGGAGGAGAGAGACCCAGAGAAGCCTGGCCACATCTGCCCATGAAGATTACTTCGTTACCAAGTACTTCTCTGTATTGCGTACTGTGTGCAAAAATGTGCCCATCCTTGCTCATCTACTTCATTGTTTCTGTGGAAAATAAAAGTTTATATGGGTATGAACCGTGAATGGATAAGTGTTTCCAATAATACCTGTATATTTGACACATCAGTTTGGCTTATTCTAGAGATGGTTAATGGTCCTTATTGGGGTTTTGCATGGAGAAAGGGTATGGGTCAATGGACTGAGATTCTTGTTAGCACCAAGGTTCATTTACCCAACCTACTCTGGGGCAGGCTTTGAAAACCCCCACCACACTCCAACTAGGTCTGGAAGTCTGAAATCACAGAGTGAGTGAGTCTCAGGAATAAGAAATACTTATATTTTATTGGTTTTAATGATCATTCTCATAACTATTTCATATCCATCCATCTATCCATCATCTCTCCATCCATTCATCTACCTGCCCATCCATCCATCTGCCAATCCACTCATCTACATATTTTTCCATCTGCCAACACTAGTAATGTCCCTACTGCTTTGTTCTTGCCTAAAAGAAGAAATCTTGAAGCCTAAATTTACTTCACTGCTCTACCAGTTTTGAGCACATTCCCCAAGCATGAATGCTTTTGCTGTCTCCAGTTTAAAACAAACAAGAGCTTCCATATTCAAAATGAATGAGAGATTGTCTACTTGTCAGTCAACTGTTGTCTAAAATCTTGAATCCTGATCACTCTATTATAAAACTGTAACACACCTCCATTCCTCACTGACCTTAGTCTGCTCTTTTTTCCTTTGCACTTGTCACCTTCCAGCCTAACACATAGTGTACTTATCTGCTTCGTTTACAACAAGGATGCTTTCAAGTATACAATGGTTAGGGACATAAGGATCTCTATTTACTTACTCATCTATCTTAAGCAGGTGGCACATGGTAGGTATTTGATAAGTCTGTGTTTTGCGGAGTCCTTGGTTCTAAGATACACTGTCCTTTCAGTAGCTCTACTAACTACCTTGAGTGTTTAAATACCACAACCACACGCTGGAAAAGTGGGAAGAAGAATTCCTCAGTGTGTGAATCCCACGCACGCAACATGACATCTGGGGTGGCTGACCCAAGCCCACCAACTGACCTTTGTCATCCCAGTCAGCACATGAGCAATTAAACACACCTCTTCACATTTTCAGAATTGTCTTATGCTTCCAATGAGAGTTTTCTTGAAAGGCACTGCAAGACTTGGAGAAAAATTAATGTTTCATTTGGCAAATAATTAGTTCATCCCTGGCATTTTAGGGTCATTTTAGGAATGACATACTTTCTTTTCCACGTGTATAACTCAGATTTCAAAGTTCTTTTGTACTATGAAGGAGAGCAATGTTTTATGTAAAACTGAACTTTCAAGTATTCTTTCTGTTAGTTGGCATGAAGCCTCTAAGACAGTACTTACTAAGTGCTTACTAAGTACTTACTCCATGCTGTGCATTGTACATTTTCAAGCCCCAACGTTACCCAACCCACCAAATGCACATATGTGAGGTTACTTGAGGTTAGCATACCAGTGGATGCATCTGCATTGTAGGTAAAAATTAGGCACTGCAGTCAGAGAACGTGTTTGGCTGGTTTCTTTTCATGATAATGGCCAGTTATTCATCTGTGATAGGCAAACTGATGAATTAAATTGCAAGAGCGCAGTCCAAGAAATGACATCTATAGTGAGAGATGCAAAAATAACAGGCATTTCTATGACAAAGCATTAACAAATTATTACTGATTTTTCTACTGGATACAAAGTACTGGGCCACAGAACAAAGGTATGGTTAGAAGGGAATCGAGTGTCATCTAGCCGAGTGACAGTAACATTGATATCACATGGATGCCCAAACTGAGCACAGCTGTTCCACATACTTTATAGGCACCACCTGATTTCATGATGGCCATGGGTACTAGATGACGACCCAAAACTCTGGGAGTTGCAGGGGCAAGACCATGCGGGCTGGTGTAGACAGTACTTAAACTCAATGTTTTCTGATGCAAAAAAGTCTTGGTCACTGTATGATAAGCTAACACTTATCAGTTTTCATCTACTTTGATTGTCCATCAGAAACACAGAAAAATATAATACACATTTTTAACTTTCAAAAAGTAATGCAAGTTGGACTGACCTTCACCATGTTTCCTCTAAGCCTTTTTAGTTTAGAGCCATCATTTTCTGCAATTTCTGCCATGAATCACTCATTTTGAAATGACTTACAAAGCATCACAACAAGGAAGTATGTAGAGATTCATCCTACTTCATTTCTCAAGATTTATATAAGAAGCCATTTTTGATCTTTCTTAAAATTCAGAAGACAGCTACAGTCTGGCATCATGAAATAAGAAAAATGTTCAGTTCCATGAAAAAGGCAGAAACATAACTAATTAGTTGGTATTTAAGGTAAACACAGAGTTGTTGTATTTGAATTTTCTTTTTGAGTCCTATTTTCAGACTGTGACTTTTTTCTAACGTCATAGTTTTTCTTAATGGTCATCCAAAACAAGAAACAGAAAGAAATAAACCATATTTTCTTGTCTCCAAGATTGAAAACACTTTCCCTTTGGCATGAACCCTAATAAGTAGGCAAGATATAGAAAGAAAGTTACTGAATTGCTTCAGTAACTTCTAAGAAATCAATATAATTTTGCTTTCTGCTGCAACTCTTAGAGATGGCTTTGATAGATCTCTTCATCATTGACAACTTCCTTTACATTCCAAACCAAAGTTTTCTGGGCCAAAAGGATATGCCTGCAGATTAGAAAGCTCGTTGACTTGAAGTCTTCTTCTTCTTAAAGAGAGATGCCAGATTCCCTGACAGCAGCTCCATAGAAAGTATACCCAGAAACTTTAAACACTTGCCTGACTTCATTAAATTTTGAGACAAAAAACATTAATTGGCTACACATTGGAACATGGCTAAGACAGACTGACTGCCATAATATCTTGTTCTAGAATAGTTACTTTTTAAGCATTTTTTTTCCTTCTTTTTCTTTTTTGGCAGAACTGGGGATTGAACTCAGACCCTTGCGCTTGCCAGGCAAGCGCTTATTCTACTGAGCCATCTCCCCAGCCCCTTTTCTTCTTTTTCTTAAGGAGTAGTAAGGCCCTGCCAATGTACAGCTTGAGTGTATAAAACAAAATCATCTAGTTAATCAGCAAGACAAATTTAGTCAAGGGACTCATTTCATACTATGTAAACTTCCTACTGAAAAGGGAAATGCATCGTTGTTTCAAAGATTCTCTAGTTTAATTACAATGCTTAGAAGAAGCACTATAAAGGGAATATAAGCCCAAAATTTGATATCTAGTTATGTTTGCTTTATGTATATGTTTTAACTGTGGTAACTATATTGGTTAGTTTTGCCATTTCTTGGAAAAAATACCCCAAAACTCACAACTTAAAGGTTTCATCTGAATCATCATTGCTGAGGGGTTAGTCCATGGTCAGCTGCAAACATTTGACAGGTGCGGCATCCTATGCAGCAAGATAGAAACATACAGCAGAAGGGGTGGCAGAGCAAAGCTGCTACTCTGTGGAGGCCAGAAAGCGGGACCCAAGGAAGAGTGCTAGCAGGAGGTACATCCTCTAGGATCATGTGCGCAGTGATCCCCTCCTCCAGCTGGGTCTCACTTCCTCACAGCACATTCAACCAAGAATATTTTTGTATGGGAATCAAACTCAGTACCTTTCACTTGCCAGGCAGGTACTGTGCCACTGAGCAATATCCTTGATGTTTAACCAATAACTTCAATGAAATAGTCTACTGAAAAGTAAAGCACCGCAAGGATTCCATCACCTGTCCAGGAGTCTCTTAAGCAAGTGAAGTTGACAAATAAGATTAACTATCATAGTAATCACTGAATGCCCATAAGAAAATAATCATTTGTTATAATAATTACTGCAGGCTGGCTAAGTAACATGGGACTAACAACATAAAGTTCATCAATGGACAATAACAATAATTGAGTTAAAGTGATATCTGCACAATTAATTTTTTTCTAATTCTAGTCTCTGAAAATTGATTTTTTTATTCTATATGGAACTGGGTACATCTAACTAAATGATTCACATGCATAATTCAAGAAGTCAGTCAAGAGAAGTTAATCATGTGCTTTCTTCAATTTCTGCGGTGTTCATGAACTTCTACTTTCCTATATCTCTGCACTAGTAACACCAGGATATGAGAGATCAAGGAACCCTTGAACTTCAAAACCAGATCTGCAGGAAAAAATACATCTTGCTCAGGAAAGTCTTTGAATTTTTTCTTCTCACACTGCCTCAGTTGCAGGACTTAGAAAATCTGGAACTTGGCAGCTTCACTGCCTTTGCCATGTAGGGAAGATCAGGCAGTACAGGATATCCCTTGTATGTTCTAGGAATTCCATGTGCTTTACTCCACTTCCAGTCCCCTTACACCTAAATGCTAAGAAAAGCAAACAGCCTAGAACGGCATGCATAGAACTGCACACACTTATTTTTGTGACATTACTGTAGGAACTCTAAAGAACCAATTTGATAATCCAGAATCCAAAGGGGGAAGAGGAAAAGTCTAGGGAATTTTTGATTTAAGGTAAATGCTTGGAATACATTTAGATATAACTTCCATGGGATGTTTTCAGGCACTCAGAAATATCCTTAATGCTGAGCGAATGCATAATTGGGTCCCTAGTTAGGGACTGTGAAATATGCCATGTCAAAACTGCTACCTGGAAATGTTACTCTCTGATTTAAAAAGCAATCAGAGGTTGTTGAAAAATCTCTGGGATTCTGCAGTGTGCAGTTTTCCACAACAGGCTGAAAATTAATCATTACAGGGAAAACATTCTAACCCATCCATTCTTCCACAGTCTGAGAATTAAATGCAACATCATCATTCTGCAGACATAAATTCTCTTATTATAGGTGGAGCAGGTCAACTTCCATTCAGACAGGCAAGCCAGCAGGCCTGTGAACGGGGTCTCTTGCAAAGGAATAGCGCTGTGCTCAGAAATGCCTATGGTGGAGAGCTCCAGAAGGCTTCCCTCCTTCACGGAAGCCACCTTCATAACCAGGCCATCTGCTCCCAAGGTAATTTATGCAGAATGTGGACTCAGAGCTGGTACTCTCACAACAGCGTGCCCTCTTGCCCCAACTGTACCAGGGAAGCACATAGGGTGCTGAACTTTAAAATCTCTCTGGGCATTCTCATTCCCCCAACAGTGATTAGAACTGTACAGTACATCTATGTTAACACAAGAATCAGAAGTGTCTGCTGTTTATAGCAGGACTCTAGAGCTGCTATCCAGGAGGAAAGACCTACCTTGCCTCTTCCTAATGGTATAACTCTGGCAATCTCTTATTCTCTGCAGACTTTGTATATAAAGTGCTGGACCATCTCCCTACCTTCTTCTTAGAGTTCTCATGAAAATGTCCTTGAAAAGAGCTTCAAGCATTATGCCTGTACAGAGGATGTAGTAAGCATTTGATAAATTTTATTCCTCTATATTATAAACTATTATTGAGAGGAAATATCTGTGATACATTCTCAGTATAATTATTTTCATCATTATGATAATGGGTAATAATGAGCCCTTACTGAATAACTCACCATGAAGTAACTTATTAGGTGATTTATATGAGTTATCCATTGAATTTTCAGGGGAGCTAGATAGAAATAAATCTATCTATATATGGGTGATTTATATGGGTTATCCATTGAATTTTCAGGGGAGCTAGATAGAAATAAATCTATCTGTATATCTATCTCTCTGTCTGTCTGTCTGTCTGTCTATCTATGACAGTACTAAGGCATGAATCCATGGTCTGAACATTGACCTACATTGCCATTTTTTAAAAATGTTTCATTCTTTTTGATTGATGAAGACATTGAGACTTAGAAAGTTTAAGCAGCTTGCCCAGATCAAAGAGGTAACAGATTCTGAATAGAATCCAGGCAGTCCAACTCTAGAGTCTGTGTTCTCGGTCACAACCTCTCACCCTGTACTTACTCACACATGTACAGCCATGAACTGCTCTCACACTCAAAAGCCCCATATTATGGTTGCTTTTCCCACATGGAAGTTCATTTAAGATACCTCAGATCCAGCAGTAAAACCTAGCCTAGAACTATGACTCCCAAGCACACCATCTGCTGAATACCCTTGACAACTGGGGTAATTGTGGGGGAAATTCTACTTGAAAGTAACCTGTGTCCAGACCAGTTAATGTGGAAAGGAATAGCTGTACAAACCAAATCAAATTAAACAGACAAAACATAAACAAACGCCAGAGACTGAATGTGCAGGGAAGCACAAAGGGGAGTGCTGCTCCCTTTTCCTCCTGTTCTGGGATTCAGAGACACGGGACAGGGGCAGCTCCAAGCTAGTGGTCCTCCTTGCTGCAAGGAACTAAGCGTATTTACCTCTCTCCCTCCATAACAGCACAGGCTCTTCTTTTCTCCACCTGAATAAACTAACCTGTCATTTCCTTCTCAGTGATCCACCCGCTTACCTGCCATACATTTTTTGGGACTCCATGCAATTTGGTGCAGAAATTCTAAGTTCACACAGAACCCAGCTTTCTTTTGGCCTCTCCCTCTTGCTCCAGAAAGGGCAAGTTCACTCCTATTTTGAGGCTTTGTTCAGCCTTCCTATCTTGCATGCATCACTTTATTTCTATCTTTAGGAAGAAGTGGCCAATTTGTGGGAACAACTTCATATTTATATTATAGTTGGAAGCTTGTGCCCTTGAGCTAAGGAGCCATGCAAGCAGATCTAGGGGAGCAGCTGTGTGGAGAGTGCCAGGCACTTTTAACCACTGAGTCACAGAGGCTTGTCTTCTTTAATTGAAGCCCACTTCATTGTAGTTGGCTGTACATTTTTCCCCAACCACCCTTCTAGTTGTAACAAGAGGGTTTTATATATCTGTCTCCTTTGTGACTTCCTACCACATTGCCTGGCTTGGTTCCTGCAGTTTTATACACTATCCATATTCAGGTGAAGCTCAAATGTTCTTCCAAGGCTTAGCATAACCCATGTTTTGTCTTCTGCATGGGGAACAGCATAACTCAGCTGTGAGCTTCTCCTTTAGGTCTTTGATTAAGAGATTCAAAGAACAGGGCTAACTAAATGGAGGCACTTCTAATCATGGATTCCTGGGCTGGTGAGATAGCTCAGCAGACTAAAGCACCTGCTTAGGCAAGCTTGCTGGGACCATAGGACCATAGTTTGATCCCTCTCATCACATGCTGAGCCAGTCCAGCCACTAGGGAGGCCTGAGCCTGACCGAGTCAGGTGTAGTGGCTCGCAGCTGTACTCCCAACGCTGGGGAGGCTAAAAGCAGGAAGATCATGAGTCTGAACTGTGTAGTGAGACCCTGCAACAACCAAATACATAAAAAAATAAAATAAATTAAAACTTTTGGATTCTTGAGTGAGAGACAAGCATTTGTGTATTTGCTTATTTGTCGCTGTTATCAAGGTTAGCACACAAATTGTTTAGCAATAAAAGCTCAGCAAGTCAAGTCCTGTTCTCAAGTGAATGTGGGGGCCTCCATGGCTACCTTCCTTATATGGAGTGAAATCCTATTCTTGAATGAAGTTAGCATACCAGGTAGAATCAAGAAATACAGTGGAGTCAAAGCCCCAAAACCTGTGAGACCCCGTGTCCAAGCTGTGCTTGAAGACCCAAGACTTCTCCCAGCTAAGACATGTCACTACCACTTGAGCAAGTCTGTGTTAGGATTACAATCTAATTTCAGCAAATATTGATTTAAATTAGGTCTAGAGACCTAATTTAATCATTTTCAGTGATTGCTGGAATACAGTTCTGAATGATACACAGGTAACAAACAGCATGTACATGCGGTAAGTTGCAGGATATAAACCAGTGTCACGAACAAACCTGTTTGTGACGACTGGCGTGGGTTCCTTCCTCAATGCCAGATCCAAAAGGACAGGAGACATCTTACCACTGTTGTATGAGAACAAGGCCTTATGTGGAAATAGCATTTCAAATGGAAGTTGCTAAGATCTGATCATACTGGAGAAAGGTAGAACCTAAGTTCACCTGGCAGGTGTACTTCTGTCAAAACAGTACCATGAAGACAGACACAGACAGGCAATGCCACGTGACCATGAAGGCCAAATTTAGAGTGATGTGCCTACCACTAAGGGATATCCAAGATTGCTGAAAAGCACCAGACTCTGGGAAGAATCAAGGAAGGATTTCCCTCCATGTTGCAGAGGGAGCCACCTCCTACCAACACCTGACTTCAGTAGTGTTCTAGCCTCCAGGATGTCAAACAATAAGTTCTTATTTTTTTAAAGATACCTGTTTGGCAGTAGTTTGTCAGAGTAATACCATGACAGTAGTACAAAGCCCATAAAGTGAATTTTCACTGCCCGAGCTCATGTTAAACTTCTGCAGGAAGTCACCACAGTACACACCACAAAGACTAACTTGTCATATGTGCCAACACAACTTCCAAAGAGAAAAAGACAGCAGGAAGCCATAGGAGGGAACAGTTCCATACATTGGCTGAGAAATCAGAAAGACTGGAGTTGCAGTTCTAGTTTGCCCATATACATGAAGCGATTTGCGATGATGATGTTTTTATTTACATCACTGGATAATGCATTGTTCCATGCACATTGTCTGATGGGCACTGCACGAGAAGACGCACAGAAGGTACATCCTGCTGCACCTCAAACTGCATGTGTGTTAAATAGTAAACACACAGAGACAGGCTTAATTTGGGTTATTATTGCAAAGTAGCATAGACTGAGGTGCCTTATAAGTAGCAAATGTTTCTTTCTCACCGTTCTAGAAGTTAGCAACCGAAGACCAGTGTGCTGCCACAGTCAGGTTCTGGAGAGGGCCCTCTTCCAGGATGCACTACTGAATTTTCATTGCTTCTTCAAACAGCAGGAATGGGGCACTGGCTTTCTGGTACTGCCTAACAAGGGTACTACTTCCATTCATGGGACTCCATTAGCACAGATTAATCAGCTCCCACAGGCCACACCTCCAAATCCAATCATAGCAGGGACTGAATGTCAACATATGAATTTTGGAGAGATGCAAACATTTAGTCTATAACAGACCTATGAATGCAAACACATACAAAGACACATCAAGCCAAAGTCTGTAGAGATAGTACCTGCCTACATAAAATGCAAATGAACCACTACAAATCAAGTAGTGAGTTATTTCAATAAATTCCCATTTTAGAGCAATTACCACATCATGATTTTGGTAACATTCCTATTGTTTTGAAAACCGAATTTGACCAACCAAGTTTTACACAAATTTATAGAGAGAGATACCACCTACTCATTCAGACTTGCTCTTTAAGTGTCTTGGCCTTCTGTCTTTACAAAGTCAATCTTTCCCTAGGAGTTACAATCTCCTTTCAACACATTGATTGCATGGATCAAAGGCCCTCTGACTTACATTAGCCTGGGCCAAAATAGTCATTACCATAGATTTTCCACTTTCCCTTCTTAATGGACTAAGCTTTTAGGATCTGGGTAATGGTTTGGATGTCAAACAAGACCTAAAAGCTTTTTATAGACATAAAAGTGAGGATGCTGTTGTTGCCCTCACCAGTGAAGTTTTCTCCTTTTGCTCAACTTTGTGTCTGATGCTGTGCTGCATCCAACAGGAAGCTCTATTCTTCATTGGCTTCCACAGTAGGGAGAGTGCTGGTATATATCATTCTTTTCTGCACTTAAAAGGACAAAATAGAACTTTGTGCTGAAGATAGTTGTTGACGTGTATGAGGCTATTATCCTGAATTGTGGTGAGGGAGTTGATTTCGTGAGCTGATTGGTCCAACTTTCCATGTATAAAAGATCAAACAAGAAGAACAAATTAAACCTGTTAGTCCTGTTTTTTGCATGCCTGAAGAAGTGCTTCAGAGAGTAAATGTTCACCCTGAGCTAGTGAGCTAGGCTTGTTGATTCAGAGTAAACAATGTGTAGTAGTTAGCGCCATCTCAACATTTCTGTATTTGAAGTGCATATTGAGCCTAAAAAATGTTTACTGTTAATATTTTGTACATTGTGTTAAATTAATTCTAATAAATTATACATACTGTAAAAGAACTGCACTGTATTTTCAGCTTTAGATTTTCTCAAGTGCCGTTTTGAGTAGTTATTTTTTTTGTTTTTTTGTTTTTTTTTTTTGGTATGTACATGTATGTTATGTCTGCTTAGTAAATTCGAGAACTTGAATTTTCAAAAAAAAAAAAAAAAAAAAAAAAAAAAAAAAAAATAAAAAAACAGCTGGAGTAATCTGAGGATCGAAGACATCACTCTCACTAGGGAGATGGCTCAGTGGCACAAGTGCCTGCCTGGCAACTGCAAAGGCCTGAGTTTGATTCCCAGTATAAAAAAAAAATGAATAAATAAATAAAATAAAGACATCACACCCACTATGTTTTCCAATAGGCCCAGCTTAAGACCCACAGTTTTCTACCATTAAAACTGACCCTCTTCATCGCAACACTACTGAGATTTATGTTCATGATATGTTAGAATGTAGTACCTAAATATTTGGAGACCATTGGCTCACGAAGCTGATTAGCTTCCTGCCTCTATAGAACAAATTCAAGGGCCTTAACAGAATGGAATAGTGGATGACTAAATCTGGCCAAATGGGAATGAAGGTAAAGGAGGCTTCACAGCTTGAAAGAAAACAAGGGAGAACAAATCCTCCAGGGGAAGAGGGTTTCCAGATCATTCCAGGAAGTACCGTCTGCAAGGGCACACAGAGTCTCAGTACTTCTCTCACTCCCCGCAGTGCCTTAAGTAAAGACACATACATGTGATGTATGTATGCTTGGGAGACCAAGAAGGCAGCACAGCTACCTGGATGAAGTTCTCCCCAGAATGCAAAATGGGCAAAGTGGGCAAGGCCTCCCAGGCCAAGGAGACTTGGGAGTCTAGCAAGTAGCCCTCAGTTTCAAGCAGGGAGGAGAAGGTTTCTTGATGGACACTGAAAGAGACTGGAAGCTGAGCAGTTACTGGGCAGTTCTGTCAGAATCTCGCAGGCCTGGTTTCTTTGCACTACTTCATACTGTTAGGCTGGGCCTTCTCATCCTTTGTGAGAGTTATACACGAATAAGTGATGCATCCCAGGTCCTTTCAAAGGCACTTATGCAAGGCTGGATTGACACACATGTGCTGTTTTCTCAGCTATCTCAGTAGGAGACCCATGAGGTGGGCGGTGTCTCTTGATAAGGATGTCAGACACAGTGGAACCCCTACAGACCCACTCAGGGCCCTTCTTTGCTTCCAGGTGACCTGCACACATGTGGATGAGCTTGGCTCTAGTATTTCTGTATGAGTACACAGAAAACACGTGCTTTCTGAGTGTCATCAGCAATCACGCTGTTATTAACTGAACAGACTCGAGCCCTGCTAGCTTAGTGTGGCAGCTGAAGTCGAGATTTTTGAAAGTAATTGAGCTCAGGCCGCTAACAGGTATAGCCACTTCCCAGGAAAGAGAACGCCTGCCATGGGCGTCACCCGTGGGCTCAGCAGGAAGCTGCCGATCACTGCAAATGCAGACCCCAGCTCCACGGCCCAGACAGCACTGCCAAGGCTGAGCAATGAGTGAACGAAGCTCTCTAAAGGCTGAAGGGGGCCGACTTCCGGGAGCCCCCAGACCCAGTCCTAGTCCAGGCCCGGAATTTCCGCCGACATCCAGGAACCCCCAGACCCAGTCCTAGCCCTGGTCCGCAGCAGGAAGGAGCTGAGCACAGCAGGCAGACCCAAGCCAGACACAGCTGGAAAAGTCCAAACTCTGTAGAGCTCCACCTTAACTTCAGTAGGTGTGAAGGTTATAACTACAGCAAAGATCTACAACAAAGGGCAGAGGACAGTGCTACACAA
>NW_004524619.1:13297582-13298120 GCF_000260255.1 Octodon degus
CATTCTCTTAATGAATAGAATGATTTTTTCTAATGGTGTTTGTAAGTAGAATCACAAGTCTGCATCTTGTACAGCAATTAACCACTAAGAAGAATGTATGCAGTGTATTATTTGTTGAAACTATACTTTCGATTTGATTTGAAACTGTCTCATTGCTATCTGTTTATCAATAAAACTTTGAAAAGAAAAAAAAACAAAACAAAAAAAATAAAAAAATAAAGGCTGAAGGGGCCCAGGCTCACAATTAAGATGCGCACTGACTTCCAGTGGGAGCTTCGACGTGCACCAGTGCTATTTCTACTCCTAAATGCACTGTGCGTCTCTGCTGTCACCTCTGAAATTGTATTCTTCACAATGCTAGTGTTCTGAGAGTCACGGCGAATATTTGATGGAAAAAGAAAAGAATTAAGTTTTGCAAATTTGCTGAAATACTTCTTTATAGAAGCAGCTTCTGGCAATTCTCAAGGCCCATTATTCTATTCAAAAATGCTTGAGTAATCCTGGAGTATAGAGACCTGATTAATGTTTAAATTGCATT
>NW_004524619.1:13298220-13303412 GCF_000260255.1 Octodon degus
TCCTGTCTTCATGAGATATCGTGGAATACTATTTGAGAAATTCTGCTTTATGTAGATAAGCATAAAACTGGAGAGAACTGGTTTTCTCTACCAACAGTTTGCTGACACCTTCTGTTTTCCTGTGTGGGCCCCATTTCCCATGCAAGGCCACACAGAACAAGGACAAGACAATGGGCTGGGAGGTGTACTGCCGCTGGTCACTGCCTGCCCTATCCATTAGCTACAGGGCCTCTGGCAAGTTGCCTAATCTCTCTACATCCATGTTTTTTAGTGTTAAAGAACACAGAATTGCCTTTGCTAATCCAGGTTTTCTCTGGTTCCAAATAAATTTTAGGAATGATTTCTCTAGGTCTGAGAGATACGTTGGTGGTATTTTGATAGGGATTGCATTAAATCTGTATAATAATTTTTTGAGTGTGGCCATCTTCACAATGTTGGTTCTTCCTATCCAGGAGCACAGAATATCTTTTCCATTTTCTGAAATCCTCTACGATCTCTTTTTTCAGAGTACTGTAGTTTTCATTGAATAGATCTTTTACTTCTTTAGCTAGGTTAATTACTAAGTATTTCATTTCTGCAGTGCTACTGTAAAATGTATTGCTTCTGTAATTTCCCCTTCAGTGTGTTTGTTATCTGTGTAGAGGAATGCTAGACTTTTGGGCATTGACTTTGTATCCTGCTATGCTACTGAATTTGTGTATTAATTCTAGTAGCATCTTGGTGGAGCTTTTTAGGTCTTCCAGGTTGGGTACCATGTCATCTGCAAATAATAATAGTTTAGTTTCTTCTTTACCTATTCTTATTCCTTTTATTTTCTTTTTCTTGTCTAATGGCTCTAGCTAATGATTCCAGAACTATGTGGTGCTCCAAATTTTCTGTTCAAGGAGATTATGGGGCCACAGAGGAAAGTGATCATAAAATACAGTGTGCCTAAGGAGAGTCACCTAGAGAGAAAACATTCTCTCAGGCTTTCACAGAGAGCAAAATGGTCAAGCAATGGCCGTGACTTATCCACATGGCTGACACTTTCAAAGGTTCTACAAACTGCAGTACAGGGTTTCAGGGTAAAACCTGGAGTGATTTGACTGACATTGTCAGATACAAAAGTTATATTTTTTGTTATATAGGTCTTGCTTTATCTTGGTCTTAACCATTCACTAGAAAAGTATAACAAGGTATAAATCATAAAGCCATATTAATACACTGAGCTGTAAAAGGCTCAAATCAACAACTTCTGACATTGCCAGTCCTGCAGATAACCCACTATTGGGGACAATGGAAGACAATGGCAATGGAATAACAATTTCTGACAAAATGAAACAAAAAAGGGGATATAAATGAAGGACTATTTTGATGTGAAATTATAGATAGATAGATGATAGATAGATAGATAGATAGATAGATAGATAGAAATTAGGTTAGATATACAACTACTTTCGCTTAGTTCAATGAGAAGAAAGATCGGTGCTAATAGTGTTTAGACAAGATATCATGTCTTCATCTTGTATTATACATAATTACTATGAAGACAACAATATGCTATATAATAATTATTGTAACTGTCCTACTAACCTGTTTTGAAACTGTCTCATTGTTATTTCTTTCTCAATAAAATTAATTAAAAAAATAAAGGACCCAGAAGTGGGTAACGATATTGACAGTATCTTTTGCAGGGAAGTTACTGAGCAAGGCGACTCAGAGCCAGTCCCAGCCCTGCTATCAAGTTGTTTTCATTACCGCCATCACCAACATTATCGCTGCTGTTTTGGTTCGTCCTGTCACCGCTGTCCGCCACCATCTCCCACCCTTTGCCTGTTACTCAGGTTCCACACAGCCGCTTCCTCCTCTCCAGCCTCCTGTCGGCATAGTTCCATGCCCCTTGCTCCATGCAGACACTGTCTACCCTCCCTGTGCCTGGGCTCTCTGACTTCTGCTCTGTTCTTTCCCATGTATCCCGCGCTTCCTGCTAGACTGATGTGCTATGTCCCTGTTAACTTCTCGTCCCTGCCAAGTCTGCTGTAGTTCCAGCTCCACTGCCTACAAGGCAGAATTCAAGTATACTTTAGACTGTAAACCTCTCACAAACCTATCCACAGATACTTTAAAACCTCATTAAACCCTTATGCCAGCCGTTGTTTCTGCTGTTCTAGCCACTAAAAACCACCTTAGTAGTCTGTGCATAAATTCAAATTCATACCAGATTGTAGGACCTATCTCAGCTCCTACCTTCCTCCTGAGCAATTCACAGTCACCACAGTCTCCTTCTCTGGCATGAGACACCAGCAGTTACTCTCTTGGGTTCATATCCCAACTCCAAAATAAGCACCTAACAAGATATCTAATTCAATTGTGTAACTCTTCCATGTCTCAGGGTCCTTCATTATAGAGATTAAGCATATTCTCCCTCATAGAAGTTTTGTGAGGTTTAAATAAAAACATCTGATGTGCATTCAGAGTTCTCCTGCATGTCTTGCACAGAGCCCTAAATCTGCCTAACGTACACAGCAGGCAGGAACGAGGAACAGGTGGGGGCCCAGTGCTCAGAAACCCAGCCCCTGCCTCCGTGCATAACCGAGGTGAACGACATTGTGATTGAGCTTCCTTATATTGCTGGGCTCTGGACAACCTTCAGGAAAAAAAGAAAACCCAAGAAATCCATTATAGAAATAGAAACTGTTGCCCTGTGTGGTGCCTTCTCACTAGTTCATAACTGCACAATTATTTCTCTGTGACATAACAGCTTGTCCCAAGTACTTGGCCTTCATCGGAGAAGAACCTGAGCCGCCATTCTAAATATTCCACAACCCTCTCTCATTCAAGGCATTATGCCTGTGAGAAATTGGATGCCTGTCAGTGAGGAGCTGCTGCCTTGCTCAGAAGTGCTGCCTTGCTCCGGGAAGCCCTGTGTTGTAAGAGGAAGCCTGCCCAGAGGCTTGTATCCCACTGGCCCAAGCAAGCATCCAAAGACTTTTTATCTGCCTGCCCTGTCTTCTGACACCGTCCATCCAGCTCCATTATCTCTCTTGTCCAGCATCAAGCATCAGACAGAGAATAGCCCCCGAGATCTATGTTTCCCTAGCAGGATTTAGAGGATCATAGATATTAGAGATAAAGGAGGAAAAAAATCTACCAGGACATCTTGTCCTCTCCTGGTGCAAAATGGTTCCAGCCTGAACATTTTCTAAATATTTGTCAAGTCTGGTATTAAAGGCTTGAAGTGACAAGGCCCCTCGGGGGAGAACCCAGTGTTAAACCTCAGTCTTAAAGATGATTTCTTTTACTGACTTTTGAGCCTCCCATTCCACCACTAAATCTCACCTCTCATTTTTAGTTAAAAGTCCTTTTCGGTACCCAGGCTAGCATGAGTGGAGGACGTGGAGAGGCCGGAGGAAGGGTCAGGAGAGAGCAGAGTTGTCGTGCTGTGGACCGTGCTCCCCTTTGGCCCTAGTAATTACAGAGGATGGGCAGGGTGAGACCCTGACCTTTCACTTCAGTCTCTTCTGAAGAAAATGTATCTGCTCATTCTTGTAGATTTCTTGCTTTCCTCTCCACAAAACCAAACTGGAACTTTGTCATTATAAAATGATAATGTCATAGGCTTGCATCTCAGTTGATCTGACACCTCAGTAGGACTTCAAGAGCACTTTACAAATGACAGGTCACCCTGAAAACGTCAGTCAATTGTGATCCAGCAAGAGTGTGTACCCTATGTTTTCAGATTTTCCCTTTATAAAAAAGAAGACTCTAGAATTCAAGATTTCAACATAAAACATTCTTTTAAAATGCTGACAATTAATTCAACTTATTTTAAATCATTGCAAAAGCCCAGCTGACACTAATCCCTTCCAATGGATAAGATTCCTTCTCATTCAGAAATTCATCGCTATTTTATACATATGTATGTGCAGACTACATCATTGCAAGCTTACGATTTTGTTATGGTAGTCTTACCTCATGAATTCCCTATGGGCTGGGACCGTACCCAATACTGCTTCATCCTAGATCCCTAAAATGCACAAATATTTATTCTTGCATCTTTTGCAGAGTTACACTACTCAAAGAGAATCTCTGCAGTACTCCCATTCAAAAAAAAAAAAAAAAATGGCCAGGTCCTGTAGGAGTGATTGTGGGACACTGCTGCATGGCTTTGGATTGGATTTCAGTTTTCTCAGCTGCAAAATCATGATGCCAGTAACAGCATGGAACTCACAGGGTTACAGTGAGATTTAATTGAGACAGCATTATAAATCATTTAGTTATACAACAGGAGCTTAATAAATGGCCTTTGTAAACAGCTTCACATTTTATTATGGCAGAACACCCCGGAACCAACAGTGACTCCAATTCAGCTCTAGATTTTGCAAAACAGTCTCACTGATTTATTGCTATTCATCTTTAAGTTTTACTTTTAACTCCAAAGGTCAAGTTGTCTTGCTATAATCTTCGTAGGGACCACGGCATCTGCAATGATGAAAATAGTATAAATTTAAGAAGTCAAACTGTGTGGCCTTGAAGGAGTCATTCAGGAAGATCTCAGCTACAGTTTAAGTTATCCTAAAGCCATTTGTGTGTGGAGTATGGGGCATACACGCTACGGTAGGAACAAAACACACAATCCAGATCCCCTTCAAGGAGGAGCTTACTGCCCAAATGTGAGCAAAGTGGTCAGAAAGTATAATGTTTTCATCAGCTCTTTCAGAATGGGACTCCAAAGAGCTGCTTTCCGGAAGGTCGTGCCGTTCCTGGGCAGGCCACACCTCCTACCTGAGGGAGGTGGCAAAGGGAGCTGCTGTCACTCTTCTGTGCAGCTCAGGACAACATTTCCAGACTGCTCTGGACCCACAGCCACTCACTGGCCCAGGCAAGGTTTGGGAGCATGTATTTCACAGCTCAACTCCTCCTCTGTTCATTTCCACTTTTATCTTCCTTCATGGACTTTGACGTCTAAATATCTTGCACTCCAAAGGCCATGCTGGCACTGTTATCTAAGAACCAAAACCACATACATGGAGGATGCATCCATGCGCATTCCTAATCCTCCAACAAGCCTTTCAAATATAAGGAGCAATCAAGCTTGTTTATAAAGAAGAACCAAGGGGCCGGGGAGATGGCTCAGGAGAATAAGCACTTCCCTGGCAGGAGCAAGGGCCTGAGTTCAATCCCAAGTTCTGCCAAAAAATAAATAAATAAAT
>NW_004524619.1:13303512-13314301 GCF_000260255.1 Octodon degus
CATTGAGATCTACAGGATTTATAGGTCAATGGCATCTGCAAGGTGGAAAAGGTTTATGTTTTATTCAATTTTAAAAATGTAGTGAAACATAGATAATACAAAATTTATAATCTTAACCATTTCAATACTATTGTATGCAGAAAGATAATTCAGCAAATTAAAGTAAGTTATTTAGGATATGGTGGAGAATTTGTATTAAAAGAATCAAACAAAAATACTGGAGCTGGAAATTTCAATCTATGTTATAAAAAATACAACTGAGAGCTTCCAACAATAAATATCACCAAGCAGAAAAGTATTTTATGAATGTGAGGATATATCTTTTCAAATAAACAACACATATTAAAAATGAATTTAAAGGGCCGGGGAGATGGCTCAGTGGAATAAGTGCTTCCCTGGCAAGCGCAAGGGTCTAAGTTCAATCCCCGGTTCCACAAAAAAAAAAAAAAAAAAAAAAAAAAAAAAAAAAAAAAAAAAAAAAAGAATTTAAAATAATGAAGAAATCCTAATGTATTTTGGGACACTATTAAAAAAACAAAGTCATGAACTATGAGAATTGCAGAGCATTAGAGAAGAGGCATTGGGAGTCTATTAAATGAAATGATATCTGAGAATTCCTACAGCTGGAGAAGCGATATGGACATTCAAGTGCATATAGATCAAAGTAGCATGCATAAGGTTAATTTAAAAAAAGACCATCTTCAAGAGATACTATAGTTAAACTTTCAAAAATAAAAGAGAAGGAAAAATTCTCACAACAGCATGAGCAGAAAGCAAATCTTATGTTAAAAAAAAAAAAATCTCCCTTAGCCTAATAACAAATTCCTCAGCAGAAACCTTATAGATAAGAAGAAAATGGTGCAATAGAGTAAAGTGCTACAGGACAGTAAAAATAAACACGTCACACAAGAATGCTATGTCCAGCAAAATACTCCTTCCGACAACCAAATAACAGACTCATCTCTACTACTAGATTTCAAATAACTTCAGACCATTCTATATTCCGAGTAAAGGAAGCTCACTGTCATCAGGAAAACATGTGTGGGAATAATCCTCACTTGCAAAACGGACACAGACGAAAAGAGATGAGAATCAAATCTTATCTCCACAGAAAGCCATTGAACCACAAAGGAAAATAGTAAGAGAAGAAATAAAAATAGATAAGAGTCATAAGAAAATTAATAAAGGGTTACTTCTTATCTACAATAAGAATATTAAATATAAATAGATTAGGTTCTTCAATCAAGATATTTAGGTAGGTTAAATGGATTTTTAGCAATGATCCATCTGTCTGCCTCAAATAAATTCACTTCAATAGTAACAATGCACACGAACTAAAAATAAAGGGCTGTGAAAAGATATGCTATGAAAAACAAAGCCACACCCCAGCAGGATCATCTACAATTATATCAAGAAAACCATACTTTGAATCAAAAATATAAAATGAAATAAAGAACTAATAAAAGAATCAGTTCAACATAAACGATACAGTGGTAAATATCTACATATGTAACACTAAACAACCCAGGTATAAACCAAAGTATTATTTAATGTAAGATGAGAGATTAGTCTCCACTTTCACCATGAGGAAGTCACATGGACAGAACATCAATAAAGACGTTGGGGCTGAGCCACACTCTACAGCAAGTGAACCTCACAGAAAGCTCTAACCCGCTTCGCCCAAGAGCTGAAGCATGCACATTCTTAGCGGCACATGGAATATTCTTCAGGATGCATAATGTAGTAGGACATAATTCTAAAATTAATTATGAAATTAAATATTCTCAGGTCACAACATAATACGATTAAAATAAATAGAAAAATAATAGAAAGTACACAAATATATGGATATTGAGCAGTATAGTCCTGAAGACAAATAGGTCACTAAATGAATTATAAAGAAAATTAAAATGGTTCCTTGAAACACATAAGAAGGACAGCGCAACATTTCAAAGTCTGCTGGATATAGCAGACATAGCTCAGAGAGGGAAAGTTTACAACAATAAATGTATCTGTCCAAAATGTAAAGATGTCCAATAATAATGTGCCGCAAGACTTAGAAAAACAAGAACAAACTAAACCCAAGATTAGTGAAGGAAATGGAATAATCATCAGAAAAGAAAGAAATGAAATATTAACTTAAAAATATAGATGATTACCCAAATAAAAGCATGATTATTTTGAAAAGATAAATGAAACACAAATCTTTAGCTAAATTGTCAAAGAAAAACAGAATTAAAGTAAATAAAACAGAAGTGGAAAAAGAGGCTTTCCAACTGAAGTTATACAAACCCAAGTGATAATAAGAAACTATTATAAAATTATATGCTAAATAATTACAAAATCTGAAGGAAGCTGATATAGATTTAATCCAATACCAACTGAAATACATACAGCACTCCTCACAGAACTAGAGAAAACAATCCTGAAATTCACATGGAACCAGAAGAAACTCAGAACGCCAAAAGCATTTCTAGGCAACATGAGAAAGGCAGGAGGTGGAAATGTGACTTCAAGTTATACTATAAGGCTACTGTGATTTTTTTAAAAAATGACATGGTATGGGCACAGAAAAGGATACATGGATCCCCAGAACAGAACAGAGTGGGCAGCACCAGCCCCCACTCATCTCACTGATTTGTTGCTTGACAAAGGGACCAAAAATATATGTTGGAGGAAAGATGGCCTCTTTAGCAAATGGTGTTAAGAAAACAGGTTGTTCACATGCAGAGAATTGAAGCGGACCTACATCTCCATTTCTCACTAGAATCAAAGTGTGTCAAAGACCTAAATACTTTAGTAAAGCAGAATTGCTTAGCTCACTGGAATATAAAATAGGTAGAACTCTTGAAGTCTTGGGATAGAAAGAGACTTTCTAAACAGAACTTCAATTGCATAAGAAAGAACAGCAAAAATCAACAAATGGGATTATAACAAATCAAAAGGCTGCTGTGCTGCAAAAGAAACTATCAATCGAGTGAAGAGACAACCTACAGAATGGGGGAGAAACTTTTGCTGAGTACCCCTCCAAAGACTAATATCTAGAATATATAAAGAACGGAAAAAAATTAGAAGCCTCTAAATAAATGACCTAATCAAAAATAGACCTTTTTTTTCTTTTCAAAGTTTTATTGATAAACATATAGCAATGAGACAGTTTCAAATCAAATTGAAAGTACAGTTTCAACAAATAATACACTGCATATATTCTTCTTAGTGGTTAATTGCTGTACAAGATGCAGACTTGTGATCCTACTTACAAACACCATTAGAACAAATCATTCTATTCATTAAGAGAATGCAACTATATATCTATCCTAACCACTTTGAATACACAGATACAAAATGGACATTCATAGTTATATCCCAATTTTTTTTAAGTTCCGTTGTTGAATATTATAGACACTTTTTAAAAAAAAAAAAAAAAAAAAAACTTACAATTGACCAATTAACATATAAAAAAGTTCAACTTCTCTGGCCATTAGCAAAACTTAAGTTACAATAACACAGATAGGTCTCACAACAGATTTACCCTCATCAAGGAATCAGATATTGCCAAGTGTGGGCACGCCTGCCCTGAAGGAGGGTTGTCTTTATTGCCAGTGGGAACGTATACTAGTAAAACCACTGTGGAAATTGGTACAGAGATTTCTTGGAAAAAGCAAAATTATAAATTCCACTTGAGTGAGCTATTTTCCCTCTAGGTAACTTCCCCAAACAGCTCAAGAGAGCGTATTGCAGACACCATGCATACCAGTGTTTACAGCAGCACGAAGCATGACATCTAAGTCTTGGAAACAGCCTGTCTGTACATCAAGACAAATGGATAGGGAGGGTGCTGTAACTATGCTACAGCAGCAACTGCTGCTGCTGCTGCTGCTGCTGCTAAGCGATAAAGAAATGTAGATTTGAGACCCTTATTGGGAATGGATATTCCTTGAAAAGACAATGATATGATAAAACCAACCAGCAACACAGAATGCGGGTTTCTGTCATTTGACTAATCCAAGGTACAAATAATAAGCAAAATAAAAGTTTGATAATAGTAAATACAGAGAGAAATTTATTGAAAATGGGAAAGATACCAAGAGTGTGAGGGGGCCTTACCGAGTAGATGAAGGGTGCATGAGAAGATTTAAGATGTGTGATGTACATGAACTATCCTTAGTGGGTGATCACTTTATCCATTGTAAAAGTGATCTAGCAAAGGTGATAATAATAATAATAGTGAAAATTGGGAAAGGGTTTCTAGAAATGGAGGGAGGCAGGTATTGGGAGGAAGGGGCATGAGCACATCAAGGGATATTTACTATGTGTATCTATTCCTGCCGATGCATATGAACACTATATACATTATGTGCTCCAAACACGTACTTGTAAAAAGCAAATGTCTAAGATCTGTGAGCTTTGCAGCTAATTTCTATCAAATATTTTTTGAAAACCAATTCATATTCTTCTCAATCTAGTGCAAAAGTTTGAAAAGGAAGGAACAGTGCTGTATCTTTCTGAGGGTAACATTACCCTGATACCAAGCCCAAACAAAAACACAAGAATAAAAGCAAAAATATAGACCAGTATCATAAATAAATACAGACACAAAAATTCTTAGTAAAATAGCAGAATACATCAAAATCCAAGAATATATCAAAATTTCATACACCATGAGCAGGCAGGACTTACGCCTGGAGCTGATATTTGCAAATCAATAAATGTAATACATCACAGCAAAGAAATGAACAAAATCCATGGGATCTTCTCAATAGATGCAAAAGAAGCTCCTGAAAAGGCTTTTCAATATGTAACAAAGCTTTGTGATCAAAAGTCCCAGCAAATTAGGTATAAAAGGAATTCTCTTTCACACAATAAGTGCCCAGCCAGTGCCATCCTGAGTAGGGAAAGCCTGAACTTGCTTCTTCTAAGATCTACAACCTGACAAAGATGTGCACTTCAACTACTTTCTTTCAATATAATATTATAAGTCTTAGCAAAAGCAATTAGCCAAGAGAAAGAAATCAAATGCAGCCAAGTTGGAGAGAGGATGTAGATGTATTCCTGTTTGCAGATCACCTGCTTTGGATTGCCTGAAAAATGTTAAAGCTCCATCAGCAAGCTAATAGAAGAGAAAACTGAATTTGAGTAAGTTGTATTGTATGAAATCAGCATGCAAAAACAAGGGCCAGCCAGATAGCTCAGCAGACTAAAGCTCCTGCTTAGGCAGGCACAGGGACTAGGATTCAATCCCAGGCATGCTGTGCCGGCCCTGCCCCTGGGGCACACTGAGACTGAGATTAAGATTGGGTGTGGTGGTGCACATTTGTAATCCCAGGGCTTGGGAGGCTGAAAACAGGAGGATCACTATGAGTCTGAGCTATGTACTGAGACCCTATGGATCCTGTACTAGGGGTCCACTGCCTGCTCCTGCTCACCATGCCCAAGACCCCTCTTCAGCCAGACTCCAGGCCAGGTGTGAGGGAGGAACTTCTGCCTACTCTTAGCACCCAAGACCCCTCCTCACCCAGACCCCAGACCCTGGGCCAAGTTTCCTGTAGGACTTTGCAACAGAACTCCCCTGCAGAGAGGCTAGGAGCCAGACCCACCCAGCTAATCCAGGAGCTGAACATCGTGCCAGAGTGGCACAGCAGGTTCACCTCTACGAGCTGCGGCAGGAACAAGCTGAGCACAGCAGCCAAATCAAAGCCAGGCACATCTGGACAAGTTCAAAGTTGGTAGGTCCAGACTCGGTAAGCTGAGACACTTTGCTGGACCCAGATCTATGAGAGTGTCCTCTCTTCTTTACTCTTGCTCTACAAAGGGGGCAATGGGTAGCCAGGTGAACAAGTCTGCCTGGAAGACCCCGGGCACATGAATGGGAGGGGATTGGACAGAACTTCAGGGAGCTAACTTAAGTACAAGTTCTCAATTTAGTATCTGTTTAGCTGCGCAGACATAATGTTTGCTCTTACTGTCTAAAATACAAACACATTAGTTACAAATTTCGTCAAATGCTAAACATTACTACCCATTATTAGGGTCCCTAATTGTAGTTCTGTAAATACAAAATTAGACCCGGCTTAACCATATAATCTCTTGCGTAAGAATTTTGGTAGGTGCTAAGTTTATAACTGCACCAAAGCTCTATACCAAAGGTCAGAGGACAGTGCTATACAAAATGACAAAGAAAAGGAGCAAAATGTCGCATCAGGCCCCGAGCCCACCCAGAACAAATGCAGGAGACACTAGCACAGAAGAAACTGGGAATCAGAGAGCTCAAATGTCTCAATTAATAGAGTTTGAAGTAAAGAAGCAACTGCAGAAAGGTATAGAGGAACTCAGGTCAGAATTAATCTCTGAAACAAAGAAAGAAATCTCTGAATTAATAGCATCTGAAGTAAAGAATCAACTGCAGAAACATATAGAGGGAATCAGATCAGAGATAATCTCTGAAGTAAAAAAAGAAAGGATAACTATAAGGAAAGAATTAACAACTGCTTCTAAATAAGATGCTGATAAAAAATTAGAAGAGTATAGAAAAACAATGGAAGCCTTGAATGAGCAATACAGGAAAGACACAGATCGCATGAAGCAGTCAAAGAAGTATAGAGGAACCTAGAATCTCAGTCACAAGCTTGAAAAGCCATTTGAATGGAAGTAAAGGTAGAATTGCAGGTCTTGAAGACACCATCACAGCTAGTGAAAAGGTAAGAAAAGATCTTATAACAATAGATAGGATGCAGGAAAAAAATTCATCACCCGCAAGACGATGCAAAGATGAACAATGTGAGACTAATAGGCATCAGTGAGAAGGAAGGAGTCAATACAAATGATATAAAAAGAATATGGACAGAAGTAATAGCAGAAAACTTCCCAAATATGAGGAAACAATCTGACATTCAGGTAACTGAAGCACATAGAACTCCAAATACCATCAACCCAATTAAAAACACACCAAGACCCTGACCTAAATATATTAAAAAATCATGCAGAAACAGTATTGTTATGAACAAATAATGAATGTTTTTGAAAAAAATAAAAAAGAAACCCCTCTCAGAGTACCTAAATATATTTAGGAATAAAGAGCAAAAAAAGAAAAAGATATTAAATGAAAATGCAAAACACTTATGGAAGAAGTCTACAGAGATTACTTACAAAATGGAAACATCTGTTTCACGTGTACAAAAATTAATAATGTTGGCATGCCCATACTATCCAAAGTAATCTATAGAGTCAATGAATTCCCCATCAAAATAGCAATGATATTCTTCAGAGAAATGATAAAAAATAATGTTTAACTTCACATGGTACCACAAAAGGCCAATGATAGCCAAAATAATCTGAACAAAAAGACAGAAACTGAGGGCATCACCACAACCTGGCTTTGAAACATAATATCAAAAGTGCTGCTGCCTAAAAACAGATGCCGAGATTTACAAGGCAGAATAGAGAACTCAGAAACTAAGTCATGAACAATCAACCCATTTTTGACAAGTGTGCCACAAACATACACAGGAGAAAGAAAAGTCACTTCAATAAAGGGGAGAATTGGCTATGCATGCACAGAAGAGTGAAAGAGGACCCCTGCCTCTTTATATACAAAATCACCTCAGAATGTATAGAGATCTAAATGTAAGACCTGAAACTACTACACTAGTAGAAGAAAATAGGAAACATTTGAAGTCCTTAGTGTAGACAAAGATTTTTTTGACACAGAAACACTTAGCCAACAGAAGTAGAAATAGACAAACAGATATATAAAACTAAGAAGCCTGTGTACACAAAAGGAAATAAGAAAACAAAGAGGCAACAAACACAGTAGGAAAAAATATAAGCAAAGTTTTCATCTTATCCAGGATGCTCATAGCCAAAATATGTAAAGAATTCAACTAATGAACTGCAAAAGCAAAGCAAAACAAAACAATCCAAAACCAAACCTACAAATGAGCCAATTACAGTAGGCAAATGATGTGATTATATATTTATTAAAGAAGACATATGAGTGGTTAACTACTAGTAGTAACCAGGAAAATGCAAATCAAAACCACATTTCATCTTTTGTTTTTATGGAATGGCATGTGGTGTCATGGGTTAAAACGCGGTCCCCTGTACCAGCCTAAGCTTGTCTAATCAGGCACTTTTAATCCCTGAGCTATTTTACCAGCCCTACAACGTTTCATCTTGACACAGTTAGAATGACTGTTCCCAAAATGACAAAAACTTATAACTGCTGATGAGAAGTCAGAGAAAAGACGAACTTTTGCACATTTTTTGCTGGGAATATAAAGTAGCATAGCCACCACAAAATATAGTGTAGAGATTTCTCAAAAAGACTGAAAGAAGGACTGGCCAAAGAGCTCAGCAGATTAAAGCACCTGCAAGCAGGCGCAGCGGCCAGGGGTTCAAATCCCAGGCCTGCCATGCCAGCCCCTGTGGTGTGCTGAGATGGCAACTGAGATTGGAAGTGGTGGCATAAACCAAGTAAACTTTTCCCTAAAATACAAAATAATAATAATAAATAAATAAAAGAGATTAACTATATCATCTAGCTATACCAGTAAGAGGTATATAAACAAAGGAAATGAAATCATTTTACCAAAGAGAAGATTGCTCTCTTCTATTTGCTCTAGACCCTTTAATAATAGAAAAACAGGAGATCAATCAGTACCTATCGATGGATGAACTGGTAATGACAACGAACTAAATACACATCATGAAGTAACATTCAAACAACAAAATGGAACCCTGTCATTTGCATCTATCTGATATAACTTCAGGACATCATATTAAGGGCGATAAGTTAGGCCCAGAAAGATAAATACTAGACTTTTTTTCCCCTCCTCTGTGAAGGCTAAAAGCTTGATTGCATAGAAGAAGAGAAATGAATAATGGTCATCACAAACTGGGAAGGATAGGAGTGGGAGGAAAAAACAGATAAAAGTCACAAAAATTCAGTTAGGAAGAACTGTTCTGGAGTTCTTTAGTATAAGAGAATCACTATAATTTTCAACAATATACAATGTATTCTGAAATAATTCAAAAGATTTTAAACACATAAGTGGTTAATGTTTAAGGATATGGTCATGTCAAGTATCCTGATTTGATGAATATTCATTGCAAAGAGGTATTAAATTATTATGTTGTACTTTACATATCTATACAGATACTATACTTCTACACAAACTTACAATTTTTAACTTTATTCATGTAGAGACAAAAAGTAGACTTCAGTGTCATTGGTACAGTAATACCTCTTTTATGCTATTCATACATTTATCTTTACAAAAACCATTCTTTCTTCATATGTCTTCAAATTACTGTCTAGATCTCCTTCATGCAAACCTTTTAGGACTTCTTTAAACATTTCCTTAAGTCTAGATATGATGGGAACACATATCCTCACGTTTTATCTGGAATTCCTTAATTTCACCTTCATTTTTGAAGGAGAATTTTACCAGAAATATTAGTTTTGGATCCTTTGCCTTCTGGCCTCTAAAGTTTTTCATGAAAAATCTGATGATAATCTTATAAAGAATCCTTTGTATGCGATAAGTCATTTTTCCCTGTTGCTTTCAGAAGTCCCCCTTTGTCATTGACTTTCTAGAGTTTGGTTAATATTGTTTTGTTGTGGTTCTCCTAGATCTGCTAGAAGATTCCTAAATGCTTATATTCATATCATTCATTAATTTTGGGATTTTTTGCCCAATATTTATTTAAATAATCTCTCTGCCCATTATATTTTATCTTCTCCTTCTGAAACTCTCTGTTATGGATAATTTGGGTCACTTGATTGTGTCCTGTCCATGCTAAGACTGGCTGATTTAAAAAACAAATTACTTTTATGGGCTCTTTACAATCCAAAAATCATTCTAAAGTGCAATCTTAAATTTTCCTCTGGTCTTTTGTGAGCCTGCACTTTCTATTGGGTAAGCTCAGTGACTTTCTAGATGTTCTCATATATGTCGTTGTTGTAAATGTTCTAGTACCCAATGTCTGACTTCCAAAAAGGGAAAGTTTTAAGACAATTAAGGGAGAGTAGATAAAGTTGCCCAACTTTTAAGTTCTTCGGAAATCACTTCAATCTAGGAAGAGAAGGACTTAGACAATGAAGGGAGAGATGTAAGAATGATGCCCAACATCTCTTTGCATGTCTAGGATAAGGGGTAGCAATCAATGACCAGAACACCAACCCATGAGCTTGGAAAGCAGAGTTCTTTTGGATCTCTCTAGATTCCACAAACTGCAAGCTGTTCTGAAAACAGGTGCATAGTTACCTGTCTGGGCAAAGAGGGTGGGATGGTCAGCAGCTACTTGCTAAGAGCAGAAACTGACTAGATTTAAATGCATTTTCTGGTCTGAGCCTTCTCCTGGAAGCTTCAAGCCTTCGAGGCTCCAGAGTTTCGAAATAGTTCTATCAGACAGATTCTGCCAACACAGTTGTCAATGTGGAGATACAGATTTCTCAGCTTCCTACTCTGCCATCTTCGCAGCATCAATTATATTTTAATATATCTGTATTTATAGTCAGCAGATGCCAAGAGATAAAAAGACATCCTGCTAAACCTTTAACAGGTTTCTGAATTCTAGAGCTACTTCAGTAATATTTGTATCTTTTAGATAATGTGAAATCTCTGCGAGATTATTTTAAAAGGATAAAAAATAATAAAGATTGCTTGTGTGAATGCGATCATTTTCCTTTTGAAATCTCCAGAAGCAGTCTTTGCTTATGTCTATGCTAGAAGAGCTTGGTGATGCAAGGACCAAAGGCACCAGTGTGGGTTTCTGTCCCCTTGTTTTT
>NW_004524619.1:13314441-13320936 GCF_000260255.1 Octodon degus
TTTTTTGGCAGAACCAGGGATTGAACTCAGACCCTTGCGCTTGCTAGAGAAGTGCTTATTCTACTGAGTCATCTCCCCGGCCCCACATCACTTGGTTTTAAATGGAATAAATTCTGTGACTACAGATGTTCTCTAGGACAGCACTGTCACATATGAAGGTCAGATTCAGAGCTCTTCATAGGCAAGTCTGAGTCAAGTCTGCAAAATGAGCCACCGCCCACCTTCTAGCTCAGGAGGGGAAATCATCCTGACTCCAGTGGGGCTGGAAAGCTGCGCACTTCCCTAGGCCTCCAGCTCATCCGGAGACGTCGGCAGGAGCTGGGCTGCCGGGAATTTGGTTCTTAGGCTTTCCACGGCACGTGCCCTGAAGGGTACATGGAAGACATAAAACAAGACGTGTACATTTCAGGAGGTAAGGTAGCTGTTTTTCTGTCCATAGCAAAATATCTAAAACATTTTTTTTTTGTTTTCAGATATAAAAACTGTCCTGTTCTGAAATGATTGACTATAACATATGGGTAGTGCATAGAATGATATAGGCATTATTTTTTATTGAAGGAAAAAGCTTAATTCAAGTTTGAATGAAATTCAGATTATAAAAATATAAATTAAGATGTAAAACCTGTCATTGAATTTAGTTCCTTAAAATAAATTCTACAAGCACCACTCTGTATACACATACCCATGGAGTAATTCAAGCTGTTTTTAAACTATAGTTTTATTAAGTATATTTTTATTTTTTAAAAATGATATAGGAACAAATAACAATATGAAATTCCTAGGATGCTGGCAGTTAATTCAATAAAAATTAGAAAGGTGAAGCCCTGCTCCCTGAGAGAAAGGTTTTACCATAATACAGTCATTATTTCCAAGTAAATTACAAAAGCAGAGATGCAGGCTCTTCTATCTAAGCAAAGGGAAGAGCTGTCATGTTTCATTATCAGCAAATAAATGTTTTAACCTACAAAATTCCCTGGCAGATTCTGAACTGGCAATTCCAGCTCTTCATCCCGATCGCCTTGGATCGGAGTCTGCAAATGTGTGCGTGCCGGGAGCTCTGGGCGCCTTTCTCCGCGGAAATGCAGTCCTAGGTCTGGTATCGCCTCATTAAAATGCAGCTCCAATTGATTTAGAATAACCCTAAAAACTCTAGCTCCTCCAATAAAATAAAGGACATGATCTGTTTTTCCTCTTAAATTACACAGCAGAAGTTCAGGCTGGCGCGTCGCACACAGGGAAGCAGCTACCGGTGAAGCTGTTAGAGAGAAGGAGCCGGAGCTCACTCAGGTTCTCTAAATGGAGACGTTAGACACGGAAAACACGGCCCCACTGAGAACTTTATTTAAAATATCAATTAAAAGTGAGTCAGTCCTGAGCTCTTCACTGATGCTGGAACAACAGATATTTCGTACATCGGAGCAAAGGGACCTCAGGTATCTCCTTATAAGCGAGAGGCTTTCTCCACCTGTCAATATGGTGGTAAAGATGAAAGAGGAAAGTGCTGTGGCAGGGGAGGCAGAGGTGGCGATGGCGGCACCCTGAGTGATGACTGTCTCTCTTAATCTGTCTGATCCCACCAAACTCCTCCTGAAGACAGTGACCTGGCTCGTGGCCAGTGCTGCTTTCTCCTGTCACAGTCGTTCAGCCTCATTGCTCCCAGGGGGTGGTAGGCTGAAGGCGCATTTGCAGAGCAGCGCCTCCTGTACTCCAGACTTGGACCCTGCAGACTAAGTTCTGCGGAACGGCTCTTTCTTGACCCGTGACACCACCAGCAACCTGGCACCACCAGCCTGGTGGAGGCCATCAGCTGTCTGTGTTGTCACTTGCGACGTTTGACGTGATGATATCAGTAGTGGTAGCAGAAGTGGTGGAGATTCTCGCAGTTCAAAACTATGACGGCTGATCAATCGTTAGCTGCTGGGAGGGCTGGCCAGATGGCTCAGCAGACTGAAGCGCCGGCTTAGGCAGGCGCGGGGGCCGGAGGGTTTGCGGGCCTGCTGTGCCAGCCGCGCCCCCGGGGTGCGCTGCGACGGTGAAGGAGCCTGGGCATGGGGGTGTGCTCCTTTAATCCCAGAGCTGGGGAGGTTGAAAGACAGGAACGATCACTACGAGTCCGATCTGTGTAGTGAGACCCTGTAGACCCTGTACTAAATACATGAAAACATAAATAAATAAAATAATTAGCTGCTAGGACTTCCAAAGCTCATTAGTTACTAGTTAACTGCCAATTCCTATGTGGTATTTTATAGGAAACATTATGATTAGAAGTAGATGTATACTTCTACTATATTAGAAGACTATATATATACTAGACTATGATTAGAAGTAAATATATAATTACATGCTTTTTCTGTGTAATTCCTATGTTGCGTATTTCACAGGTACGATCACACTTGATCTTTCATGCAAAGGACATATGAATAAACACATCTTACAGTTAGGAAAGCCCGATGTGGAAGGCTAAGTGACACGTCTGAAGCTGAATCACTAACAGGTATAGACGTGTATCTCAATCCCAGGTCTGGCCAAATTAGGTCCATCACTTATCATCCGACGCACACCCAATAGGCGCAATATGGCCTTGTTCTCAGTCATCTCGACACTGCAGAAAAGCTGTTTTCTTCCTTAAAGCAGGCATTTTCAATTTATTTATGATGTCAGTATACAACACTGTCTCACCCAGAACTGTACAGACGCCACCTTCAGAGGTTGTCCCTGCCACCAGAGTTTATCTTGAATGCTAGCGATGTGTACTTGCTACTCTGTTACTTTCTTTATGAAATGCTATTTTTAAACTTCCACAAGAAAGTTCTTATGAGCTTCTAACAACATGAAAATCAGACACTACTCTGGAGTTCTTTTTTAAACAAACCAGTGGGACTTGTCCAATTAAGAGACAAACAGTAGTCACACATACTTGTCAAACTGATTCTAATTTACACCTTAATCTTGTTTTAATACATGCTGCATTAAGTCTCAGCACAGACAGAGAAAAGATTCACCCAGTAGGGGGATAGTCATTCTTTCTAAGTATTTTACCTGAAAAAAAACTGTTATATTGTTTAGTTTCTGAAAATCATGCATAATCCTTTAATGTGTCATAGAGCCTGGATTTGTAACACAACCAGCCAAATACCATTTTCTTAAACACATGAAGGGGAAGCCTTCCCTGCACATTTTTTTTTCATATTTAAACTTCTAAGTGGTGCTTTGTTTTGGAGTAGAAGACAGAGAAAAGAAGAAAATCAATAGAACAGTAACTCTCCCAACATCAAGACAGGGTAGCACACAGAAAATAGTTATTGCAAATGAAGAAACACCAAATTCTTTGCATAATATTCCCTGTTTAAAATTAAAGGTGTTTGTAAAAGAAGTTCCAGGTTTGTGGGAAAATTGCAAGTACACGGACATCCCGTATACTCCCTACCCACACACAGAACATCCCCCTTTAATAGCTCGGACCAAAGTGGTATATTTGTTTAAATTTATGACCCTACATTAATACGTTACATCAGCTAGAGCCCATATTTTACATTAGGGTCCACTCCTGTTGTACATTCTACACCTTTGCACAAATATATACAACAGCACCTATCAAGCCTTATACTACCATCTTGCTTATTCAGCCTTCTCTTATATAACTCCTAGAAACTGCTATTATCTCCAAAATTTGCCATCTTCAGAATATCATGGCTGAAATAGTACAGCATGTATTCTTGTTCTGTTGGCTTTTTAAACTTTCTAATACACATTTAGGTCTCCTCTGTGTGTTTTCATGACTTGATAGTTCATTCACTTTTATGTTTAATAATATACAAGATTTAATCATTCATCTACCATCAGGGCATCTTGATTGCTTCCAAGCTGGGGCAGTTATGAATAAAACTGCTGTGAACATCTTTGTGTACGTTTTCGTGTGAAAATACATTTTCAGTTCTTTTTGGTAAACATCAAGAAGTGCAATTGCTGGGTCATATGGTAAGAGTATGTTTCATTTTGTAAGAAACTGCTGAAGTGTCTTGTAAAGTGGTTGTTCCGTGTTGCATTCCCAGCAGGAGAGAGTGAGTCTTTCTCGAGGCTCAGCACACTCTAGCACTCAGTGCTGTGGGTGTTCGGGGTCTCAGCCATTCTAGCAGGTGTGAAGTGGCATCTCATTTGAACACTCAGTTCTGATGTCTTCTCAGAAGGTATTATGATCTACACTTTACAGCAGCAGTTCTTGAGATTCAAATAATGGCTGTAACTTCAACTAGTCTCTACAAAGTTTAGAGCCAAGATTTAAACTCATCTTGGGTGAATTCCATAGCCTACACTTCTAACTTTTGAAGTATACATTTTTTTTTCCTCAGTTGTATGAAGTGATTTGTAAATCTTGTGATGGTTGTATTTAAATTACATTGTCACAAAACTAACGTAATCTCTTTCTTAAGCAATACTTCTTAAATATTTCTAAGTATGAAATTCACAGCATAACCTAAATTGAATGAATCTTTAATGTTGTTATGATGATTTAAAATTTGAGGAGTGGAGAATTTATAGTTTTTATATAAAGAACTATTTCTATGGAAAATTTTTATTTTGAGAGAGAAACACACAGACATAGAGAGATACAGAGAGAAGTTACACACACATGCACACACTCACGCACTGTCACTCTCTCCTCAGCGTAGCTCCTAGGGGTCAGAGAGAATCAGCAGAGGAACAGCAGGGAGGGGTGGGGGCCCAGGGTGTCTTCCCTGGAATTCCACACTCCAGCTACAATTCAAATCTCCTCAACAGATGAAGTCATCAGGAGCTAATTAGACCATGAAGAAAAGGAAGACAAAGAACAGACTCTTAGAAACAAAAGAAAAAAGAGGAAAAAAAAAAAAAAAGCAAACAGCAACAAATCATTTGAACTCCTGGGCATTTTGAGTACATGAAAATTGTGAAGCAAATTAATTAGCTTTGCATCGATTGGTATCAAAAGTCATTAGCCTTGCACTGCCAGGAAATCCCAAGAAGTCTGAGATGTACGAAAGGAAACGGCTGGGAAGGAAATCAACCTCCTTTCTCCAGCACTGATTGCTTTAAAGGGTCCCTGCTGTATGGCTGGCCTAGAAACATTCCTGGAGGGAAGAAACCATGGATCTGCATCAGCCACGTGTGCCACTGAACACAAATACATGTGATAAATAATTGAGGTTCAGTAAAGCAAAGTCCTCCGTGAGGCAGATTGCAAGTGCTTCAGGACAGGGAAGGCAAGACATGGGTCAAGCCTCCCTCCAGGGTCTCCTGGGTGGCCCACTCATCAGTGAGGTCATTGACGCATCCTGGGAAGGAGTCAGAGATCTGGTCTCTGGGAGTCCAGAGGCTGACAGCACTGTCACCAGGCTGGGTTTTCCTCACTCCCATGGCACAGAGTACCCTCCTCATCTGTGCGGTGTGGTGCCATCCAGAGCTAACTTTGTCTAATCTTCACAGTCCTGTGATTTCTACAGATAACATGAAAGTTAGACTTGTTTATTAGAGATCATGAAGCCAGTAAGTACAGAACTGGGATCTGAACTCAGGCTAGAAACTCTAGAGTCCTTCACCCAGCCATACCAGTCTTACTCCCTAAATAATATTCAAACTAAGTGAGCAGACTGCCCTGAAGGCGTTAGCATTAGTAGAAAGGGGGCTAGAAGCTCACGCATTTAGACCTCCTATCCAATGGCACCTCCCTGGAAGGGCAAATAGTTTCTGCTAGGACTCTTCTTTGACAGGGAGCTCTCTATCTTGTAGAATCGATTATTAATATTAGGAAGACTTGATTTTTTTCCCCAGGAGCCAAGTCACGGCCTTGGAAGCAGTTTGATTCATTACTGACAGGACTCAGCAAGCACTTGGGTTTCCAACACCAGCTCTAAGAGTAAATACTATTTCCATTTCTTAGGTTCCTTGAGAGAACTCAGTGAGCACTGAAATAGGATCCAGTGTACGGTAAGTGTCCACTCAGTGTTACAAGAATGATGCTGCTTGTCACTGTTTAAAGTGTAGGAAGCATGCGCAAGTGATGCACACAGAACAAAGTGACTCTAATGGTGACTGTCATTGCCCTTCTGACCCTCTTACATTTTATCTCCCTGTCTTCACTCCATGGCAACTATCATCCTGAGTTTCAGATCCCCCCTTACATGGTTTTATTACATGTACAATTGTTTCTAAAACACTGTACCACCTAAACTACTTCCAGGGCTATAGAAAGGAAATATCCTGGCCAGGCAGATGGTACGTGACTGTCTTTCCAACTTGGGAGGCTGAGATAAGAAGATTACTGCACGCCTGAGGCCATCCTATGTTACATAGTGAGTAGTGGGTTCGGGGCAGCCCAAATTACATTTCAAGACCCTGTCTCAGCAAAGCAAAGCACAAGCACACACACACACACACACACACACACACACACACACACACACAGGGAGAGACAGAGACAAAGAAAAAGAGACAGGAAGAGAGAGAGAGAGAGAGAGA
>NW_004524619.1:13321036-13377469 GCF_000260255.1 Octodon degus
GAGACAGAGAATGAGACAGAGAGACAGAGAGAGAGAATGTCTTTATCCCAAGCCCATTTTTCCTCTTAATATCATACTAAAAGAATTTAAAGTTACTTCCCATTAAATAAAATTACGCATATTAAGATACATAGAAAAATTAAAAGAAATAAAATTTTAAAACTGTCAAATTTATACATTAAAAAAAAATCAGCAAAAGGGCTGGTGAGGTACCTCAGTGGACTGCATGCCTGCTTAGGCCACTGCAAAGACCAGGGTCTGATTCCCAACACCACATGGCCATGCTGGCCTTACCCCTGGGCATGCTGAGCCAGCCTCAGAGACCGGGTATGGTGGCACACACCTGTAATCCCAGTGCTAGCAAGTCTGAAAACAGGAGGAGCACTATGAGCCGGAGCTGCATAGTGGGACCCTGCATCAAATACATTGAAAAAAAATTAGCAAAGAAGTCCTTATTAATGAAGAAAAACAATAAAAATAAAAGTGGAAATTAAAGGGGCCAAAAATACAGCTCTCTGGTACAGTGCCTGCCTAGAAAACACAAGGTCCTGAGTTTGCTTCATGGTATTTCCTCTGAAAAACAGTACAAATTAAAGAGCTAGAAAATAAATATTTGGGTGCTCCTGGTGTGCCCAGTTGTCTAAGTGTCTGATTGGGCAAGCCCACTCAGGCACAGGGGACCACACTTCAATCCCCTGCTCCACATGCCGTAGCAGACCTGTGCCTAAGGCAGGCTGAACCAGCCAAAAGAAAATAAATATTTGTAGTATAATTTCAGTCAGGGATCATAATGCCTCCAGTCTTGCCTTTGTTGTCCAGGATTGCCTTTGCTGTTCTTCGTCTTTTCTGGTTCCAAATAAATTTTAGGAATGTTTTCTCTAGATCTGTGAGGTATGTTGGTGGCATTTTGATAGGGATTGCTTTAAATCTGTATAACAATTTTGGGATTATGACCATCTTCACAATGTTGATTCTTCTTATCCAGGAGCAAGGAATATCTTTCCATTTTCTGAAATCTTCTACGATTTTTTTTTCAGAGTACTATTATTTTCATTGCATAGATCTTTTACTTCTTTAGTTAGGTTAATTCCTAGGTATTTCATTTTTTGGATGCTATTGTGAAGTGCATTATTTCTTTAATTTCTCTCTCTTTGTGTTTGCTATCCATGTAGAGGAATGCTATTGATTTTGGGGTATTGATTTTGTAAACTGCTATGTTACTGAATTTGTTTATTAATTCTAGGAGCTTCTTGGAGGACTTTTTTGTTTTTTGGGTCTTCCAAGTACAGTATCATGTTATCTGCAAATAATAATAGTTTAACTTCTTCTTTACCTATTCTTATTCCCTTTATTTTTTCTCTCTTGTCTAATGGCTCTAGCTAATGATTCCAGAACTATAGTGAATAGGAGTGGTGAGAGAGGACATCCTTATCTTGTACCTGATTTAAGTGTAAAAGATTTCAGTTTTTCCCCATTTAGAATTAAGTTGACTGTTGGATGGTTATAGATGACTTTTACCAGATGGAGGTAGAGGCCATCTATTCCAGTTTTCTGTAGTTTTGATTTACATCACTGACCACTCGAGAAATGCAAATTAAAACATTGATATATCATCTCACCCCAGAAAGAATGGCTATCATAAAGAAATCAACTAATAACAAATGCTGGAGAGGCTGAAGGGAAAAAGGAACCCTTCTCCACTGCTGATAGGAATACAGACTGGTACAAATACTATGGAAATCACTATGAAGAGTCCTCAAAAAATTAGGACTGGAAATCCCATTCAATCCAGCTGTTCCCCTTCTGGGTATTTTCCCAAAAGAACTGAAAAATCGTACCACAATGATATATGTGCACCCATGTTTACAGAAGCACAATTTATCATAGCCAAATCTTGGAAGCAACTAAAATGCCCATCACCTGAGGAATGGATGAACAAGATGTGATATTTTTTATACAATAGAGTATTACTCAGCTCTAAAGAAAGACAATCTCAAAACCTTCATAGGTAAGTAGATGCAACCAGAGGCTATACTTACTCATAAGTGAAATAAACAAGATCCGCATGTATAAATATCATATTGCCTCCCTAGTGCAAGGACCTGAAAGAAGAAATAAAATCTGAAAGGTATATCAGATATAGTAAAATGGAAAGAAATGGAATTTAAGGAGTAAACAACAAAGACGAGAGAAAAGATAGGAAAAAAGGTAAGGGAAAAACATGAAAGTATATATACAGGATGGCTGAGGTGATTGTACTAAAAATTTCCACCAGTTTTTATGAAAATAACTGTTAAAGTGTGGAATTTTCACCTGGACTAACTCTGTATGCTGATACCTGCGATCTGAGCCACTACATCAAGGACAGCAATGTGTAACACAAAAACTGTGCTGGAATACCTGTTATTTTGCTCTTCTAATGTGTGCCATTTCTAATGTTGTATCAATTATTACTATACTCTCTTTAAAATAAATTTTTTAAAAAGTAAGTAAAAGAAAAAGACAAGAAAAAAGTAAGGTTTCTTGAAAGCAAGGGTAATATGCAATCATATGTCCAATCTTTACATAACTATATCTGCTAATCTGAGCACTAGATTTGACAATAAGAATGGATATTATATCAACCATTGTTAATCAGCTATTCTTTTTTTGAAAATCTGTAACACACATATTATTGTATGTCACCCTATTTCTGTCTTTGTTTCTGATTTTTGCACTTGCTTTTGTTTTTACTTTTCAAAATAAGATAAAATTTTTAAAGAGAAAATAAATATTTTCCCAAAAAGTTCAAAAAATCAAAACTAAGCTTCTTGATAAAATTTATAAAACATTTAGCTTCGGCACGAATGATTAGAATAGGGGAAAACAAAGAATTTAGTGAATTGACCCTTTGAATGAAAAGCTCAGTATAAATATAGTTAAAATGTGATAAGTAATTATTATCAATAACTAGGCTAATCTCTTGAAATTGTAGATAAAATGCATATATCCCTAAAAATTTTTAATATACTAGGATAAGGTCAAAAAATAAGTAAAAGTTGATATTAATCCTATAACTATTAAAGAAGCGATGGTACTTGCTAAAAATATTTCTGCAAAGAAATCACTAGACTGGGTGGTTTATGTCAAATGTGCTGAAATGTTTAAGGAAATGTCATTCTGTTTTTATTCAGGAGTTTCCCGGTAATAGGAACAATCATTCTCTAATGATTCTACGAAGTCACAGTTACCATGTGGCCAGTACCAGACCATAACCTCATTAGGGGTCCCTACATCACTCATCAATATTGCCATACACCAACCAATAACTCAATTTTTTGCCATTAGAGACTGTCCAGAGTGAAGCAGCAGGACCAGCACAACATTTTACACACATTTCATAAGCTCGGGAACTTATCAGGTTTTTAGTTAGATGAGACAGAAATTTGAATTTCTCCAAAACTTGGTCTCCTCTTTCACAGAATGGCTTTTTTATTATCTGTCTAAATTCTGTGAGAATTAAGGAGGCAAATAATGTACAAACCCTTCACAATAATATATTATAGCTGTGGTTTATCAAGTACTTTGTTGTCAGCTGAGGGTGAATAAAAAAATGAAAACTCTCCTTTAATGTAATTACACTGAGTGAGGCAAATGACTCCAATTAAGGAATAAAGAATCTGAGCCCAACAGAATTTTAATGAACCACCAAGAGTCATACCACTCGCAAAAGCCACGCCAGTGGAACAAGAGCAGGCTGTCTCTGAATCTTTTTTTTTTTTTTTTAATTTTTAGTTTTTTGATACAGGATCTCACTATGCAGCTCAAACTCATTGTGATCCTCCTGTCTCTGCCTCCCTAGTGCTGGGATTATAGGCATGTCCCAAGACTCCTGGTTCCAGGGCCCACGTGGCGTGTGGTACCAGGGATTGAACTCAGCACCTTGTGCTTGCCAGGCAGGTGCTTAGACTGCCAAGCATTGTCTCTGAATCGTGTTGCCTGGTGGGTCCTGCACACACAGCAGCGATGTCATGGGTCACAGCTCTACCTCTGAAAGGCAGGGCATTTCTTCTTGTGCAGGGAAAGCATTCACTTTTTCAAGTGAAGCAGTTTTCCAGTTCTGGTCTGATTTGTGGTGTGGGTGCTCAACTGCAGCATTTCTGATAGAATGGTGTCAGAGGGCAGGAATGAGTTCTCTCTCTACGCCTACTAGAGAACCTCTGGTGCTGTGGCTCTGGATCAGCAGAATTTTTCTCTTAAATTCTGGCCACTGTCCTGCCCGCCTAGACTTCTCCACCAGGATCCTGAGTTAAAGGATGCGTGAAGATATACGTCAGGCAGGTTTTGTGCCATGAAGGATACCCTGCGTGCTGCCAATAATCCATTTCATCTTTTCAAAGGCTAACATGATTCACACAAGCAAGCAAAGTGGGAAAAATAAAACGAGAGAGTGTTTCACTTGAAGGAGAGGTGAGCGGCAGGAAGTGTCGAAGGCCCGGGGTCTCCGTGGGTCTAAGAAATTGGTGAAGGGACACGCTGTTCTATTTAACCCTTCCCCGGAGGAGCTTCGTATCAATGAAATGTGGAGAACTGACAAAGATTCCGGAGTGGAGCTGCCCTCGATGTGCGGAAGGCACCACCCCTGCTAGGGATCACACGGAACCATCACTTCTCATTATGCCGTGCACGGTGCTTTATAAAAATACCTTAAGATACTTTGTATTTGTCTTTGTGGTACTGTTATCTTGGGAAAGAAAACAACAAAAATATGTTTCTCACCATTTATGTCTGCAGCAGCACTGGGAACGGTGAATGTCAACAGACTTTTTAAAGAGCTTGGAGAGGAAAAGCAGATGGTGAGGAGGGCTCTAAGAAGTGTGAATACACAGAGTTTGAACTGAACTCATCACCACCCGCTGGTCCCCTGATATCATTGCCCGCAGGTTCCGGTGTCCCTAGTTTTCTCAGGGGTGGTCGACGCTTCGTTCCAGCTGGCTCTCTGCAATATCCTCGATGATTCCTGGGCAGTTGTGCTGAGACAAGACCTTGGAGACAGGTAGGTAATTCAGAGAGAGTAAAGGGAAGTGAACGGGTGGAAAAGAAACATTTGCTCATTCAACCTAGGGACAAATGTTGTAAACAACGGACGGCAGTTCCCCCGTATTAATCCGTCAGTGTGAAGGCATAAGTGGTGACCTTTTCTTCCCTTCTCTTCCCACCCCTTCCCCTCCCAGAGAGAGGCGGAGGCATCTGAGGAGGCAGGTGGGGAGAAGGCCTATCTTATGGGGGCGGGAGTGAGCTGAGTTCCTCAGAGCTGATGGAACAGGACAGAATGGAAGGAGAGGTGCTGCAAGGAGTTAGGAAGAGCGATGCACCTAATACCTGAGGAAACAGAGCAGAAAGTACCAAGAGCACACAGGTGCTGAGCAAGAACAGCTAACCGTGAGCCAACGGGTTTATCATGAATATAACGGGACCAAGTTTCTCACTGCCTTAGAAAGGAATTACAAATATGGAGCAGGGAAAAGACTTGGATTTCAAATGGCAATGATGAAATGAACTCACACATATGTGTGTGATCACTGATGCACTCAGAGATCCAGATATAACAAACGTGTGCCAGGGCTATAGCTCAGCAGACAGAACGCTTAGGTCAGTCCCAGGGCCAGGATTCAGTCCCTAGAACCATGTGCCACGCTGGCCCCTGTGTGTTGCTTGGATCAAGGCCATTATGGGAGCACCAAGCACACCAAGCACACGGGTCATAGATTCTAAAACTGTCACTCCCTGAAGGAAACAGAAGTGCTTGGCAAGACGGCTGACTCCAAGTCTGGGCAGGAAAGATATCAGATGATCCTGGAACAGCATGAAGACTTGCTCAAAGAATGATAGGAGAAACTGGAAAACACCCACCTGAGCGGGTAACCAGGTGGAGGTGCAGCGGTGTGGCTGCCTTCGGGTTACGCAATGAAAAGAGCTGAGCATCGCTTTCTTTAAGATAGATAGATAGATAGATAGATAGATAGATAGATAGATAGATAGATACAGGGCCTCACTACGCAGCTCAGACTCACAGTGATCCTCACTTCTCAGCCTCCCCAGCGCTGGGATTATAGGCATGTGCCGCCACGCCCAGTTTCCAGCCTGACACCTCCTGCCTGGGGTTCTGGGGCTGCACCCATGCAGTACTGGTGATCAAACTTGGGTCCTTGCACTTGCCAGGCTGGTGCTTAGACCACCAAGCTCTCTCCCTGGCCCTGAACATCACTTTTATGCAACTCCTGCCACCAGCACATGTGAAAATCATGACATGAATCCACTCACAGAGAAATTTGGGATGGTCCAGGTAGTGGGTTATCCTCCAGGAAATGTTTTCTACTCCACAAGACAGTCAGGAAAAAGAAAACCTCTCCAGATGGAACGAAACAGATGAATAACAATGAAATGCAACACAAGCTCAGGTATCCATGGGAGGTCTGAGCTGCTCAGGAAGCCCTGGGATTGGAGGAGGGCATGGACAGCAAAGCAAGACCAGGCCTCTTAAAAATGTTTGCAATACGTCTTCCTGAGAACTGTCCTATGGCAGAAGAGCGAAAGTCACTGGTAAGTCAGCTGGAGAGAGGGAAATGGGGGCTGTGGATTAAATAATCATGCTGGGCCTGTGTTGATTGCTAACGGGGAAGGGTTCCATAGCAAGAGGACATGAATTGCTTGGGGAAAATAGATACCTATGGATGATGGCGTGTTGCACTGGAGAGCGACTATCTGTATTTATCTGTGTGAGAGATAAAAAGGGAATCAATGTATTAAAATGCTCAGAGTTGTATAATCTGCGTGCAGGGGACACAACGGTTCTTGGGACTCTTCTGAAGGTTTGAGACAGCTTGCAAGCTACTAGAAATGCTGAGCTTTGAAAGGAAGAAAATAGCACGAGATTCAGAGGGAAAATTATATTATATATAATTTAAAATCCCTTCTTGTTTTCTGTGATGTGAGGATCCTAAAAAATGCCCTTTGGGAAGCTGTCTGTCTCTGGGAGGGAGAGAGGGAGAGGGAGAGAGGGAAAGAGGGAGAGGAAGAGGGAGAGAGACAGGGAGTGAAGGGGAAGGAAAGAGGAAGGGGAGGGAGAGAAAGGGAGCGATGGAAGGAGGAGGAAGGGGAGAGGGAAGGGGGAGGGAGAGAGAGGCCGAGGAGAGGGAGAGGGAGAGGGAGGGGGAGAGAGAGAGAGAGAGAGAGAGAGAGAGAGAGAGAGAGAGAGAGAGAGAGAGAGAGAGAGAGAGAGAGAGAAGGGAGGGACGCAGAGACAGAGACAGACTGAGCTTCCAAGCAAGGGGAGAGCTGACATAGAAAATGAACATCAGCGTGAGTTGAGTAAACCCAGAAGCGTGTGCACAGCACAATCTTTCCCCTATTCTAGACAGCCCCAATAAGAGCCGCGCTCTCCACTTAGAACATCAGCATGGGGCTTATTCTACTTGTTACCTAGTGACTGACAAGCCTGCCGCAGAAAGATCAATGGCCCTGGGAGTCAAAGGCAGCCCAGAAGGGAGAGGGACTTCTGGCTTTCAGGCTAAAGGAGATACACAAGGTATCCCTACAGAACTCAGGCTAGCAGGTGGTAGGAAAGAATGCAAAGAGACAGCCTGAGGGTGGCGGACACAGGGTGAAGGCACTTCATAAGATGGAAAGAAGGGGCCCTGCGTGCGCTCTGTGCTCCCCCTCGGAACCAGGAATCAGGGAACCTACAGTGTGTGAGGGGTCAGTGTCCCTCTCCTAGTAAGGGGCAGAGGCAGGAGTGGAGCTCAGCCTCACAGGACCCCAAGTGTCGTTCTGTTGGACTCTAGCCTAGACCAGCCTTCCACGCAGAAGGGCGAGAGTTGGGCTTTGTGAGGGAGAGGAGAGGAGGGAGTAGTGCGGAGCAGAGATACAAAGAAGACTCCGATGTGGCCAGGATAAAAGGTGTGGACGGCTTGCGGAAGGAGAAGAAAATGCAGAGGCAGCCTGGGGTGCACGGGGTGCAGTGAGGCAGGGCACTGTGTCCCCAGGAGGGCCGAGCACCAGTCGGTCCCCTCCCAGGCGTGCGGAAACCAAGATCCCCGAGCCTACCCTCTTTATCCATGGGTCCTGCCTCCTCAGAGTCAACCCACAACGAAGAGCAAATATTGAGAATGCACTACTTCTGTCCTGAGTATGAACAATGCCTTCTTTCTTGTCACTGTTATCCAAATAATGTATTGTAATAACTATATACATGGCATTTACCTTGTATGAGGTATTAAAAGTAATCCGGAGGGTATGTACAGTATATGGGACTATGTGCATTGTTATATACAAATACCGTCCTATTATATCAAAGAAGTTTGAGTGGCTGTGAGTTTTGGTACCTAAGAGAGACCCTGCAGACACCAATGAACTAAACTACAAATGTGGTGAGGCAAAAAAAGAGGCTGCCCAGGAGGACACAGAACAGAGCAGGGAACACCCGTGTGTGCAGCCGCCACACCCGGAAGCTGGAGGGCAACCTACCCATGTGCAAACTCACAGGCAAATGCTCATTTTCAGACATCGTCATGGGATGCAGGCAAATGTCGGAGAGCAGGACAAACAGCATGGTGTAGACTGCCCACGTGGGTGCCAGTGGGCAGAGTGTACCAGTGTTACAGACTAGGGAAGGGAGAGAGGGACAGGTGCCCTTTTGGGAATTGCAGACAGTTCCAGGTTGGATACATTCCGTACACATGTTCCCCATCCTTGTTAGCTCCTCCCCCAAATATTCACATCCCTAAAAATACTCCTTCTTTGATAATTCACAAACTAGTGCTCTCTGATAAGGAGGAGCGATGGAGGGGAAGGTGATGAGTTGCAAATCAATCATAATTCATGCAGATATTCAACTGAAAACTACATTCACCTTTTTCAAATAGTGTGCTACGCATTGCCTTGAAGGAGAAGTCTGTTTTCATAAATTTGACCTTCAGTTACTTTTCTAATCAATATATTTTTATGCGAAAACATCAAGTAGTAAACAATGGGTAGGGAGAAGGAGTTACAGACTGGGACACAAAACACAGTATTCAGAGAAAAAGAAAATGAAATCGCCAAACACATTTTCTATGGCCTTCATTCTGTGTGAAAGTGTTTGTCTCACAAAGGATCGTGTCAGGTAATTGGTCCTCCTCATAATGATATGAACCCAGATTGCCAGTTTATCAAGAGGCGCCTTTTGAAAAGCTCTGGCATCCGTGGTACAGTGTGCACTGCCAGCTGCACACGCCTTGCCTGCAGGAACTAAGAGCTGCAATTTCAAAAGTGTGGTCACGGCAGCCACCAGCCTTCTAAGGATGCATGGTCACACAGCACTACTCTCTCAGCACTTCTCTGAGTCATCTGTGTCAGATGTCACCCTTTCTTTACAGCAGCTCCTCTAGACAGGAACAGGCAGAAGAGGGTTCAAAGGCCCTGACTCTGGGCAGAACAGGTGAGCTAGTTAGATAAGCCTTTCTTAGATGGAGTTCTTCTGAGGTAAAACCTACAGACAACATGCTGAGGGAAGTGGTTGACTTAGAAGCGGACTCGAAGCCACCAGTAGGGCAGCGGGGAAGTGCGAGAGGGGCAGAGCAACAGCTTCAAATGTGTGTCATCCAGCAGGCTACTGCTGTAGGCAAGAGGAACTTGACTCCCCCAGGAACAGTGCAGACAGGTCTTCAAGTTCTTCTATGGAGGGATGAAGGGGTCTCAGTGCAGTGCTTCACTTCCCCTCCGTTATTTGACAATGATGACTGCTGAGAAGGGAAGTGGTGGAGTTGGGAATGAAACCCCCAGCGTTTTCAGCCTGGCTTGCTCTGCACACGGGAGTCACTAGGTGGAATGTAGCAGTGTTACAGACAGAAGCCAAGGGTCAATGCAGAAAGGAACGGCAGCTGCACAGGGGGTGTGGGATGCCCTAACGCCTTCTGCTGCAGGGTCCTTCCAAAGGAAGGTGCTTTGAAGTCTCTGCCAATCTTTGACTTAAGGCCATTGCACTCACCCACCTCTCCCAGTCTCACCCAACCTGAGACAGTCATAATCAGCATCATGTGCCTATTTTGGTCCCTTGAGGTGCACATTGGTCCCTGGGTGTGCCAGCACTTGTACGTCCACAGGAACAAATCATCTAAGTTATCTGCTCCTTGCCCTAGAGCACAACATGTCAGTCCCCAAAGGGAAAGCCAGCATGCTGTGGAGGGAGGAAGGGCCTGCGATGCACGGCTTGCTTGCTGTTAGATGGCCCTGTAGCATGCTGCAAGCCTTCTCCACTAGCTCGCGTCACATCGGCAATGATTTCTTTGTGTTGTCTTTCCTGAGAAGCCAGGAACTCAGTGAGGCCAGAGGTCATGTCCAAGTATTCAGAGCTTCCCAGGCCAGAAAGCAGCAGGGTCTCAATCACTTCTGAGTGCAAAGCTAGTTGCGGGTGCAGCTACAGGCCCAATGGATCACACTGCTGAGGGTTAGGTTGCAGGACTCATGAGCTAACTCTCATGAAGTGGAAAGGAAGTATCTCCCTTTCTAGGCAAATAAGGCCAGAGCCAGGACTCAACGATTAGCAGAAAGACAGGAGCTAGAGTTCTCGCCCACTTTCAGAATAGTCCTCGCTGCATACTGACATTTCCAGTCTACTTTGTTCTTCAGTGAAAGGACTCTCTTTGTTCCAGATGGCCGAGCTCTGATCGGCTTAAACCCTGAGAGCAGAGGTGATCTATCACAGACATCGCATCTAACTCACAAAAACGTACAGCACAAACGACAAATACACCTTCATTGGTCAAACACTGGCACTCTTGGCTACACACAGCTAGCCCTGTCTGACTACTACAGGGCCCAGCCCGCAGTGGTACAACTCTTAGTCCTCAAGAACGGTTGTGAGTACCAAGCTCTGGCGCGTGTGTTCCCATCTCTGTATGCGTCACAGCCTTCTAACAGGCACTGCTCTTCCGCGTGAGGAGGAAGGCAGAGAAGCTGCCTCTGTAAGAGGAGCCTTAAGAAATTATATAAGGGAGGCAGAATGTGTGTGTGTGGCCTTGTGCTTTGGCCCTCCCGTAATCTCTGGATCTGGGTCTGGATCTGAATATCTCTCTCTCTCTCTCTCTCTCTCTCTCTCTCTCTCTCTCTCTCTCTCTCTCTCATTTATGGTTTTGGTCCAGGGTGTCACTACGCAGCTCAGACTTCTAGTGATCCTCCTATTTTCAGCCTCCCCAGAGCTGGGATGACTGGCATGCGCCAGCACTCCAGGACTTGGTCTCCAGTCAGTGTGCCCAGGGGGAGGGGGTGGAGCAGCATGCGGGCCCAGGTTCAGAATCTTGGCCCCTGAGCTTGCGAAGGTAGGCGCTCAGTCTGCTGAGATACTCTGGAGCCACTTCTAAGCCACCAAGGCCGCCACCTTCCGGGACTGGCACTCCCACCTCATCCACCGCTGGACTACTGTCACCCTCACTACCAGGTAGCGGTTAGTGTCCCGCTTGAGCTGCAAACTGCCCACTTCTGACTCCTCATGCTGAGCCAGATATGTAGCTTCCTACCTCCAGTGTGCACACTTCTTCTGAACAGTACCATTTCCATTTCAGTTTTAAAAGAAGAAGCAAGAAAAAGAAATGAAATCTGAGGAAAAACGACATTCTCTCAGTTAGTAAGTTGGGTTATCAAAATTAAAAGCATAAAAATTAATAATAAGGGATTAATATTATTAAAGAATATATTCTTTCTTACATTTGAAAACTATTTTAAACCATGGCTGTCACAGTAAAAATGTTAATAGTATTTAAATATAAATCCCTTTCCCCATGAAATAAGAGTCATTGTGCAAGCGCATTAGCTATTCTGCACCCTTTGGAGATGGTGCCTGGCCCAGCATTCTAACGTAAGCCTTGGCAGTGTTAATCCTAATGTCTGATGCTGGGGTGTGTGCTGTATTACTTTACATAGCTGAAAAATTGGAAGCCTTTATGTTGAATTGCAGGCTGAAATAATGACCTCCTCTTGGAACCCAGACCTGGGATGTAACAGACTATCAAATAGGATTCCAGGTCAGAGACTGGAGTCTCTGTACAACTTAAAAGGAAAAAGATCTTTTGTTAAGACTCATTCACTGGCTAACAGGATGATTTTGCCCCCTTGCCAACCACTTCTGGCTGCTCTACAAAAGGAGGGGGAAAAGGGAGAGAGAGAGAGAGAGAGAGAGAGAGAGAGAGAGAGAGAGAGAATTTCAATTCAAAAGCAGACACGCTAGCCAAGCTTTGAACCCAGGTAGACTGTGGAGGAAATACATACAACTTCTTTTTCACTACTATAATCAAAAATTTGGACCTGTGGATTCGCAGGGGGTCACCAAGTCGAGGCCCGAGACTCAACAGAGCGAGTAGATCTTTCAGGGTTTTATAGACTCGAGCAGGAGACTCAGATGTCTTCATGTGGTGACTGGAAGCCACGGAATGGTGTCAGCAGGGGCAAGTCAAGCTCTGAGTGATGGAGAGTTCTGCCACATGGAGGTCAGACACTGAGAGGAGACCCAGGGGGAGGCAGGATGAGGAAAACAACAACTGTTCACTTAAGAAAGCGAGGGCAGGGCAGTGGAGGCAGCTCTGTGGTCCAGGCACCTGCCCGGCAAGTGCAAGAACCCAGGTTCGATCCCTGGTACCGCATGGAGTGCTGGCCCTGGAACCTGAATAGCAAGACCCTGTACCAAATAAATAAAGAATAAAAACAGTATTTTTTTAAGAAAAAGCAAGTGAGGACAGAAAGAGAACTAGAATATTGAATATGGTGAAAATTATTTGAATCTGGGCTATGTTTAAACATAGATCTGTTAGGTTTAGATGATGCCTTAAAATCATAAACAACTAATTTGAGAAGTGGAAGGCGGATAAAGTCTGTGGATAAGGGGAGAAGGGTTACATGTGCAGCAAGAAAGAATTATTATCACTTTTATTTTAAGCTTCTGGCCAAAATGGCAGACGAAGGCTCAGCACACTGACTTTGGGCTAGGTCCAGCAGCAAACTATAAAAACAAGGTATAAAAAGTAAAGCCATATTAATATGCTGAGCTGTAAGAGGCTCAAGTCAACAACTTCTGACATCGTCAGTCCTATAGATAACCCACTATTATTATGGACTACCTGGACTGTATTGTATTATTTTGCTGAATTCACACACCTGCAGTATTTAAATGGCAATGGAATACCCATCTCTGACAAAACTAAACAAAAAAGGGGATATAAATGTGGAACTGGAGTGCTTTGTCACTCTCTCCTCAGCTGCCGCAGTCTGATTTCCAGATCCACCTGATGACGTAAGGTTTTACGCCAGCCTTTCTGGTACGGATGGCCTGTTCCCTTCTTCAATTTAAGGTGGCCACAAATCAAGAAACCTCTAATTTATTTTTTTTTGTCTTCTATGACAAACAAAGTGTTAGCAGCCCTCATTAATGCAAGGAATGTACTTTTTATTCATAACAATGTCATATAGATAGCATCTAATTAGCTAAGACTATAAATTATACCCTCGGAGAAATGTATGGCAAAGTCTGAGGGCTCTAATTATTTAATAATCAAAAGAACCATTCCCGGCCTCATAAGAGAATGAGTCATTAATGCCAGTTTATAAAGATTATCCACCTTCTCTTTGTTGTGCAGTTTGTCCTCTTAAAATTTAGACACTCTCTACCTACATTGTCAAAGGGTGATTTCTCAAGTCGCCAAAGAAATGCAAGATCAAAACATAAGTAATAACCACATTCATTCTCAATTAACATTACAATGAATAGAATTTACTGCAGAACACATAATGAAGTCATAAATGAAATCTCGAGACAGAAATTGCTTCCTTTTTAAGACTCCTCATTGTCCACATACTCAGAAACAAGAAGAACTTTCTCCCTTGGCTCTTAAATCTATCTCTGAAACAGTGACTTCATCTGTTTTCATGAAATTTGGTTTATGTTGTAGTTACCTGACCTCGCGCTCCTGCTGTTCTTCCCTGTGGGATTGCTTTAACCTTTCACCTTTTTAGTATGCCCCAGCTAAAGAAAACTAGTGTGCAGTTCAAAACTGGTCAGGAATTCAAGCTCAAATATCATGTGTTATACACTCCCTGGAGAGTTACACTTGGAGCTCACCAACACAATCTTCCTCCCTTACCCCCTCATCTGACAGACGATAGACCTGCTGTGTTCGGAATGCAAGGTGGAAAGCCAGCTGGGCACATACACTCCAATGAGCTCTTAATATAACTGAAAAAGTGGAGTGGAAAAAAGGGGTGAGGGTCAAGGCCATACACAGAATTGGTGGCAACCTTGAGGCTGAAGCTTAACAATGTTTTGCTCTCAGCAAATGATTCTTTAGGCTTACTGAACAAACTGTTGCAGAAACACTTGATAAATAGGTTGCATATGTAATTATCATGGCTTAGTTCTGTAAAAACTCTAACCTTGTCAGAAAAGTTAATTTCAGTACCTTGCAAACAGAATCTTCTCAAAGAAATTAATACAAGGGTCAAGCACACCTTCCCTATCAGCAATGCAAGGCATCAAAATGTCAATCCTCTGTAAAAATGTGGTTCTGTATTCTACAGCAAGAAGATTAATAAATGCTCTACTTTTTATTTACAGTAAAATCAGTACTAAGGAATATGATTAGTACTGTTTTATTTACATACAGAAAAAATTTTTACCCATAAAACTTTCAACTGTATATTTCCAAATGATAATGAGAAATGGCCAGTGCAAGGCCTTACTCCTCATCAATGGAACTGCTAAGAAAAGTGGTTCAAGTATCCCTTGATACAGACAGCCGATGTGGGATGCTGAATCGTGCCACTCTGCTGTCAAGATTTCTTCATAAGTCGGTTTGTGCACCCCAAATCCACTTGGGTCACTGTGAATTTCTCCCACAGTGATGCAAACTTCAAACACTTGGCTCCAGTGTGAACCAGCATGAAACGCAAGCTCTGTCCCTAAAAGCAACAGCATTTGGGAATGCCGTATAAAGCCCGTTAGATGCTTGCTTCTTTCTTCTGTTTTTCTATAGAAGACGGGTTAATTTCATACCCATTTTAGGATGAGGAACCTAGAATAGTAAATAGAGGGTTTTAGATCTTTTGGGGCTTAATTGATGCCAGTTCTGTGAACCCAGATTGGAAGAGGAGAAGGGGAAAGAAGAAAAGGAAAAAAAAATCATTTTCTCTCCTATTGTTCATACAGAAAATTTCATGGCAAGACCCTGAGCAGTTCCTTTTGAGTCATGTATGTGCTGACTCCCACATGAATGCTGTAGCCAAGGGACAGTTTTGCTGGTAAGACAGGCTCGTCACCCATTGTTCCGTGGCTTGAGGACAGGAATTCCATGGTAGTATGACATCCAAACCCACACACAGGAGAAACTTTTATGAAAATGAGCATTACTATCAAAAGGACTGGAACATCAGGAGCTCCTGTCATTTCAAATAAGTTTCTTGTAAACTGAAATTAAGAGTTCTCTTTTCTAATGGTATTTGGTGGGGTTTTTTTTTTTTTTTTTTTTTTTTTTGCGGAACCGGCTATTGAACTCAGGCCCTTGTGCTTGTCAGGCAAGCACTTATTCAACTGAGCCATCTCCCTGGCCCCTGGAATTTGTTTTTTTTTATTAATTTTATTGAGAAACAAACAGCAATGAGACAGTTTCAAAACAAGTTAGTAGGACAGTTATAATAATTAATACATTGCATATTGTTGTCTTCTTAGTAGTTATTCATAGTACAAGATGCAGACATGATATCCTTTCCAAACACTGTTAGTGAAAATCTTTCTTCTCGTTGAATTAAGAGAAAGTAGCTGTGTATCTATCCTAAGAATTTTGTATATACAGATACAAAATAGTCCTTCATTTATATCCCCTTTTGTTTAGTTTTGTTAGAGATGGGTATTCCATTGCCATTTAAATATTGGATGTGCATGAATTCAGCAAAACAATCCAATGGAATTTGGATCAGATATCACAAGAGAAAGTTTCTCTCAAACAAATGAATCCAAGTGGCTCACTTCCTTTTGCCAGATGAGCCAAGAAGAGTAAAGAATGTGACTCTCAGGGTACTCTTCCTGCTCTGCTCAAATTCTGCAACCTTGCCATATTCAGCAAGTGATGAGCCTGACAATCACGAGAAAAGATGAAATGCCTTTCTCCGAGTTGTGCTTGATACTGGGAGCCCACGTTCCCACATACGAGTCATTACTCTGTGCTTCATTCAAGTAACCCTTTTCTGACCTTTTCATTTAAAGTTGCCAGATGAAGGGTACCTGCTATATTTATTGTTAGTTTCTTTTTATGCAGGTACTCAAATCTAGGTGACCTGAAGTCTTCTGCAATAAAACTAATCACAATCACTTTTTAGTTATCACTTACTGAGTACTGACTACATTCAGCAGCATCCTCATACTGTTAATCCACATGCCAGCTATTGGCCTTATCCCCATTGTACAGAAGAGGAAACTGAGGTTCACAGAGACCAAGGAAATAACTCAAGGTCATACAGCTGGGAGGTGGTGAATAATACAGCCTAGAATAAAGCCCATTTTTATTCCCCTACCAAACACCTCTTGCTGTCTAATTATCATGCAAATCGTTTCTCCAAGTACTGTCATTGTCACTTGCTGTGCATGGATTCACTTAAGTCCCACTTCTTTCCTGGAAGGCAAGGACATTCCCATGTCATAAATGAGGAAAGTAAAGCTCCAAGAACTTCATCAACAGACCCAATTGCTGTTAGTTAGTTCACCATATTTTAATTTCTTTTTATTCCTTTTCACTTTAGTTTTTTTTTTCAATCCAGTCTTAATCAACAGTCTGCCCACAAGACATCTCACGGTTATGACAGAAAAATGATGATTTCAGAAAGAAACAACAACACAGTTATCACACAAGATCATGTACTGTTCCCCTTCATCCTGGAACCAGCTTCCTATAGCAATGATTGCCACTTGCTGTGCCCGAGCTGGCCATAATTTCTCAGATGCTTTAAGAATGAATTTGTGAAAGTAGTGAGCTATGTTAACAAACAAGTAGGGCTCTCTAGGATACAAAGGAAATCTCTGTTACCTCCTTATTGAAGTACCATGTGTATGTGTTAAAAATCAAAACCAGGGGCACAGCCTCTACTAGAAGGAGGTTCCAGATTTCCGAAGTTCTAGATAACATTTGATGAAGGATGTATTTCTTGTGTGTTTGTTACAGACACGTATGTGGGAATGCATCCTCTGTATCTTTGTGGATAAACCTTTTAGAGCTCTCAGTAATAACAGGCAGCTGCAGCAGGCATGCCTTATGTGCACCCCTGCTGCTTTATATCAGTATTTCAAAGACCATCTGCAGTGAACTGTGTGTGTGTGTGTGTGTGTGTGTGTGTGTGTGTGTGTGCCTGCATTTAACCTCTACTCAAAGCAGCCTAACTTATGACCTTACTGTGACTAATTGCTACATAGGTCAGAGCACATACACCTCAACACACAGTGTGAAGATTCTCAAGCTAGTGTTGTCCTAGTTCAGCAGGACAAGTCCACTTTCCATGCACTTGAACGTCATGGCATTGTCAACTTTGGTGAGGTTTCTCAACCCAGACTAGCATCACCCATCTCTTCAGGCATGGCTCTGATGCTTCCTTGGCAGCCATGTGCTGTGCTTTTCAACTGATGGTGCCAAGTCTTTCTCAGTGCAAGGAAGTGCTGGCTCTGCTGAGGACACAACACTGCAGGCACCAGAAGGATGTCTCTCAACCAGTTTGGGCAATTCCATTTGCCATCAACAATTTAGCTATTTTGTGATCTTATAAAGACTCACCTACATATTGTTGTGTGTACCAATAATGATTACTTGTAGGATAACATGATAATTTTCAGAATTTTTTTATATGTTAACTGAAGTAGCACTAGCAAAATTCTGTGAAGTAGCATCCTTTTCTCCCTAACCTATTTTATCAATGAGGAAAATAGGACTTGGAGTATTTGGTGGCAAACCCAACTCCTTATAGTAAGTTTTAAAGCCTAGCAGGGATGGTACCAAAATTTCATTTTATTTTCAAACTCTAAAGGATGGATGATGACTGTCCAAATGGTATCTGGTATCCACATTGTTTTAGTGGTAAAGAGTATATGCCACATAATACACACTATTAATGTCTGCTAGGTCAGACTAAATACTCCGAGCACCCTTGAACTGGCTCCAATCCAGGTAGACTAATTTCATTTTCCATGTTGTTCCCAACTCCCCACAAAGCCGATTCTCTCAAGATCCACAATTAAGCACCTTAGCCAGACCCCTTCTCTAAGTAAAACCTAAAAGAATAAACAATGTTGGAGATAGACATGCATAGGTACCTCAGTGCAGAGACCTTGGGTTCACTCCCTAGTGCCAAAAAACTAGAACAAAATAAAAATCCAACATCACTTTAAAACTGCCTTGCCCATGTTTATGTGAGAATGAGAAGAAAAAGATTTCAGTGAAGGAGAAAATTCACTGCCTAAGTGGATCATTGAAATCTCAGAGGGAATGGACCTCTTTGAGAAAAACAGCCTCTCTTATCAACAGAGCAGCTGCGGAGCTGAATGAGCAGTTTTCCACTGGGGCACATAGCGAGAGCCACACTTAGAATGTGTAAATAGCAAAAATACCCTTCGGACACTTGGCTATTTCTCAGAATGTTTCTCAGGAAGGCCACAGAATTTGGACTCAGCAGGCCACCTCACATCCTACTTCTGACATAGTGATGACCTTGGGGTGAAATGAATTCTTCCTGAGGCCCTCCCTGGCCTATGCTTCCTAGCTCCAGAGATCTGCTTCCAGTTGCTTATGAAGTGACTCCAACTTGTACTACCAGCCCATCAGACTCAGCAGATACCAAGCAAAATGTATAGCAAGAAATCTCATTTTAATAACACTGGTGATTCAGTTATCCGGACTCAAAATCTAGAAGCAGCCCAGGTCATATCCATCTAGGTCACACCCTGATCACACTTGTGCCCTTCACACCTTGATCACATCCATCCTCTTCAGATCCTGATCATGTTTGTCCCCTTCACATCCCGATCGCATCTGTCCCCTTCACACCACGATTGTGTTCATCACATATTAGATCCAATACCTGGACCAGACTCAAGTTTTGGACACTACCTTTTTCATCCTTTTTGAGTCCCCCCCCCCCTTCACTCACTGCCTTCCTCTAGACTTCTGTGAGTAGAAGTGATTTTCCTTGTTAGTTTCCTCATCTCTAATAATCATCAACTCCAATTCATCCTTTAAAGCCATGTCCAGAAAATTCTAGAAAGTTCATCTCTACATTAGCCTGGCACTAGGTGGCTATTCAACCAGTACTTTCTAGACAGATGGGGGGACAGACTGACAGACACTCAGTGTATTTATTGATCATTTAAAATTGGCCTGATATGAAATATTTAGCTAGAAGTAGTACAGACAATGCAAGAAACAAAGAAATTTCTAAGAAAAGCACTCTCTGAGTGCTTTTGGCAGTCAGTTAATATCAACGGCTCATGCTGGCGTTCAAACCCTTCTGTGGCGTGGCCCCACCCTGCTATATGTGGCCCTGCTCAATCTCTAGGCTGTGTTTCAGGTTGATGCTTTGGGCTGGATAATTCTCTATTGTGGTGGAGTGCACTGGAGCCTTTTAAGCAGTATCCCTGGGCTGTACTCACTGGATCCCATTGGTGCACCTTTGCCCCAGCATAGACGCCTCCAGACAAGACCAGCTGTCCCCACGAGCAGAGTGGCGTAAGAGCACTGAGTTGAGAAGACTGGTGAGAGAGAGCCCTGGAATATTAGTGCCAGCACCTTCCTTTCACTTTCAAATATATCCCAGTTTGGAAGACAAACTACATTGTCTTCCAACACATGCAGCAACCTTGCTCTGTCTTCATGCACAGTGTGGAGAAAGCAACAGGTTAGTATGAAGCCTTCAACCATCGAGCAACATATTTCCTCTTTAAGACATAGAATTCGTTCATTGCCCCCCCAACAGGTGCTGTACTATGAAGTAAAACTGGCATCACTGTCCTGCAAAGAAATGTGAAGGTCCTAAGTCAATCCCCCACAAAAATGAATTGCATGAACATTTACAGCTTTCTGAAAATGTGGTAAGTCCTGGAAATGCCTTCCGTATTGTTCTAACCCCATATGCACTGAAGGGGAGATCAAAATACTTAGGTTCATTGATCAAGCTTTCCTTTCTAGCCACAGAATAATTTTGTCTCACACACTAATGCAAAAGACTCTTGCTGTAATCATAGTAGGCCAATGTATCATCTTAAAAAGCTCAAAAAGCTGGAAACTGATGGTTGTGCTCATGTGAAATGGAGACTCTCAAGCTTGACAGTGCTTCAGATCCCCTGAAGAGCTGAGTTAAGGTTCCCAGCTTCCAAGCCCACTCTTGGTTGCAGAGTTGCAGATTCTGTAGGCCTGCGGCTTGAAGACTGGGGTATCTCTAAGTTCCCAGATGGCTGAGGCTCCTGGTCCCCATCTGAAAGCTGCCAGTTACTCCTGTTATTCCATTAGTACTGAAGCATGCAATATTTGTGGGAGGGACTGGGGTGGGGGGAGGAAGACCAGGAGGCGCCATTCGCATTGCTTTTAGGTTAATCAGCATACAATTAGCTTCTGCCAGCTCATGTCTGGTACCTTGTTGCACACCAGAGATGAAGCCAGTACAGGACAGATCCCCACCAACCTCTATTGTCCCTTTTAGGGGTGAAAACTCCTCCGTGGTCATCCTTTCTAATGCCTCCTGTGCTTTTCAGCTGTTGATCAACATCTTCAATCACTTGCTAAATCCCCTTAAGACAGCTTCAGTCTTTCAAAACCAAAACAACAGAAGCCAGGATAAGGAAACCAAACAGAAAATCAGGAGCTAACAGACGTAGCTCCTATTTTAGGAAGTGCTTGCCTCTAATGGTAACTCAATACTTTGAAAAAAAAATTTTTTTGGCAAGCCACTTTTATTTTATTTATTTATTTATTTTGTTTGTTTGGAATTAGAATTTTTTTTTCACAACAAAATGGTCCTGTATTTATACACCCCTTTTTTGTTTTGTTTTGTCAGAGATGGGTGCTTCATTGCAGCTAGGGAAGCTGTATTTGGAGAAGTCTTTAAAGGACCTCTTCTTACTTGATGCCAGACCAAAGATTGTAAGCGCTTAAATTCAGCAAAAATAATTTTTTTTTTAAAGAGGAAAAAAACAAAGCAACATAAAACAATAAAAATGGTACAGAATTTCAAAACAAAAATAGGAAATAATTAACAGTAGCTGTTCTATTACATATTGTTATCATCAAGTTTGTTGCTCAGGCATCCAGATACAAGTAGGCAAGTTTGATCAAAAAATTAAAACAGCAACTCTACCTTTCCATAAACCTTGTAGTTTTTCCCCCTTGTCTATTTTATGTTTTAAATTTATTTTAAAGAGAGTATAAAAATAATAGATGAGCCATTACAAAAGATGCACATTTTTTAAAAAGCGAGATGAAAGGTACCCAACAGTGGTTGTTACCCTGCACATGACTGTCTTCAGCGTAGCTGCTCAGATTACAGATACTAGCCTAATAATCTTTTCAAAAGCCGTGATTAGCATGGCCCTGCCCAGGACACCCTGCCACCCTCTCCAGACAGGTCCCCTCCTTCGGTCCACCCCTCAGCTGTGTCAGGTCCCGAGGAAAGGGTGCTCGCTCCAGCACTGCTAACCAAGGCAGGGGGTGCCTCAGAATTGCTTCCAGGGAGCAATAATTCAGACTATGATTTAGGACGCTTCTTTCTGCCACTGTCACCAAGGCCTGAGGGAAAGCAATCTACATTCTCATTGACCTCTGAGGCACCTGCCAGAGGTGTCAGCTGTCTCCTCTTAACTACTTCTCACTGTTTACTTCTTAAGTGTCCATCTCCCAGGGAGGACATCGCTCAGCCTCCCCTTCCATCATCATTTGGGAAGCAAGGGGCAGCGTAAGGCCAGGTGCCCTCACTGGGCTCATCAAGACAGTCGTCTGATGCCAGAGCTTTTTCCAAGTCTATTATCTTTGTTCAGGGAATAGGGAAAATGTCCTGTGATTTGTAATCCCTCCTGTGTAGCAAAAGGGAAGCCTTTAAAATAACTATACTTCTGTGAGATTAGGATCATCCACATGGGTTCTCTTACTCTTTCTTTTGAGTGGAAAAAAAAAATTTATTTTTCATCACACTGCACAGTCTATCCTAGGGAGAGTTATTTATGACTGAGGCGCTAATGGTTTAACAAGATTTGGAGGAAAGCTTCAGAATACAGTGGCACCTCAGTTCAGGAATCCTTTTGCTTGTGTCCAGTTTGGATTGTGCACTGGAGCATTTGGTAAACTTCTGGATTTGTCTGTGAACTCCGCACCAGGTGACACATGACCTGCCTCTCTTTCCTGGACACACACGAACGTGGCCCTTCTTTTCAGAACCATGGAACAAGTTAGTTTGTAAATTGAAGCACTACTGTGTTCTGTTATGGAAAGATGGCCCACATGGATTCATATGTCCTATCTGGGGCGTGTCATATACCGTGTATGTGTCAGCCGTGAATGACATCTTTCCGTAAGATATCAAGGTTCCTCAGAAGCATATATAACCCTAATATTTCATTAAACTCCTAGTTGATGAAAAGTATCTTAGTTGAAGAATTACATAGCTTAAAAATTGTAAGGGCCGGCCAAATAGCTCAGCAGATTAAAGTGCCTGCAAGCAAGCATAAGGCCCTGGGTTTGATCTCTCCCCCAGCTGGGCAGGCCCTGCCCCTGGGGCTCACTGAGAGGGTGGTTGAGACTGGGTGTGGTAGCGCGCCTGTAATTGCAGTTCTTGGGAGGCTGTAAACAGGCGGATCACTACGAGTCTGATCTAGTAGTGAGACCCTGAACACCCTGTAGGCCCTTCCCTAAAATAAAAAAAATAAAAAAAGTTGCAGAGCTTTTCAGTTGCCATATGTATTAACAGAAACACAATGAGGATGGTCACACAAACACACAGGACCTCTCAGGGAAGCCCCTGGCAGACAGAGTTAGCACATCTGTCCGGGCGTTCCTCAGGCTCTAAGGGAAGCGCAGAGTGCCATGTCTTTGTGTCTTCATGAAATCATGGCAGTGAGCCCCATTTTAAAGGCTTGCCGGATGAGAAGGGACCATGAAGCAAACACGGAGTGTGAGTGCTGATACCCTCCCCCGACTGGAAGGGAAAAGCTGCCATGCTGAGACAAAGGAAAAGGTGCAAGTGTGTCAGGGTCACCTTGAAGATGATCTCACCGGTATTCATGTGACAGGCCTGAGTTCCCCTGTTCAGCATTTGTGGTCCTTGGTGGCCCGTGTCTTTAATCTACACTCGGTCTTAGTTACATTAAACTGTGTTGTAAAAACAAACCACTATTTTTAAAAACTGAAGCACTTTTGTTTTGGAGGTAAGATCTACATCACAAAACTGGTAAAATTTAAAAATATGTTTCAAATTGGGGGTAGGTGCAAGTCTTCTGTGTCATATTCTTTCTAGAATCAGTAACAATAGAAAACTCAGCAGCAGAAGATGGCAAGTGCTGGCAAGGGTGTGGAGAAACAGGAATGCCCGTGCATTATTAGTGAGGAGGGAAAATGGTACAGCCAAAGTGAAAAGCAGAATGATAGTTCTTCACCAATCTGAGATGGAATCACTACATGATCTCAGCATGCTTTCTGGGGATATACCCAAAATAACTGAAAACAGAGCCTGGATGAGTTATTAGTACGCCCACGTTGATTGCACCAATATTACTAATACTCCAGTAGTAGAAGCAACCCAGTGTCCATGGATGATGAGATTTGAAAACTATGGTACATGCATGCAATGGGATGCTACTCAATCTCAGCCAAAAAGAAAATGCTGGCATAGGACAGGACTTGGAAGTACCTGGAGATCCCGTCAAGTGAAGGAAGTCTTTGCAGTGACAAAGACAAATACTGAGTCGCGCCACTTATATAAGATATCTAGTGAATTCAAACATCTAGAGACAAAAAGAATAGTTGGTCCCAGAAACTGGAGTGAAACAAAGAGCTGTTGTCTAATGCACACTATCTCTGTAAGATGAAAAAATTTTGGGGGATGATGCTGGTGTTGGTACAATTTGTGTTACGAGTTCTGATTTCCTTACTTTCACCAGACGGTATTAGTGTGCGTAATGCCACTGAATTCTGCTTGAAAGAGTTGAAGACAGTAAATTTATGTGTTTATTTATTTTAGGATTTTAAAGGGAATACAAAATAGTAAAAACAATTATCAATAATATAGAATTTCACTAAACAAAGTAACAATTTGAGAATGGTTGTTTTATTGTATAATGTTATCTTCCAGTTATTTAGATGAGCAGAAAGACAGTACATTTGATGTCATATGTATTTTAAGATCATTTAAAAAACTTAAAAATAAATATTAGTTAGATGTCTACATAAGCAATCATGGTCTTAAAGGGACTGTTTTTCCTAAATAGCGATATAAATTATATGAGGTTTGAAATAATCCGTATGGATTTTTGGCATCTGGTGAGCAATATAATTTATAACAGGGCAGCCTAGAATTGGGAAGAAATCTTCTCTGTGTGTTTTCACTGCTAGGCCTGAGTGAGAGCTGGGGAATGGTAGACCCCCACCCTGATGCAAGCTTGGTCGGGCACCATCCTCAATGTAAAAAAAAAAAAAAAAAAAAACAAAAACAAAAAAAAAAAAAAAAACAAAAAAAAAAAACATGCCACTGCCATCAGCTTTACTTCCAGAGTGAAGGGCTGGAGGGTATACCTCTCTGGGGCAGGTGAATGGGCACCTGTTATACAGTAACGGAGGTAAAGAAAGTAAAGGATAAAGTGGTTAGCAGGAAGTTCCTTATCTCATTAAAAGGAAGACGGGAGAGAGGTGAACACCAGCTTGCTGTTTACTTTCTTCATTCCTAGTATTCTCTGCGAGGTGTGTACCTCCCTCCTTCCCTCCTTGCTCTTTGTCTACCCAACAGAGCTCCATCTACTTCTTGGGAAGCAAATCTCAATCTTGACGAGAGTGGCCTGCATCTTTGATAGGAATAGAGAGACAATACAGTTCTGGACACCGACAGTCTCAGCCAGAACAGAGCCACCGTGGAAATATTTTCCATCTAATAGGAAGCAATGGAAATTCCCCTTCCCCTTGTGACCCTACACAGGATGGCTGTTCTACTGTTGGGGTTTTGTGACCATGAAAAGTTCTAGCCTGAGGAAGGTGACTGCTCAAGAGAAATGCAGAGCCTAAGAGGGGAAGAAAATATATTCTTAATGAAGATGATTGTGCAAATAATGGAACCAACCATAGAACCATCCCGGCTCTAAACTTTTAAATCAGGGTTTTCTCTAATGCACAGCTGATAACATTTTAGTTAGTTGATTTAGAACTGCAATTCCTTTATGCTGTCCTCAAACTACCAAAAGCTGAGAGAAATGATGCTCTAGTGGTAGCCATGCCTTTGGGGGAATTAAGGGGCACTGGGGAAGAAGTAAAGCATAAAGGACCTCAGAACCATGAGGAGGTGGCCACCAACAACACAAAATGGTGACCACGGAAGCTCAGAGCAGTGATAGTCATTTCCTTAGCCGGAAGTGACAGCAGGACAGGCTTGTGGGACACATAAACAAGCCTTCAAGTTCTTCAGATATATGAATAAAGAGGAATTAATTTATGAAGGCAACCATGTGAAGACATGCTGAAAGGGGTTCTGGGCTGTGATCCCAAAAAGCAATCACTGAAAGAGAAGGAATTTGGAGGCATTGTGATAATAGTAACTATAGGGAGTACTGCAGGCTTTACTCACCTAGAAAACCAGGCTTCTCCATGGTATTCTCTCTATTTCCTATGAGCATACTAGTCATTGAAATTGTAAATCTAAATAGATACATTCAGGCAAATGGAAAGGACATCTCTCCTCGATCCCCAGAGATGTTGGGTCACTGTTCCTAGTGAGTCCATAAAAATGTCAACACAAAAGGTCTCACCAGACTGGGGCAGAGTGCTAAAAGATATAACTGGGTGAGACTGGGGAGATAGCTTGGTGGTCTAAGTTCCTGTCTGGCAAGCACAAGGACCCAGGTTCAATCCTGGGAACTGCAAGCTGTTCTGGTCCCGGAACCTGGTCACTGAGACCAGGCATGGTGGTGTACACCTGTAATCCCAGTACTGGGGAGGCTGAGACAGGAGGATAACTATGGGTCCAAGCCGCATAGAGTGAACCTGTGCCAAATAAATAAATTTTTAAAAAGTTAAATATGGGGCTGGGGAGATAGCTCAGTAGAATAAGTGTTTGCCTGTAAAGGCAAGGGCCTGAGTTCAATCCCTGGTTCTGCAAAAAAAAAAAAAAAAAAAAAAAAAAAAAAAAAAGTAAAAAAAATTTCCTAAGAAAAATTGTTAAGCTATGAGGCTGTACTTAGCTCATTTGCAATGCTGCAATCTGAGTTTGATTAAAAAAAGAAAAAAAAGTTAAATAAAATTTTAAAAAAAGATACAACAGGGTGATTAAAGACTTGTTGCTGTTTTTTTAACCTGACCTACTTACTTTCAACTCTTCACTAGAATATATACACAAGTGTGGTTAGGAAGGAACAAGATGCTGTACTTCAGCTCGTAGTTATACTGCTACGGGCATAAATGTAGCCAGGAACATTTTTGTCTTTAAAAATCATATAATGAAATGAACAATTGATTGTATTTGGCATATTTTACCCTCTGTGGATATATTTTGTTGAAATTATATATAAAAATTTTTTCCTCAAAGGTCTTGCTATCTGACAGAAGCGTTTGCAAATGAACTGTAATTTGGACTTCCAGGCATGTGTGACAGTGATTTGTGTGACAGTTCACAGGAGACACTCGTAGATGGCATCTAGAACCCATATTCCTGCCTCGAGAAGTTTGCTAGGTGTACTTACACCAGAGTTGCTGAGTTTCACTGGTGCTTGTTTGCCAGGGGTCCTTCCAGGCTCCGAGGAGCAGCTGTCCATTGTACTAGGAATGACTATTGTCACGAGAAGGTCAGAGCCCATTTCTGTCTCTCAGACAGAATTTAGAAACAGTGCTGCCAATGTGGGATTTTTCTCCAACACTCTCACACCCTGACCAGCATCTCACACCCAGATGGAGCTCAGACCTTTCAAAAGTTCTTCCTAGTTTAAGGATTTCAAGTGTCAAGAGGCCAGCCTGGGAGAAAAAATAGGAGGCAAAAAGCACAAAGATATCAGGAACTGTGTAATTGCACCAGGCAGCAGGATGGGCTGCCTCATAGCTATTGACAGGTGTTTGAAAAAGAACATGCAGTTCTTGATATTGAGGCTAATGAGACAGTGTTTCAGAGAAAGTTGAAAAAGCAGGAGGAAGCAGTCCAACTGCGTCCAAGACTGCTAATTCACTGTTATTTTTACTCACTTTGCTCACTTCTTATGCTGTGATTAACCCAAACCCTTCCTACTACATTCTTTTGTTCTGTCTCTTTCAGGTAGCCTTGATATGTTCAACTGTCAGCAAATGCAAAAAGAAAAGAAAAAAGAGACACATTCCAGCCTAATGAAGAGAAGTCTGAGCCTTCTACAACAAACACATTTTCCAGCGGATGAGGCTTTCATGGAGTAATTATTTCAGTTCTCCCCAAGATTACTGATTGCATCACACAGAAAAACTGAGGGAGGGCTGTTTATTTTTCCCATCTATCTATGGTTCTTGTGCAAACTTATACTTGTTACCATGAAAAATGACAAATTTGCCATCTGATCAAAATGTTAACAAGGTAACTGTCAGTGAGATGGATCTCTGACTGTCACTGAAGCCAGAACATGAGGATACATTGATATTTCTCAATACAGCCTCTGCTCCTCCAGCATTCGCTAACAACATTTCCACAGTGAAGGTAATAAATCACCCCGAAGTAACAAGCTATCTAGGATCTCCAGGATATGATAGATTCTTCCTAATGGCACTATCTGCAAGGTAGAAAACAATTGATAATGATCTAAAGAAAGCCCTAATCAACTGTCACTTGCCTTAATGGGGCAGAGGAAGCAAAGATATAGAATCTTGACCACGTGATTCATGCTTTGACAAAATTGAGCTGCTTGGGGAAATCACACATAACAAAGAAATCACAAATGACTTAATATGCTGTAAGGTCACACAAATGGAAAATAAAGTGAGTAACACAGTCCAGGTGCCATAATTGTATTAGATATTGGTAATAACAACATTATCACAACAACTCTATGCTTAAAAATAGCCAAGGAGGATTTTTCCTCAAACACCAGTAAAGACTCTGGCTCCTTTATTATTTTATGTACTTTCCTCCAGTACCTTGATATTTTTTAATCTTGTAAAAAAGATATATTATTTCTGAGTTTTTAATGCAGTGCTTTAACTAATGAAATCATTTTCTTCCTTACTGCAATATGGACAAGAGTGACATCAAAGGAAATACCTGAGAAGAAAAAGAAGCCAGTGTGGAGGTAAAAGGAAACAGAAGAAACCCAATGAAGAAATAAAATAAAAAAATCCAAGAGAGAAAACACAGAAAGATCATAGAATAAGAACACATAGGGGGCTGGGGAGATGGCTCAGTGGAATAAGTACTTCCCTAGCAAGTGCAAGGGTCTGAGTTCAATCCCCAGTTCTGCCAAAAAAAAAAAAAAGAACACATAGACAAAGAAGTACAGCTTCACCCTGCTGAACAGCTGCCTCCTGGCCACACTCATTGAGGTTCACTGATGACACTCAAGAGTGTTGGCCATTCATACAGCCACGATGGAGTCACGACTCCTGTCTCTTGTGGGCTCCACTCTGTGCTCACTTCTTTTGTTTCCAGAGCACTCCACACTCTTCCTTCCCAGAACCTTTGTACTTACCTTTTCTCTATCAAAGATTACTGTCCTTCTTTCCTTCCTTCCTTCTTTCTTTCCTTCCTTCCAGCTTGAATCTTTCCCAAGGACTCTTTCCTTTCTATATTTTTTTTTTCAAATAACTGCTCTTCTCAGTCCTGTGGTCTCCACTGAAGCTTCTGCTCCCATGGCAAGAAGAGCCGTGGCCATCTGGGACATTCTTGTCTTCAAGTGTTTTTCACATTCTCAGTCACAGGGTGGCCGTTAAACACAGTTTAAGTACTGGGTTTTTGTCCTGCCTAGCTTTGAATCTCATTGCTAGAAGTTAGACATATAACCCTACTCAATTGCCCAATATCTGTGGGCCTCAGGTCACTCGTCTGAAAAATGAGGAGGACATCAATGCCTGTGAACGACAGAACTGTGAAGATTAAATGAAGTCATCCAGGTAAAGAGCTTCAGATGGTATCAGGCACACAGAAAGCCATCAAAACTAATTAGCTGCTGCTTTTATACCAAGAACAGGGCTAATTCTGCTTAAGTGAAGGTTTAAATGAATTAATCCATCATACACGGGTATTAGATCAATGAGCCATTTTCTTTATACTTGGATTTTATTTTGCCATTAACAAAAACAATATTGTGTGCCTTCCAGTTTCATATTGCAGGCTGAATAGAAAGAATGGGTATTGGACAACATGTCACTTTAAATACTATCAATAAGTATAACCGCATCCAATTTGAGAAAATGGAATAGCAGAGGCATTGTTCGTTCGGGTATCTCTGGAGCACTTAAAGGTGAAAGGAAAAAAACTGGTTCCATGACTCTCATAACTATAAACAACAAACACGTTGCTAATGATGCTATGCTTTGATTCCCACTTATCAAAATTTAGCTCTTTTTCCATCCTGTAATTAAGTGCTTCCAACTGGTCATGGTGCAGAGACAGAATGATAGAGAGACCATATCATACAATGAAACCAGCTGGTAAAACGGCCAGGTCCCAACCCATGGGGAGCAGCTGACCATCAGTGTGACTCTACTACACTAACCCAACTTTTTTTTTTAAAATTTTTATTTATTTATATGCGTGTGTGTGTGTGTGTGTGTGTGTGTGTGTGTGGCCAGCTCAGCCCACCAGGGGGCGGGGCTGGCTGGCATGTGGTGCTGGGGATTGAACCGCGGTCCCTGTGCTTTGCTAAGCTTGTTCTAAGTAGGTGCTTTAGACCACTGAGCCATCTCACCAGCCCCAACCCAACTTTTTAAAATCTATTTTTTCACAAATTGGTTATTTACTCTTCCTCTTATTAGAACTAGGGAACAACACTGTCCCTTCAAAGATATAAAGGAAGGCAATGTGGGTAACAGTTCTTATTCTTATAAGAATAAGAACCAAGTGAGCCCAGGGAATAGCTCAGTGGTAAAGTGCTTTGCTAGCCTGTGCAAGGCCCTAGGTCCATGCCCATCACCATGAAAGAAAGAAATATATATAAGTTCATCCTACTCTCCCTGTAAGACAAATACTCCTTAAGCTGTACAGTATCTCAGATCCCTTGATCAGAAAGAATCCCTCAGAAAATATATTGATGCGTTCATGTATAACTTCAAGGAGTTAAAGACCCACCAGCCCAATCTGCAGCCATCACATTTCAGAATAATAAACGGGCTCTTTGGAAACTTTAAATCACTGCAAATTTCTTTGTATTATAACCATTTATTTATCAGGTAAACACAATTAAATTAAATAGATTTTTTAAAAAGAAGGAGCTAAAAAATTATAATTTAATACAATGAGCTTGAAAGATCTTTGCTTAGTTATGGTCTAAAGGATATTTGATAAACATGTAATGTAATTTTACTAATTACATGTTAATTTAAATACAGAACAAAATGGACACTGGATAATTTCTGAATAGATAACAAAGTGCCAGATTATCCCCTCAAATATTTGCTGAGGCAAGTTTTCAATCATTTAATAATAATGACATAAAACAGAAGAAAAAAATTAGGAGCTTTTGAGAATTTTCTGTATATTTCCTGCTTTCTTTTTCATTAAATAGTATTTTTTCTCATTTTTCAATGAGTTTCAAATGTAAAGTGTTTATCTTGTTGGCTGTTCAAATTAAAGAGTGCCCACTGTGAGGTGTAGACATGTTCAAAGTGTCAGTCTTTTGGTTGCATTTTTTTGTGGGGAATCCTGGGGACTGAACTCAGGCCCTTGCACTTGCCAGGCAGATGCTTTTGCTGCTGAGCTATCTCCCCAGCCCCAAATGTCAGTCTTTTAAAATCATTGCCAGTAGTAACCTAGAATTATGAAGTCTATGAAAACATATAGGTAAGAAAGATAAAGCAGAACATAGCCAAATAAAAGAGGAGCCACACAGGAGTTACTCACAGAAAAGAAAGTAAAGACACAGCAGTGGCAGGGAAGGGGATAGGCCCACAGCACTGTTTCTGCCGTCCTCCCAGCAGGGCGAGAGAGACGTACCAACAGGAGGAACAGAGGGGGCTATGCAAGAGTCGGGAGGGTCCAACTCTTACCTGGAATGGGAGCACCCTCAAGTCGTCTCTGTCTGAGGGCACCACAGCAACTGGAACAGTGACCAAGAGACAAACAGGGTAAGGGGATGTGAATGGGCCACCAAGGGGCATCCAGAAGGCTGCTGGATGAAGACTGTGGCCTAACTCCCTATCTAGCATTGATCTAAAATCAGTCCCACACTGAGCACTAATCTTATTGTAGACTTGAAAGGGTTACACAGCCCAGATTTGAACTTCGACTGGAAAGTGCCACAGAACTATGAAAAGAAATGGAATTATATTGTTTTTTTCTTGTTTGTTTCATTTCCCTTTTTCTGTTTGTTCTGTTGTTGTTTAGGTTTTTACTTTTATTATTTATTTTGTTTTATTCATCTTTTCTCTCTCTCTTTCTTCAATTGTCTTCTTGTTTTTTGATAGTTTCATGTCAGTGGATATTGTCCCTAATCTTTCTGGTTCACTTTGATATTCTTTTGCTTTCCCTTTTTATTCTTTCTTTTGTCTTCTCCAGTTTCCCAAAACTTGGGTGATCATCCTTTGTCCTTCATCCTTGCTTCTACCATATTTGTCTTCATTTCTCTATATTCCTCTATCCCTCTTAAATCATCACCCACTGGGTAAAAATCACTCTACCAAGGGAAACTCACTGCATACAATTCCTGTACTGTTTGATTTTCTTATATAACTTTAGATCTTGCTCCTGTTGTACCTAAAGGCATAAAATTAATAGTGACCATATTTCATCAATATCTACACCATGATTGATGCTATTTATATTGCTATTTGTATTACTTTTGCCAGGACTTAATACCTGCTTTAAACAGTTCTTCTGCCTTATATGCAAACACTGTAATTTTCTGATGTCATAATCATAACCATAGTCCATTATCAGTGGACAGGGTGTTGGGCCAAATAGATATAAATTCTCATCCCCAATGAATTAGGAAGGTAGGGTCTTGGAACAAACACAAAAGGAAAGAGCCAGCTACATTCAGAAGATATATCTGAGAAACAATCATTTTCTAGAGACTCCTTGATACTAGTGACAAATCTATCTACCATGAGAAAGTGAGAAGTATCAACACAAAACTAATTAAAATTTTAAAACTGGAAAACAATAACATGCAGAAGCAAAATACAACCCCAGATCATTAACCCAACCAGGAAAAAATCAGGGGACAAAAATAGAGGAAATCAGAAGTCAACCACCTAAATATTCTGAAATGGTACAAGTGAAACAACAGATGAATGGAGATATAGAAAATATTGGATCATAAATAATCTTTCAGGTAAAAAAATGTTGGCAATCATAATGAAGAATTTCCTCAACAAATATAGATTAGATACAATTTAAAAATATAGGAGCTCATGAAAATAATGATAATCATGAATGCCCAATATAGAAAAGAAATGGAATCCATGAAGCATATTCAAACAATATTCAGAGATTAAAACTTCCCATGAAATTATACCATCCAAATGAACCAAGGTGAGGACCGAATATCAGATCTATAAGACACAATTGCAGTCAGCAATCACAAAAAGAAAGATTTCTTTAAAATCATAAGGGACCATGAGCAACCAATCCAACGGCTGCAAGATGATGCATAGAAGAACAATATAAGATTAATAAGAGTCAATAAAAAAGCAAGAGACAATGCAAAATATATTAAAATAACCTGTTTATAGAAGTAATTGTAGAAAACATCCCAAGCACTGAAAGAGAATTTGACATACATGTAAGTGAGGCATATGGAATTCCAGTTAGCCAGAACAAAACTAAATCTACACTAAGAAATATAATAATCAAGCATCCAGAAATACAGCACAAGAACAGAGTATTAAATGCTATTAGAGAAAAGAAACAAATCACTTAAAAGCAAAGCCTATCAGCATTAGAGAAGACTTCTCAACACAAACCTTCAAGTCAAAGAGAGATTGAAGTGAATACTATAACTCCATGAATCCTAACAGGATGAATCCACCAATAATTAAGCAAGTAATTGAACAAAGGGGAAAGATAGGGATCCAAGGACAGGAAAATAAAATGGCAAGGACAAGTGAATTATACATCAGTAATAACCCTCAATGTAAGTATTCTCAATTCTCCAATTAAAAAAAAGATTGACAGAATGTATCAAGAAATAAGATCCAGCAAGAGGCAGCATATTTAACTCAAAAGAAATTCCATAGGCTGAAAGTCACAGGTTAATGAACAATACTTTGTGCTATACAAATCTGCAAAAAAAAAAAAAAAAAAAAATTGGGACACCTATTCTATTTATAGATAAAGTGAACTTCAAACCAGGACTAATCAAGAGAGACAAAGAAGATCATTACGTAGTTATTAAAGGAAAACTCCAAGAGGAAGAGATAATAATCATAAATATATATACAAATACTGTTCCACCCAGTTATACCAAGCAAATATTAATGGACATGAAAAATCAAATAAACACTAACACAATTGAAATAGAAGATCACAGTACCTCACTGTTACAAATGGAAAGATCAACTAGATAAAAATATCTACAAAGAAATATCAGATCTGGGCCAGAATGACAGCTCAGCAGACTAAAGCACCTGCTTAGGCAGAGCACAGCAGCTGGGATTCGATCTCCAGCATGCCATGCCAACCCCACCCATGGGGCTTGCTGAGATGGCGATTGAGATTGGGAGTGGTGACATGTGCCTGGAATCCCAGCACTTGGTAGGCTGAAAACAGCAAGATCACTATGAGTCTGATCTACATGGTAAGACCTGTAGACCCTGTCCTAAATACAGGAAAAGGAAATATCAGACCTGAGCCAGACTGGTGAACAAAAGGACTTACTGGATGTCTACAAAGTGTTCCACCCCAAAACATCAGAATGTACATTCTTCTAAGCTACCCCACAAGATAACGCAGAGAACATGCTTAAGTAAACGCAAAGAAATGGAACTCGTTCTATGCATATTATCAAAGCATAGTACAATAAAATTGGAAAGCAATAGCAAAAAGAACCACAAAGACTACATAGATATATGGAAATTAAATATCACTCTCCTGGACAATCAATGGGCCACAACTGAAAATAAAGAAGAAATTAGACAGTTCCTACAATAAAATTAGTAAGACCATACTACATACCAAAATTTCTGAGCTGCAAAGCATTCCTGTGAGGGAAATTTACAGCAGTGTATTTTCATATCAGGAAAACAGAGTGAGCTCAAATATAAAACTTAATGTTGAACCTCAAACTTCTCAAAAAAGAACAATTAAGCCCAATGTTTGTATAAAAGAGGAAATTGTAAAGGGTGAGAACAGAAATTAATGCAATTAATACTAAGAAAATAATATAAAGAATCAATGAGTTCAATCCTCGGTTCCACAAAAAAAAAAAAAAAGAATCAATGAATCCAAAAATTCAGAACTGAGGAAATAGCTCAGCAGTCTAAGAACCTGCATAGCAAATGCAAGGATTGATCCCCAGTACTACATGCCATCCTGGACCCATGTCCCTGGATGCACCATGCTGGACCTGAAATTGGGCATGGTTGTGCACACCTGCAATCCCAGTGTTGGCAAATCTGACAGCAGGGGATCACTATGAGTCTGAACCATGCAGCAAGACTCTGTAACAAATAAAATTATAATGAGTTCATTTTTAAAAGATTAAATAAAATTGACAATCTCCTAGGCAACCTAATAAAAAGGATAAGAAAAAATGCTCAAGTCCATGGAATTAAGAATGAAAAGGGTAAAACCTGGGAAAATCCAGTAGATCAATATCTACTTTGAGAATCTGTGCACAAATAAGTTGGAAATAATAAGAAACGGACACATTCTTTGATACATATGAATTACCACGGAGGATTCAGGAAGATATGAAAAGTCTAAATAACCCAATACCACCACTACTATTCAACATAGTTCTAGAAACAATGGCCAGATCAATTAGATAAGAGAAGGAAATAAAAAGAATAAATATAGGAAAGGAAGAAGTTAAATTATAATTATTTGCAGACAACATGATTTGCTACGTAGAAGACCACAAAAATTCCACCAAAGACTTCTAGATTTAATGAACAAAGTCACTTTCACAGCTAGATGCAAAATCAACACTGAAAAATAAATAGCATTCTTGTACACATGTAACAAATTCACTGAGAGAAAAATTAGGTAAACCGCACCTTTGGCAATAGCATCCTGTATCAGTCAGAATTTAACATAATTGTTAACTAGAATTTAACAATTATGATACAAGGTACAGCTATAACACAAGATGTACAAATGTATAAGAAATTACAAGATTGGCTTATAAGGGTCAGCCAAGAGTTGAATGAGAAAGTGTACAGAGGGTATCTGTACTCTGAGACTGAAGGACTCAGTCCCAAGGTCTGAAGTTCACTGTGGTGTTCTGTGTAAGTCTATCCATCTTCCAATGTGTCTGCCATGGAAGGCTGAAGAATCTGTGATGGAAGATACAGAATCTGCGGAGGAAAGTTGAAGGATCCAAGCTGGATGCCTAAGAGTCTGCACTGGAAGCCAGGAGGTAAAGTCCAAGCTGACTGCTAAGGCCAAAGTTCCTCTGAAGAAGTGGAATGCTGAATCCTTCCTGAACCCCTTTATATACTGTTTTTGTGCTGAGTCATTCTGGGGCCCCACTCCCAGGGTATGGAACTGCCAGGTGATCCAGCCAAGTTGACACAATGTAAGGACCACTACACACCCCCAAAAATGAATGCTTAAGGATGAGTCTAACAAAGGAAGTAAAAGATTATTACATTGGAAAGTACAATACTCTGAAGAAGGAAATGGGAGTGGATATAGAATATGGAAAGATATCTCGTTCTTGGGTAAGAAACACCAACAGTGAAAATGGTCATACTCCAGAAATTATTATAAAAATTTAATGCCATCTCAATCAAAATATCAATAGCATACTTCACAGAAATAGAGAAAACAGTCTTAAAGCAATTCTTGGCAATAAAGACAGGGCAGGGGGCAGATTCCCTGTTTTGAAATTATAGTACAAAACTATGGTGATAAAAGCAGTATGGTACTGGAAAAAAAAAACCAATCTAAGAGTCAGTGGAATAGTTTAGAAGATGCAGAAATAACTCCAAACACACTCATCCCCTTATCTTCAACAAAAGGTTCAAACACCTCTGGAAGAAAGATAGCCTCTTTAGAATTTGGTGCTGGAATAACTGGCTAAAACTAGATCATGTCTCTCACCATACACTAATCTGAAATCAAACTAGATCAAAGATTTAAACATTAAAATAGAAACGCTAAATGTTCTGGAAGAGAATGTAGGTAGAACTGTCGAAAACAGACATGGTGACGATAAAACTGCAATCACATGGGAAGGATTACAAAAAATCAACAACACGGTTTTTATTCTATTAAAAAGCATTTGCACAACAAAATATATTACCAACAGGGTGAAGAGATAACCTACAGAATAGGGAGAAATTTTTGTCAGTTCTTTGAACAGAAGTCTAATATCTAGAATACATAAAAAACTCAAAAAAAATCAGCCCCTGTCCAATACAAAGACCTAAAATGAACGTTGGAAATGGATAGACACTTCTCAGATGAAGAAGTACAAATGGAAAATATATTAAAAAAAAGTTCAACACCACCGATCATTTGGGAGATACAAATTAATATAATGCTGAGATTCCATCTCACTTCAGAAATAAAAGCTGTTATCAAGAAATCAACCCATAACACATGCTTGTGGGTCTGTACTGTAAAAGGAAGCCTTCTCCACTGTTGGTGGGAATGTAGATGGGAGCAACCACGGTGGAAATCAATGTGGAGATTCCTCAAAACACTAGGAGCTTAGGTTCCATTTGACCCAGCTATTCCCCTTCTTGGTATCTTCCCAAAAGAAACAAAAGCATCATACCACACAGCACTAAAGCAGCACTGATGTTTAAAGCAACACAGTTTGTAATAACTAAGTATTGGAAATAGCCCAAATGCCCATCAACCATCACATGGATAAAGACATGTGAGGTTTTTATAGAGTAGAGTACTACTCAACCATAAAAAGCGACAATCTTCAGACATTTCTAGCTAAATGGATGAACCTTGAAACCATACTCGTAAGTGAATTAAATCAGACACACATGTTTAAATATCATATTGTTTCTCTGGCATGAAAAACCAGAAGTGTAAATAAGGATCAAAATATATAATAGGTATTGTGAAATAGGAAGAAAATGAGTAGGGGAATTGGGGGAATGGAAATGAAAGAGTGAAAAAGAAAGTACAGGAAGAAATGAGGGAAAATGGAAATAAAGCTTTTTTAAATAAGGAGGGTAAGAGGAGTTGAAAGGAAGGGAAGGGAATGGAAAAACAAAGCATATTATGTATAGATATAAATTCCCCATCATGAATATGATCACTATGCGTATCTAAAATGTACTGATAAATTTAATTAATTAAAAAAGACAAAACATTTAAAACAGACACCTTAATGTGTTTGGAAATATTGACTTTGCATAGTTCATGCAATTAATTTTAAGAATCATACCACAGAAATGTCCTGTCTCACATCTTTAATTAGGTGGATAAACAAAAATAAGGTATTAATATTTAAGTGCAGAAATGGAGTATAAGCAGATCATTATCACGGACTGTTTTCACTAACAAGTAGAGCAACCAGTAATTAGTTGAGTTTTAAGAAATCTCTGAGGTGGTTATGGGTAAAGAGCTACTGCATTGGAGAAAAAAATCTAGTTTTCTTTTCATTCCACTATGCCTATCAAGGAGATAATTTTTAGTTCCCCACAAAGCAAAATATACATGGAGAAAACTGGCCAGGAGTGTGTGGGATGAACGGAGAGGACAGGCGCTTCAGACAACCTCAGATTTTCTAGACCAACACCAAAATGGGACCACACCAGCAGGAGAAGGACAGATGGCTCAGCAGCTCGTGGTGCTGCCCGAGATGAGCGGCTTCCAACTCCTTGGTTCACTGGCCAACTTTGCTGGGTCAGCCCCGGTCATCTTCTATCACTGAGCATACACGCATTTTCCTTAATGCTGAGCACACACCCCTCAGGCTGATGGGGATTTGCAAACTGGAACAAGGCAAAACCTACCCTGACCTTGGTCATGACTATGCCCCCCAGGGAAAGAGGGGGACAGATTGTACACAGCAAATTACTTGGCTGAAATTATCCTCACTAGAAAAGCACATTTTCATTCTTCCCCAGGTTTTCTGGATCTCTCGCAGATTTCAAGATCCATGTCAGTAAGATGTAAACAGGGATAGATCAGAGCAGGCTTGTGTTGACTCAAAAGAGCTATTTGTGAAGTTTTCAGAGCTATTTGTGAAGTTTGTGAGCTAGTTCTCTAAAAGCCACTGAAACAATAAAATGCTACAAAATAAGTACCTTTTAAAACAAAGCTGATAAAATATCAAAAATTCTTCCCCTCTTAATTATTTTGCTCTATCTTACTGTTGTCTATGCCTTAGGAACATTGTGACCATTTCATCGGTGTGATGGGAATTGTATACAATAGCACGACACTGGCCATCCTTCCTACTCCGTGCCTGGGGATGTCAAGTTTACCACCTACAGTCAGCTGCAGTGGAGCATTTGTGTGACATAGCTGACAAGAATATATATATCGATTATTTTCTTGACCATAGGCTTAAGGAAGTGATGGATAAAACACAATGCAGGTTAAAGTTAGAAGCAGCTTATGTGTATAGTTGCTTTAGAGTTAATAGCACAACACTTGACAAAATGCCCTTTACTATTTTAAAATTATGATCTGATTGAGCAATAAAGTTATTCATGTCACTGACAGGCAAACTGTTATATTTCTTTCTTTCCTGTATTTTAGGGAAGGGTCTACAGGGTGTTCAGGATCTCATTACTAGATCAGACTTGTAGTGATGCTGCTGTTTACAGCCTCCCAAGTGCTGAGATTATAGGTGCACACCACCACTCCCAGACTCAGTGTGCCCTGGGGGCGGGGCTGGCATGTCAGGCCCTGGGATTGAACCCCCGGCCCCTGCACCTGGTTGCAAGTGCTTTATTCTGCTGAGCTATTTGGCCAGTCTTTGTTATATATATTCCTAGCAAGTTACTTTTGCCTTATTTGTCAGCATGCAAAACATCATCAACCAACATTCACGTCTCATTCACACATGTGTTAATGACCTGAGAAACTGTGTCTAACAAACTACACAGGAACCTGGAATGTCAACAGTCATGGCTAAACTCAAGCTGTATGTTGGCCATGAATAGAGGACTTCAACATCAATGAACACATTCTAGAAAAATTTATTATTAGCTATTTAGAATTTATAATAGTGGTATATACTTTATGATTATTCATAAATTGTGTACTATGCATAGTTTTATCAGAAAAATTCATGATAAATTCTATGTGTGTGTGGGGTATGCACCCAACTATGCATATACACAAAATAACCACTGGATAGAAATACAGAACCAAATCTACTTTGCAAAAGATAATCACCCAACTTCGTTAAAAACAACGTTATCATGATTAGACACTAGAGGTGGGATGGTTGGTGGAGTCATTGCTAAAGTTCAACAAAGTCATTTTACATTGGTAAAGTTACTTGTATGAGCCTATAACACAAAGCTATCCCAGCTACTTCCCAAGAACCAAGGCTGCCGAGGAAGTGATAGATTTGAGTGGTTTTTGTTTTTGTTTTTGTTTTTTTTTCTTTTATTTTGCTAAAGGAGTCGTGGTAGAACAAAGGTAAAATGGGTTTTAGGGGACAAGACATAAGAAGGTAATCCCTTGCCAGTTGGCAGTAGACTAGTGAGATATAGCTACTAAGGTTTAGAGGAAGCCGTTAGGCTGAAGTCATTAAAATTAAATTATAAAAGATACCACTTGATGTTTATATCCAAATATCTTAGAAATGTAAGCAGTTTAATTTCAGGGACAAAAGAAAAGAGCCTAAATCAATTATTTCTGTGGTTTTACATTTCAGACAACGTCTGAAAATTATCTTCACCAAAATAAGGGTCTAAGGAACAGAAATATGATGCTAAAATAGATTTATGCTTTCTGAAAAGTGTTTCTTAGTAAATACATTTTCCAGTCTTTTTGTTTTCACCCTCATGTCCTGGGAGAGAGCTCACCAAACAGCCATCAGGATCGCCTGGTTGGATCCGAGGTACATTTATGAAAGTGTTCTGAGGAAGAAGGAGAAGAACCATTGGGCTCAGCCACCGGTGGTAACAGCTCCACCACAACTCAACCTCCACTCCCAACACCGAGGTCTGCTCCTCCTGGGAAGAGGTAGACAGCAGTGCGTCCTCTCCAGAGGGTGTAGTGACCTCAGGAAGAACGATACCCCAGAAATCACCCCAAAGAGCTTCTAGAAAACATATTTTATTAAGCTACTAAGATCTCTGATCTGGTTTGCTGTTGCAAGCTACTGTGTGTACACATAATAGAGCTGAAATATCAGCAGCTGAAGCCTCTTGGATTTTGGTTTAGCGGAGCAGTGTTCTGTTTGATTCTTCGCTTTGCAAGGTCCAGCTTCGTGTCCTAATGCATCGCCCTTCCAAAGCTTTGCCCCTTTGAATGTTGCTGTTTTAGTTTTCAGCCCTGAAATATATATGCCTGGGGTGTCACCAACAGGTGCGGTGTTTTCTTTGACGTCCCTCCCTGAGAGCCTCGGGGCATGAATGAAGGACTTGAGCACTGCTTTGCTTTTGCAAAAGAAATCAGCTTTCTACTGGGAATTGAGAGCTCGAGCTGGTTCCCTGTAGTGACTTCTAAAAGCACACATGCGCTCAGGGTGAGGAAAAGCAGCAGGGAGGTAGGCCTCAGCCAAGGCGCATTCTGTGGTCCTCCTTGCTATTTTCAGAACTCTGACCTTCAGCGAAGCCGATGCTCGGCATTTACTTACAAGGACAGTAAAGTGATGGATCAAGGTAAAAAGATTATTTGGGGAACCAGTTCCCCTGGGCAAGGTCTGATGTGGAGACTCTTAAGAAAGTGTTTTCTCCCTTCACATCCTATAGCGTTGCGGTGGCCTCCTGGGGCTCAATAGTCACATGTAACATTGTTATCAAACAAAGACAGCAGGAAAACCAAGGAACTCCACGTTGTTATGCTATGTGACAGTCTAGATATCTACCCTCAGGGCTGGCCAAGTAGCTCAGTGGATTAAAGCACCTGCAAGCAGGCACAGGGGCAGGAGTTCGATCCCCCAGCCTGCCATGCTGGCCCCACCCCCGTGGTATGCTGAGACTGCGATTGAGACTGGGTGTGGCAGCGCACACCTGTAATCCCAGCTCTTGGGAGATTGTAAACAAGCAGATTACTATAAGTCTAGTAGGGAGACCCTGAATACCCTGTAGACCCTCCCCTAAACTACAAAAGAAAAAAAAAAGAAAGAAAGAAAGAAAGAAAGAAAGAAAGAAAGAAAGAAAGAAAGAAAGAAAAGAAAAAAAAAGATATCTACCCTCCTCCAAGTAATCATGTGGCAAAATAAAAATAGTCACATATGTTCCCAGTCCTCCTAGTGGCCACACATTTATTTCTACCTAGGGTCAAGGACATGATTCATCTAAACATTTGAATTTATATGGTAAGAAGGCATTCCACTTCCACTGTCTGAGGCCAGCTATTTACAGAGCACTTTGCACGTATTATATCACTGTCAGATTCTCCCCACAACCCAGGAAGGTGGGCATTTCTGCATTAATACAGGTCAGGAAAGTAAATATGTATTTATTGAGCACTATTTGTCAGAAATCATGTCGTAGGGTTTCCAGACAATGAAACCCACCATGTCTCCTGACATTGCAAAATTTATGTCTCAGTGAACCTCAGAGAAGTCCATGGCCACACAGTCAGCAAGTCCTTTCTTGTCAGAGGTGGAGGAGGGGCTGAGAGGGAGGAAAGCGGGGAAAAGAGTCAACATAGGGAGAAAAAGGAAGGGAAGAAAAGCAATTGCCCAAAGATGCTCAGAAAATCAGCTAAAGATCTAGAGTCTGAACGGTGCCTTGTTCACGTTATACCTAGTCGGGTCACACAGCTGTGAGGATGGGCCACCACCAGGACCTCAGAGGAAGCTCAGAAAACAGAAAACAACATTTTCCATAGTCACTCTGCTCCTCAGATTCTGAACATCATCTTCATCCAAGAGCTTTCTTCCAACAGCCTGAGAATTGAGGTGAGGATGGGAGAGATTCAGACCACAACTTGCCTTTTAAGTGTTTATACTAATAGTTTTCAAGTAGGGTTGTAATGAGAATGTGAAGAAGGCAGAGCACTTTGGCTGCTGCAGACAGAAATTTGAAAGGAAGGTTGTAAAGCACTCTAGCCCATTCTAACGACAGGTGAAGGTGGCACGAACGAGGTGTCGGTTAGCAATCTCCAAAACTTGAAGCTCCAGGCTGCTTGTCTTCATGCCTGGGCAGTAAAGCCACTGTGTGCAGGGACAGCAGTAGTAAAATACTAGATTAGTTGTGAGGCTTCAACTGACAGGAGCTGGAGAGGTAACAGGGAGCCGAGGCAGGACCTACACATTCCCGAGAACCTAAGGCACCCAAGTGACTGCCCAGGAGTTAAAAATAACCTGGTGCAGAGGGAAACAAGTGCCTCCCAACCTAGCGAAGATCAGCAGGAGACCTTGCCACCACCTGATCGATCGTATTTGGGTCCCTCTCCTCCAGATGTGTTCCTGTCCAAGGTCTCTCCCAGGATTTTATGCAGGAGGCTACTTCTGGGAAGCGAGATGGTTTTATTAGCATGCAGGGGCCAACATTTAGCCTGAAGGAAAGAGACCTTCATCAATAAAATCTTTTTTGATTAAATTCAGTCTTCTCCTGTCTGCTCAGAGCTTGGAAAATAAGCAGGTTATGTTTTCTAACATTTATCCCCCATGTGTTCTCTGAGGATTTCAAGGATTCCCTTAACATGTGAGCAATCTCTAAGAAAGAAAAGTCTTTTTTCATCAAATTTCTGGTTGATGAGTGCCCCACTTGTGATTTGGACCTAGACATGGCTTATACTCGACTTACCTGACAATGTATATATATTCTTGATTAACTAGTTAGCCTCAACGTCTACAAATTGCCTTACATGGCTTATTACCAGGGCCACCTTTTAAAACGACTTTAACCATTTTTTTTAATATGGACTTAAAGTATATCTAATTGTATGGGAAACTGCAACTGGGTGAGTTTCTTGTAATTTTTCAATTGATGTTGGTGTGAAGGGCCAAAGTAAAGGCAAAGCAATCGCACCCCCTGCCACACACTGTTGGAGTCACTTTATTCCCTGCATCATGTGATGATCATGCATTATTTAATAGTGAATATTCTACTCACTGTACAATGCAATATTAGTGAAGAAAATGAAGACTTTTCCTTTCTAAACATCAGCTCCACATTGGAAAAGAGCTCATCCGTTCGTGTCTGTGTATTTTCCTTGAGGGTTTTTGGGTGACTATCACTGGAATAGGGCTGGATCGTAGTCTCCAGGCCATAATTATTGGGTTCTCCAAATCTGACCTTTGGGAAGAGTCAGGCTCCTGGCTGCTATCTAGATAACCCTGCAAAGTCATGTATGTTTGTAGGTAGAGATTTTCAGAGGTGGCTGCGCATAGGGTGTGGGAAGGGGCTAAGGGTATGATAGGGGATTGAGGGTGTATGGTACCAAATTAGTCCACTGGCTGGCACTTGTATAGTTCTAGGAATGGCTGAATGGAATTACTGAAGACAGAAAACACACCTTGGATGAGCATGGTACCACCCAAAAGGTTTATAGCCTGTTTTTAGATAAGAGAGAAGAGCAGGTTCGCTGCCGCTGCTGCTGTGGTCTCCTCCCTGCTTTACCATGAACTGTTTCTGCTCAGTGATGCCCCTTTGCAGCACCACCTGCGGCAGATCCAGGTAACTATGGACTGGCTCCACTGCACATTGTGAGCTGAAATAAACCTTTCCTCCTTTAAACTAGGTGTCGGGTACTGTGTCTCAGTGATAAATAAAAGGAACTAAGACACTCCTCACATTTTCTTTGTGTCTTCCATGTACTCCCTCGAATCTCCTTTGTCTTAAGTTGTCCCCACAGCATGGCCTGGAAAGCTGTCTTATCAGACCGCCAGCCATGCTTTGGCACCGGCTAATCAGAATGGCCCTGGACACCAGGCACCAACAGCCTGTCCCACTTTCCAGTTGCACTTTCACAAATATCCACTCAGTCGACCAGTCTCGAAGGTTGTGGTGATAACATAGACCCCCTCCCCAGGATCTGCCTACTTATCCAGATGCCCAAAAGGGGATAAATCATGATAATTCTAGAACTCTTCATACAGGCTTAACAAAACTATTCTCAGATGGAGTGACACTTCTCCCACAAGCTCATATTTCCCTGGGAGTGTGAGCCCCTGACCACAGCCCCGGGCTGGCTGGGCAGCCACAAACAACCCATTTTCATTCTCCTCACCAAAGAAAGCAATAACTCTTGCCCTCTCCCTTAAAGACATTCTGAGAGGCTGGACAGCTAAGCAAGTGAAGACACTGCAGTGAGCTCTGCATACTTCCAATGAAATATACTTTCTAATCCAAAGTCATAATCACTGATAAATGCTTTTTCTTTTTCATAAGGGTTAAAACATTTTTAATACTTACATTCTGTGGTACTTATTAAGAACATACTAATTCTTCATGGGTTCATAAGCACATAAATAACGGAATAATTTGCAGCAACTATGCAGTAATGAATGTAAAATCCTAATGAGAAGACACACATTGGCTGGGAATGTGTGTTGTTCTTTTCTTTTTTTCCCTTTCTTTTGTCAAAAATACTGTATTGAATTTTCTCGGAGGACTTATTAGTGCTGTTTAATATTATCCTTCTCTTTCATGTGAAAACTTTCATTAGAATCCCAGGCAAAGCTTTAGGCTTTCAATGAGGAGGTTATTAAAAAATAATTAATATCTAAATGGTGCTCAGAATACCACATTACAGCTAATCGCCAGTGCTAGCACAGGGCACAAAGATGTAGATGATATTAAATACCAGGGAGCCCAGCCTGATCTATCAGTAATTTCATTATTTTCTATGATAAAATTAACTTCTTAGCGATGGTAAAGACTGCAGGGTCCCGGAGGCCTCATGTGGTTAGAGCAGATGGGTTCCTTGTGGGGTTTCCTTCAGGGAGTGGCATGCGGCCTTACAGCGATCTCCACTGCTGCTTCTCTCCTTCGTATGCTTGTCACGTTAGAATGGCTGTAGGTGGTGCTTTGCACAGAATTCTGGGATGCTTCGTTTGATTGCCTAGGGGCGCAATGGAGCAGAAAAAGGTGGCCCAGGAACCTTCTGGACTCCACCGCGGGAGGGGCTGGAGAAGACGCTGGCCCTAGGGTGCCTGGACATCCACGTCGCCTCCGTGACTTTCCTTGGAGGAAGTTCTAAAGCACATTTGTTTGGTTTACAAGGCAAAATTCATACACAGAATGAGAACCAATTGAATCATTATCTTTTATTACTCTGAAGTCAGCCAAATAAATTGTTGCATCTTTATAGTCTAAATCAGAACTTCTGGAGTACAGTGTTTCAAACACACTGATGCAGAGCTGCTCTGAAAAAAAGGAGAAAAGAAAGGAAGGAGGGAAGGATGGGAGACGGAGGGGGCAGTGGGGGAACACAGCAATAAAACATCACAGCTCAAAGCACTTTTGAAAATGTTTATTGTACTTACTGGGAATTTCATGAACAATGTTAAGGTCTGAGGATTTCTGCAGTTAATAATTACATTTAGAGGGCTGGCCAAATAGCTCAGGGGATTAAAGCACTTGTTTTGGCAGACTCAGAGACCGGGAGTTGGATTCCAGGGCCTGCTGTGCTGGTCCCGCCCCTGGGGACCACTGAGCTGGTGATTGAGACTGGGCATGGTGGTGCGCGCCTGTAATCCCAGCACTTCGGAGGCTGTAAACAGGAGGTTCACTATGAGTCCAATCTATGCAGTGAGACCCTGTAGACCCTGTCCTAAAATACAAAACAAAACCAAATGAAAAAACCAGAATCACATTTCCCCTTTGGTCATTTTTCAGTGCTATTTACAGTAGGATTCCCTTCTTTTTTCCTACCTGTCTTGCTCTGTTATCATTCCAGAGTCTGAAGCAAGCACTTTAGGAAGCTGATCGGTACCCATTCCCTGCATAAGTGTCTGCCAACGATTTTGATGTAATTATACAAAAGTGCAGTCAGCATTTACACAGTGTAAGGGAAAAACAAGGCTGATGTACTTTTCAAGGTTAGCTTCCTAAATTGGTAGCACATTCATTAGTCCCTCCAAGGACTGAAAATCTGTGTCCTAAAGAGTATGAATGAATCCTTCTGGTTGCTCAACAGAGGCCAAAAGTGAGCTCCAGTAGGTGAAATGTAGAAATAATCCAGACAAAATATGAGTCAGGCATGGACCCCTGCTCAAGGAGGCTACCATGACAGTCACCGCCAACAGATACAAGAGAGATATGCACTATGGAAAACAAAGAGGTCTGCAATGGGGAAGAGGAAGAAGAGTACCAGGTTAACCTGTGCAGGTTAAGCAGGGATCTAGTAAGAAAGATTTTCATGGGGGGATGAAGAGGACTGGTGAGTAAGACAGTTAAGAAGCGTTAAGGCTACAAATGTGAGGAGAAGGGCCCCACTCACTCATCCACCCCCCAGATCACAGACAAAGCAACAGGGCAATAAATTTGACATTATACACATCTTAGAACATTGCTTTGGGCTGAGAAACCACTGTACCACCCTCCACATTTTGCCAGAGTGCAGGTCTAGCCCGAGCCTCTGTGTTCTTCTATGGGATTTCTACATACTTACGTCTCTTTGATGGTGCCCACATAGGGACATGAACTTGAGCCCCTGCCTGATCAAAGGATCCTCAAAAGTGGAAGCCATGCTTATCTTGTGAGCAAAAATCATTTTACAGGACCCTGAGGAATGACCATTTCAAGAAGCCTTATGGGAGAGGTGCTTGGAGGGGCTGCTGAATTTAGACAAATGCTACAATGCAAGTTTTCGAAATTCTATTGTCTCTGAAGTCAAAAGACAAAACTACGCTTAAAAGCTCCATATGCCACTTGACAATAATGTGATGTGAAATGTTGGGCTGATCCAAAATTTGACTTAAGCCAACCATGGCTTCTGGTATCCCAAAGTTACCAAGAGGCTCTAGAAATGCTAAATAAGGAGCTTGTTGTGCGCATGTTGAAGTACAGTGAAAAAGATGGAACTAAAGATTTTTGCATTGTCAGAAGAGAGGCAGCTGGCCACACATGCAGTGGTGTTTGTGTACAATAAAGTCAGCTTTGAACCTTGTAAGCAAGCTGACAAATTGCCCTCTGGAGTCTAATTTCCAACCCAAACACCACTTTGCCACAGTGCCTCGTCTCCTGTCTCTCCTGCTTAATGGCTCCCCACACCAGGAAGGGCAGTCCATGTGATTAAAATAACCATTGACAACATAGTTCAGTAATTAACCACCTTCTTTTTAAGATATAATTATGGTCAGCAAGATTTATGGGCCCTTTTGGTCATTAACAATCTACTTAACAACTGGAAACTTAAAGTCATTGCTTTCCTGAGCCTTCGTGTAAAAAAAGGTAAAGGGGCAGATTATATGCAGTCAGAGTTAAAACCTGGAAGATTAACCCAGAATGGGAAAAGTAAGATTACAAGATAGTTTAACCATCACCCTAGAGAGTAATACAGACCCAAGAGGAAATGGGACAATGTTAATGCTAGAGATTGTGTTCAATCACTATTTTAAGGAGAAACACTGTTCATGAATGCCTTAAGCCATGGCAATATAGCTTAGGTAGAGATGAGAATTCCATAAACATCAAACCAAGACTAAAATTAAGATTTCAAAACAGAATGCATAACCATCATCATAAAAGTATTATCTAATACCAAATTTACGAAAGAAATTCTTATTTGGTTATGTTCAGGCAGCCTAAAATATTGACCCCTGCAAAGCTGATCTAATGCCACAGAAAAATAGATAAGGAAGCATTTAAATGACTCTTAACATTGTATGCAAAAATATTAAGCCACATATTCAGTCATCTATAATGCACTGTATTTTAAAACTGTATTTGTGAAATTCATAATTACATAGTTGTGCTGGTCAGTCATCAACATTGTCATTATGCGGTCACCATTTGCCTCAACCTTCTACCCAACCAAAACTTATTTTTGGTCCATTTGCTTTACGTGAAGCTGGCGGACCATCCAAAGGGAAGGGCAGCAAATTCTCCCAGCGGCCTGCTTTCTAGTGATGCAGAGATTCCACCTCAGGTGTGAAGGTGGAAGCTAGTGGCACAGCCCAGGCCCAGTCCAGATCTAGCCAATGAAGGGCACAGTGGTAGAATAAAAGAGAAGTGCCTCTTCATTCCAGCTACAAGTTCTAAGTGGTTGGCCAGGGCTCCTTCCAATCAAGAAAAAAAAAACATCAGACAAGATAAATGAGAGTGGGGAGAGAAACTGGGTTAGTATGTTCTAATCTGGAATAAATATCCCTGTGATTGATCCTGCAGGGCATCTCCTGCTAATGGAGAAATGGGGGAACATCTCATGAGTGGAAGATTGGGATTGCTGCCAGAAGGATAGAAAAATCACCAATTTTCTGAACAGTGCTTATACAAAGGCTCTATCTGCCTTTGTAAAAATATAAAAGGCAAACAAGAGAGAAGAACAATGCAGGTTCTATTGATTCAAGTTCAAAGGAGCATGAAAAGTTACTTGTGAGAGACTTTTCAACTCTTTTCCTCCCCTCCCTGGCGGTTCATTAGGTACGTGTGTGTCCACCACCTGTGTTCGGCCTCAGAAGAATTCGCAGCCTAATTCCTGAGGAGGAAGGGGAACTAGGCATTGACGCAAACAGCTTTAATCCCAAACATTATCACTAAAAAACTAGAAATAGAGTGTATTGAACACAGTAAAAGACTACCATGATCAATTAACATTCTAGAGAGGCAGCTTATTACACAAGTCAAGAGCATAGATCCTAAAGACCCCTGACACTTGGATTCTGGCCCTATTGTCAGGAGGGCAAGCCATGTGACTTCAATTAGCCACATAGAAAATGATAAAAGTAATAATTATTTTCGGGGGTTATTATGAGCATAAATAACCAACAGAGATAAAATAACATTAATAATGTCTAACATTAACCTTGTTACCAGCAGGGCAAGTCACTGTTGCTAACTAGCATGGCAGAATAGAATAGACCGGTCCTTTGGTCATCGAACTGTCTGTCTTCTAGAATCCATTCCTCAACTCAAGTGAATAACTCACAGACAACTACCCTGCTTTGAAGTCAAGACTGGAGGGCAAAGCCGAACAAGTCTGATCTATAAAGTTCTTACGTAACTGACAATATGAATTTAGTAGAATTAACCTCCAAAATGCAACATTTTGTGATCATGGTATCATAACATCTTTGGACTTCAAAAGGCCAAAAACTCTTTCAGTGACTCCCAGTTTTAGGACCCTGTAACATGATCACAACTGGTACAAGATTGACTTAAAACAATCATTGGGCCTTTTGCAGTCTTCCCAGATGCTGATAACATCCAGCCGCACACCTATGACCTTCAGTGAGAGTGAGTAAAGGATCAGAAGGAGGCTGGTTCCACCCCCAGAGTCACCAGCCGGCTCCACATATAGAAAGTTTCGCTCTGTCAGTAACAAGCAAGGGAACGCTTCCCAACCAGGCTCCTAATGAGAACAGCCTTGTGAACCTGACTGCACTAGGGCTCCGTTAATTACGCATGGAGCTAGAAGCAGGGCAGCAGACTCAACTGGGGGCAATTTTGCCCCACAGATGACATTTGAAAAGGCCACTGGACACTTGCCACAGAATGGTGAGGGGTGTTTCTGGCATCTAGTGATTAGAGATGCTGATAAGCATCTTATTGCACACTGGCATCACACACACGCACACACACACACGTGCACACACACACACACACACACACACGTGCACAAAGAAGAAAGACCCTCAGAATTTCCTGCTCTAAATTGTCAATAGGGCCAGGTTGAGAAACCTTGTAGATCCTTCCCTAAAACATAAAAAAAATTAATGAGAAAGAAATACCAATAAGACAGTTCCAAAACAGGTTAGTAGGACACTTACAATAATTAATACATTGCACTTTGTTGTCTTCATAGTAGTTATTCAGAGTGCAACATGCAAATGTGATCTCTTGTCTAAACACTATTAGTGTCAATCTTTCTTCTCACTGAACTAAGAGAAAGTAGCTATATATCTATCCTAATTTCACTACAAAATGTCCTTCATTTATACCCCCCTTTATTGTTTTGTTTTGTCAGAGATGGGTATTTCACTGCCATTCAAATATTGTAGGTGTGTGAATTCAGCAAAATAATCAAATATAGTCCAATAGACCATAATAGTAGTGGTTTATCTGTGGAACTGGCAATGTCAGAAGTTGTTGACTTGAGTCTTTTACAGCTCAGGGTATTAATATGGCTTTACTTTTTTTTTTTTTGGCAGAACTGGGGATTGAACTCAGGCCCTTGTGCTTGCCAGGGAGGCGCTGATTCCACTGAGCCATCTCCCCAGCTGACTTTACCTTTTATACCTCATGTTTATACTTTTCTGCTGAATGCTAAATTTCTGTGTAAAAATATGTGATTGTTTTTTTCAGATTCTATAGGGATTTAAAGTTTAGATTATCAATGAGTGATGGACAATACCTGCTCCATGTTATGTCTAAGGCGTTTGATATTCAGACAGATAATGATGATAAGCTTACCGTCTCTTTTAAGAAGTGTCACTTCGTTTTATTTTCTTGAAATGTGTGATGCAATCTGAGAGCTTTTCATCGCTTGTTTATTGATACTCCATGTTGGCTTGCCCCCAATACAGTGAGCTTCGCGAAGACAGGGCTCAAGAGCCTTGACCTCTGCTGCACCCAAGCCTAGTGCCTGGCACGAAGGACGCGGCCGGTGCACCCACGGAGTTTTTGTTTGGACAGAATACTGCATAGGTATGCAAATGAGCTCCAAATGTAAAAGACATCATCTACAGAAAATAGGTGTTAACTGTCACTCGCAAGAGTTTCACAGAATTTCCAAATTAAACTCTAAATTGTACCTTTTACTTAATTGAGATTAATCCCACCCAAGAAAAATCATCAGAATAATAGAGAAGTGGTTAATGTTCATCAACTACCAAAATAACTAAAATTAAATGAGAAATTCCGTAGTATAAATCTTAATCTTTTCATGAGCACCAATTTAAAGTTCAGCCTATACTTTCAAGTCACTCACAAGAGACAGTGAAATAATGAAAGTATAATCAAGCATTTTTAATGATCCTTAATATCTCAATAGGTAACTAGAGAGAAGATCTCACAGTGTTTCAAATATGGCCCAACAATGTAGACCAGTATGCTATGAAAAGAAATTGTAATCTTATTTTCCTGTTATAGGGTTTGTTACTATGAAAAACTGTTGAAAGATTTAATATTCACAGGCATTATCTGAAATACTGAGCATGGCACCCATTCCAGAAATGTGTCACCCTCACAGGGTAACATTGCCTTTCCTGACCATGGGAGCTCTAAACACATGGCAACCATGAATAAAATGAGCGAGATGACATTGACGATGGTTGGGAAGGCAGGTGTGCAGGAGCACGCTCAGGCCCGCAGAGGCAGGAGCCGAGGAAAGCCGTGCTGAAGCACCACGCATAGTTCCTTGTCTTCTTGCCTTCTTCCTACACTTTAGTTCTGGATTTCCCCTTAGTTGCATCCAGAAAACTGTGTTCCAAATTTCACTTTCTTGAAATATCTGTCATTTTATTTATGCTCAGAGATACACATAATTCCCCAGAACTTTCTGCAGTGATGGAAATAATTGAATTCTGCACTAGCTAAGGCTTCCACATTAAAGGAATTGAATGCTCAATGTAATTTAATTTCAGTTGATTTAACTTTAAATTGCCAGGTATGGTTATTAGCTACCATGAGGCACAGCATGGAAATTTTTATTCTTCTAGGAAACTCCTGCTCATCCTTCAAAGCCCAGCTCCAATTCCCCATCCTTCAGCATCCCTTTCCTATTCCTGTTCTCTGTATAGCTTGTTGCATGCACACTGCTTGCACCCACTTATAATAGTCCATTATAATTATTTCAGAGAAAAGATAATTGGTCCTTGTTTCTAGACTGACAATACCTCAAGGGTAATGACTCTGCCTGGCTTACGTCTGAACCGTTAGTTCAGAGCCCGACCCATGAGAATAGATTGACAAATGTTTGCCAGATGCTCAAATGAAATAGCAAAGCCATCTTTAGTTGTGAACAAATATAAGAATGGCTTCCCAGGAAAGTCCTTCTCTGGGGAAGGTCTTAGTGCCTTTATCAAGAAGGTGAAAGCTAGATATGGACCTTCAGCTTGGTTGCTACACAGGTTCTTTTTTCTTTTTTACATGTGGTTAGTACAGGGTCTACAGGGTCTCACTACACAGATCAGACTCATAGTGAGCCTTCTGTTTTCAGCCTTCCAAGCGCTGGGATTACAGGTGTGCGCCACCACGCCCAGTCTCAATTACTGTCTCGGTGTGCCCCAGGGGCAGGGCCAGCACGGCAGGCCGGGAATCTAACCCTGTCCCTCCATCTGCCTAAGCAGGCGCTTTAATCCACTGAGCTCTCTGGCCGGCCCCACACAGGTTCTTTTCATGGAAACAGTTTTGCAGTGTCTAAATAGACTTTGTGCCTCTCCAGGAATGATTATCGGATCTGGCAGCTCTAGATCCACATTCAGGCGTGGCAGCAAGGAGCGAGAGCGGACTGTGCAGGTACAGACTTTAGGTAATAAATATTACTCAGCAAACTTCTCTGTCTTCCTCTTAACTTTGATTATTTTTGGTCTTTTTCTCTCTTCTGCACCCACCTGACCTTACAACCCGAGACACTGAATGAGGGGCCAAGAAGCTCCACTTCAGACATCGATGTCTCATTTAAGATGGCAAGCTGATAATGCTAGCCATAACAGTGAGAGCCTCACCGTTGCTGCTAGCACTCACGGAGGATTGCGCGGCAGGAGTTCCACTGGACAATGAATACATTCTACCACATGGACTCTTCTATTTCATTCAAAATAGTACTCACCTTACCGAAGCAGTAAGAAGAGTACCAGGACCATGAGGACTAAAACAGAATCACCGGAAGCTCTGCTCACTGGTCTGCCACTTCCCTTTGTGAAGCCGTACCCTTCCTCACCGTTCCGGTTCCTCCCAGCCTGCGTTGGAGCCCACGTATGATCCCCCGTGGGATCCAGGGAAAGTGCCACACCTTGCCTGCATCTTGCTCCTTTCCTGGCCGTGAGCTGCAGAAATAAGAGCTGGGATTATCTCCAGATGCACACAAGGTGATGCTGGTAAAGCCTGGCAATTCTTCCAGTCACTTGCACAAATGGAAAACTGAACTCACCGAGCAGGTGGAAGGCGTCCGTAGGAGGCTGGCACTTTTGGGGTAGGGAGATGGGGAATAGTTTAAACATTTAAAGGAAGCAGAAGACTGGTTTTTGTTAGCACTCAGCCTCGGGCACCAGAAAACGCTTGTAGAAAACAAGTATCTCAGTGTAACCAAAAACAACATGACTCCTCAAACACTGCTGCTCACTTTGTGCCAACTCCATGACGTCAAAGAGTACATGATAATAGAAAGCTCGCAATTAGCTGCCGTGGCCCTACTTCTCCTCCACACCAGGAATTGGAAAATATTTTCTATAAAAGTCAAGATAGTAAATATTTGAGACTTTAAGAGATACGAACAAAGAAATGAGCATGACTATGTCCCAATTAAACTTCATTTACAAAACCAAGCTTAGTCCCAGGCACAGTTTACCAAGCCCACATTAGCCACCATGCAGGCAGAGTGACGGCTCAGCTGAGACACCCCACTCCCTGTCCATAATCTTCTGGCATCATCACAAGGACAAGACAAGATGCTTCCCACTGGACTATTTCTTCATGTAGCTCAAACCCTTAAGGTAGAGGCCTAGACCACAAGAGGGTGTTAGACAACATCTTATTGGGTGGTGCCTACTGCAGGCTAATCCCACAGGGCATGAGGCCACTGAGCCTTTGCCTTGGTCCAGTAGACTGTTCTTCCCAGCAGGTGGGCAGCCTGTCAAAGAAGATGAGGCAACATGGCCTTTTAACTGAAAGGAAATATTCCTTTGAGTAAATCAAAGGAACACATGACAGGCCCACTGTATCCAAGAAACTGACAGTGAGGACGCTTATGTTTATGCTTTCAGACATAACACATGGCTCTGCTGCCTGTATGCCCTCTTTGTTCTCCAGCTGAACCCTGGAACCCCAAGAAATGGAGATGACCCTTTACTCTGGACCAAGATTGCAGTGGCTTCTAGTTTGGGCTGTCCGGCTTGGCTTCTGCAAGATCCTTTCTTGATAGAACATTCTCAGAAGCAGCTGTCTTTCAAGTGCGTGACCGACACAATGCGAAGAAGCAAGGGTGTGTGTACTGTCGGTCTAGTAATGTCACTTCTCGCTGTTCTGATGCTTTTGGATCTGGTCTCATTTAGCACCGCTTTCCTTCCTAGGACCAAGTCTGCTCATTTCTAAATTGCTGTTTAAACTTTAATGTACTAACAGTGTTACTGTCATCTCTACTCTTCACTGTTTTGCTTTCTGAGCGATACAATGTTGAATAGGAATGAGCACAGCATGTGAAAAGACTCCCGCTGTGAGGCCTGATGGACAGAGACTGAAGCTCCTATGGCTCCTCCTCCCTGTCAGAGCTGGGGCAAACAGTGCCCTCCTCTGGGCTGGACTTGCTCCAGCTGCAAAATACGGGTAGAGGAGGAAATCCCAGGACAGTGTTGCGAGGCTGAAATGGAGGGGAAGAGGGAAGATTCCTCTTCTAATTTAGTAATAAAAATCCAGATAATACCAATTAAACACTGAACACAGGCTGAAATAGATATCTCCCCAAGGAAGCTGTACAAACAGCAAATGTCATGTGAAGAAATGCTCAGCAGCATCAGCCATCAAGGGTGACTGACCAAAGTTACAGTGCTTTATGCCCACTGGGGGGACCACAGTCAGGTAGGAAATGCTCCTAATGAGGGCCTGGAGAAATTGGAACGGTCATCCACTGCTGGGGGAAATGTAGAATGGTTCAGCTGCCTTGGAAAGTAGTCTATCCGGACCAGAGAGAGAGAGAGAGAGAGAGAGAGAGAGAGAGAGAGAGAGAGAGGTGGAGTTACCGTGTGACCCAGCCATTACACTCCTCACTATACATCCAAGAGAAATGAAATCGTATGACCACACAGGCATTCATAAATGAAGTGGCATTCCTGAGCGCACTGTCCCTGAGAGGCAAACTATGGAACTCAAATTTCCATTAAATAATGAACAGATAAACAAAATGTGCTAGTCATACAATGGAATGCTATTTTGTAATAAAAAGAAATGCTTCTGTCTGTCAAAGGAAACTATTAAAAAAGAAATGGCAGTCTCCAGACAGAAAATATGTACTCTATATCAAATAGGGGGTTAATATTCAAATAAGGCAAGTAAATAGCAAATTAATCATCTAAATTTGCAAAATGTACAAAGGACCTGAGCAGACATTTTTTGAAGAAGGAATACAGGCATTTAACGCACTTATGATCAGATGCTCTCTATCAGCAGGCATGAGGGAGAAGCAAATCAGAACCACGAAGTATCCCCTCACGCTTTTTAGAATGGCTGTTACCTGAAAGGCAAAAGACAAACGTCAATGCAGGAACAATGTTGCTGGTGGGAATGTAAATTAGTGCAGCTGTCATATAAAAACAAGGCGAAGGTTCCTCTAAAATTTAAAAATACAACTATCGTATGATCCACCAATCTGACCTTTGGGTATGTAACCAAAGAAAATAGTATAACTATTTCAAGAAGATATCTGCACTTCCATGTTCACTCTCAAATTATTTATAATAGCCAA
>NW_004524619.1:13377604-13402852 GCF_000260255.1 Octodon degus
TTAAAAGAAGTACATTCTATCATTTACAACAGCACAGATCAACCTGGAGGTCATTGTTACAAAAAGTGAAATAAGAAGGCAGACACAGAAAAAAAAAAAAGTACTGCATGATTCACTTAGACCTAGAAGCTAAAACCTTGTAGGAACTGAGAGCGGTATGGTGGTTCCTAGCAGCTGGGGAAATGGAAGAAGGGTGGACAATGGGTAAAGGCTCTCTGTTGTAAGACAAATACATTCTGGAGATCCCAGGTACAGAATGCTGACGACAGTTAATTATTTCTTGTGTACCTGAAACTTTCCAAAAGAGTAGGTCTTAAGTGTCCTTAGCCTAAGAAGAGAGTAAGTATGTGATGTTTACTGGCTTCTATGGCAATCATTCCCAATGCAACATGTATCAAAGAATCACCTTGGACATCTTTGTGCATCATCTTCTCAGCCATTTCTTAATAAAATCCCAAAACAAATGAAGTGCTGATAGATACTACAATATGTCATTCATGAAAACTGAAAAGTACTGTGCCAAAGACGTATAGTCTAAAAGGACCACATAACACACGATGCCTTTCACACGAAATGTGCAAACAGGTGTGTCTCTAGAGACAGAAAGTAGGTAAGAGATTGCCAAGGGCTAGTGGATCAAGGGCCTGGGAATGACAGATCCTGGCGCAGAATTGTTTTTAGAGAGATGAACTTGTTCTGGACTTAATGCCGCTTGTGACACCGACCTGTGAACACATCTGAAACCACAGAACTGTGCACTTCAACCAGGGGAACCATTTGAGATTTTAATTGAATTTGAATTAAGTTGTTATTAACAAATATAAAAAGTTCCTATACTAGCGCCTTACACAATGTAGGAACTAAAAAATAATGGCCAGTATTACCATCAATCCACCCCAACACCACCTCTTATTTTAATTTTTAAAATGCAGCCAGTATTCTGGAGCTTGTTTAATTTTGCTGTCCTGATAATGGAAACACTCATTCTCGAATCTCATCACTGTGTAGTGTTACAGTGCTGCTACCAGGTCCTCAGTCTATTTTTGTTTTCATTGGGGGAGGAATTGCACAGCTTTGTCCCCTCAGATTCTGGTGATGTCTAGGAAAAGACACCTCTGGGAGACGTGGGAAAGCCAGTAACAAGTCTGGGCAGGGTGAGGCATGGCCTTTAGAATCACCATGAACAGTAATCAGAAAGCACAAATGGGGAAAGATGTGATTTCCTGATGAATCCAGGAAGAAGGCAGCTCAGCTAAGTGCATGGTTTGTGAACCCTAGTGATAAGTTCTAGAATCCACACAGTCAGAGAACAAAGTGTCTTAGAAGCACAGGCCGGGGCCTCTGGACTTGCCCAACTTAGGAATGGATCACTTTTAATTCAAGGGACAATTATGTATGTAAATGGAGGGGACTGGTAAGTTGGGAAGGACTGAAGATGGGAACAGAAAAGAAGTGGAGACTGCTTCCTTATCATGGAGGCCGTAGGATGAACAATCTCCATGCCTAGCCAAGTTCAAAAAGACAACCAGAAAATGAAGTGAAATACCAAGAAGAATTCATTGCTGTGCTCTTTTTTAAATTTTGTTTTGTTTTTGTATTTTAGGGAAGGGTCGACAGGATGTTCAGGGTCTCACCACTAGGTCAGACTCCTAGTGATCTACCTGTTTACAGCCTCTCAAGAGCTGGGATTACAGGTGTGCGCCACCACGCCCAGTTTCAGTGTGCCCTGGGGGTGGGGCTGGCACGGCAGGCCCCGGGATTGAACCCCAGGCCCCTGCACCTGCTTGCAGGTACTTTAATCTGCTGAGCTATTTGGCTGTCCCTTATTTCTATGTTCTTAATAGGAAATCAAGTACAAACCTGTGCTTTAAATTCCAAACAAGCAATGAATAAGAAAAAGAAATGAGGGAAGGAATGTAAGGAGAAAAAGAGGGGACAGGAAGCAACAGATGATCTCAGTGTAAAGTGGATTGCACCAAAATCTTCCACCCAAACCTTCAGAATATTGGGGAAAGAGTCTGCGTTGACAAAACTATGTGATTTCTCAAACACTGAAGACAAAAGCAGACAGAGGGCTCTATTGGGAAGCACTGGAGAAGTCCTGAAAACTCTTGGAAAGTCAAAAACCAGAACTTCTTCCTGCTTTGAGGGCTGCTTGGTTACAAAATTTGATCGAACCTGGAAACAGCACTGTAACACTACACAGGGATGAGATTCGAGAATGAGGTGGGCCTGACCCGAGTTTGCTAATCTCGGACTGTCCGGATCGCACTGGTCTCACTCAGTAAGGACAGGGGCAGAAAGGTGGAGGCAATTTATGGAGATAAGGGCTATGTTCCACTACCAGATGCATAAAGTTTCAGTGACTGATCTCAACTTGAACATCTGGATTAATCTAATATGACTTTTAAGCAGTCTTTTATAGGTTCTGAGATAAGACACAAAATTTTAGTTAAATATCAATACCAGTACACAGATTGTTTAAGATTCCATGAATCTTCAGAAATTTTGGATTCAAAATTTTCTTTTGGATATGAAGCCACAGTCTGCTTCATCTTGCACTTAAAAAGTAGCCATAAAAAGCATGTTTAACAAGGAAAATTGAGGACTAGGGAGCTAGCTCAGTGGTCTAAGGGCCTGGCTGGCAAATGCAAGGACCCAAGTTCGATTTCTAGTACTACAAGCCATGCCAGCCAATGAAACCATGCATGGTGGTGCACACCTGTAATCCCAGCACTGGGCTGAGACAGGTGGATCACTAGGAGTCTGAGCTGCATAGCGAGACCCTATAGCCAATAAATAAATAAGTAAGAAAAATTTAAAGATTGAAAAACCAAAGTATATAACTTCCTCCATTGATAGAAGGGACAATAAATGTCACTTCTCGTAATTTACAAACTCTTTAGCAATGTAAAAAGATGGATGATAACAATTTTCAGTATCTTGATGTTACACAGTCATCAAACACTGAAAATCAACCAAATTCACAGACTTAGAAGTGTAAATAACAATTTTTCAAGCTAGTAAGTTATCTGGAAGCTACCGATAGACTATGCAACAGACTTAATTAAAAAGTGAGAGATTCAGGTGTCAGGTGTGTTTGATTATTTGTCCATAATGAAACGCACTGGCCCAAGTCCAGTAGAAATTTCCTCTTCAAAAGGCTCCCCTCTTCCTTGCAGACTCCGGTACTCTGGGTCTCCAACATGTGCTCCGGGAGGCTAACTGAACAACGCATTGGAGTGTCAGAAGCTCGAGCTTGCATAAACTCAGGGAGTCGCAGGATACAGAGAAAATGCCTTGATTAAGAGTGGAGTATGTGGATGCAACTTTTTGCTCAAAACCATTCTTAACAATTTCCTTTAAAAACATTCTTCTCTCTGCCATGCTGGGGCTTCTGAACCTGGGGGCTTATAGAAAAAATACCTTAAAATCAAATGAGAATTTCTAAGGCTTCTATGTGTATACTTAAAAATAGTTTTTCCAGATAGGGAGTTGTTGGGATTTTTGGCAGGGATCACAAATGTGACTGTAACTCAAATAGAGTAAAACCACAGCACATGGGGCAGCTAAAGATTAGAAACACTGACGTTTATTTAGTGAAGCTCTATGAGATGAGCTGAGTTCACAGAACTTCCTGTAAGTCAGTTCTTAGAAATCCAGTCACTGAATGGTGAAACTTTAGCTATGTTTCAATTGCCTAAAAACCTTCTCTGGCCTATTGTCTGCATATCTTTCTGACTTTTTAAATAATATATCCATCCCCAAAATTCACAAAGTAATAGGATCGCTCTTAGCACAATCTCTCCTCATTTAGAAAAAATACCACTATTATTGTCAGTTTGAAAACTGTAAATAGCATTGAAGTGTATGCCAAGTTAGTGGAAATGCCTAAGTTTTGAAATAGTAGGGAGCTCACATTCCATCTGGTGTGTTTTCATTTTATCTGCTATTCTCTGTGAATTTTAAAAGTCAACTGCAGAGTCAATATCCTTTCTGCTATGCTAATGTGGCCTCCCCGTGGAAATCAAAGGGACGGAGTCCTCAGGGCAAATGGTTCTTTCTCAGTTGCACTGCTTAGTGTCATGGGATAACAAAGAATCTGAGCTCAGAGCAGCTTCGAGGTGAGCAAGTCCAGTGCCTCTCAGTTGGAGGAGAGAGAAACTAAGCCCCAGACCGAAGAATGACCACAGTCCCCTTAGCCACCTGGCCAGAACTTCAGTCCCTGTTGGAGGCTTCTCACATGATAGCATTATCACTTGTGTCCCTCCATAGCCCTTAATCAGACAGTCCCACCCCAATTTATTCATAATTTCTACTTTTAGCAAGGTTACTATCACTAATTTTTATGCATATATAGCAGGCTAATGCACCAAAGGAATCACCAATGGCCCATTCCTTACTCTCTGGGCCAAAGGAAGTGTATCTCCAACTTAGCAACAGTCTTTAGCACTGACTTGGAGTACGAAGAGCAAAGCCCAGCGTGAGAAATAAATGCTGCATGAGGGATAAGGCTGAAGACCAGTTCCACCTGGTCACCCTAACTAGAAAGCAATGTTCCAAGCTAGAGAAGGGGCAGAACTGAGAGAGCAAGTGAGAGTGAGAGACAGACTGAGAGGGAGAGAGAAAGAGAGAGATGTACTGGGGGAACACGACCCATCCTGCTGCTCAGTATCTGTGCGTTAGATTTTTATTTGCTGGCATAAGAAATTTCCATGGTTTAAAACAACACAAATTCATTATCTTACAGCTCTGAAGGTCAGAAGTCCAAATTGCTATCTAAAAGAGCTTAAAACCAAGACGTCAGCATTTGTTTTTGGAGGATGTAAGGGAAAAATCTGCTTGGTACTTTATTTTTTTAGTTTAGTTTTATATTTTCCAGCTCCTAAAAGCTTCCGCCTTTCCTTGGCTTGTAGAGCAGCAGTGACCTGCTAATACCTTCTCACATGGCAGCACCCTGATTCTAAGGATTTTACTTCCCGTCTACACTTAACGGTTGCTGTGGTTATATCAGGCTTACTTAGATACCCCAGGATAATCTCGCTGTAATTTAAACCCATCTGATTAGCACCTTTAAGGGTACCTTATAGCTCTCTTATGTGCTACGTAACATATTCATGGGTCTTGGAGATTATTGCCTGACCATCTTTGGAAATCTACGATTCACTCTTGGATGTAATGTGCTATAAGTTGCTTTTTCAAATTTGAGAATCTAACAGTAGAGTGAATTTAAATATTCCTCTTCCCATCCAGAATTCCTCCAGAACTTCTGACAGATGGAGCTGGTTTTTGTTTTTGGAGGGGGTTTTGGTGGGCTCAGGATGCCTTCAGGGCAGATCTGGTTTGGCTTGAGGATAAGGGGATCGAACCACAGCATCCTGAGCCCGACTGTTGTGTTTCAGGGGGCACTTAAACACCTGAGCTAATGGGTGTGCCCCCAGAACTTCTGACAGTACAGAGCTTTGCAGAGAGTGAAGAAAGACCGTAGTAGCCAGCTGAGAGTGCTGGGAGGGAGGTGTGTGCAGGAAGAGGGACTAAACCTTCTGCCGTCCTAGGCCTTGGAAAATGGAGAAGAAGAGGCACACTTTGCCATGTCTGTCTTAAAAGTTGCAAAAGGCCTCAGCTTAAGTGCCTTTTGTGTTCTTGTCCCCAGAGGCCATGCCAGGACTGTGGACACCTCCAGAGATCTAGGAAGTGAAACATAATCAGCCCCCAAAGGTGTTGGCCTTTGTTATGGTATCAGAATGGACAGCGATGTGCACAAGGATCAGGCAGGTGGGATTACTTGGATTCCAGATACCAGAAAGCACGAAGGAGAACTGCTTCAGCCCTGTGCACCCTACACGACGCTTTGCTCATAAGGGATGACAAACTGACAGGTCGCAAACCAGGCTGGAACTGAACTATATAGGCCTGACCTGAAGGAACCAATACTGAGTTTGATGAGAAAAGCCTGGCCCTGGGACAAAGGAGTGATTTGCTATCACAGTCAGAAACTAAATTACATTTTGGAAGTGAAGAACATTTCATTTTTGTACCATTGAGTTGATGACTGTGAACATAGTATGAGATGACTTAGGGACGGAGGAGAAATCTGAAGCTGATGAAGTAAATAGTCCCAGAGTTTAATCTAGCTTCCCTCCCCCCAGCCTCATGCACTGATAGGTGGGGCTTTGGGGAGGTATCTGGATACTGGATCACCTCACCGATGGGCTAATAGCGGGGTGTATGGTGGGCCGCATGGGTGTGGCCTAGAAGGATGTATATCCTTCCTTCTCCCTTAGCCCCTCTTGCTTCCTGCCTGCTGTATCATGAACTGCTCCTCCTCTGCCACGTTGCCTGGCTTTGGTACCAGATGAATATGGATAGAAACCTCTACCAAAATGGTGGTGAAAAATAAGCCTCTTCTCCAATTTTTGGTTTTTAGGAATTTTGTCTCAGTAAAGAGAAAGTTGCTAAGACACATGGAAACAGGAGGCTGCAGGATGTCTCATCAGCATGAATGCCCATTTTTGTGGGTGTGTCCTCTGCTCCTCAAAGCAGAGTCTCAGGAAAAATTTGGTTCTGTAGATTTTTTTTTCTTAATCAACCAGAGAGCAAGTCTCCAAGAGGTCATCTGCCCCACTATTTTAACCTAGGTCCTAGGTCACACACAAGTATTTCCCGTGAGGCCTTTATGAAAACTAAATCAATTTATTTCACTATAATTATGAAACAACTCAAATAAGCATTGGTTTCTGCCAATGAATGAAAAAGAATAGAGGCATCTTTTCTGTAAAGTGGTGGGGGCCTCAGCTCAGGCTAAAGCAGGAGTTTGAGGTCAATTTGGGCAATTTAAGGAAAGTCCATCTCATGAAAGAGAGAAGAGAGGGGAGAGAGGAGAGAAGGAGAGAAGGAAGGATGCAAGCAAAGGAGGAAGAAAGGAAACAGATTTAGTAAAAAAGACCTATAGTAGTTTTTATTAATTACAGAATTATTGTATACTCATTCTATAGAGTTTGGAAAACCATAAAATGCAAAGAGAAAAACACCGGAATGATCAAGTATTCCATTTCAGCTACATCTCTTTTAATATTTTTAATTCCAAACTATGTGTCTTTCCATGCTATTCTTTGTTTGCCTGTCTTTTCATCAAAATGTATACCTTAATACTTTAACAACTCACTTAATGATTGCATATGTATATATTATCAAAATATTCATGTATTATATGGCATTTAAATATTTCCTATGTTGAGGTTTTTTCAAATAATTAGGTCACTTATATAACTACTACAAACATACACATACATGCTCTCTGTGATGATTTGGAAACTATGATACAGATAAGAGAACGTGTCAGCCTAGTAGGAGATAACACAGACATGTCTATATTCTCTTGGAAGGGTACAGACAGAATCCAAAGCACACTGGCCCAAGCAGCCAGTCTACCTTGGAGGGTGTTGGTAGGACTCTGGAGAATGGCTGTCACCAAATTAATTTGCAGGTAGCCGGCAGAAGTGAATACAGGTGCAAGGCTAACCTTGGTAATCTGTTTCTGGCACTAAAAGCAGGGTCCTAGCGTACCTGCAGTCCAAGGCTAGATATTCCACCCTTAATAAAATTCATTCCTTGCTAGCATCCTTCTTTAGCTTGTTGGAATTATGGTGTGAGTTCTTTTTTAATAGGAAGATTTGATGGGAAGAAAGGTATTGACCTCCCCAAATGGACCACTTACAGCTAAAATGAAAGGCACAGAACTGAGGAAGGCATGAAGTCAGCATTGCATCCAAGAGGTTGGGGAAGTCATGGATTCAGCTCAACAATCATTTGTGCAGAACTTACTTGAGGAGATTGTGGGATTTTCTGAAAAGAGATGGAAAGGAAAATGGTGACTACGACACTTCTGGGAGTTCACAGAGGCAACGGAGAAAAACAGAACCCAGCCTCTGGGAGCCAGACAGCCTGAGTGTGAATCCCAGGGCTATTTCTTACTTTCTGCCCAAAGAAAATCCATGCATTTCATATGACTCAGCCTCTGCATCTGACAGCCATAAATCTAACTTAGTTCCCTATTTTGCACTTCACTCATGTAATTTCGGCACACTAATGTCCTAATCGCATCGTGCTTCTCTGCTTGAGGGTCTCACTAGTTAATAAAAATCTTTCCCCCAAGAAATCTGGTCAGTCTTCCTCCAGGTCACCAATAGATGCGGACCCCAAGATCACGGTGTTCTGGATTTTGAGATGAGTCTTGAGGGAAGCGAGTATTCTGTGGCCCCAGGGAAGGAAGATAAATGGTACACAGACTTCGGGGGTAGGAGATACTTTAAGAAAGAAAAATTGAGTTTCTTGGTTAAGAATGCAATGGTAAATTCAGCCTCACTTTTCCTATCAATTGATGCGGCCACCAAGCCAGCTCCCTGTTCATACATGATTTGGCCCAACTGTGAGATGTCCTTGCAATAACTTGGAAGTTTTCTTAGAAGCAAAATAACTTTAAAGAAACAGAAATGTGCTGGGGAGAGGACCGAATTTCTGTGCAGAAGAAACACTCTATGAGTTCCTTAGTTACGAGTTGTTAGGAATCGGTTTAGCTGCCCCTTAAGAAATATATGATCCACTGAGAGTTGTAAGCAAGGACTGTTTATTTTTTATAAAAATAAGACAGCAATTTTCTTTTAAATATTTTATTATGTTATCATGGCATGAATACATTATAAGGCATGCAAAAGTATTTAAGAGGTGCTGTGAGCAGAATAGGCTTGGAAAAAAAATGACCTCAGGAATTGTAGAAGCGAGGCTGGAGTGTGTAGATGATTTTTGTGCGTGTATATATACGTGTGTGTGTGTGTGTGTGTGTGTGTGTGTGTGTGTGTGTGTTAAAAGGAATGATAATTCTTGACTGGGGATATCCTAAAAGAAAAGAAAAATTTGACCTTGAAAAATGCTATTTTGTTGCACTGTAAGTCTGAATGGACCTAACTGGTAGCAGGTGGTCCAGGCCACCCGGGGCTCAGCGTAGCTCTAAGATGTGAGTTGCCTGCACGTGTGCGTGTTTCTAAGACTGAGCAGATATTTGGAAACTAAGAACTCGGGAAGTCAGCATCTCTAAGAAGAATACTTATCTTACTCACTTTGCTTGCCATAAAAATGAAGGGAAGTGTTTTTCTCAGATCAAAGCAAAGGGTGATGATAAAAGAGGTTTTATAGTCAAACAGATTTGTTATAAAAAAGATTTCCCATTAAGGTCATAAGTCTGACACTTTAGCCTGTGGGGTTCATTTCAATTAAACCTGCTCTGCTGGATTTATAAGGATTAAAGTAATGTGTGTGTAACACCTAACTTAGAGTCCAGCCCATTGTGAATTCTCTGTAAATGATAGTAATAACTGCATTATATTTTTATTTTTGTGTAGTTCTCCCTAGGAATAAAGACTAAGAGCTGGAGTTACTTTATGACTATGAAACTAAATTTAGAAACCAAAAAATTTGGATGTTCCCTTCATGATTTCATGTATGCTAAACATTACCCATTTAAATATCAGGGCGATATGAAGGAACCCGAACAATCCACTGTGTTGATCCAATGTGTAGAATTTGGAGACAGGTGGATGGCAGTCTCTGAAACTTTTCTCATTTCAAAAGGAAATCTAGCGTCTCTCTATAGGCTCTTCGAAACGGGGCCAAGCAGGGCGTGTCAAAATAATTTCCAGGAAAGAATCTGTTTACTAATAACCTGAAGCAATTGGAAAGTCAGAATAAAATCATAAATCAGAATCTTTTCCTTCCAGGAAAGATTTCTTCACTGTGTGCGAGTGTCGTACAGTGTGGGCTTCCTACCTGTGATAGCTTAAAAGTTTAATATGCTCGCAGATTACTGAGTTTCTAGGTTTTTGAAGGGTCTGGTGCAAGCCCACATGTGATGCCAGTCATGGGTGGTGACATCAAACCTCGGTTAATTCTCCTCCATGAGTTCCTTGCAGTTGCAAGAAACTTCCAGCGCACCAGAGAGGACAGTGCCTGGGGGTCACCTGCCCTAGCTCTGACCCCCAACTCCCGTAGCCCCTTAGAAATTTCTGTGACGTGCTCTCAGGATAATAACAAATACCTGAATCACAATGCAAGTCGTAATAGCTAACATTTCCTGAGTGCCAACTCTGTGTCACGTAGCACTCCTGTGCTTCGCATACAACAAGCTGCTGTTCTCCCAGCAGCCCTATCCTGATGCCCATTTGGTAGATGTGTAAACTGAGGGATGGTGCAGTTTCACAGCAACGTGTTCAGAGCTGGAACTGAACACCAAGCAATCTGGAGCCTGCCCCCACTCTTAACTCTACACGATACTGCCTCAAAATAACATTGGGTCTCTTCTCAAAAGTAGAACAGTAAGTTTCAGTCTCCCTAGTGACATTGGATTGGGCTACCCGTAGATGGGACATCATCTATGGAAACAATGACCCAGTCAGTGGCTCCTCTCTCCTCCCAACTTCATGGATTATTGCGAGAGCATCCTTGGTAAACTTAGAAGGAAAAAGCAAATAGCTATAACCTTTGTGTACAAGGATTTTTCTGGTCAACGCTGAGGTTATTTCATTTTACAAATTTCATCAAAATGTTTGATGAGGCATGATGGAACTTAACTCGATTGTCTGCTGACCTATCTCCTGTATTATTTTATTTCATGTACTTTTTTGTGCTACTGTGGATTAAACCCATGATCTTCTCACTGACCTACATTTCCAGCTCTTTTTAGTTTTTAATTTGTGACAGGACCTTTCTAACTTGCACAGGCTGGACTCAAACCTCTGATCCTCCTGCCTCAGCCTTCAAGAGAGCTGGTATTACAAGATATGTTCTACCGTGCTCAGTTTATTTTATACTTTTGGGGTTGAGAAAAAAATAATGTTTTCTGGATTCTGGAAGACAAGGTGAAAAAACTGAAAGGCTTTTGCTTTCAGTTATACTTTTTGCAAACAGAGCTCTCTAACTAATGAAACCTAGAACTGCACTGTCCAGTGTAGTTGCCACCAGTCATAGAAGCCAGTTTTAATTAAACTGCATTAGAAATGTTAAGTGAACACTGGATTTGAAAGACATACAAAAGAAAACATCATATTAATATGTTTTATATTAGTTACATGCTGAAAGAATAATATTTTGCTTATTCTAGGTTAAAAATTCTATCACTAAATTTAATTTGTTTCTTAATACCTGTTTAATGTGGCTGCTGAGAGTTTTTAATAATAGGTAACTGGATTTAGACGTCTGTGGGGCAGCACAGCTCTGAAACACAGAAGACACTAGGGACCTCAGGGCAGATGTCGTGTGGTAGTGATCAAAATCCAAGCTGGTTGGAGCACCTGAGACAGAAGTCCAAGCAGCCGCCTACAATCCCCGGGCTCTCCCTCTCTGCGCCTTCCCTGAAGAAGACAAAACAAAGATCTTCAGTTCCTCTCTGCTGGCTTGTGGCATCTAAGCTTGAAAGATCAGTTCAGCTCTCAGCTGTACTGTGACTTATTTATAGAACTGATTTGAGCTAAGTGTATCATTCTTTTGCTTAAAAATGGCAAACAATAAGTGGGGAAAAAAGAGACAAATGCTCTGTCTTAAAATTTGCACTAAATTTTGTCTCTCTAGTCCCCTAATTTTTTCTCATGTTGACCTCACTCTTTAAAACAGGTCACGATAACTATTTGTGCTTTTCTCTCTGAGGTCGCTGCAATTTATATTGATGAAAATGTATCGATGCTACATTCACATTTCTTTTTTCTTCATTTTATTTACCTATTGACACTATCTCAGTTACTCTTCTCTTATTTCTGGGACAAATACCCGACACCTAAAATGAAGGAAGGAAAGGTTGATTTAGCTCACAGTTACTGGAGGTTTCAGTCTATGCTCGGCTGGCTCCAAGGCAGAGCGACACACGGCAGAGGGCAGTGGTTCATGGCAGCAGAAGGCAGAAAAACAGCAAGAGCCAAATGGAGGAGTAGCAGCAACAGCGGTTACAGGGAGCAAGTCTGTCTCCCTTAAGATGCATCCCGGCTATCTGCCCCAGGCTAGGTGCAGTACTCACACTCCTAATCCCAACAGCACTCACACCCCTAATCCCAACAGCACTCACACCCCTAATCCCAACAGAGCTCAGACCCATAATCCCCATGGATCATGACTTAATCACACACTCTAGAAGTCTACCCCATGACTGCATGAGGCTTCGTGGGGACAACTGGACACAAACCATTGCACATGCTCACTCTTTATTACCCCAATAATGTTCCCCATGTCTCCTCCCTGCATTCTCAGCCCTCTAGATGGTAAAGTTGTGGAAAATTTCTCAGAGTTTGCTTTAGTGGATAACAGATTCTAAGGGACATGAAGTGACTTGTTGAAGTGGCTTTGTTAGAGTACCATGCGCTGAGTGACACGTGATAAGCTTTTTCTTGATTCTGTCTCATTTAACTTGCAGCTGAGCACACTAAAACGCCAGAGGAGAGCAGTTGTGGGCACACCGACCTAGAAGGGCAGGACTCAAAAAGAGCTCCAGGAACATGTGCAGAGGTGGCCTCCTCTGTGGTGGGGCTCATGCTATGGATGTGCCGGCATTTATCGGCCGCTCTCTGCCTTATCTTACTGCTTTTCTTCATTAGTGTCCAATGATGTCAGAGTCCTCACGGAGGTCCCCAATTCACTGTGACCACCGCGGTCACTCTGTGCCTCGCAGCATTCCCGGTGCAACAGACCCACCTAGCATGACTCATCTAAGCGGCAAGCTCCTGAACACTTACTTTACACGGAAAATGAATCAAAACCGTTGTTAGCTAGATAAGCACCTTTCTCCTGATTTGTGCTCTTCTTCTGCAGAGCATTAACTGAGAATATCAGAGGTAAGCTTTGTCTTTTTATTAAAATAGGGAGCCTTAGGGTTTCGTGACATGGTAAAGGAGTATTTGAGCATTCTCTCATTAACTTATCATTACTGCATGTTCATTTATTGATTCCATCACATGCAGATTCTTTGAGTTAAAAGTCCTCATGAGTGAAGGAAAAAATCCAGGAAGTTTTCCTTTTATTCTGAGCAAGAGATATCAATGTTTTCATTCTAAACTTCTCAAAGAGACACTTACCATTCAGCAGGAGGGCATCGCGAGCCCAGAGGGGGAAAAGCTAATTAACTGTCTCACTGAAATGCTCCTTCCTTTTTGGAAAGTCAACTAGGGACCCATGGCCTCTAAGTCCATTGTCAAATGGTGTGTGAAAGAGATCCAAGTTCAACAATAAATATCGTCAGCAATATAATGGTCCTCTCCAGCCTTCCGGGGCCAAATGACCTGCATTTTAGCAAATTGATTTTTTTTTTTATGCATTGTGTTAAGCCAACCAATTGTTTCCCATGACATGCTTGAACCCACGGCTTCTCCAGCTATGAGATTCACGGTTGAATTTGTCCAATAGCTGGTTGCTCTTCCCATTGGATTTAATAATAGTTGCTTCCTTCATCAGTAATGGGTTTCATACTCAAGTGCACAATCACAAGCACTCAATGTCACCCATAAACATTTGATGAATTGTCCAATGCAGTTATGAGAGCTGCTTATCTGAGACCCAGTTAGGATAAGTCTTTCGGATCTAATGAGATGGTGCACCACGGCATTAGGCAAAGAGTACTTCCCTCCTCCGTATTAGATCTACATACTCTTTTATCCAAGGACCCATTTGTGTCATTATCACTGTCTTCATCAACTTGTCGAGATAAGAGAGTATCCACTGAGCTCAGAGAAGGCCTCATGTAATTCACGGAAATTTAAAGGACATAAATGCAGAAAGAGTTTAGGAGCCTCAGATGAATACAACCTGTTTAGAGAACCATGAAAAAATGGTGTTAGAACAATTCTGCTTTGGAGAGGATAGAGCTTGAACTCAGCCTTTAGAGGGAAAAGAGGTTTGTCTTCTGAAATAAGGTACATAAATAGAGAACAAAATGCATAAGGACAAGCCTGAGTCGGAAAGCTGGAGGTAAGGCAGGTGAAGATAAACTCTGAGAACACGATCAGAGCTGGAATGAGAAAAACAGCAGTTCCCATCCTGATTTCAGTAAATCCCGCATCTGTATTTGTCACAGGCAGGAAAACCTAGGTTTTAGGTTTTCAGGGGACAAGGTGCTTATCATCTCTGGCATATGTCCACCAGATTAGCCTCATGATTGGACAAGGTCTATAGCTGTTTGCTCAGGCCCTCCTGTTGCGCCACAGTTTTCATCGTTCTGTGCACTGATTCCTGACTGAAGGACTCTGTCCTATCAGTGCTCCATTAAATTCTCTTCAGCTGTTTGATAGCACCATGTCTGAGTCTCACCCAGTGCGGCTATGAGTTAGTGAATCAACCTTCTGAAAGCAAAAAATGCCCTCCTTTCAAATTTTATCACAACCACTTGGAAATTGCAAGTTCTTTTAGTTCATCCATGTGCTTATCTCTTTCCCAAATACCCACCGACAGCCAACTCTTGGCCAGATTAAGGCCCCGCTCTCAAGGCTTTGTGATGACACTGGGCGCTGCAAGCCATGAACGTGCACTAACACATGACCTCCAGTGTGGTGTTACGAGTGAATAGACATGGTTGCTAAGCATGCGATAGAGCACCGGCGACGGGAGTTGGAACAGAAGAGCAGAAAAAAGACTCCTTGAAGAGGCGAATTTGAGCTGAGATCCAGATGAAGACGCAAAGCAGGAGAAAGGGGAGGAAAAGGTAGAAGTTAGAGGCCAGCACAACAGCAAGACCTTCAGTCCTAAACAAGGATAGTGCATTTGACAAAAGCAAGTAGCAAGAACAAGATGGACAAGACTGAGGAGGTCAGTAGGCAAAACCCGAGATTGAAGTTGAAGAGCTCGCCCAGGGCTTCCATACTGCAAACAGGCAAGCAGGGAAGTGAAATAGAGGATACAGAAAAATGGCACCCAGAGTGGGCCAGACCCAGGACCTGGGAGCAGTGTCGTCTGCACAGTAGAGGACAGAGCTCACCACATAGTAGGCAGGTTCTCAACTCACACAGCAGGGGCCAGGCCAGTACCGCAAGTGAGGGAAGCAAGCCTAGGTAAGAGACAGCTGTGGAGAACTGAGTGACCTAAGGGTGAGCGACGTGCCTGACAGCATCACACTCATGAAAAACACTGCAGACAAAATAAAGAGCACCATCAAAAATACATTTCAGACAAGACTCAGGTACATGTGAGGAGGTAAAGAAGGCCCTGGACCATCCAGACTCAAATCTGAGCTGGAGGGAAAGCAGGAAGTAGGCTGGGAAAGAGAAAAGTCAACAGAATGGGGTCACATAAAATGCAAAAGCGTCGTATCTTTTATTCCAGGATCTAAGCAAAAAAATGTGTTTTATTAGGTAATAACCCTAATGTTTTCATGATAATGTGAAAGGAAGTATTTGCTATAGAACTTGCACAACCGGCGGGGTGTGTAGGTGCATGCTTATAAGTCTAATACTTGGGAGGCTGAGGCAGTAGGGTCGCTGTGAGTGAGACCAGCCCAAGCTGCATAGTGATATCCTGTCTCAGAAAGACAAAACGAAACAAAGCAAACAATTCACAACAACAACGAAACAACTTTCCCAGCCTAAAAATGCAGGGAACGATCAAATGGGCCAGATGTATGAAGACAGGAACTACTGGGCTCTGTGGTTCAGGCAGTGACCTAATGCACGCATTTTCCTCAGCACCTGTGACCGCACACACTGTGTCTGAATGGATGTAAGAATGGGAAGCTCATTCTCTCAGAGGCCCTCCACCTGCTCGGGTTTTCCTCAGTTTGACCTGGAGATATTTGCCTCCTCATAGTCTGATAATGCCAGATGGGCTCTCTGGCACAACAAGGGCCTATGTAATGCTTTCCTGCTGCCATCCTTCAGGTATCTGGAGACAGTAATTCTGCCACTGTCATTCTTTTACAAGCTGTCCCTGCTCTGGTTTGGACGCCAACTCTTTCCCAACCTTTGATTCTAGAACCTGCCATCCCAAAGACTCCTCTGTGACTTTTCTCCAGTTTGTCACTATCCTTCTCAAAATGGTGCCCAGAGAAAACACAACATTTCTAACAGACATACGTTGGGGTCCCACTAGCAACCTGTATTATGCAGAAATACCATTGTATTGATTGAGCTCAGCCTCCTGATGTCCTGGTCTCCCTCCCCTCTTCCTCCAAGGCAGTCTGTTTGCTGCAGGTCCTAAAGAGATGCATAGTCCACAGGGAGTGATTTCATTAGGCTAAAGAATGCCAACCCTCATCGCTCTATCATCTCTGATTAAGATCACTCAGACTAATGCATATTACATCTTGTGCCAATAAGGCTGAAGCAATGCCTCACGCCTCCTGTGCCTCTAACCTCACTACATAGTACCAAACCGGAGAAGGAGCGTTACACAGAGAGGAGGATGAAACTGAGAATGAGTGGAAGGCAGAGAGAAAATTGGAAATATGGCCGTTGGCAAGAATGCTGCAGACAGTGGCCTATATCCAGGTTGTCCACTTGCCCCCATTGCTATAATTATAAGGAAAATTCATAATAATAAGAGAACTAACTAGTTCTTGAGTGTGTGTGTGTGTGTGTGTGTGTGTGTGGTGCCAGGAATTGAACTCAGGACCTTGCACTTGCCAGGTAGGCGCTGTGCCACTGAGCTACATCCCTGGCCCAAGCTCTTTCTACATGCTTAGTATGTGCCAAAGTCTAAAATGAGACTTCTAGTCAAATGTGTCATAAAATACACATGATGGCCTTTTAGAGTAGTATAAACTTATTTGCATTTAATTTAATTTTTAATTTTAATTCTTTTAAAAATTTTTGTGGTACCAGGGATCAAATGCAGGACCTTGTGCTTACCGGGCTGTTGCCTAAGCTGCTGAGCTGTCTCCCCAGCCCCTTATTTCCAAGTTAAAGATAAGAAAGTGACAACACAGATGCTAAGTGATTTTCTAGCCTCATGTGGTTAGCAGGCAGATCAGGATTTGGCTTGGAATTGGCTCACTTGCAGGGCTCAGTCTTTTAGAGTTCCATGCCACAGTTTCCCTTAGTGGACTCTCTGCACTGTACATGACCTACCCTCAGACAGGAGAACAAGTGCTGTCATGCTAACTACTTCTTCTGAGCTGCATCTCCACACAGTCGGAAAGTCAGAACACGTGTCATCTTATCTGGCCACAGCCAGCACCAGTGCAGGACACAAGGGCAAGAAAATAGAACAGACAGGCAACACATCGACCTCGCACCAGACACGTCCTGAACCAGGCTGAAATGGGTCTGTGGAGCTTCTGTCCCTGGTATATTTGCAACATAAACAAGATTTCAAGGTGACTGCTCTGACTAAGAAAACAGTGTCTTCAAGTACTCTTATTACCATTTTAGCAGTCTTCACTTGTACATAAATCATGTGCTAATTTATTCATTAAAATATGCATGGCAATATTTTGTTAACCTTACTTTATGTTAATAGAATCACTACTTTTTCCTTTTCAATGTATCTTTTTATAATTCCTCCATAATTCTGACTTTCCTGCAACTTGGACTAAGCCCTTACCAAACCCCACCCTGCAGTAAAAATAAGATCAAAGTAGAGTACTATAGGATGACTTTGGAAATTGCAGATTTTCCAGACAGCTTATTCCCTCACCCATTCACACACCAGGATCTACTGGAAATTTTCTTTCATCATAACTAGGCATCCGGTTTGCCTTTGAAATCTCCTAGAACAGAATCCCTAGGGATGGAGTCTCCTAGGAATTGAGACTGTCGCAGAACAGCACCTACATACCAGTGATGAGACAATTTTCATCTGACACAGGTCTGCTGGAGCTCTTGGGGAACACAGGAGAACTAGAAAGTCAGGAACATCTGAAAGGCCTTTCACCCCAAGGGATCATCCCACTTCTTGCACAATTTAGTGAGGCCCAGACAAATAGGTACAACACTTCCACATGCTGACCTCTCATTCTTTATTTTCATGCTCTGGACAGCTAATGTATTACCCAGTTACTGCAAGGAAACCCCATAAACACACACACACACACACACACACACACACACACACGCACACGCACGCACACACACATACACAAAACTATGGCCTCTATATGACCCTTGGAAGTCCACCAAAGAGAATCAGATGGATTTACCTAGCTGAATCATAGGGACAACCAGAATAGAAAAGGCTTGGAAAATAAGTGCGTGACCACCATGTCGCCTCTTTTACATTTGACATCCATGGGAGAAATCGCTGGTCAACAGACTAGCTTTCTTTTCACACCCAAAACACCCTCGGAATCCTTGTCAAGCCAGGACTGTAGGATGTTCGCACCATTTGATCAGCAGTGAGAAGTAGGACACACGTTTACCCTTACTTGACTATAACGAGCGGGTGACCTAAAATTACCTTACGTTCTACACCAGTCTGATTCCTCAGAGGTTGTGTGCTCCACACAAGGCACAGGAATATCTTGAGCTGGTTGTGCAGACTTGACCTCCAGGTAAGGCCAGGCTAGCTGCTTCGAGTGTGTACTGATTTCACACTTACGTGCTGGGTGGGAGGATCCACAACTCCATTAACTGCTAAAAGCTTTGTGATACACATGTCACACTCATGACTTCAAACTGGCTAGTTTCTACTCGTCAAAATTCAATTTTCCACTTTGAACAAATTTGGAGAGAGAAACTGAGCTTCAAAATGTGTTGAAAACTAAATGTAGTATTTGTCCAAAAGAAGCTTGTGTAGAATCTGGGCGGCAGTGAAGATTTTCTTCTGTGAAGATTGTAGAACAATATCGCCGCACATATATTCAGCGTCCTGGTAAATGACCAGGCAGAAGTTAGAAGGACACGTGGATGCTCCTCATTCTCATTTGAAAGAGAAATTATCAGAATTTCTTTATCTCAGGTTCCCATGGTGATCGTCCTTGGTTCCTTGGCCTCTAATGTCACTTTCCGGGTTACACTGCGTAAACCCCACTTACAGTCACATCTCGGTGATCTTGGCTCACCGAGAGCCAATCCTGGCGGATTTCACCGCCCTGACAGCCGCTGTGATCTCAGGCTGAGAGCCCGGCAGGCACGCTCACCCTATCATAGATGTAGTCAGGCCTGCGAACGTCTCCAGCCTTTCTGGGAAGAACGTGGGCACCAACATGCTGACAACAGTGTGGGAGCGAAACAGAATCTGATTTATCTTCCCGCATATTTTTAGACTTGGCAGTGAGGTTCTCCTGCAGCCCAATTACTCAGCACTGGTTACTGCTGGATTATTTTTCAGAGGAAGCTGCCGTTCACTTTCAGTAATTACATATAAAGTGGCCTGGGAAAAGAGAGGCACAGAATGGGAGGCAGCAGCTAGGCGGCGTCTAAGAGTCTGACTGAAATGCCAGGAGATTTCAGAGGCCTTGTGTTGTCATTCGTAGTTGTCAGTCTTGGTTGCGTTTAGCCCGTGCTTTGAAATGACAGTGTGTCTCAAAAGATGGCCACTGTGACTCCGAAGGTGACAGGAGAACCGGCTAACAGCACGCTGCCTAAATACAGATGGAATGAAAGGGAAGAGGAAGCAACATGGGTCCACCGACAGAACTGGGGCTTTAAAGAATAATTGCGTCATAGCTGTAGAAACTGTTCCCATTTACCAAGCTTTTATTTTCTGTGATAAATTGCTTGACGTTGTGCACCATATGATTTCATGTGATGCCTCTAAAAATCCTATCCTAACACAATCTCCGTTTTTCTTACCTGAGAACCGAAGTCCAGAGAGGTCATGGCAGAGTCTGCGCAGGAAGTTCGGTCGCGTGACTTCTGTCCTCTCTTTCTTCCTGTGCACGGGCACTGCCTATGTGAACACAATCTTTGAAATGGCCCCTTTCTCTAGCCTATTGAACCACTCAGGTAATACACATAGCAACGCTATTGTACAGAAATCATGAATCGAGGCTCATAGCATGTCTAATCCAATATATTATTCAAGGCTAAATGGTTGCTTGAAAGTTTTACTTTCCCAGTAGTGCCTATTGTACCTTGGCTGAAGTTAAACCTATTCTTGCTCTTGAGTAATGCTCTTGAGTTTATTACAAGCCACAACAAGGAATATGAAAATGAAAAAGCCGAAGTGTGGAGAAGCAGACAAAGAATCAGATCCATCCTTGAGCATCCCTACCCCTTCTTGATGACTGTGATTAGACTGCAAAGCTCCGAAGGCCCTCCAGAGAATGCAAGATGAAGTGTCCCTGTGGCTTTGTATACAAGGAAGGGAAAATGACACGCTATTAAAGCGGAGTCAGGGAGCCCAGAAGTCCAAGGTGAATGAAACAGAGAGAAGCTTAGCACCAGCCTCTGAGTACACAGTCCCCAAAGAGTGATGTGTTTTCACCAGAATCTTCTCCAGTCAATGAGGAAGCTGGTCGCAGATCCCTCAGCAACTGGAGCATGTGTGTATTTAAGGTACAAAGACTACGGGAGCACAGAGAGGGAGGGAAGCCTACCGAACAAGGGTGAATAAATCACAAAATCAGAAAGCAAAGTTTTAGGAGAAATTCCAGTGTGCAGGCCAGGCTAAGACTGATTAAAGCCCGGAGAATGGATCACTTCAAAGTAAGACCTGAAAAGAAAGGGAACGTGTCACAGAACAATGACCCAGCCCACCCACAGAAGGAGCCTTCTTACAGTCTTTGCTTTCCAAACCTGCTGCAGTCATTACTTCTCTTCCTTTTTTTGTTCTTTCCTTCCTCCAGGTACCCTTTTTCCTTTTCACTCTTCCTCCCACCCACTTATCCATCTCTCTATCTAATCCCTCACTTTCCAGTACTCAGGTCTTTCAGGTTGGTGCTCTGCAGGTGAGGCGCCGGCAACACAGGTGCTGCCTACCAAAAGGTACAGTATCCCAGTGCTTTTGGATCTGCCCTGTAACCAGCTGGGCAACCTTGTCATAGTAGGCCTGGCGGTCAGCACTTTTGTCTAGAATGGAGACTGCATTTTTTTAACCTCATAAGGGTAACTGGTTCAAGCCTTCTAAGACTGTGTTGAGCATGCTACTTAACACATAGGACTCACTACCACTGCAGTAGGATTATTCTGTTTTTTTAAATATCTTTTTATCACTTGAGAATCAAGTTGAGATCACATTCCAGAACTGACTCACACATGAGCAGGTGATATATTTATGAACAACCTCGGATGAGGAATTGCTAGCGCTCACTTTTACCAAAACTTGTTCCTCTGGTTTTGTCTAGCACTTGCAAACTGGAACGCATGTCTTGGGCTTCCTAAAATATTAGATTTCCAGGTGCCCCAAAATAATATTTCTGACAAGATAATATTTGATGATGCTGGCCAAGGCCCAAACTTCAGGAATCACTGGCTAAGCGTGGACCTGGCTCCTACCCAAGCTCTTGCCTCATGTCCTGAAGCGGGAACCAGCATCACCCCTGTGCTGCCTGTCCCGCTGCCTTACCTGAAGACTGGCTTGTGAGTGCTGCCTGGTCTTCCTGTGCTCCGACTCCCCTTCTGCTCTGAATGGCCTGCTGACATGTGGCTGGCTATGAGCGCACAGCCAGGGAACCTCCTGGGTGTGTGACAATCCTCTGTCTCCTTTCCTTTCCTTTGCTTTTCTGAGTGGAGTATTTAGAGCTGGCTTTGTAAGCTCCACTGCAACCCAGTCATGGAAACACCACTCCTGATCACTGGTCACCTCTTAGAACTTACCGTGACACCACAGATAGTGCAGAGCTCCCTGAAGAGGTGATCCTCCCCAAGGGTGTGCATGGATCTCAACTCAGCCTGATCTTTTCTTTTTTTCCCCATAATTTTATTGAGAAACAAATAGCAATAACACAGTTTCAAATCATATTGGTAGGACAGTTTCAATAATTAACACATTGTATACTGTTTTCCTAGTGGTTATTTGTTGTACAAGATGCAGACATAATATCCTATTTACAAACACTATTAGACAAATCCCTCTATTCATTAAATTAAGAGAAAGTAGCTATATATCTATCCTAACCATTTTGAATACACAGATACAACATGGTCATTCATCTGTATCCCCTTTTTTTGTTTAGTTTCATCATTTAAATATTATAGGTATGTGAACTCAGCAAAATATTCCAAGAGTCCAGTAGTACATAATAGTATTGGGTCTTCCGCTTGACTGGCAATGTCAGAAGTTGTTGACCTGAGTCCCCTACAGCTCAACATAACAGCATGACTTTACGTCTTATACTTCGTTTTTATACTTTTCTGCTGGAGAGTTAAGACCAAGATAAATATGTATGCATCAGCCTGATCTTTTGATACCGGCTTTTAAGTGCCAGGCTGATCCCAGGATCCTGATGACACACTGAGCTTCTCAGAACAGGCAGTCGGTGACAAAGTCACCTCAGGCCTCACTGCCACAAAGAAATAGCACTGCTGTGGCCTTCGAGCAGAATGGAGACCTGACTTACAACACTTTCAACGGCAGACATGGGATAACTGAACAGAACCTGCTGGTGCCGAGCGGGGATGATCACAATTTAACTCTTCAGAGTGCTGACAGAATATTGATACACTGAAGCACTCTAGAATTTTTCTAGGGATTGTGGTTGAGCTGCTTGAGTTGGAAGAGTATTTTAAAAGGATCATGATATATTCCATGGGAAAATGTTTTCAAATTTAATTTTGCAGTGGTCATTAACCACATAAAGCATCTGAGAGATTTCTGCACAAAAGACACTTAAGTTTGCATGATACAATGTTCCAAAAATGTATTTGTTTATGGAGCACCCAGGTTTTTATTCCTGTATCACTTATGTATATTTTTCTAACACATGTATTCTTTAAGTCAAAAACATTTATTGCTAAGTGTTTTTCTAGCAACCATCAATATTCTGATATATAAGCCAAAATTCCTGCACCCAGAAAGCATATTATATTCCAATGAGAAATGTGAAACATTAAATAAGTACGTTAACAAATAGTCATGAATAAAAATACAGCAGGGAAGACCAGGAACTGGTACACTTCTCAAAGCTCAGGGTAAGAGGCAGGACTCAGCTAATAGATACAGTCGGGAAGGACACAGAACAACCAATGTTGGCTTGTTGGTTTTCAACCAGTGTTGGAACTCTAAATTTCTAGTTAGCAAAGAAAGAATTTCACAAAGGAGGGAGTCATGCCCCATGTGCTGTAGCAGGAGGACAAAACTGCAAAGCACATGCAAAGTGACTCAGCATAGTGAAATGCAAATAGTCAATAGTGAAATGCAAATCAGGACCTCACTGCGATACCTCTCCCCACAAACTGGGATGTCCAATCCAAAAGAAGTACAATAGCAAGTGTTGGTGAGAAAGTAGAAAACGGAACCTTCAATCACTACTGATGAGAAAAAATAAATGTTGCAGCTGCTTTAGAAAATAGCTTTCCAGTTGCTCGAGGAGTAAAATATATATGTCCAAGAAAACCAAAAGTACATGTACACAAACGTGTGTGTGATCATTTATAGCCATATAATTCACAGACATCACGGCCAGTGAATGAATGAATGAATGGGTAAACACAACGCAGTGTGTCAAGATGACAGAATACTATTTGGCTCAAGAAGGGATGAAGCATGCTAAGTGAAAGCGTCACGCTAAGTGAAAGTACCCTGACACAAATGGCCATATAGTGCGTGCTTCCATTTATGAAATGCTCAGGCGAGATCAGTTTACAGACGGAGAAAGATTAGTGGTTCTCAGACCAGAGTGAAGAGTGGCTCTTAATGGGCAGAGCTTCTTCGGAGGATGATGAATAGTTTCTAGAATTATTTAGTGTCAGTGGTTGCTCGACTTTGTGAGTATGCTGCGAACACTGAACTGTGCTCTTTAACAGGGTTACTTTTAGGGTACATGCATTATGCATCAGGAAAGCAGCTACTACAAAAAGAAAAATGGACTGCAGTAAATGGAGGTGAAGAAAGAGTGCAAACATGGACATCACCGACTGGGGTCCCGTCTCTTCTGTGCTGCTTTTCCTTCTCCTCTTGAACAGATCGATCACTTACCAGAGGATGGTCGGTATAACCTGGTCAAATATTGATCTATTTTATCTATGTCCCAACATATCCATAAGGGCTAAGCTAATATACTGATAGACTGAATATACTGATAAGGAATATTTAGTGATAAGGGATAAAGTTTTGCAAGAGGAGGAGCAGGGAATCCGGCACAGCTGCTCCATAGCTGGTGACCTAAGCCCTCAGTCAGGGGCTCCTGTGAACCTCTCTCTCTCTCTCTCTCTCTCTCTCTCTCTCTCTCTCTCTCTCTGTAGAGGCAGAGGCAAGTCTGGCTCTCAGGACTAGGAAGAGGCACACTCAGGGACCTCCTCAAAGATGTGCACATCCTAATTCTTGACCTGTGCATGTTAGAACACATGGGCAAATGTCATCACAAAGATTCTGAAAAGAGAGAGAGGGTGAACATCACCAAAATTTTTAACATTATACCTAAAAGACACAAGCAAGAATATGAACAGCCGAGCTACAACACAGTAGAAAACTTTCACAAATCATATACCTGGTAAGGGACTTATATTAAGAATATAAGATGAACTATGACAACTCAAGAATAAAAATAATATTTACAGCTGAAGTGTGCATAGACCATAAATATGCAGTTCCCCAAAAGGATTCACCCATGGATAGCACAGGAAAAAATGTTCAATGTCCTTAGTCCAAACCAATATTATGAGATGCCATTTCATATCTATGAAGGTTATAGGAATCAGAAAGATAATGACAAATATCAACAAGGAAGAGGAGAATTTGGAATTCCTGTGCAAGTCGATCGGAGTATAAAATGTGCAGCTACTTTTCTTTTTTGTATTTAGTAGAGAGTCTTCAGGGTCTCACTACACAGATCGGACTTGTAATGATTCTCCTGTTTTCAGCTTCTCAAGCTCTGGGATTATGGGCATGTGCCACTACACCCAATCTCAATCTGCATGCCCTAGGGACAGGACCAGCCTGGCACACTGGGGATCATACCCTAGTCACTGTGATTGCCTAAGCAGGAGCTTCAATCCACTGAGCTATTTGGCCAGTCCTATGTGTACCTACTTTGGAAAATAATTTGGCATTTGTTCAAAAAGTTAACTTCCAAGCAACCGTTTGGACCAGGAGCTAAGTTTAAAGCAATTTAGTATAGCAGTAAATACAAAACAATTGCTAATGACTTTCTAATATTTTATCACAGAGATTACATATGCCCAGGATTACATA
>NW_004524619.1:13404162-13411369 GCF_000260255.1 Octodon degus
TGCAGAGAGAGAGAGAGAGAGAGAGAGAGAGAGAGAGAGAGAGAGAGAGAGAGAGAGAGAGAGAATAAGGACCAAAATGGAAGGTAGATATTGGGAAAGAGGAAGAAAATGTCCAGATGGGAAGGTGAGCAGAGGTGGGGGTGTCGAGGGAAGTAAGAGATAGAAAAAGCAGAAAGAAAAAAGGCAAACAAAGCTTTTGTAAGGGGAGAGGGGAAGAAGGGCTCAAAGGAGGGAAGCGGAATGCAGAGAAGAGAATCAAGATATTTTCAGGTATTAGTTCATTATGATGAATGGGATCTTTATGTATCTCCAAAATGTACCATTAAAATTAATTTTTAAATAATTTTCCACAGCAAAAGTCAGGTAAGTCTTCATGTCTGCTGCTCTTTCCATATTTTAGATAATTACCAAAAGCTCTGAACTTGAAGGAAGAAAATGTATTTATACAATAAGATTTAGCTTGGCTGATCAGCAAGATAAGTTATGTACAGATAGAAAATTTGGACAAGACACAGAAACACACAGGAGAAACTTCAGATCTCATTGGCAGTCAGTAACAGTTCCATTTCTTGATGCGGAAGAACGCGAGCCTTAACAACTTTCTTCCGTCTTCACGGCCTCACAGGCCTACACTGGGGAAGGGCACAGTGCACGCTCTGTCCTGGGGAGTGAGTTCTGCCTGGGCACCATAGCAAGGGCATGCCAGTCCACCATGGGACAGGAGGAGAAAAGCAGCCAACGAATGACGTCACCAAGCCAGCTGTTGCTGCAGGCGACTGGAGCTTAGTCCTGCTAGTGAGAACAGCGTCTACCGGAGTCACCCAAAGATGGGGCACTGGGGTATTCACCTGCCCACCTTGTCCTCATGGACTGAGAACTGCTCCTAGGGAGGTATTTATGCCCCATCACTTTCAATGTCCCTGCCTTGTGAGGGCAAAGAAGAGGACCCTAGTGTCAGGTAGAATCAGGCAGCTGGGTCACACCACAGTGATGGAGCTTGAGGGGCCAAGGAATACTCATGGAGCACAGAACCTCACAACCTGCCTCTTCCTGGGTTGAAAGGTCAAGTGCTTAGTTTCCTTTTCACGAGTGGGACGGCAGATAAATGTATGGTCAATGGTTTTCAACACGCAAATCACAAGGCGCTAGAGTTGGCAGGGCCAGCCTGGAGGGGCAGGGGCTGTGGGAACAAGAGCGCTCCCTGAAACCCACTCAGCCACCCACTCAGCCGGAGCAGCCCCAGGGCCACCTATCAGTGTGTTGGCATCCCAGGCACAATTTCACCTGAAGAATGAATCTATTACTTTAAAACACACATGAACATTAAAAAGTCATGAAAGCAACTTAGGACTAGACTGGGAAGATGTGAATGGGGCACTTCCCACGTTTGAATTCTTCGTTCTTACAAAATAGTAATGCGGCCCTCTCATGACCCGTAGCAAAGCCGAAGGCAGGCAAGAGCTGGCACCCAATGCCCACGTGAGTCCTCCACAGCTTCTTGGTGCGTCTTATCTACCTCGCCTGTCACAGATCTCAGGCCTGCGGAAGTGCCTTAGAGAAGGACGAGGTAGGCAAAGGCTTGAGACTGCCAGCCAACCTTCAAACTCTGCCTCTGCCAGGGTGAACTTCTTAACTTGTCTCTTCTTCCTTCTTTTTTTCCAGGGCCTATAAAACTGGTGTCCTAACACTTAAGAGTCTTGTGCAGATGATACAAATAAAGTGCGTCAGCCCACGCTGGCATGTCCTAATTATCCAGTACATTCTGACGACAATTGCATGACATGACAGCGGCTCTGCAGACCTTTCATATGACCTGTTGGTGGGCTAACGCGCAAGGCAGAGATCCCTTGCGCCAAGCCCAGGTGCGTTTGGTCCTTGACTCTGGGGCACCCCTGCCCCTCGGGCCACCTTTCGGCGTGACTGGGTTCTGCCCTGCTTCATTCCGCCAGGCTGGGTCTTCTGCCACTACATGCAGGCTCAGTAAAAAATTACAGCTACTCGGTGGCCGCACGGAGGGCGCGAGAAACGGTGCTGCTCACGAGACTTTGAAGGCAGCTCGGCAGGGGCAAAGGAGGGGTAAAGCGGCCTGTGTAAAGCCGAAGGTGCCAGTCACGGCTGCGACCCTGCTGTCAGGGACTTCCTTCATGGTGACGCCAGCAATTCCCGGGTGGCTGGAAAGCCTTTCCTGAGCAGGAAACTGATTTTTATGAGCCCAAATTGTCTCAGTCACGTTAAGAAACTTACGGGAACCCAAAAAAAGAAATAAATAGCCCAGAATTTGTAGAGACCCTATAAGTTTTGTGGCTTAACAATTGTATTTTGAAGCCATACATCACCGGCGGTGTGCTGCAAAGGCAAGTTATAATAATACATCACACGAGGGACAGGCCTCTCATGACGCATGGGCGCCGTAGATCATCCAGGCGCCGCAGCTCTGAAGACGTATTGCTCCCAAGCACAATGAGAGCTTAAAGGAGCTTTTAGCCGCCAGACAGTTTTAAAATTCAAATTTTCCTAGAATTAAGGTCTTCTCAAGTCCAATAAAAGCAAGATGATGGAATCCCATGCAATATAAAGTGCCACTGAACTCTCAGAGCCTGGCGATGCGTCTCTTCCTTCGGGCTCTAGGCTCACCGGGTGGTAAAGGTTGGTCGGCTCTTTCCCAGCTCCTCCTCCACGAGAGGAGAAGCTCCGGGGAGTGAGCCAACGCGAGCTGGCGTCCATGCGTCTCCTTGCTGTCCGTTCCCCCCAGCTTCCACCACGCTGCAAGCGCAAGTAGCTCGCCATCGTTCCAAAGTACTAGCTCGCTTGCGATGGTAGGACAGGCGATGGAGTAAACCCAGGAGAGTTTTTTTTGTTTTTGTTTTTTTTTTAAATAAGATCTTCCACTGAAATTTAGAACTGCAAGAACAGACCTACATGTAGAACCCCTTCCACACTGATTGCTCTCAAACTTAAAGCAGTATGCAGGCAGAAGGCAAGCCTTTTACATCACTTGTCTTTGTAAAACACAGGGAAGTCCTGACTGAAAATGAGACCAAAAATAAAAGGTGATGGTACGTGGGCTCCTCACCCAGGAGTGGAGCCAGGAGCTACTGTCATAGTTCCGTCACTTTTCCTACTTTAATGACGTGTTCATAAGGTGGTAATATGCCTTATGAGAACAACTCACTTTGTTTAAAACCCATTCACACTGGGGGGCAAAGCAATCACTACCAATTAGGAAAGCAGGTGTTGAGAGAACTTCTCCTTTAAAAAAAAAAAAAATCCCACTGCAATAAACAGAGGAAAATGAGAAATCTCCCTACTGTTTGTGTAATAGACCCAAAGGGCAACAGTGAGAGACGATTGCATTTCAAGTGGCTTATTCCATTTTCTTCTATTCCATTTTCTTCACTGGAAGAATTAAAGAAAAGAATGGTAGCTGAGTGACCGCGATGCAGAGGGAAACATCCGGGCATGAAGAATGAACACAGGCCCCTTTCCCATCACCGCGCCTCTCCCTTTGCCCTCCTTCGGCTTCTTCTGTTAGATGCTCTCAAATTCCTATAGATTTTTGGCACCTACCCCACTTCGTACTTCCAAAGGGAAATGTAGCCCATTTCCACCAAGTAGAACATCTTACTATCCCAAGAAGGAGACCAGCTCCTTTGCCCTATAGTAGCATGCTAGCTATGTAAAGTGAGCCACAAAGCCACGGGCAGAAGCGCAGCGCCTGTCACCCTGAGGCTGCTGGGTGACGAGAAGGGACAAGCAAAGCTCTGTGTGTGCAGAGGTGAGGTCCAGTCGTGGGCTGCTAAGTAACTTCTCAGATGGAATCTTCTTCTCAAAAGGACAACGCCAGCATATCATTTAATAATTTATTGCACATAAGATTAAAAAAGCTTCCCTTACACACTAATAATAATCCTACACCATCTGTCCATCCTCCGGTTTAAAGTTCCAAACGGGTGTGAACTATCGAGCATTTGTGTGATGGCAAGATCAATCACAGCTTCATTTTATTAAGGTATCATTTTAGTCACTGAGATTTATATGGTTGGGTTTTTTTTACAAAAAAATTAACAAGTCTTCTCTCCGAGGGAATTCCCTTCCTTTTCCTTCTCTCACTCCCCCTTTCAGCTTTTGCAAGCTTTTCCAAATGCCGTCATCCCGGCAGAGCCTCCACACCCTACGCTCCTCTGATTCTTACCATAAACAGTTAGGAATTCGACTGATCTGAAAGTCTGAGGTGTTCATTACTAGAGTTTTCTTTAGATTACTCCCTCTCCTCATACATATACCATGTTCCTAGGTTAGAGAATACTTTGATTAAATGTTCTCTGCTTAGATAGAAGGAAGGACACATGTATAAGTGGGTGGGCAGATAAGGGAATGGACATATTATTAAATGGATAGCTGGGTGGATAAATAAACAGAAGAATATGAATAAAGGTTGGTGAAAAGATAACAGGGAAGAAGGATGGGAAAATAGTTCAGTGATGGATGACTGTCGTGTTTTTCTTGTCTTAGTTTTTTTTTTTAAATCGCGCATGTTCTGGTCATTTTGCTTATTCCTGTGTTCTCCTTCTGCTGGAAAGCTCCTGTGCATACAAGGATTTGGCCTTCAAAGACCTATCAGGGTTGCACTGCACATGTCTGCTCTCCCCACTAAAAGTTCTTTCTTTCTTTTTTTAAATCAAATTACAATCTTAAATTTTTTGCCTTTCAGTCTCACATAAATCCTTTTTCTAAAGCTCTCCAAATTTGTTCAAGTTCCTGAATCAAAAGCTTATACTAAAATCAACTAAATAGCTCAGTGGAGCAGCCCTTCCCTGGCAAGCATGAGGTTCGGCTCCTAGTATCCCCCAAAACAAAAACCACAACATTGTGGGGACTGCCAACAGGACACACTCACGGGTTAGTATTAACTTTCACAACAACCATTTTGAGATTGTCTCTCTCGAGAAAAGAAACCCACCTTTCATTTACATAGCTCCTGACCTTCCCAAATTAATTCCAGAATGTTCCCTTTGCTAGCCAAAAGACCAAAAATATGCAGTTTCTACGCACTACATCAGAATACTAATCCACTGAGTTAGTCCCTCTGGGTATCTTCTTTTGGGTATACAATGAAAGTTCTGGATGCAAATGAAGCAGGGATGGCATTTTTCCTTGTCTTCCACACTTTGTGACAAATGCATGTTGCTTTACCACTTGCCATACACATAATTACAGTTCTTTAATTTATGTTTCCATAAAACGTATAACAGCAAACGTTTACTGCTCCATGAATAAGCATTCAAATGAAAGCTCTAATGGAGGTTCTGTGTTCCGAAGCAGCTCTGTGGCTTTCCTGAAGTCTCGCCCACTACTTAATGAGTATCATTTCCATAATCTGCGCATTATGGCTTAAGTCTCCCTTTAGGAATATTTCACAAAGCAGAAATTGGTGAAATATTATCAGCCCAAAGGGAAAAGAATGTTAAGGGGATTAGCAACTTGTCCTGGTAAAGGGACAGGACAAGCTTTTGTGTCCCTCCAGAGACCGCAGCACAGTAATTATGGTGATGACACTTCATAATTACCTCGCTAGCTGGGTGCAACAGTGCTACAGACTTTGCTTGGAAGATCTGGCTTAAACTAAAGTGTTGAGAAATGCAGAAGGGTCAGCCAGGAAGGGCAGGCTGTGGTAATTCCATTCTTAGCACTAGAAAAAGAGACCAGAAAAGTAGATTTGTAAGTTCAGGTAAAGAGTGTGGGATATACAAAATGAAATTTTGTGGAGGGGGAAATAATTTGTTTGGTATTAAGCAGACACTTTGAAGCAACTGAATTCAGAGAGAATCCAAACTGAGGTGTACACAGCTGATGTGTGCATTATTTTCAACGTGAGTTAATTTTTAGGAAAATTACTTAATAGAACTTGATGTCATTATCATTCGAAAGGTTAATCTGTTTCAGATAATTCTTGCAAACTGTATTATAAAATGAAGGTGCTTTTAAAAATAATGAAAGCATAATGATCAATTTCTTTCTTCTTTGTCCAACAGCAGTGACTGCATTGTCTAACGAGAGAGAAAGGAGACGCTGGGGGGTGGGAAATGAGACACAACAATTCTTCCTAGTCCATCAAATCCAGATCTTTAGCTCCTCTGGGGCAGTGATGAAATATGCTGAAGTGACAGCTGTCATTTCAGGACATGCAGCCTGCTTTGTTGGTAGGTTGGCATGATTCATTTAAACTTTATCAGGGTGGATTCATTCTTCACAGAAGCTGTATTTCATTAGCATGAATAAAGACCTCCAGGCCCACATGCTATATTTTAAGTCTGCTGCTATTTAGGTAGGAAAGGGGGCAAGCAGCTAAAAGTTCCAAAGTGGTACTCTTCTTCTCTGTCCATTGTGTGTGCTTTCATGAATAACTTGTACCTCACTTGGACTACTTTTGCAAAGTCTTTCAAATGCATATAATTTTTTAGCACAAGTTGCATAATGTCTGTAAGCTTTTCACCATTTCAATATGCTATTTCCACATATGACTTCAACAAATCTAAAACATTACTCACAAAGAGAATTTGGTGTGATCCAAATGTTATCATGTTTACCCGTTTGAACTGTTTTCTTACCTCCCTTTTCTTTCGGTGCCTGTGATTCACGTTTCATCATTTCTGAAAGAGAAGATTAGTTTTCATCCTTCAGAAGGTTACATTCTTCTCTCAACTCAAATAAATAGGTCTTCATTTCAGAGTCAAATATTTTAAAACGACACCTTATGAAATGGAATAAATCTCAACCTACAGAGCTGCTAAGCAGAGACACTTCTTATGGGTTCTAACTAATGTGCTACAAGAGCATTTCATCCTCAAATCATGATCTTGCAGAAGTATCCCCACACTATGTTCACTTCAATATTAACCACAACACCCAGGACATGGAAACAACTTAAGAGTCTGTCAGTACATGAATGAATGTATGAAAATCTGTAGTATATATTCACAATGAAATATTCACTCTTAAAAAAGGAGATTCTGCCATCTACTACAATAAATTTGACACTGTCAGGGGGCATCTGGTAGGAGGAAAAAACTGGGTATGGAAAGAAACATATTGCATGACTTATAGATGGAGTAAAAAAGTCAAAATATACTTAGAGAATAAAGCATTGGCCATTAAGTCAGGGTACAAAAGAGGAGTTGTAGATCAGAGGACACAAAATAGCAAAGGG
>NW_004524619.1:13412149-13427173 GCF_000260255.1 Octodon degus
AAAGAAAAGAAAAACAAGCAACAGAAACCTGGGAACCAAAGCTCATTTTTCGCACGATGTGTTTGGTCATCCATTAAGTCAGAATGATTCCACAGGCAGTTCCCAGAAGCTACATAATGTGAGGAACTGATGAATCACTTCTTTTCTGGGTGACTTCAAGGATCCAAGCCCTGAGATTTATTTTGACTAAACTCACTTAACACAGAATGGGATTCTAGCTACCTTCAGTCTCTGCGATTCAACATGGACCACCTAGTAAGGGAAGACACAGGCATTACATCATCACGCAGAACACTCCTTTCCCAAAGGGAACTGCAGGCAAATCTTAAAGACAGCCCAGTTTGCCCAGAATCTGACTACACTCTGGACTGCATGATGAGGGAAGCTGTCTAGGAACGTCTAGTATGAATGCATCCGCATGGGGTGGGCAATGACTTCTCAAGGCCCTTCGGCCTTCAGAATTAACACTTGCTCATTTAAAGGCTGACTGCATATTTCATATGTGACAAAATAATTGTGTCCTCATGGCATTAGCTAAGGACACTGCTGAGCCCTGGATACTGCTGATGTCGTCTTAATTCATTGAAATGATAAACCAATAATAGAGTTTTAAAAAGTTAATTGCACAACACAGGCTGGGAAGATAGTTCAGTGTTGTAAGTGCCTACCTGGCAAGTGCAAGGACCCCAGTTGATTCCCACATGCCATGCCAGCCTTGGAATGCCAGGCACAACGTGCCAGCCACCAAAACTGGGCATGGTGGCTCAACACCTATAATCCTAGCATTGGGAAGTCTGAAATAGGAGGATCATTGTGAGTCTGAGCTACATAGCAAGACCTTGCAATGAATCAATCGATTAATCTATCATACAATACAAACGATGACAGGCCTATAAATGTGAAATTTGTAAATTAGGTTTTGCCCCTGGGAAACACTACACTTTCACCAGCATAAGCTTAGTCCAGGAGCATCACTAAGATTAGAGCTCTCATAGGTGGTAGAGCATACCACAGTCTCTATGGGCACGCAGTTCCTGAGGGAGATGTCATGGAAGTATAGCCTCTGCCTTCAGCCTAGTACCGTGGAAGGCTCCAGCCTCTAACCTAGGATCAGAAATGACAGCATGCAGACTCTGCAGCCCTGCAGCCTGGGCTCAGCTCCTCATCCTGCCGCTTCCCAGCTGGGATAGTCCTAAAATGCTCTGAGACAGAGATTCCTCATTTGTAAGATGAACCAGCCTCATGGGGACACTATGAGGACAAATGGGCTGGGGTCGCACAGTCCTTGGGCTCCTTCTTGTACTTGGTGCCTGCTGGTAGGTCTGCAGCTCCCAACACTCTGCCCCCGCCACCGCGGACACTGCTCTTTACTGCCGTAACTATTCATCCTGCCATGTGGCCACACTAAAAACACTTCCCCATTTTTTTAAATTCCATAAACTTCATAAAGAACATCATTTTTACCTTTCTTTTCAAAAGTTCATCTTTCTTAAGGGGAAACTATCCACTGGAGACAGACTTACAATCAGTGTGCCAGAAGCTAACGTAAGGTTCTGTACACACATCCTGGGCTCCCAGGCGTCTGCATTTGAGGCCTTCTGCATTTGACCCATTGAGGAGGGAAGCTCAAAGCAGAACACTGGGGTTTCATCTCTCGGGAACCAGTCTTTAGGCTGTAGGGTGTGAGGGGTTAGGACCATCACTATCTAAGTTAGAGTACTGAGATGAGATCCTCATTCTAATGCTCATGTCCTGTGTGACTCTGAGAAAGCAATTCCACACCCCGGCACACCGGGTGCCACATTTATAACAAACACATAGTAGAGCACCTCCTTCAAAGGGCTTCTGAGAAGCTTATATACATGGAAATCGCTTGCCATGGGTCCTAGCAGCATAAGAAAATCCGCCACAAACGGGAACTGCTCTGCTGGTTGCCTGCTTGTCCCTCTCTAGTGAAACTTACAAAACTCACCCCTCCTTAACACAGTCCGTGCCCTGAGTTATTGCAGTGTTTATTCCTTTACTTTCTCACTTCTTTGGGTGTGTATGTAACTATGATCTCAGCACCTGGGACCACGACTAACACACAATGAGCATCCAGTAGACACGTTTTAGACGAGCGGACTAGGAGAGATCAGAAGGCAAGGGGAGAGGAAGGCAGCATCGCTCCTCAGGGTCCAAGCAGTGCACGCACAGCTGGACTTAACCGAGGAGGTCTCGTGCTTTAAAGTAATAGGTAAAACAGATTCAACAGTATGTATTTGTGTATGTGTGTGTGTGTGTGTGTGTGTGTGTGTGTGATAGTGTAAGGTGATTGTTCTTAATGTGTCAATCAAGTCCTTGGCAGGACTCTAGTTTAGACACACAAGAGAGGGACAGAGTGGCTCCAGCAGACTTGGTGGGAGCCGCAGTGTAAATCCAACCCATATAGCAAGGACGCAGTGTGGACGCTCACGCCTTCACCTGCCTGACACCACTTCATATTGTGAAATTTCTCTACACTGGGGCCAATCTGCTTCCCCAGTGCTTTACTTTCCTATGGAAAGAGTCCCCTTGAGATGTCTGGTATTCTTCTGCCCTATTTCATAGCATCCTGTTGTACTTAAACAACTAAGAGTTGGGATTTTTGAAATGCACTTTTGTCTGCCTTGAGCACCTGAGTAGTGCTAAAAATCCAGAGTGTAATCCTAGATATGAGGAAAGGCCCCAGAGACTCAGCACGGCCCTGGAATATCACGGGGTGGTGGGGACTCTGCAAAGAGGTTCTAGGGACAGGGGAAAAGAGGCATAAATCACTCTGCAGTGGTCTGAGGGAAAATCCTCGCTCTCTCCTGACCACAGCCCCAAGTGCATGAGGTAGGGCATTTGGATACAGTAATGGGGTCAGTGAACTGGCGGGGGCGAGGACCTGGGAGATGTTAGTGAAGGGTAAAGTTTCCTTCTCTTTGATCTGGGCTTATTCCACCTATGAACTAAGTTCTTCTCTCAACTTCCTGGTCCTATAAGGTGACCAGTAAAATCTCCTAAAGTTGTGAGATCTGGATTCTGCCTATGATCTCTGTCTGGGACCCAAGTGGCCTAGCCACTAGGGCAGCTCCTGATAATGCATACCTCCACCCGGGGGAGACTGCAGTTGCCAACAAAAGGCATCTAGCCACAGTCACAAGGTCTTCTCCTCGTCCTGTCCCCCCAGCCTATCTGAATCCTCCTTTCATCTTGGCATCTTAGTTGTAGCCTTTAGCTATGAATCCATATATAGTGTCTCAGCCTAGCCCTTGGTCTTTGGACTTTCAACTTGTCAGTATCTTTGGTTCTTAGGCAAACATAAGCCTTGAGCCACTCTTTTCAGAGCAAGTTGGAATTGTTTCTCTCATAGATTAGGATTTTGCCTACATTCCTGTGCTCACATTTGATGCCCAAACTCATCTTGAGTCCAAGTCTCATTGTGATCCTCATGACATGGTTGAGGATAAGAATGTGATAGTGTTGGCCAAATATTCAGCCACTAATTGGGCTGATCAAAGCAAATAATATGCAAATAATATTTACAAAACAAAAGAAAGACATTTCCTTGAACAAAACAGCAGTTCTCTTCCTTCCAGATTGGATATTCCTTCATAAAAGCACTTTCCATGATGCCAGGCAGGGAAAGCAAGGCATTAAATAAATCTGTGAGTGCATTTCTGGGAGCACACAGCTTTGGTGAGGCTCTCTCCTCTCTGGGGAAGCACTTGCATGAGGCAGGGAACAAAGCAGGGCATGGAAATCAGAGGGAGACTTGGCCTCAGAACTTATACCAGAAGGCCAAGAGGCATCAAGAATTTTCAGGTTGACGGAAGTCAAATATATTTTTAAGCCTTGGATCAAAGAGAGAAGAGAAAGCTGATGGGAAGCAGACAAAGAAATATCTTCAACTTCAAATAAGTTAGCATGGAAATTGGAGGAGGATTATGCCACAGTGTGAGAACAGAAAGAATTGTAGCTTTGTTTGAAATGCCTTCTCTCTCCCAGCCTTTCGCTACAGGTCTTGTGAGAGGAAGGGCCGTTGGGAAATTTCACTTCAATTAACTATTGGCTGGAAATGGAAACAAGGCTAAGGTGGCTGTCCTTGGCTAATTACAAAGGTCACCTCACTAGAACCTGGGTGAAGGGAGCAGCGTTGTTCCACATCCCTGGGGAAACACAGTGCAGCTCTTTCACACAAGTACCCAGACTAGAAGGGAAATGGAAGCAAGAACACATCTGTACCCATCATGGAATGATTCTGCAATGGAGAAACAAAAACTGAAGGATGTCTAAATTTTTAAAAAATGTATTATAGTAAAAAACACATTGTCACTAAAACCCAGCAATATACCCTCCTTCACTTTGAACGCACTTATCCCATTGTTCTTGCTACTTTCTGGAGGAGCTCTGGAAGTCCACTTTCACATATTTGCAAGGTGTGATAAAAAATATAGTGAGTGCAGCTGCCAAGCACCATCCAACGGAAGGGCAGGCTGGCAAAAGCCTTCCTGCACCTCATCCACCACATCCACCAGATTTGCGACTTTTGGTTCTTCCTCAAAGTAGACATGACCGTAAAAGGTGAATGTTTTGAGACAGTCTAGAACACTGAGGCAAGAAAAGCCATGAAACCAGACTTAGAACTCTTTCAGAAAGAGCAAGAATGCTGGCATTAGTGTGTCTCCTGAGAGGGACTATTTTGAGAGATCTTAAGGTAAATATATCTTTTATTATAATTTTTAAACTTTAAAGACACATAAGGCACGTTATGGCTTGTGCCTAGTTGTCCCTGCAAAACCTTCATGTAAGTTATGGGGCAGAGAAGCCTGGAGGAGCAGGGAGGGGCTCAAGGGGCGGGGCCAGAGGACCAGGGCGGGGCTCGGGAGGGGGCGGGGCCAGAGGGGCTCTAAACATTTAACTCCCAGCGCTGGCTCTGCCCCCTCCCAGGCCTGTGCCCTCTCTCAGAGGCGTGCATTCCATCATCCTGGGCAGGGCAGCGCCCCAGCCTCTCCTCCTGACCCTGTAGTGTGGGGTGGCAGTGTCTCTGATTGAGGCCACCTCAGGCAGGGAGGAGATGTTTGGAGAAGACAGGGGCACTGACCCTCTCTCTAGAACAAATAAGGCCCCGAGATCTTGCTGTGTAATTCAGGCTGTTTTAAACTATGAAACCTCAAATATCTGTAAACTAAATAAACCTTTCCTTCCTTCATTTTGAGTGTCGGGTATTTGTCCCAGCAATGTGAGAAGAGAAGCTAATATATCTCATGTTCTTCAACTTATTTCCTTTATGCATATACTTGTCCTAGCTTAAAGCAACTTCTATAACCCTGAAAGGTACCGAAAGCTTTAGGGCAAGGGTAGTAGTGCAAATGAAGCTCTCGGGCCACACTATCCCACACACATGCCTTGTGCTACCTGCAGCTCAGAGCCGCCTTCTCAAGGCCTTGGTAGCTCAACTGTACCATGGGCCTAACGTTTTGTTTATCTCATAGTATTTTCTCATCTGAGAATAAAGAATCATTTTTAGCAGTAATTTTTAAAATACTATTTATTTATTTATTTATTTATTCGGTAGGATCAGGCCTTGAACTCAGGATCTTGAACTTGCCAGGCAAGCACTTATTCCACTGAGCCATCTCCTCAGCCCCTAAAATGCTTTCTACTTTGAGATCATTATGTATTCAAAGAAAGCTATAGAAACGGTCCGGAGGAATCTCAGTATGCCTTTCATCCAGCCTCCCCCATTCTATGCAGCACCATCTGTACAATGTTATGGTTTAATGGGGTCGAGCACAGTAGCAAAGCCGGGACATTGTGCCAGGTACCCGTGTGTGTACGGATAGTTCCAGGCGCTTGCTCTGACGTAAAGATTGCTACACTACTGCAGGACTTCATGTTGAAAGTGAACCCAGTAGAGCAGGATCGCCTTTGGTGTCCTTCGGGAGCACACTCGTATCATTCCTGCTCCATCCCTTGCAATCCTAAAACTGGTGGGCTGTTTTCCAGCGCTATAATTTTGCTGTAGAGAAAAAGCTATATAATGAAGTTATCTATTCTTCAGCCTTTTAAAGTGGGCCTTTTCATTCCATGGTAATGCCGCTGACATCCACTCTGGTTGCTCTACGCATAAATAGCTTGTTCCTGTTTATCGCTGAGTAATAGTCCATGTTACAGATTAACCCACAATTTATTTAACCGTTCACTTATTGAAAGACTTTTGTTTGTCCTGTTTGGGGCTCCTAAAAATGTTGAATGCTCATTCATATACAGATTTGTGTGTACATAAAACTTCCCATGTTCTTGAACTAAATGCCTTGGAATATAATTCCTGGGCCCTATTTTCAAAGAATGTGTCAAACAATTAAACATTAAGTATTCTTTTCAATAAATCACTAGAAATTTGTAGTACAATTACTTAAGCTAATATTTTCCCTTCTTTTCCTCCTCTCCCACATCTCAGTTGTTCTTTTCTTTTTAAAAGAAGATGAACATAACCATGAACTCTAGTTTCCAAACAAGTTATTAGTATAGTTGTAACAGTCAATACATTGTATATTGTTGTCTTTCTAGTAATTATTCAGAGTAGAAGATATACGTATGCAACCTTGTGGATACAATATAGGCACAAGACTTTCTTTTTAATGAACAAAGAGAAAATAGCTGTATTATGATGTTACCTATCAGCTTTGTGTGTGTGTGTGTGTGTGTGTGTGTGTGTGTGACCAGGAATTGAACTCAGGACCTTGCGCTTGCCAGGCAGGCACTCATTCTACTGAGCTGTCTCCCTCACCCCACCTATCTTGTATATGCACATGGCTTTTTTTCTTTTTCTCCTTTCTTCATTTCCCCTTTCCCTACCACAGTTTGTCTTTACTTTTGAGCAGTTTCTTCCCAGTTTGCAATGTCTGTTGTACATTTTGAATCTCGTTTACTTTTTTTTTTTCATCCTAATGAGACAATACGACATTTATACATATGGGTCTCACCCATTTCACTTATGAATATAGTCTCAAGATGCACCCATTTATGTATAAGATAAAGTCTAGCGTTTATCTTTCTTTATAGTTGAGTAATACCCCATTGTATAAAAGTACCATGTCCTTTTTACCCACATCTTACAACTGGTAAGCTGAGTGACTTCGCTGATGACAACAATATGTAAGATAGCAACCATTATTAATTTTCTATGATCTTATTTTGAAATTCTGTATACTTTTTTGTTGCTTTGTTTTTGTCTCTGTTGTTATCTTGTTTTTTTTTCTCTTTAAAATAAAAGAAATTGTGAAACAATTTCTTGAAAGGCTTTTCAAGTTTCACATGTCCCCCACAAAGACTGACTTGCTCTTGCCATTGCAAATATCAATGTTGTCATTTTCTCTCTGTTCAAATGTGTGTAGAGTTAGCTCACTGTGGTCCCAATTTACAATTCCCAAAAGGCTCCACATGCTGAACACTTCCATGTGGTCATCTAAAGCATTTTATCCTCCCCAATAGCATGTCTTCTTGTCTCTTTTCTACGTTCTAACTCAATTACTCATGCCTTTTCTACCAGAGTTTTGAGACTATATTATATATCGTACAACTCCTACGTAATAACTTTTTCAGTTTCAGGAGCTCCTTTTTGGTTCTTTTGAGCTGCAGCTGATTTCTTCCTCCCCTAATTTCGTACAGAACGTTTCCTTAAGAGGTCAGCTCCCCTTGACCTTGAAGTTTTACAGCTGCCACCCCTAGCCTCCTTACTAATCTGAGAGCAGGTCATGCCTGACTTGAGCGCTGCCCCCCAGGTCCTGGCAATATTTGAGGTCCTCCCGGGCAGCCCACGGACGTCCACCAAGGGCCTGAATCCACAGCATCTGGATTGTCTTTCCCTTACTGCAAGCTTTCAGAGGAAGCAAAAGCCATGGTTGCCATGGATACACAGATTGGAACCGAAGTAAATACAAGTACGTCACTTAACAGGAGAGCTAATTGTAAGTAGAAACATGCTATTTCTAATGCGTTAGTGATTAATTTCTTCTCAGCTTCCACACTGCTAGCTAACGCTGTGACACACTACTGTTTATTGAGGAGTATCTATTTATGCCAACTTGTGGCTCGTATTTGGCTAATTAAGCACACTTCCGCCGCAGAGCCTCTGATCCGTGGACTGTCTACACACGAGCGTCGTGTTGGACACGCAGGCATCTGCTTAGCACCTTTAACCTATTTTGAGACTTATATTTAATTAGCGAGATATGCTGAAAGGAAGTGCAAGATTTGACTCTGAATTAAACAAAGAGCTACCTTTCTTATAAATGACAACAGCGATGCGTAATTAAATAACGAGATACCTGGGCTTCGCGGAGTCTGTCTTCCAAAGGAATGAGAGCTCCAAAGAAGACCAGGTCTTGGGGAGACTTGTGGTGAGGAGATGGGGGCACGTTGCGGGCCTGCCTCCCAGGATCGCCGAGTCTCTGTGTGCGCCCTGCACGCCGAGGACAGCACGTAGCTGCCTCCTCCATCGCCCCTTCCCTCCGCCCTTGCTCTCTCAAGAACACGGGTAACAGTGAAGGCGAATTTATCTATGTGAGTGAAGGAGCGATATAAACCAGAAGAATTATCAGCGCACGTCCTTGGCAGGCTGGCGTAACTTCAGTCTTACTCTAGAGGACAAAACGATTGCCATTCCTCGGCGGACCTCTTCTCCTGATGTTTCCGCATCAGCCACCTCGGCCTTCGCTGTTCCCAGAGTGCCACGTGCAGCTCAGCCTTGAGGACTCTCCAACGCTCTCGGCACAGCGGCACCTTCCTCTGACCCCACTCTACAGGCGAAACTGTAACCCGCCCCCGCTTGCTGCTCCTCTTCGCGTGCAGTGTCCTTCCATCTCCTTAATTGCTTTCTTTGTGCTTCTCCTGTGATCATGCCCCAAAAGGAGGAACAGCAAATATGATTATTCCAATCTCTTTCTTTTTTTAAAAAAAAAATAGTTTTGTTGAGAAACAAATAGCAATGAGAGTGTCAAAACTGATCACTAGCACAGTTTCAATAATTAATACATTGCAAATTGTTGTCTTAGTGGTTATTCATTATACAAGATGCAGACATGATATCCTGTCCAATTTCTTTCTGTGCAACCAACTCAGGTGAGTTCTTTATGGTTTCCCATTCTCTGGGGCTGACAAAAACTTCCTTTTAGTCTATGTAACATAAGAAAAGTTTTTGATTCTAACAGTGAGAATCAGCATCCTTATCCTGAGCTCTCAAGAGACCCCAGGATTCTACAGTCCATAAATATGAAAACTAAGACAACTCATTAGAGTAAATAGCAGTGAATGCAGCAAAAGATCCTTCCATATAAAGTCTGAGCTTCACTGTCTCAGACCTACCCACCTCCACAAGGCTCAAAACAATAACATCAGTGTGAGCCATTGCTATGTGTCGGGCTTTGCAGTAAGAGTTTGTTAGACATTAAGCTGTTTCCTTCCCACCATAATTCTATAACCTGAACATTATAATTACCCAGCTGTTATAAATGAGAACATCCTCACTGCAATCCTATAATCTGTATATTATAATTACCCAGGTGGTATAATGAGAATGCTGCGGCCTAAGAGGTTAAGGATTTGCCCAGAAGAGTGATGGCATTAGGTAAAAAGCTCAAACCTGCATGATCTGAAAGGCAGAGTATGTGTTCCCTTTCCAGGGACCATACGTAGCTCGCTTGGGTACACAGCACAGAAACAGAGGAAGTGAGGTTGCTCTTCTCTGCTTTGGTACCCCTGGGGTTCTGTGGCCATTGTTTCTTTGTGGCGATTCCTGGAGGTCCCTGACTCTGAGCGTCATTTGGGTCGACGAGGTTCATGACCTCACCCACAACTCCCAAGGGGAAAATACACTGGATGTAACATGTGGTATCAAAATATACTTTAGGACTCTTTCATGAATGTCTTTTTTCCAAATAAAGAGCTTCAGCATCAACTGGAAATCCTCAGCCCCCTCTGTTCTGTCAGCCGCTTGTAGACCTGCAGTCCTAGGGAAAATCCACCATGTTTTGTGGAGTCTGCCCTTCGGGGGTGACACTTCCTAACATCATGCCTCAGTTTCCATGAGTACTTCATGGTTTCTGATTCCCATGAGGTCTCCATGTGCCCTAAGGCCTCTTCAGTCCTGGGATGCATGACCACTATCCTGAGGGAAAGCCTTCCTCAAGCTTTCCCCAGGTGTAGACCCCCTGCTAGCCCAGAATACTTCTGGCTCATCTCTCCCCATCCATAACCTGTGCAGCTCAAAGCTAAGAAACAGAACTGCTTTCTCCTGACCTCATATTCCTGAGAACATTTATAACAGCTTTCACTCAACAAACTCCTCCTTGGACCTTATTGTATTGGGCTGTTCAAGCTCTTGCCAGTCTTATAGCTGTCACCTGGAGCCTCAAGTTATCTCCCTCTAATTCCCCTCCAGGGACCATTCCCATAGTCTTGATCTAAGTCTGCGCATCCACAGGGGTCTTAGAATGACCCTGCCTACAGTTTGCCTGGCAACTCTTGGACTCCTCCTAGACCCAGGAATTTATGTGCTTACTGCTTTGGCTGCTAACTCTAACAGGAAGGCACACTATGGATTCCTTTCATCATTCAAATTATTCTACCTTCCACATTGGCAACTGTAAAATGTCTCTCTTTGTAACAATCTCCAGGGTCTCTATATGAACATCTAGACTGCACATTAAATTTACCAGGTATAAAACATGCTTCACTCTTGTGGCAAAAGCCAGCATTCAGATAAACTGAACTGGAACTCCTCAGGCCACATGGAGGACTCCTGTGTGCCAGGCAACCAGAAGGCTCTGCAGAATCTCCTCTGTCCTCAGGGTCATTGCTCCGCCACAGCCAGTGCAGTAGGCCCATCTTCCCTGAACAAAGGTAGAGGTGTGCTCTTTGCACGGGCTCTGCTGCTGATCCCACTGCCTGTCCCACAGGCCACATTCCTGGTCCACGTCTAGATGCTATCATCTTAAGCTGCTCTTCTTTGGTGGGAATTAGGTTCTGAAGTTGGCCAGTGATGGAGGAATAAAAAGATAGATCATAGGAAGCAAGGAGATAGATGTTTTGCAAATTAGAAAACCAGTTCTTGCTCTTTGGAGGGAGAGAAGGGAGGGGACGCGCAATTAATTATGCTGTACTGTGTTCATGCACCAGTTCTCTATGATGAATGTAATCATTATGTGCTGCAAACATGTACGGATAAAAATAAAAATTTTAAAATATCATTCTAAGTACATTTTCTTTAAAAAGTAAATGAACTTCTCTGGAAAGAGTCCTTAAACCAACTCTGAACTCCACTACCCCTCAGCAAGTCTGTGAAGTCCTATTTTCCTGTATTGGAACCAAGAACCAGTCTTGCCGCTACGTACTGGTTAGCATCCTGTGGGGGCTTAATGAGCAAGAGGTAGGAAAACTGCTTAGCTGCCAGATCATACTTGCTGCGATACTTACCTGAGAGAGGTGTGTGGGGTGTGGACACCAGCAGCCCCTCCAAAGCTTGTGTTCTCTGAATCAAAGTGGCCAGGACAACTTAATCCAAGGATTCGCTTTCTCTCTCCCTCTATGTTTCTGTCTCTTTCCATGTGTGTTTCGTCCCCTACCACTGAGGGAGTGCCTAGCTTGTGTCTGTAGCCTTGTCCTCCCCTGTGTGTCCCATGACCTCTCAGCAGTGCATCATGTGTCTATCTGTATGCGAGCATCCCTGAGCATCTCTCCTTGAACCGCAGTGTCTCTGGTTGTGTGGGGTGCGCAGCTCTCTGTCTCTGGCTCCCCTGGCTCCCCCTGGCTCCGTGGAGGTGTGTCTCTGTGGCTGCCCCTCTGTTCTCTCTCCATCTCACTGTCTCCCCATGTAAGTCTCTGTCTTTGTCCCTGTCTGTCTTCATGCAGGCGCTGGGTTTTCCCCTCTTTGTGCAAATGTCTCCCAGGCACACATTTCCTGGGATAGGCGTTTCTGACAAGTACTCGAAGTTTATTGATTTCAGATACATTAACCGAGCAGGATTCATTGCCGCAGCATGCCCGCTCCTCTGCACACATGGTCATGGACCTAGCACACTGCAAAGATGTGTCTAATTCCTTTGCCTGGCCTGTGAGATCACACACTGCTGTCTTCCCCAGGCCTGCCAGGCCCGCCCTCTTCTGCGTGGCCACCCCAATGACATAGACACGATTTTAGCAAGGCACCTTTATTTGCCCCAGCAAAAACTGATGTGGAAGGAATCTCCATCATGTAAGAGGAAGCACTGTAGAGCCGTGGTAGGCCAAGTCAGGTGGAGGACTCAGAGCCGGGCTCTGCCTCAGCACGCCACAGGGCCACATGGAATTCGGAAATCGCTGCTAATGCCAAACTCGCCTGGACCTTGCAGCCTCTGCTGTTCTTTGCTTTTTTCAATTTTATTTTATTTTATTTTGAAAAGTTAAAACAAAAGCAAAAACAAACAGCAGAAACATGGTAATATACAACAATACATGCATTACAGATTTTCAAAACAAGAATAGCTAATTAACAATGGTTGTTCTATTTTTATTGTCAAATCTGTTGCTCCGATTAACAGATATAGTTATGCAAGATTGGACAAATAATAGAATGTTACTGCTTGCTTTCAAGAAATTTTGATTTTTTGTCTTTTCTTACTTTTTCAAAAAAGTATTTTAATAAGAGCATATAATTATAATTGATGAGACCTTAGAAAAGACACACCTTTAGAAGACCAAGATGAGAGGTATTCAAGAAGGGTTTTTGTATTACACATTACTGTCCTCGACATCATTGCTTACATCACAGATATTAGCATATAGAGTTATTCAATGTGAAAATTCTATACATTAACTGCTATTTTCAAAAACTGATGGAAATTCTTAGTACAATCATCTCAGCCACCTTGTGTACCTACTCGCCTTTTTCCACCCTTCCTTTGATCCCATCTTTTCTCATTTCTTTCATCTTTGTTGTTTAATCCCTAAATTCACTTCCTTTCTGTTTTACTACATCTGTTATAATTTTCAGGTTTTATTCTTCTTTCAGGTTCTTACACTAGGGAGACAACACAATATTTATACATGTGGGTTTGATTTATTTCACTTATGAGTACAGCCTCTAGTTGCATCCACTTACCTATAAAGCCTTTAAGTTTGTCTTTCTTTATAGCTGAGTAATACTCTGTTGTATAAAAATACCACATCTTTTTCATCCATTCCTCAGGTGATGGGCATTTTGGTTGTCTGCAAGATTTGACTATGACAAATTGTGCTGCTATAAACATAGGTGCACATATATCACTATGGTATGATGTTTTCAGTTCTTTTTGGAAACTACCCAGAAGGGGAATTGCTGCCTTGAATGGGATTTCCAGTCCTAGTTTTCTGAGGAGTCTCCACACTGACTGTCTTAGTAGTTGTACCAGTCTACATTCCCACCAACAATGGAGAAGGGTTCTTTTTTTCACCACAGCTCTGCTGATCTTTTGCCGCTGCCTGTGCACCAAGTCTTTGTGTCTTCTGGGTTGAACACATGTGCTGTCCATCACAAAGGCCCCAGCACCCAGAGTCCTGCCAACAGGTCTCACCTCACTCTCTGAACATTCGCCTGGTGTCCCCTGATGCGCCCTTCACATCGACGGGCCCTGGCACCCTCGGCATGAGCTAAGCTATGCGTGTCAATGTTCAGCCTCAGCTTCCGAGGCCAGGCTACTTAGGCCACATCCTTTAGCCTCGTTCCGAGCCCAAGTGGGAGCATTTGTGAAATTGCCGCATGCAGTCTTTAGCTCTGCAGTTAGGAAGGCCTTGAGTGAGGAAACGTCATTTTCATTTGAAGAACTGAGAAACAACAGACAGCAAGAAAATCAAAGAGCAGGAGCAAACGGAACGCCCACAGCCTTCAAGGGTCCTTGCCAAATCCATTACAGCCCTAGTAATTTTGCAAGAGAACCTAGCAAGTGCACAGGTTTGGTTTGGTTTTGCGTTTACAGTTCTTTGTTAAATTATAGGCCACATTCATCCCAAGTCCAAAGGGCCAAAGCTTTCAGAACTCAAGGTTTCGCCATTTGTGAGTAGTTGAACTCAACAAATAACATTTGAGAAAATCACTGTGTGGAGCTTCTTGTAAAATACAATGATGGGGACTCCATAATCCCTGGCCTTTGAGGAGAACTAATGCAGTTGATGCACATCTGTATCCATCAGCCTTCCTCTAAGGAGGACCGTGATAAGTGTTCAAGGAGAGGAGCAAAGTTTTCTCTCAGGAAAATCTAGCATATGAGACATTAAAGGTAGTTCCAGGTAGAGGGTAGCTGAGCTAATGCCCAGAAAGGGTCAGGATGTACACGGCATTGCCAAGAAAAGTCTTGCTTAATCTATGCATGCTGCTGAACATGTTGGAAGAAATTCAAGGTCAGACGGCATGGAGAGGGGAAAGCATGTCGAGGTTTCCTGTTGGACGTTCCTTATGTTGTGAGTACAGACTGCCAGGAGGGACCTGGGAAATGATTTATTCTAACCCCTCTCCTCATTTTATAAGCAATGAAACCAAGGCTCTAAGGTTTCCTTCTAGGAGCAGAAGGGAGATAAGAACTCAAGAATGTTCTTGAAGATAGTCACTTTGAATTTAAGTGGCTACTTTGTAACCTGCATGTAAAAGACCAGCAGGAGATTCCTCAGTGCTATTTGCTACTTTTCTGTATCAATACTAGGAAAAGAACAATGTAGTAAAGCGTTACACCCTCAGCTTTGTGTATGAAACCTGTGTGACCTTTGTGACCACGACTGAGTCCTCGTTATTGAAACTTACTCCTCACACCTGTAATACGGAAGCAATAACAGCTTCTGGAAGATCCTGTGCCAATGTGGTTGGTGCCCAGCTCATCCATGTCCTCCATGTGCCCAAGACATTGAATGCTGTATGCCCCATTTCTCTAGTCCTTTAAGCAGTAGAAGCATCGAGCAGAGCTGAAGTCTCTTTCTAGAAACACTCCCAAGCCCTGCACTGCTTTGGGGATG
>NW_004524619.1:13427433-13458728 GCF_000260255.1 Octodon degus
AAATTTCCAGCCATCTGTTGAGATCTCCATGTGGCTAGCAAGCTAAGATGATTAGACTACTAATTTCTATCATTTTTTGAAGATAGCAGTTATTGGCTTAATTTTTTTTTTTTTTTTTTGTACCAGGAATTGAACTCAGGATCCTGTGGTTGCCAGGCAAGCACTTATTCTCCTGAGCCATCTCCCTGGCCCCATTGCTTAACATTTTACTTTGACCAGTTTTCTTTGCTTGTATCTGTAAGCTGAGCAACAAAAGTGAAGACAGGAGTGCCCAGTATAGCAATTGCTGTTGAATATCTATCATCTTAGTTTTAAAATGTGCACCATTTCTAATGTCTTACCTATTGTTTTTCTATTCTGTTTAAAATAAAGAATGACCAGCAAGATAGCTCAGCAGACTAAGCACCTGCTGGGGCAAGAGTAAGGACCAGGTTTCAGTCCTGAGTCCCACATGCTGCGCTGGCCCTGTCCCTGGGGCAAGCTGAGCTGGCAAATGAGTCCCAGCGTAATGGCACATGCCTGTAATCCCTGCACTGGGAAGGGTGAAAATAGGAGGATCACCATGAATCCGATCTGCGTAGTGAGACCCTGCACCAAATACACAAATGAAAAAAAAAAATCTCAAGGAATTGAAAAAACTAAATACCAGGAATTGAAAAAAAAAAAAAAAATCCACTCAAACTGTGCCTTACTCTGATAATCTGTTAAATGGGAATAATAACAGTACTTGCCTTTTATGGACGTGAAATGAAATAAAACGTGTATTGACAATCATGGCTAATATATAGGAACCCTCAATAAATTTTATTATTTTAAAAAGGCAATAGTAATCACTAGTCCTTGTTCAACGTATTTCTTCTCACTGTGCACTTAGCTATACTCGCAGGTTAAATCCATTCTGTTTCCTAGCACTGATGTTAGTTACTGACTGACCTGGAGGCTTATTGTCCATGTTTGTCTAGAACAAGAAGCTTGTCCGTGTTTCCTTTTGTCCTTGAAGCTCAGCCTGGGAGTTAAGACAGAAAGAAGCCATTATGTTTTATAGGCTGGGCTGTGTTCCCCTCCTCCCTGCTCAGTACTGAAGTGCTAACTCTTAGCACCTCCATGTCTGACTTTATTTGCAGATCAGGCTTTGAGAGGAAAAATAAGCCAGATGAGATGATTGGAAACAGCCTCAATTCAATGTAGTTGATGTCCTTAAAAAATGAAAGAATCTGAACACACAGAAGAGACCAAGGCTGCTGCTGTACAGAGGCAGGGCCATGGGAAAAGAGGAGATACAGTGCCAGCCAAAGAGCGGGTTCTTGGGAGGAGCAAACCCTGCCAAGACCTTGATCGTGGGCTTCCAGCACCAAGAACCTTGCGCAGATAAATTTCCTCTGCCGTCTCCTCTGTGCTGTTTTGTTGTGTGCACGTGCTGGAGTAAGATGGTCAACAGAGACTGAGAGAGGAGGAGCAGACTGGGCTAGCGCACTGCCCAGCATATGGGCCACAAGGATTGACTCCTGAGTCAGGTATTAGCAGCAAATCCACCTAGTCGACATCATCCTCATGACAGGAAGAACTATCTGAGTGACACTTATAGAGCTCGTCATGTGGGATGCTTCAGGAGAATGCATTAAATTAGTTATGAAGATTGGAAGCCTTCTTTAGGCACCACCAAATACTGCCCTTCAGACTTCCCTCTGTGTGTAGCTGGGAACTTAACTATTTTTATGATGGTTCCGTGGATGCAAGAAATGTAACGCTATGGGCTGAGATGGCTCTGAGGAATAGGCCCCTGCCTGGCAAACACAAGGTCCCAAGTTCGTTCCCCAGTACTCTATGTCGTGCCAGGCCTAGAACCAAGTATGGTGGCGCACGCCTGTAATCCCAGAACCAGTGAGGCTGAGACAGGAGGGTCACTATGAGTCTGAGCTGCACAGTAAGACCCTGGACCAAATAAATAAATAAATAAAGTGTTACAATAGGCATTTTTCTAAGTGGAAAAATAGTTTTCAGATGCAAGAGCTACACTACACTCTAGCATATAAGAATTCCAAAGGGCTGTGTTTATTGTATTTGTAAATACATTCTTGAACATATTTCATGCTGAGTACGTGAAACATGTATGCATATGCAAATATACAAATATGTGCATGTTCATATACACATGTATCATATTGCATGTATATGTTTACAAAGTTTCCCTAAATTGCATATGCCCTTCAGTAAAAAAAAATAATAATAAACGTCTAAAAGATAATGGGCACCACTCTGAGCACCTCTTATAATTGCAGGGGACAAATAAATTAATTAATTGCATGATGTCTTAATAAATGTATTATTAAAATGCGTATATAGTTTTCACTTTTCTGGCGTGTGTACATATTTTTTGGCTCTACTCCTCATATATTACCATATATTACTATACAGTATCAGGACCTCACATGAGACACTTAGCATAGGTAGTAATAATCCATATCTACCGAATTGCTTTCAAAATAATTCCCTTCTGTCACTGAAATATGAACCTGACACTGGAAGGTAGGTAATGCCTAAAAGTATGACACAACTGATATGCACACTCACACGTATCTCGCACCGTCTCTGTGGCAGTCCTAGGAACACAGCTTCGATTGAATGCACCTGATGCAAAAAGTATTGGCTCATTACATGAAGTGAAGCATACCCCAACCATTATAGCAGATCTTGTAGTTCATACAGATGTTCCCTCTAAACCGACCATAAATAATCACCGAGCGTGTAGATCAGATCATTCTAGAAGGGCTTGTTGAAATGGACAGCCTGTGGCAAAGAGTAATAATAATTCTCTTTGGAAGAAAAGTATCTTTCAGACTAATTTTTGACTGAAAAAGGAAAATACAATGTAGTACAATAATGTAGTGTTCTTAAGAAGCGAGGTCAAAATATGTGGTTAGTGTTCAAGATTTTTGAAGTTCATGACAGTGAAGAGCATGTTTCCACTAATCCCTCTAAAATCCTCTCTCTTGCCTCAAACACACTACTCTCTGAGGCAGATCTGTAAGTCCAACCCATGTCCAGGAATAATCAAAGCACAGTGGCTCCTCTGCTTAGGGCCATATGGCAGAAAGGCAGTCAGGAAAAGCCTTTGAAGGTGTCATTAGCCACATCATTCATTAGCTCTGACACTGTGTGACTTCTGGGTCTTCCCCCAAATCAAAGTGGCCATGAAAGGAAAAGCTTTAAATCAATTCAGAACATGAAGGCAGCCACAACAGGGCAACTAACACTCACAAGAGAATTTCCAGAACTATTTCAGGAGGTGGCAAGAATGACAGGATAAGTGGGTCAACAGCGAAATGGAGATTTTTGAGGGGGATTAAAACCAATGTGTCTTTCCTTGTAATAAATTTTAAAGAATGTAAACACTCTGTGTTTCTTTTATGATGTCCTGTATGTCAGAAGGTCAGTAAAATCGGGACTAGCAAACAGGTTTGTTGCTCGATGCCCACTCCATTCCAGTAGCTGGTACTACCTAGAAAGCTATGCTGAGAAATCTCACAGTAGAAAAGAAAAAAAAAAAAAAAAAAAAAAATGCTTTGGAAAATGACATTTGCCATTGGTGCAAAATATGAAGTAGAAAGTTCTGGCTCTGTGCTTTCTTTTGTGACATCTTTAAAGGCCCTTTTGGTACAAATCTTCTCTTTTTAATTTAAAAAAATATTTCTTAATTTATTTGGTAGAGAACTCACCATGCAACTTGGACTCCTAGTGATCCTCCTGTCTCAGCCTTCCCAGCACTGGGATTATAGGTGTGTACCACCATACCTGGTTTCAAAGCCAGTATGCCTAGGGTTCTGGGGCTAGCACAGTGGTACCAGGGATTGAACCTGGGTCCTTGAGCTTGCCAGGCAGACACTTAGACTGCCAAGCTATCACTCCAGGGCTTAGGGTCAACCTCCTACAGCCCTCTCCTCATTGGTCTTCTTTGTTCACTCTTTCAATCTGGTAATTCGGAGTGGCCAACTCAGCTCTCCTAAAAAAGCTGAGTTTGAAGATCTAGAGTGAAGGGCAGTGCTAGAGGGTGGGTGTAAAATGTCCCCTAAGGGCCCACGTGTCAAAACCTCTAGTCCACAGTGCCATCAGGAAGAGGCAGGACCCAGCAGGTGGGAGCTAGGTCACGGAGGGTGCTTCCTTTAGGGCAATATCAGGACCCTGGGCGCTCTCTCTCTTCACCTTTGCCTCCCAGCACCACAGCGTGAGGGGTTTCCTCTGCCGTGTGCTCCTGCCAACATGTGCTACCTCCTTACAGGGCCAAAGGCAATGGCACTGAGCAGCGCGCTGCACGAAGAGCTCTGAAACCGTGAACCAAAATCAACTGGTATTTTTAAGTTGATTATGTCAGGTATCTTTTCACAGTGATAGGAAGTTGACTAGTCCCTAAAACAAGTGGTAGGACTTGACTTTTGCATCAGACCTCCAAACAGCAACCTCTTCTGTCCATCTGGTGTTGTTTCGGATGTGTGGCTCAGGTATATGCACAGAAAATAAGTACTAGCATGGTGACTGTCACTCGGGGAATTAGGCCAAACAGTAACAGACAGGATGAGGTTAGTATCGGAGACCTGGATTTGTGAGTGACCCCCAGGGTCTTCCCTCCTGGCAGGAGAGAGATGGATAAGGCTCCGATGGCTCAAAGTACTTGCATGTGTAATGACAACAGCTGGGGAAGGCTACGCTCTGCTTTGTGTACAGACACAGTGATGATAAGTGGTACCATCAAAGCTGCTATCAGACTCTCTCTCCAGTTCTTCAGCTCTTTCAATCACTGTAATAGCTACCATTTAATTACTTCTCACTCAGAGTAGTCAGGGTCTCAATGTAGTTAGCAGAGACTATTTATTTAATCCCTTCATCGACTTTACCTGTGGGATTTTATTGCCTCTACTTGACAGGAAAAAATGAGGTTGAGGGAAGTTAAATGACTTATAGATAGAAAATTTTAACAAGAATACTCTGACTAAAACTCACGCTCTTTATATTTTGGGACACCAGCTATCACATCAAAGCATGAACAGCTTGGTAGTTCTAGAGGTGGCAAAAGATGTAATAAGAAGTGATGTGGGTTGTGCATTCCTTCATCCAATCACTTGTTCAGGTATGTATCTGTCTGTCTCTCCATTTATTCACTGCTTCAGTAGATATTCACCGTGTGGTTGGATCTGGGACTGGCTGCCAAACATAACAGACAAGGCTCTGACCTCACAAAGTCCACAGTGTTGTTGAAGGGCAGACATGACTGTGTAGTCACAAGCTTGAACAATGCACTGAGGAAACAGACATAGCTCAACGGGAGCTTGAGATGAGAGATCCTGGCTCTTTTAGGCTGGGGCCCCCACGTGAGGAAATGGAGTCAGAGGTTGGAACTAAAGAGCAAGTCAAAATTCAGAAAGTAGAAGTCAGGTGGGGTAATGGAAGCAAAGCCTGCTGAGGAGATACCAAGGCAGGCAGGGTTTCTACCAGGTGGTTCATGAAGTATTTAGCGGGCTGGAGGCCAGCATGCCTGGAGCAAGTCCACAAGTGGATGGAGCAAGCAGCCTGAAGAGACAGGTGAGAGGGAGACCACATGACAGTGTATGTGACAGCAGTGGGAAAGCACGAAAGGGTTTGAGAAAGAGATGAAGAATAGAGATGAGAGGACAGTTGCGCTTTCTCACCGTCACTCAGACTTTAGGGGTCACAAATAGAATCAGGAGCATGGCAGGACCCAGAGGGAAACACAACAATCAATACACAAAAAGGTCACTTAGGATTCAAATGGAAGTTGGTAGTTTTGATTAAGCGGTATCACTAGTAATGAGGGAAAGTGGATGGATCTAAAATCACTATGGGGTAAAATCTAAAAAAAATGGCGAATCACACATGGGAAGATGGAGTAGCAGAAGGAGCCAAGGACAACACTGGACTCCTGTCTTGGATCACTGCAAGGTGCTAGACACTGACAGAAAGCTCCAGAAGGTGGCCTCAGTGACATGGCAGTGCCTTCGGGGCATCCCAGAGAAGAGGGCTAAGAGGCAGGTAGGTTATAAGCTGCTGAGAGAAGAGCTCTGGCATGGACATGTGACCTTGAGAGCCAGCTGTGCAGACAGTGATGGCTGATAGAATTGGGGGAAGAGCTGAAGAAGGGTGCTGTGGGAAGCAGTGTTAAAGGAAAGGTGGACAGAACATGCCCATGGACACATAGTCGCCTAGTCCATGTCTTCTGTTATGATGAAGCACATCTTTTTCTCATAGACGCTTCCATTTCCACTTGCATTTCCATTGTCCTTGGTCCTTGTTTTTAACATTATTTTGTGTACCTATTGTATGCTATGTATCCCTCTAGCCACTTGGACTTTTGTGGAATAAGAGGCAAGAGAAGGGATCATTCAACAGCTTTCAGAGGAGCCAGGGGAGATTCTGAATAGTCAAACTCTCCAGACAGCTAACCCAGCAAGCAACAGATTCCATGCGCTCACTGATAGTGCATTCAAAAGAATTGCCTTTGAGATGCCGGGGTGTTTCCTGTTGCATTTATTTCATGAGAGCCAAAGTGTTTGAACATGGTGCTGAGGGGGAGCAAAGGCCTTATCCAGATTTTGATGCCTCAAGGGTCCCCAGTGCACATTTTTACAGTGGAGCAATTTCATCATGCTTCATTGGAGGATCCAAAGGTGTCAGGAGATATTACCATTCAGGACATTTTTCTCAACTTCAAGCTTATTGCTTGATGGATTTATGGTTGGAATTGCCAGCCAGATACAAAAATGTGAAGACAAGGCTGGGGAGATAGGTTGGCAGTCTATGCGCTTGCTTTGCAAACTCAAAAACCTGGGTTCGAGTCCCAGTACCGCAGGCCCTTCAGGCCCCACACTGAGCTGGGCACCAAAACCAGATGTGAAGTCTCACTCCTGTAATCCCAGCGCTGGGGAGGCTGAGACAGGAGGATCACACTAGGAGTCCGAGCTGCATAACAAGTCCCTGTGCTAAATAAATAAACAAATGTAAAGATGAAATAACACCCAATGGCAGAATTCCTGTGGGCATGCAGGTATGACACATACACTAAGGAATGTTTTACTTAATCAATTGTTAGATACCCAGCTCTCAAAATTAATCAATAGCTGACTCCAAAGAGAAAATAATCACTTCATTTTATGGTTCTCATAACTGTTGTCTTAAAGTTAATTTTTCATGTTTCTGGTAATGGGCTGATTGTGACCTTCTCGAGGCAGTATAATTCACTCTTTCCTTTTTCAATCCCCCAAGCATAGCACAGTGTGTGGTCCATAACAAAGGAATCATTTCAGCCACTTCAGCAAAGCTAAAACCGCAGGACAATCACTCTACCAAATGAGCAAGTTCAGATGAATCATAAAAATGACACCATGAAGATATTTCATCAAAAGATTTTTTTGAACCCAAATATTGAATTCAATAGTTCTGGCCACATCTATAACAAAAGGGGCTTTATCCTTCCTATCCTTTTCCTGATAGCCAACTATTTCCTGATAAAATAGTTTATTAGAAGTACTGAAATGGAGAATGAAGTCTGCCTTCTTCTTCTTAAGTGCATATGCTATGAGTTAGAGCTGTGATGCTCAGAGAACACTTGATGCTGCCTTTTCTCCTTTATTTGTTCTTCTTAAGAGGTACGTTGCTCAAAATCTAGTCAAAGTTATAAGAACACACAATGTGTTTTCATTAAATTTATACATTCGAAGATCACCTTAATTTATTTCAGCTAAAGGTAAGTGTCAATCAAAAGTTCTGAAACGCGGAAGGTCCTAGAGAAGAAGTATAGTATTTATGTGAGTGAAGGGTTGATTGGGCAAAATAAATTATTACTGTCCTAAGTAAAAGGATGGCCAATGAGGTCCTAAATGACATCATTTAAACCATTTGTTGACTGGAAGGTTATATATCTTTTTATCTCGCCATCATTAAAGAAGTATTTAAATGGGAACATCTTTTTTAACCTTGGAAGGAAGCTGATAGAGAACTGTTTTCTCAGTATGAGTTTCTAAGATTTATTTAGATGTAGACTTCCAAATTCAAGCAATTATTCACATATGAGTTTGCCAATTTAGGAACCCGTAAAGAACATGTGGATCTCCAAAAAGTGGAAATAGTAACAGGACAACAGGATGCTTTCATCTGATTAATTGCACTGGTCGCTTTCCCGGCCTCGAGCACAAGCCAGCCAGCACCTCCGACTTAGAGAAGGAGTGCGTTTACTGTGGGCTCACAGTTGGAGAGTTGCTACTTCAGGGTCTGCTGGATCCAAAGCAGAAATTTCAAGGTAGGAGGCTTTGGTGGACGGAGCAGAGCTGCTCCCTTTGTGGAGACCAGTAAGCACAGGGGAGAAGCACGGAGCTATGCAGCACAAAGGCGCACTCCCAGCCTTCCTCCTCCAGCCGGCCCCGCCTCCCAATAGCACCTGGAGCTATGAATGGTGCACCTTTGCAGGGGTCCCTTAGCCCAGTAAAGCTGACAGTCAGCATCAACATGTACACGGCTATTCACAAACACATTGTGCATAGGACTTATGGTGGCCGCCATTTTCTTTGTAGTAATTCAGATATTATAAGAAAAAATAGAAAGTATTGTTAGTGCTAAAGGCATTCTAGGTTTAGATTGAGTAAAAAACAAAAAATCATGAAAGTCCAAAGTCCAAGTCTTAATTCTATGGGATAAATAACATAAAAGTTCCTCAAATACCCACACATTTTAATCACATAGCAAGAGAGGAACAGAAATGGAGAAATATCATCAAATTAAAGTTAAAATGTCCAAGAAAAAGCAAGACCTATATAACAAAAAATATAAATTTTGTATCTGACAAGCTCAGTCAAATCCCATCAGATTTACCATGAAACACTGTATCACAGTTTGTAGATCCTTTGTCAGTGTCAGCCATGTGGACCAGTCACGGACATTGCTTGACCGATTTGCTCTCTGTGAAAGCCTGAGAGAATGTTTTCTCTCCAGGTGACTCTCCTTAGGCACACTCTACATCATCGATCACTTTCCCCCATGGCCCCATAATCTCCTTGATCAGAAAATTGGGACACCACTGAGTTACAGGATATTACAGTACAGGTTCTCTTATGTCCTGAGTCCTCAACTGACCTTGAAGGGCTAGGGCAAAAATATTGGCTATCCTTTATCTTTATCTTAACCATCCAACAGAAAAGTATAAGCACGAGGTATAAAAAGTAAAATCATATTAATATGCTGAGCTGTAAAAGGCTCAAGTCAACAACTTCTGACATTGCCAGTTCTGTGGATAATCCACTACTATATTGGGCTATTGGACTACATTGGATTATTTTGCCGAATTCATGCATCTACAAGATTTGAATAGCAGTAGAACACCCATCAATGACAAAACTAAACAAAAAAAGGGATATAAATAAAGGTCCATTTTGTATTAAATATATATATATATATATGTATATACAAAATATGATAGATATACAGCAATGTTCTCTTAGTTCAATGAGAAGAAATATTTATACTATAAGTGTTTAGACAAGATATTATGTCTGCATCTTGTACTTTGAATAACTACTACAAAGACAGCAAGATGCAAAGTATTAATTATTGTAACTGGCCTACTAGCCTGTTTTGAAACTGTCTCATTACGATTTCATTCTCAACAAAATTAATAAGAAGATAAATAAAGTTAAAAATGTCATTTTGGGTCAGAAACAAGGAGAAAAAGTAATCTTTCTAGGTACGTACTATGTCTTTAAAGCCCAACTCTCACAATAGAAATGTTAATGCTGATAGTTTTATTTATTCTTAAACATTTTTAAATTATAGAAGAATAAAATTATAAGCTAAAGATTATTCAGTGAATAAGTGTTGGAATAACTGTTTTAAAGGCAGGTCTGGTTTGACTGTAAGATAAATCTCTTTCAAAAGTTAAAAATGCATTGGGAAAATGGCTTATCTTCAGAATATTTTGCAAAAGAAATAAATGAGTAATGCTTCCATGGGACACAAGCATCAAATTAAGAGAGCACAATTTAAAATGTTGGATGTGAATTAGTAAACAGATGTATGTCACTAAAACGTCACATTTTTCATCGTAATAGTTCACAGTCTGTTGGCAAAAACCTCGGTATGTTTTTATCTAACATGAGCACAGCTGGTTAAAATGGGAATAAATGTGGTCAACCAGCTATGAGTTTCAATTCATTTGATGCCACGAATCAGTAAGCTGATCTATAATAAATTAATTGTTTCTTGTCTTTAACAACTTTAATTTTTTTTGGCCAACCATATTTTGTAGGATAATAGCTTAAAGATACTACATTAAATTTTATTTTAGACTGAAAAATATCCTTGGATCAGAGGTATGAAAAGGGGCCATTTGGAATTAGCAAGGAATGTGGGGGTATTTTAGAAACACCATTCCAGAAGGCTCCCATGCTGCTATTTTCCTTAAATAGTGGGTCATATAGGTCATTACTCATCATCTACTAATCCATACATTTTGTAAACTATACATCAATTAATAAAGCATGCTCACTTCCATTACCTCATGTGATGGGATGTTTAACACATTTCTAGAGAATAAAATAAAATGTCGAGGGCTGGGGAGATAGCTCAGCAATCGAAGTACCTGCCTGGCAAGCGATAGGGCGCAAGTTCGATCCCTGATACCACATAGCGTCCCAGCCCTGGAACCACAGGCGAGCCATGCTGGCCCTGAAACCAGGCGTGGTGGCGCACACCTGTAATTCCAGCTCTGGAGAGCTGAGACAGAAGGATCACTACAAGTCTGAACTGCATAGCAAGACCCTGTATCCAATTTTAAGAGATGTTGACATAAAAATAAATAAATGAGCCGTCCATTATCTAGAAGGCTGGTTACATAGACTACTCTCTGTAAGTCTGTGTTTGGAGACGGAATGGGAACTAACTCAAAAGGCTCATGAGCTTGTGTATAAATTATTTATAACATTCCTCAATAGTCTTACAAAATATAAGCCTTACAAATAAATTACAGTAGAACAACAGCAGCCCTCAAACACAACATTTTGGCCCTTTCAAGGAAGGAGCAAACACTCCTCACTTTCCCATTAAAAGGTGTTATCAGGTTACAGTTCTAAATTTAGGTCCTTATAAAATAAATATCATGGGGACTGGCCAAATAGCTCAGCAGATTAAATCACCTGTAAGCAGGCAATGGGGCTAGGGGTTCGATCCCCCGGCCTGCCAAGCAGGCCCTGCCCCAGGGGCACACTGAGATGGCATTTGAGACTGGGCATGGTGTCGCACGCCTGTAATCCCAGCTCTTGGGAAGCTGTAAACAGGCAGTCACTATGAGTCCCATCTGTTCTAGTAGTGAGACCCTGAACATCCTATAGACTCTTCCCTACAATACAAAATAAATAAAAATAAAATAAAATAAATATCATGAAGCTGGACATAAGTGCTAATTTTTAGTATATCTATAATTATTCGGTGTTATTTTTAAAATCCTGCATTTTAAACTGAAATAAGTCAATATGGTGCCATCCAAGTGCGTATTATTGGACTCAACCTCCGAAATGAAGCCCAATATCTACGAGACCGTGAACTGGAAAGGAAGAAATTTAACACTGGTTCCATAAATCAAATTAACTTTAGAATAAAATTTACTATAGCAAAAGTCTTATTTCGGAAGAAGCTGTATTCTTGGAGGTTTTTTGAAAGAAGTTTCTGTCTACTATGTTAATCTCAAATTTTAGGAATAATCTCATCATGAGGGTATTTTAAAACAAGTAGATCATGAGGTTAATAAAACAATATGTGAGTTATGACAAAAAGCAATAGCATAAATTTATGCTGAAACATTATTTCTTAAAGGCATAAGGTTTTACATAGAGCAGCAGAACATAGCAAAAAACATGACCTGTGAGTGCAGGTATCTATATGTATCAGAAATATAGACTGTATTACAGAGATGTATCTGCCATGTACACCTATGTATGTGAGGATCTATAATTGCATATTAAATCTTATAAAGCTACATAGCTATCTTTCTGATTGCTTTATGTATTTGCTTTAAGAAAGTATTACATAAGAAATGACAATTTGTGTGTTCAGCTTGAATTATTTAATTTCATACAGAATTGTGTATTTTCAGAGCAAGATTGTAAAATCTCTGGAGAGCATAACATGTTCGAAGAGTTTTGCATTAAAGTATCCATGAAGGACAACATCTTCCCATCTTTAACAAAAGCAAGGGGCACAATGTGTCACTCCTCATCTAATGTCTGGCTTTGGGGACATCAGAAAAAGGCAACACTTGCAAGTGGCTCTTGCAGGGATCTTTAAAAAGGCTTAATGACCCCTTGCTTTCAGCTCACATCATTCCCAGGACTATACCTCCATTTATACTAAAATTGATATTTGATACTAGCTATTAATATTTTCATCTGCAGATGAAACTAGACCAGCAGAGGGACGCAGAGCTGGATCCTAACTTCCTCCCCTTTGCTCTATCTAGTGAGGAAAAGCAAATCATGCTGGCTTTGGAGAACTGATGACCCTGATGGGATGGGAAATGAGACTTCCAGGCAGCAGGACATTGCTTTAAAAGCCTTTCAGGATTGGCTGAACTAAAAGAACTTGCAAATAAGCCTGACGAAGCTACCTGAAAGGTTCCGAGGCAGCCCCACCACACAGGAGCATCCAAAGTAGGAGAACTCAAAGACTTGCACATGAACCTGCCGTCCTGCTTAGGGGGTCGTGAAGAATTTCTATGACATGAGAAGCTGGGGGAGGGTATCAGGACAGGGCTGGCTTCTGGGCACTGGCTTAGTTACTCTTCTCATTGCTGAGCAAATTGCCGCAAGGTTAAGTGAGGAAAGTTTCATTTCACTCACAGTTTATAGAGGTTTCAGGCCATGATCTTCTGGTTCCAGGCAGGGTGGCTAGGCGGACGGGGGACCAGAGGAGAAACTGTTCCTGGTGGTAGAAGGCAGCAAAAACAGGCAAGGAAAGGGAGAGACAAACTTCTTTCTGCCCTTGATGTTGCATTCAATACAGTGGCCAACGTGTATCCCAGGGCGATGCCAATCCAATCAGTGGGCTTATCCAGCAATCATCCACATTTAATCCCAGCACCCTTGCTCCTAACACTGAATCATGAATCAATCACAAGCTCTACAATCATCTACCACCGAAAAAGCCCCAGCTAGAACTGCATGAGGCTTTGGGGGTCCATCTAGGCACGAGCCACAACAGACACAGAGCAGTAGGTGGCATCCAAGGGATAAGGCAACCGCTTTTAGCCTCTGGGCCCCCAGATTTCAATGCATTTCACCCCACTGCAACTACGGCCAGAGCCTGCATTCGGATACAATCTGTGTAGCTCAGCCGTAGGATTCTCTCCTCTACGTGTTGTGTGAAGATAGCTTCCTTTTATCAAAAGAACTAATTGCAGTCTGACAGGCTGCTCACAGGGCAAGTCAAGTTCTGAAAAATGTCATTAAAGGTTGTTGGTGGGAATGCGACAAAGATGCTTGCCGGGAAACAGTCTGGTTTCCAAATGGACGACAGCTTCGGTGCTTACAGACAGGCCAGGTAGATCCAGGGGCATCTGCAAAGTGCAACAGGTGGAGCTCAGCCTCAATTTGCCTGGATGGTGGATACTAAAGACTAAGTTAAAAGGCAGCAACAGAGAGGTCAAAAAGAAGAGAGTGGAAGATATGAAAGATGCATGAAAGAAAGCAGTGGAACAAAAGACATTAGAGGATGAAAATCAGAAGAAGGTGCAAAGGGCAAGCTCTAAGGGTGGCTGCAGGATACGGGCCTACCTATTGCAATATGCTTGTAGTGCAAGCATTTTTCACCCAACCTGGCAGAAATTCTAATGGCAATACACAAAGATTGGAAATACATAGACATTTTGCTCCGCTACCAATTTGGAGGGACACTGTCCTTCTCAGGAGGCACAATTCATGTCCAATCAGTGTTTTCGGAGGCAGACCTGCTTTCAGCTGCATCCAGAGCTCACCTTCGCTGCGTCCTCTCCTACCTAGCCATGTCTGCAGAACTGCCAGCTGCCGTTGATCCATCATACAGCATTAACCAGATTCTGCATTTCAAACTGGGGGATTTTGATCAAGTGAAGACCTGCCCTTAACAAGGGCAGAGAGCCCTGGGACCTTGAAGCAGGACAGGAAGCTCAGGCCTGTTTAAGAAAGGCTGGGCTCGAGGTCATAGGCCACTGATGTAATAGTAGTAACAGTGAGAGGAGTGGAGCAGAGAATCTCTCCAAGAATTGACCTTTTATCTTCTAATTCCGAGGATCAGACAGTAGCAACACTCTTATGCATTGAGTGGTAGCTCTGTGGTTCTATGCCAAAGTTCTCTAACCTTCTCAGAGATCTGCAGAAGCAGTGTCTCAGCGCTTTCAATCCATGTCTTCCCATTAAGTGCATTCCCCCGCCCCCAGGCCCAGAAGGCACCACTGTAGGCCTGCATCTGCCACAGCATGCACACAGCAAGATGCAAAGGCGTGCTCTGAGAGCCAAAGGGCTCACGTCAGATAGGGTTGAGAGAGGCTGATTTATTCACTGCTCAATTTCTCGGCCCTTTTAAGACACCAGCATTGCCTGTGAATGTGTGTGAAAAGGCCCAAAAGTGTAGCATCTCCTAAACATTATTCATCAGAGTAATCTCCTTACTTTGCCAAACATCTTCTAGACAATTGCTCTGAGCACATTTGCGGAAATACACAGACAAATAACAGGTTAGATACAAGCTGTGAGGAGCCCGTGCTTTCTATAGTGCCCACACATTAAACTTTTAGACAAAACTATTGCACTCTGTGTAATTATCCCTCACTTGTATGAATAACCACAACCAATGTCTTCTGTTTCTGAATCCACAGAAGTCTGATCTGTTCTGTGTATATTTATTGGGTTGCTCAAAAATGTCTAATGAAACTTTCTGACTTACAATCTTCATTCCGTTATTCACAATAAAAATTAATCACATGCTAAAACAAAACTTTCAGATTCTTTCATTGGTATGTGTGACCATCCTTAGGTCAAATTCCTTTAATAGTGTTTCCCAAAGAGAAGCTTTCACCATGCCACACAGCCCCTAGATCTCCATATTTGGGGACTCTCATTTGCATTAAGTGCAAAAGTAAATGCTAATGTTTCATTAATCCTAGGGCTTGAATTTCACCCCAACCCCTTCAGCATCCCCATTCCCCTGAAGCACTTGTTTGCTTTTCAGAGCACCAAAAGCTCTGGTTAAATAAACGTTAAACTCAGGGGGATAGTTACTGTGTTTTGTATAATTTGGGCCCATTACCAGCTACTTCATGCTTTATTTGTGCACTTGTACACAAATTAAATGTATTTTCTCAAGTTTGCCTAAGGATATTTCCCTCTGCAGGAGGAAATTCTCAGTGCCCGAAGGTGGCTGGCGTTCATAAAGCTTCCTCTAAACCCCTGCTATTTCCAGCAGCCCCTGCAAGCAAGATAGTCCTGGGAAGGGAAGAAAGAAAATGCACTGCACGTCTTCTACTGCAGAAGCCCTTAAATTGTCCATAATAAGCTCAAAAAGAGGACCAGTGAAGGTAACGGATCTCTAGAATATCAGCTGCACCTCCCTTTGAGACACCGTTTCCGAGGACTGTTACTTAAAATGCACACCTCTGTCCAAACAACTACCTTTCATTTCATCCCCCAGGGAAAAACAGCAGGTAAAAATTACACTGGGTCCCAAGCCGCCCTTTACCTGGTGCGAGTCCCACATATGCCCCCTGAGCCACCTCCTGAGAAAATCCCAGCGCATTTCCAGGTTTATCTCCAGGAGGAGAAAGAAAAGGTCTCCATGAACAGACGGGCATTGTGTGGGGGAACTAGTTACATTTAAATACAGATAAACATACTGTAAATAATGATCTTAAAAGAATTTAGGTCTTTTAGAGGTAAAATATGAGAGTGCAAGATGCTGGAGACTGTTCTTTGATTATGTGAGGTTTCGTCTTTTCTCAGAGACGCAGCACACCCCTAATGAAGCATCAGGCATCGTGCTGAGCCTCCCTTGCCCGTCCCGGCAGCTGTTTATTGATTGGTGCTGGCCACGCACAAACGCTGCCGAGTGTCACTTGCCACCCTCAGTAAGTAGTGGGAAGCCACCCTGGCTCCCTCTCATTATTTTACCTTCAAAGACAAGCTGACAAATTCATTTTGTCACAAGCAGCTGTGTACTTATTTTTAAAGGGTTGGCTTACAACGAAGAAAGCAAGTGCAGGGAACAGCCTTTTGCTGTCCAATGTGTTATCTGGCAAGGACAGATTGTTTCAGGGTGCAGTGGAGAAAGATTTTTAATGAAACTACATTTCAAACGAGCAGCATATGCTTGATTTTCCCTTCTGTTGCTCATCCTGCCATTTGTTAATTTTTGTTATTGTTGTTCTCTGGGATGCCGAAATTTTCATACAAGCTGTCTCGTCCCGCATTAACACAGCTTTGGGTGAATTATCACTTGGGATGCAAAAACCTTCACCTCCCACTCTATCCTTTGTGCTTCTTTATTTATTTTCTTTCCAGATTTTCTAGTTTACCAGGGCTTTCTGGTAAATCGGTTGCCTGAACAACTGGGGGTAGACTCACTTTCTATGTGAGTCTTCAGAGCATCCAAGTCCAACAGTATGATTGCAGAATCCACGTGACTGGTCGGCAGCCCCAGGGTCAGAGCCCAGAACAGAGGTCTCGAGAAACTCCGAAAATGGGAATTAGTGAGGACTTTCTTTCTCTTTAATTCTGTAATGTTGTATATTAATTTAAATGATTTTCTGAGGATGAATCTGTGGCCCATTATACAAAGTTCAAGGAAATGAATTTCAGTATTTAGCAAGCTGAGCCATACTTGAAGCCCGAGGGTTTTATAAGATTTAAAAAAAAAAATACATAGAGAATAGGAAATCTTTGGCTATCAGGATCTTTGGTGGCCAAGAATACTTTTCTTAAAAACATGAGCATGCAAGGGAGCAAGATCCCATGACTGTCTGCACTCAGGAGGCCTTGTAATGACGTCCCAGTGTGTTCAGGCACTAAACCAACATGCTGGGTCTAAAGAGTCCTGGAGTAAGAGATGGTCTGCTGAAATCTTCCATGGAACCAAAGGTGCCCATGGAGCTAACCTTCCACCAGCAGTTGGAGGATCTGAAGAGACCCACCCCTTTCAGTGGGTTGTACAGCCTTAGACAGAGTCCTCAGCCAGATCCAGGCCCAGGTCAGCTTAAGTTCACAGCCAGGTTCCCCCACTTATCAGTGATATGACCTGATACAAGCTCTAAACTCATCTGTAAAATGGCCCAAGTATGACCATTTCAAGGGTCACTGTGCAGATGACATGAGTTGTCACATGATATAGTACATACTAACAACATATTAAAAAGCAACAAACATAATCAGAACTACCACTAATGTTGATCTCCCATCCTCCACTCACTCCTCCCACCTGGTCTCTTAGGTCACCCGGGTCCCACTCCTTCCCCCTTTGGCTCTTCATAGACCTTCCACGCTCTGCTGCACAGGAGCCTCGAATGTGCAGTGCTGTCTGGTGCTCACCCGCTATTACAAGCTTCATGTGTGAAAGGTCCTGCCATTAAGCTGTGGACCTTGGAGCAAGATGGTGACAATGTCCCAGAAAGGGAATTCAGCTAAGCCTTGGACACACTGGACTGAAACTCTTAATCTAACTTGTTTTCCAGAAAAAGCCTCTGGGCCTTTCACTCATAATCTCATTCATTGTAAGGAAGCAGTTTTCCAAGAATGGATGAGCAGAAGTCAGGCCATCCTGACGTCCCACAAAGACATACATGAAATGGAGAGGCATGCCATCTGATTGACGGGAAGCTGCTCTCTCCGACCTTCCATAAATCCCCTTGCTGCAACACTGGAGGGGCAGATGTGTGTTTATTACTCCTGACCTCCTTGCAGTTGCCGTGCAATAAAGACTTGTGTTTTGTTTTTTGCAAAACCCCAGCATCTTGGTTTCTTTCTCCATTGTACAGTGGGCAATGATCCCGATATCATTAGGACAGGTACTTAGAGGCAAGATGCTGCAGGCAGCTGTGTGGCTTCCTAAATCAGCTAGGACACTCATGGAAGGAGAACAGTTTCAGACTAACAGAGTGGACTAATTGAGAGGTTGACAAGGTCCAAGTGGGGCCTTATGAGTCCTCGGAGCACTTACACCTAGAAAATCATTGGTCATCTTTCTTTTCTTTTTTTTTTTTTTTTTTTCCGGTACTGGGGATTCAACTCAGGACTTTGTGCTTGCCAGGCAAGCACTTATTCTACTGAGCTATCTCCCTGTCATCTTTCTGCTTTTGTAAAAAAAAATAAAAAATAAAAAAAAAATCTGAGAAAATCAAGTTAAAAGAAAAGATTCATTTTGGGTCATAGTTTCAGAGATTTTAGTCCATGGTTGCTTGGTCCTATCCCTTTAGGCTATGGCAAGATAGGACAGCATGATACAGGAGGATCCAGGATCCCAATATCTCTTCTAGGGATGCCCTTAGCTTCCTTTTACTACCCCACCCCTTAAAGGTTCCAGCAACTCCCGACAGCACCGAAAGCTGCTGTATTGGTCAGCTTTCTGTTTGGACAAAATACTTGACTCCTCCATAACTTATAGATGTGGAGGCTTATTTTGGGTCAGAATTGAGAAGTTCTAGTCTACAGGTGGCTGACACTGAGGCAGAAGCCACTCAGTGAAAGAGGAAGAGCAGAGGAAGCTGCTGATCTCACGTCTTCTTGGAGGCAGAGAGCAGAGGAACAGCACCAGCGCGAAAGGTCCAGGGAATAGACATCATTCACAAGGTGGCACCCCCATGACCCACCAACATATACCCCAAAGTGTAAATTACTGGTCTGCTAGGCTTCTCTCAAGCCAATCAAGGTGACATATGATGACCCTTCAGGTTATTTAACATCCAAAGCACGGCAGTCAGAATCCCATTGCCAGCGGTATGTATCTCTCACAAAACCCTGCGAATTCCTGAAAAGCTTGGCTCCCCACCCTCTGCTGCTCATTTCTTGTCCTGCTTGACTTGGAGTGAACCTTACCACCTACAACAGTAAAAGTACAAGCTTCAGAAACTTTATGGTCATGGGGTCCTTTCTCACCCAGTCTCCAACCGAAACCACCCGAAGTACCTGTTTTCTTTCCTCTTGTGTCTCAAGGCTGGGGCCCCCAGTCACTCTCTGTAGGCTCTGTTCTGTCCCAGATTCAGGTATCAACTCCCTGATCCATGTGAACCTCCATACACCCACAGCATGAGAGGTTCTTAATGGCAAGTCATTCCTGTGGCTGGTCCCACTCTGCTTGGAACAGCTCAGGTAACCTTTGCATCCCTCTCCTTCTGCTCTACGCAGATCAGTGAAAAGCCCAGGAGGCTGCTCTTTGGAGATCTGGGCTTAGGCTTTGTCCCTTTCAGATTCTTTAGGAAAAGGAAACCAGTGTGCACTGGTGCCTACTTCACAGTTTCATTCAACTAATCCTCTATTTGCTCCCTGGTGTTGCCAAGTTCTCTCACTGCCATGTTTTTGTCGTCCTAGTTTCTGTCTTGACCTTCATCTCACTCTCATTCTGAACCGAAGTTTAGTCAGATGAAGGACAGCTCTCCCATAAGCCCTTGCCAAATAGATACTTTTCACTCTGAGGGTACCAGATTCCTCCCTGTAGACACTTCCGAGAGCTGCCCATGGTGGTAATTACTGATGTCTTCTCCTTCTAATTACTTAACTGTCTGTCAAACTCATCATCCCTTATCCACTTCTGTTCACTCTAATCTGTTTTTCATTCTAATGCAATACTGACTTTCTTAAAACACAAATCTGATTACCTCTGCTTCAGGCCTTTCAGTCATTTCCCACTGTACCTGAGATAAAGATACAGATTGTTTGATAATCTTATTATCCTTAGAGTCTCATCTCACTCTTCCATCTTCTCTAGAGTTGGGTTCCCACTATACCAATCTCTGTCCCCATGCCACAGGGCTCCATAAGCTCCCCCTGCCACTAAGCCTCCACCTGTGCTTTCATTTTGTTTCCATGTATCCAGGTATCAGCTCCCTGATTCATGTGAATCCTTGTGAACGCACAGCATTCGGCCATAAGAGCAAATTATTTCTGTGGCTGATCTTTGTATCTTAACTCAGTTTTAAATTTTAATGGAGACCCCTTATGGTCTTCCCAAGTAGGACTATTCTTTTTCATCAACTATCTCTGATCAAATGCGTTTTCTTTATAACACATATTAGAGGTGTGATTTTACAGTTTTGATTAATTTCTGGATATCCTACTAGATTATAACCTCACTGATCATAGTAACCATATTAGACCTTATTCATAGTTTCATTTTTATGGGTTCTCATACTATACAAAAGAGTTGTTCCACTAATTTTTGTTGGCTGAAGGTATTTGAGCCAGACCAGCTCTCATTTTTCCTTCAATTCTACTAATTTCTCACATATAGGGGAGTTTTTATAGCTGCCTTCCTTAAGCAAAATTATGGATACGATGTCTAAAACCTTTGTATTTCGCCTAGCACTACTATTATTTAAGACCAGAGAAGTAATACTTCCCAGGTGCACATGGAGTCCTTAAGCACAATATAAGGGGTGGGAGGAATCCACAGAAGTAGTCTGTACTATCTATAAAGAAGAATATGGTTCTCTTGGGCCACAGTGGCATTTTCTAAGAGCTGCTATGGATCGCCTCAGAATTACTATGGCCGCAGCATCTATAGTGGCCATAAAGGCAAGCCAAAAGGAACTGTTACGACCCTGAGTGTTTCTGGTGCCTACCTGTTGGGTCACTTCATGCCTCAACCACAAAATGATAGATGGGTTGCTATACAGGACTAGAGAGAAGAAAAGGAGAATAAATGAAAGCCGTATTCCTACTGCATGGGTGGTTTGGGCTAATTTTGGCTAAGAAGTCTGGAAGCCCTATTTCCTGAAGAAGAAGAAGAAGAAGAAGAAGAAGAAGAAGAAGAAGAAGAAGAAGAAGAAGAAGAAGAAGAAGAAGAAGAAGAAGAAGAAGAAAAAAAAAAGGTAAATCTTGCCTCCTGAACCCTGTTTCTAAACGTGATGGATAGATGCTTCACTCCTGCAATTAAATGCCCGGAGAACGGCCTCACTGCCAGGCACGGAGACCTCGCTGGCCAAGTGGTACTGAACTTTCCAGTGAGTATAAAACACATTTGCAAAGCACGAGAAGTCAGTTGCTCTTGTGCTCATTTGCTCTGCATCTCCTTATGTTGAGTGCTGCTGCAGACTCTGCGGCGCCACACGTCATCACCTAGTGAGCGAAGAGCCTACGTGTGGCGACCGTGTGCACACACAGAGAGCACTGACCTCCATGAATCTAAGTAACCGCGGTGTGCACAGTAGCCCGGCCACACAGATCCAATCACAGAGCTCACACTAAACGCCGGAGGTGACTCCAGGTAACCAGGTGAGAATTTTATGTTGAAAAAACACCCAGAAACCAGAGTGAGGGGCAGACGGAAACCGATTGCATAGGAAAGAGAAAAGAGTTACACTGAATGTAGGCTTCATCAGCAGACAGCACACTAACCCACCAAGAGAAGACCAGCTTCCTTTCCTAGCAGGAACGTTGCTAACAAATAACTCTGACCGTGAGCAGTGCCAATTCCCAGCACTCTCTAGGCCCCATCTTGGCCTTATCTCCCTCCGCTCCGTGCATCACTAGGAATTATATGCACACTTTACCTCATGTACTTGTTGCATGCTCCTACTTCCCTTAACTGGAATATAAACTCCACGAGGGCAGAATTTTGTCATATTTCCAGAAACCAGTAGGCAAAGGGTTTTCTGTGGCTATTTTTTGAATGAACAAATGAATGAGAGTCTATGACATTTACTAGGCACGTGCGCTAGCTTCTGTTTTTGCTGCTGTGAAACAATACGCGACACAAATCCATGTGAGGGAGGAAGGGTTTACTTTGGTCTGTGGTGTCCAAGCTTCAAGCTGTGGTGACTCAGCTCCTTGGTTATGGGCTCGCAGTCATGCGAGGCATTGAGACATTGAGAGCACACTGGAACAAAGCTTCTTCTGTGGGGGAAGCAGGGAGAGAAAGAAGAGTGAGAGGCTGGGAACAGGCAACCCTTCTGCAGAGTGTGCCAGTGGTCTGCTTTCCCCAACCAGGCCCCCCATCTCCCAACAGCACCATCGAATCATCCATGAACTAAACAACTGATGAGATTAGAGTGCTCACAGTCCACTCACCTTCCAGAAGGTCTGGCCTCTGAACACTGCTGTTCTGGACACAAGCCTTCCACCTGAGAGCCTTTGTGGGATGCTTCTGACCCCAACTGTAAAAGCACTCTTTCTATTTTTTGCCCTGAATTAGAAGAAGGAAGAGTCAATGAACAGTCAGGAGCACTGAGAGTTAGACAACGTGATTTCCAAACCTGATTGCATTTTTGTCCTGAGAAAGTCTCTTAATCTCTCCCACAGCCCCAGCAGTCACCTTTCACATGGAAATGAGGATAAAAACACAATCTGCAAGTGTCATATAGCTGTACTGAGATCAGCACCAGGTCCTTTCCATAGATCCTGAGCATACAGGAAATGTCAGAACTTAGTTTCAAGTTCCCAACAGTAGGATCACAGAGTTAGCTCAGAGGTCTAAGAGCTGCCTAGGCAAGCACGAGGACCCAGGTTTGATCCCTGGTACCACATGCCATGCCGGCCCTGCCCCCAGCCAGCCACCAAGACCATGCATGCTGGTGCATTCCTGTAATCCCAGTGCTAAGGAGGCTGAAACAGGAGGATCTCTGAGTCCAAGATGTGTAGTGAGACCCTGTACCAATATATAAAATTAGAAAACAAAATTAAAAAAAAAAACACTTCTACTCAATGTAGTTCTGGAAAAACTAATGAGAACAATTAGACAGGGGAGAAATAAAAGTAATAAGGATTGGAAAAGAAGTGATTATTACTTGCAGATGACATGATACACTACATAGAAAACCACAAAAATTCCACCAAGAGTCTTGTAGATTTAATCACCAAATTCAATAGCGCAGCCAGATACAAAGTCAATACCCAAAAATCAGTAGTATCTTTGTACTCAAACAATGAGTACACTGAGAGAGAAATTAGGGAAACCATGCCTTTCACAGTAACATCAAAAAAAAATGAACTATTTAGGAATTAATCTCACAAAGGATGTAAAAGACTTATACAGTAGAAATTATAGTACTCTGAAAAAAGGGATTGATGAGGATTTGAAAAGATGGAAAAATATTCCATGTTCCTGGATAAGAAGAACCAATATCGTGAAAATGGATATACTTCCAAATTGTTATACAGATTCAGTGCAATCCCAATTAAAATATCATTAGTATATCACACAGAGCTAGAGAAAGCTTTCCTCACATTTGTCTGAAGAATAGCAATCCTGGGAAACAAAGGAAAGGCAGGAGGTATCTCAATCCCTGACCTGAAATTATACTATAACGCTACTGTGATAAAATCAGCATGGTCCTGGCATAGAGACAGACCTGAGGATCAATGGAACAAATTAGAAGATGCAGACACAATTGCAAACACACTCAGCCACCTTATCTTTGAAAAGGGGGCCAAGCATGTTCACTGGAAGAAAGATAGTCTCTTGTGCTGAAAAAAACTAGCTTTCCATATGCTGAAGGCTAAAACAAGACCCATGCCTGTCACCATGCACAAAACTACAGATTAAAGATTTAAATATTAAAATTGAAACACTAAGTCTTTTGGAGGAAAATGTAGGTAGAAATCTTAAGACATACGGGCAGGTAGAGTTCATGAACAAAAACCAAACTGCATGGGAAATACTTCAAAGAATCAAAAACTGGGATCTCAACTTTCTGAAAAGTTTCTGAACTCCAAAGAAAATCTCCAACAGAGTGAAAAGAAAACTCACAAACTGGGGAAAAATATAGCCAACTATCCTTTAGACAAAGGCTTTCGATCTAGAACATATATAGAATTTAAAAAATCAGGCCCTTCAAATTCAAAGATCCAGTCCAAAAATGGGTATCTGAGATGAATCCACACTTCTCAGAGGAAGAAATGCAAATGGCAAGTAAATACATGATAAAATGTTCAACATCATTAGTCATTCAAGAAATGTAAATTAAAACAACACTATGATTCCAGCTCACCTCAGAAAGAATAGTTAATATCAAGAAATCAGCCAATAACAAATGATGGAAGGGCTATGGAGAAAAATGAACCATTGTCCACTGTTGGTGGGAGTGCAGACTGGTACAACCACTATGAAAATCAGTGTGGAAATTCATTTAAAGCTATGATTGGAGGGGCTGGGGATATGGCTCAGTAGAATAAGTGCTTGCCTGGCAAGCACAAGGGTCTGAGTTCAATCCCTGGTTCCGAAAAAAAAAACCACCAAAACTAGGATTAGAGGTCCTACTGAAGCTAGCTCTTCCCCTCTTGGGTATTTTTCCAGAAGAACTGAAAACCTCACACCACAGCAATATATGTACACCATGTTTATAGCAGCACAATTTGTCATCGCTAAATCCTGGAACCAATACAAATGCCCATCAACTGAAGAATGGAAAAAGATGTGGTAATTTTACACAGTAAAGTATTATCGAGCTATAGAACAGAATAAATTTGAGTCTTTTATCGGTAAATGGATGTAACTGGACAGTGTACTCTTACGTGAAATAAATCAGACCCGCCTGTGCAAACATCATGTTGTCTCCATAGTGTGAGAATCTGAAAGAAAAAAATGGAAGCTGAAGGGTACAATAGATACTGGGAAGAGGGAATGAACTTATTCAGAAGGAAAGAGTTACTGAGCTGAGGAGAAGGATGGGAGAGGGAATGGGGGAAAGCTTTATCTATGTATGTAAGCAGGATGGTTCGGAGAATGGCACTGTGTACTTCAGCTGGTCCATGGAAAGAAGCAAATACTTTGTTTCGTCTTCTTTTTCAATAGCTTGCACTTTTTCTCTTCTTAGTTTCTTATACATTTCTTTCTTGTTTTCCTCCTTCTTCCAACTGTACACGCATATATTTGGTAATATAATTGGTTGGAAGACAATACTACATATTACAACAAGTACTGTGAAATTCGTATTACTCTGTTAAGTACAATTCTGCATCACTTGTAACTTTTTCTGTTTTAATTCTAATTTGTACTCTCCTTAGAAAATAAAAAAGAACAGCTTTGAAAAAACAAGGAATTCCCAGCATTGTTTTTATAATCACTAATGGTGATCATCACCTGCGAAGACAATGTTGAAAGACTCCGACTGTTGTTACTCTCTTCTCACAGTTGAGACGGAGATTCCTCCATGAATCCACAGAACGGCGGAAGGAAGAGCCAAGTGCTAGGCCAGGAAGGTGGCAGAGAGGAAGAGTAAGTCTGAAGCACTCAGTGCGGAATCCACAGGCGTTAGTCCCAGAGGGAGCAGACTGATTTTGGTGACTCTAGATGAGGTAGGTTCTGTGAAGCTGGAGGTATCGTGCAGAAACAGGCACTTACCTTTGTCTTCCTCAGAAGTGCTGGGGAACTATGGGAAATTGCTAGGTGAGGGGGGAACAGGCTGGGCTAGGGCCCCCAGTTCTAAGACTGTTGATGCTGACCCATCACTATGCTTCTGTCAGACTCTTAGACAGTGAGACCTCAGCTATTTGCCCTGCTCTAGCATCATCTGAGACGACGCAGTATGCATGCTCCATTCAGATGCTTCTGGGTTCAAATACAACTCGACTGTGGATCAGCGAAGTGAATGTGGGCACAGAAGCCCCTCTAGTCCTCAGTGGAGGTAAACTGTGCCTGAGCATAGAGTGGGATAAAGACAAAAGAGATGGCTCCTGAAGAGCACTGGATGTAATGTGCTGCCAAAGGTAACTTTTGAAAACTGTACCAACAGAAGCAGCCTTAATCCTGGGTGAGAAATCCTTTCAGCAACAACAAAGTTTCTCTTCCCTGCCTGACTTCCCAGGACAGAGTAAATTACGGCAAATCTAAAACACTCCTAAGGGCCAACCAAATACTTCAGTGGATTAAAGTGCCTACTTAGGCAGATGCAGCGGCCAGGGTTCGATCCCTGGTGTGCAGTGCTGGCCCCACCTACAGGGTGCACTGATCAGCTACTGAGACTGCACATGGTGGCACACACCTGTAATCCCAGCTCTTGGGAGGCTGAACACAGGCAGATCACTACAAGTCCAATCTACATAGCAAGACCCTGCACACCCTGTACTAACATAAAAATAGATAAATAAAACACTACTGAAAGTATGTTAACAATCAACAAATATCACTTCTCAAACATGCTCTTTCCATGTAGTTCAGGCTCCCTTAAACTCACTATGTGACCAAGATGCACTTATTACATTAAAATTTAACGATTCAAAATTGGAATACTCAAGTGCTCCCTTCCACAAGTTCTGCTTAACAAATCTAACACAAAGATAATCTCTTCAGCCAGATTTGGATGTAATTATAAATAATCTATCTGCACCCCAAAAAGACCTTACATTTTAGAACCAGATCAATCAAGGGCTAGATCGCTAAGTTACAAACAAGCTCATTCCTGAAGAGTATTCATGAGTTGGATTCATTCTTAAGGCTGACAAAGTGAGTCTTAGACACCCTTGACACACACACACACACACACACACACACACACACACACACACACAATAGAAAGCATAAAAGGCCCATCCCACACACAAATATTGTATATAAGCTATTTTCCTTCACTAAAACTATTTTCCTTTATAGCTACCTTACAAAGGTGGCACAGTACAGTACTATACAACTGTGAATGAACTATTTTTACTTTTACAATTACCTTAAAGTGGCATGATTTGTCCACATGACTTTGCCATTCTATGTCCATTCCTATCTGCAAAAGCTCACAACTTGAATGCTTATAAGTCCGGGAGTTACCGTGTATGTTTTTATTACTATTGGGCTACACTGCGGTATCTTTAGCCAGGCAGGTAGCACATTTAGCCACAGCCCAGCCTCCTTATTCTCCCAACCTTCTTTCCCCCTTCTCCCTTACTCCCTTCTTCTTATGTAATAACCTCTCAAGGATAATTTTTAGTCTGTGTTGCTGACAGCACTAGTGTCTTGCCTATTGCTTTACAGAGAAGCCATGGCACAAACAAGAGAAGCATCACTGGATTATTAAGAATACTCAGAAGTGGTCCATTTGTTATATTCTAAGTATCAATCAATCTTAGAAGGAAGACGGGTATAAAGTTCTGAGTTGAGGATGCTATCTGGAAAGTGTAATGCACATTAAATAATTTACTTATTATATTATACTATTCACATAATGCTTAGTATGTGATAGACATTATGACTAGACTTTCATGTGGAGGCTGATGAACCACATAATGATGCCATGCTAAGAGTCCCAGCTTGTACGGGGGAACAAAGACCCCCAAAACAGGCAAAGTAACTTGCTGTAGACATGTAGGTAATAAGCTGCAATCTACTCGCACCCCAAAGCCCTCATGCTTCCACAAGCTGTGGCCTGGCTTAGTCATAAACTAGGTCTTTGTTAGCATTTCAAGTGCTTCATTTCTTCCTGAAAAGGGAAATGACCCATGAGATACCCGAAGCACCACCGTGCGTTGGTCAGAGCCCGAAGATCGCTTGTACATAATTAGCTATACCTATGGTCTGAGGATTTAAAATATCATTAAGAGCCAAACTATAAATATTAGAAAATGGAGGAGTTAAACCACCAGAGAGAAAGCTAACGCTCTTCAGCCATCTCTCAGCCTTCTTACTCAGTCATCTGAAGCCGCCCAAGCCAGTACCTAAATGGAAACATAGAGAAAGTGGGTATTCGTGTAAACTCAAGACGAGGAGACGCGGGGGTTCAGAGACTTTGCATCCAGGGAAACGACTGAAAAGTTGACAGGTAGACACAGACAGGGTTTCTTCGGAAAACCCATCTCAAGGACCTGAAACCAAAACAAGGCTAAACCTCAAGGCCTGGATTCTGGTGAGACTAAATCCCACCCTGCAGAGCAGATTACAACCCCACGAGTCCTAGTCTCCAAAAGACGACGCTGGAAGCCAGGTAATGAGAAGGAAGAACGAGCCTAGCAGACAGCTCAGTGAACATCCGCCTCTGCTTCGGCAGGCCCTGAAACTCAGCAGGGAGCTGTTTCTCACCTGTTCTGCAGAGCCGAGAGCATACTGCTCTTTCTGACAGTTTCCCCTTCCTGCTGTGTAAAGACTATTTTGGCATGTGTGGCTGAAGAGGTCACAGGAAAGCTGAAATACGGCAGAGTTAGGGCCCTCTCAGAGTTCTTAGTCACCTCCCAGAAGCACAGAGAGAAAGCTTTACCTTGGGCTTGGGGGCCTGAGGAAGGCTGGGAATGGATTGGATTCATGGGCTGTCTGTGCAGCTCAGACGCTAACACTTTCCTCGCGGAATCCGGAGCCACTCTTTGTATGTTAGCATTTTCCTTGTTGCATTTTTATCACATAGTCTGTGTATTTCTGGTTCCAAGATTCAGGGAAAGCACGATGCTTAGTTACAAACGTTTACAGTGGAGACCTTATAAATTACCTGATAGTCTTTGGAGAGGAAAGCAGTTTGCAACACACCAGCTATGGGAATAAAATAGTTTAGGGGAGCCCTTGGGATCGTTTTGTTTTCCTTGGAAACCCAACTCTTTCCCAAGTAGAAACATCACAGACACAGGTAAGAAGGCCCTGGTGGAGCCCGTCTAGGACTCCTACGCTTGCACGCATCTTCGTGGGTCAGTGGGGGCACTGAAACCCTACAGTCTGGGGTGAGATGTCCTGGGGCTGGCCGTTGCGTCAGCTGCTCAAATGCAAAGGAGCCCAGGGACAGGAGGACACATTTTTGACAACAGAGAATCGGTGAAAACTAGGGTTGCCATCTTCCCAAGGAGAGCTGCAGTGAAACAAGAGCTTAAGGCAGCGCTGTCCTAGTAGTAGCTTCAAACCCCCGCGAGTCTCAGCAGGGCTCTTCCCCAGCCCTTCCCTACACAGTAAGGTCAGCTGACATCTCTGCTCCTCAGAGAAGACAGAATGTGCTGGCCAGGTGGCAAAGCACACCATACTGACTCTTCTTAATTTAACAGATTTGGATCTTTTGTAAGTGTTCTTTCCCCAGTGAAGAGACATCTAAAACACCAGTGAAGCTTGCACTGCTCTTTTCCTCCTCTAGCTCCGGTGTGTCACCTTTGACACTGTCTACAGAAACTGAATCCAACTTTCTGTATTGATTCACCATTCTAGCTATCAACAGACATCACAAATTTGGATATTTGGGTAGAGGCATGGGTGTCATCCCCCCTCAGACCTGTGTTTTTTTTTTGGAGGGGGGTTATTATGACATACCTTCACTATGTCATAGTAAGTTGACTGAATGGATGACAGGAGACTCTTGAACTCTTACAAGTACGGCACAAAAGTAGCACAAAACCTGTTATTGGATATGGTAGCAAATGCCTATAACCTCAGCTACGGGAGAGGCTGCAGCTGGAGAAAGGTCAAAGCCAGTCTGGGTGACTCAGTGAGATTCTACCTCAAAATAAAAAAATAAAAAAGGGCTGGAAATGTAGTCTAGTGATAGAATGATTCTCTACCATGTGTAAGGCTCTTGGTTTGCTCCCCAGCAGTGAAAGAATTAAGAAAAAGAAAAGAATTAGCCACCTGTGCTCCTCCCCTGAATAAAGAACGGGGGATCTAAGCTTATCAAATTCCTGAAGGCTCAGTGCCTTCGGTCTAGTGAGAGGTTGTTGCAGTTGACTCTAACTCCGCAGTCTTTGCTGTGTTGTGGTGTTTCTGGGCCCTATCTATGTAGGGGAGGGGATGTGATAAGGATACAGATGGGCTTTGGATTCCAGAGCCGCTCCCTGGACCCCAAGCTGTCCAGGTGGCAGCCCTGTGCCCCAGTTGAGCTTGGGAAGCCAAGACCACGTGTGGGCCCAACTAGGAGGAGGCAAGGAGATCCTTCTTGTGGTTGTCTGGTCTCTTTGGCCATAGGAGGGCATGGGAGAGCACTCAGGAATGCAGAAGCATTCCTGCCAGGCACCGAGGCTGCCACTGCCCTCATCTGGGGCTTCTGGGATCATAAGGAATAAATGTGTATTGTCTACACGCTACCCAGTTCATGGTATTTTGTTACTGCAGTCTGAGCTTACTAAGCTATTATTTTTCATAAGTTCCACTGTGTTATAATCAAATATAATCTAAACTACAAAAATGAATTTCTTCCAAACCTTCAAATATATCTCTCCCAAATTCCTGTGGTTACATTGCCCACAAGTATCTAAAGAATTTTCAGCATTTTTGTTTTTAAAGACAACCACAACAAAAAATTTAACATTAACCAAAAAGAAAGAAGGAAAAAAAAAGGGAAGGTCTCTGGCAAAATATATCTGAAAATGTTTAGTTATAAAAAATAAAATCTATTTATTTACTGTAAGCAAATAAAAATCTAAGAACATTTCACAAGAATAGAGCTTAGCAAAATATCCTCTTTTACATTTGTTCCTAAATATCCATAAATCTATTTTAAAATTTCATCTGAAAGGACTAAAATTTCCATACACCGAATGACCCTGTTTAAAGAGTACTTAGCACTGTGCAGCTGTAAACTTTTTCCTTAGTTTCAGGGTGATCGCTCTATTTCCAGCTGACTTCCTGGCGAGGCCAACAGAAGGCAAATGGCCTCACGAAAATGGGACATTGCTACAGTGACAAATTTAATATCCAAATTTTACCGTTGTCCTTGAACTGAAGTCTCTGATTTCATGCTACAAGTAAGTAGGCCATCAGTGGAGACCTGAAAAACCCTTTCATTAGACACAGATTCCCGCAGTGGCAGTGCCCAGCTAAATTACCAAACCTATAGATAACACGCCGGTGCCTGACACCTGCCCCATATTTCAGCATAAAGAAAAAAAATCAAAGTGCCTACACATTAAGGCCAACAGAGGCCCTCCATCAGTAAGAATTCTTATGGGGTTTAAAAATGATAAAGGGTTATGTAGTAAAGTTAAACAAATATAAAACAATGTAAAATGGCCCCAAAATAGTAAATTAAATGTACTCAAAGACTTTCAGCTTTCTACAATTCAGACAAATGCAGAAAACCCTGATGTGGTTAATTTAAAACTGTTCTTTATGATAGACCTTAATGTAATCCCACAAAATTCAAGGTATCTATTTATTTGTATTCTTGCCATGGTCAGGAGACAAAAAAA
>NW_004524619.1:13459903-13468711 GCF_000260255.1 Octodon degus
TTTTTTTTTTTTTTTTTTTTTCCAAAAAAAGAGAGCTGTATTTACTGGCTGCCCCAAGCACAGTTCCGGAATGGTCAGGCAGAGCTGGGGCAAGGTGCTGCTTGAGCTTTCTAACAAGGAAGAGAAGGACCTGGCTGGGAAAGGTGATTCTTAGGAAGCTCTCAACCCAAGAACTGCAAATGAATGGGAGGACCAGAAAGAGGTCTCTGGAATCATGAAAGCCTCCAGAAAGATAGGACGTGGCTGGGGTCAGATACCCATATCTGCATCACTCTTGGGCAAGGGACAGTTGCTGAGTAGACCCGAAGCGAGAGCCTCCATCTATTGCCGTGACAGGGCAAGGAGCACCGGTTTGTAAATAATGCCTCATCAAGGCCACGCTGCATGAGAACTCTTGTCTTTTCTTTTCTTTTCTTTTCTTTTCTTTTCTTTTCTTTTCTTTTCTTTTCTTTTCTTTTCTTTTCTTTTCTTTTTTCTTTTCTCTTCTCTTCTCTTCTCTTCTCTTCTCTTCTCTTTTCTTTCTTTCTTTCTTTCTTTCTTTCTTTCTTTCTTTCTTTCTTTCTTTTTTCTGTATCTTTAGTAAGGGTCTCCAGGGTCTCACTACATAGATTGGACTTGTAGCTATTCGCCTGTGTTCAGCCTCTCAAAAGCTGGGATTAAACGTGTGCCACCAGGCCCAGTCTCAATCGCCATCTCAGCGCACCCTGGGGGATGGCCAGCACAACACGCCGGGGATCAAACCCCTGCCACAGAATCTGCCTAAACAGGCGTTTTAATCAAAATCATAATTTTGCCAGCCCTTGCATGAGAATTCTTTAAAGATTAATATTACTTGACTTTTATGCAAAAATTCTTTTCCTTTTCTTAAGTAGCACAGAATCTCTAACACAGCCAGATGAAAATTCTCACTCGCGACAGCTGACCACACCGTACCAAACCGCTGTTCCAGTGTCCACGCTCCCACAGCTTTATTATTACCTCCCTAGACTAGGCTTTCCCAGAGCAGACCCTGAGGCAAGAATCCCAGTGCAGGAGCACCATTAGGGAAGTGGAGGAAACAGGCAGGAGAGGGAAGAGAGCTGAAACCTGCTGCAAAGTGTTCTCATAAGCACATTAGTACTCCAAGGAACTAGGACTCAGTCCATCTGGGGGACTTAAGTGAGCGATGAGGAACACAGCTGAGCATTCTCACACAAAGCAGGAAGTTGGACAGGGGCTCATCTTCCGACTTCACTCGTCATGGGCTGAGGGCTGCACCTAGAGTCACTAACTTCCTAGTACTGGAGGATGACTCCCTGGACCCATGAGAGAGCACCTGACCATGTGGAGCAGAAGGTACCTGTAGTACAAAAGTTTCAGTGAGTGCAAAACGGGGGGAGTCTCCCATGTCTGTGCAAATGCGCACTCATTCATTAAGCGAATGTTCCCTAAGTCCCTATTATATGTGAGTATTCTAGGTCCTGGTGATGCTGAGGGGTGAAGCTAAGATTACTCTCATTTAATACCCAGCACAACTAGGACTGGTGGAGTGGGCTGCACATCATAATTCTATTCAAAATGCCAGTTTCATGCCTACTTCCTAACATTAAATGTCAAGGCAGAGTCATTAGTATTAGGTGTATTGGGGTCTATACTTCAGTAAACTCCAATCAGGGAGTGGAGGAATCAGATAGATTGGAAGGGAGTCACTTATGTTATAGGACAGTGAGATAAACGCTATTTATGCAGCGCTTCAGGAACATCCTCCTTGAGGCATTGGGCACCCAAAGCCCTGCAGAGCTGCCTGTCCTGACCCTGACAGCTGAATAGAGCATACAGTTTCTGGATACGAAGAGAAAGTTAATTTGCCTCTCTGGGGACTGAACTGGCATCAGTGACTTGAAGGACTTGGTGCTGCAAAGACCAACTGATCTCCACTTCAAACACAAAGCACTCTGCCTTCCAAATGGTACAAAATTCCTTTTCTTCTACATGGGGCAGATAATGCAAAGTAGTAGCCAAAATTTTATACGTGGACGGTTATGTGTAGAACCTTAGTGGATTGTCAAGTGTTGCTTTAAGTAAACTATAACACTTTTATGAGTCATATATTTGGGTAAAAGCAAGTTACAACTCTTTTGAAAAAAAATCCATAAACAAATAATGCAATTCTATCTTATCTGAACATCTACATACATAATTTAGAACTAGATAAAAGTCAGTTTTACATGTTCTGCTCACATTTGCCATTTGGCATCTCCTGTGTCAGAGAAAGGAATCCAAATTCAAAAGTGTCACTTAGCTATGAGGAATCTTTTGAATTTTCAGAAAATAAAATGCCTGTGAGAATTTAGATGAGATGTGTATTCTTTGCTGCAGGGCAAGCAAGTACAAGGGGCAGGTGCCCACTTACTGATCCAAGCTCACTGCAATCCGTCTAGACCACAGCTCCTCAGACAGGCAAGTCTGGTCTCCCAGAGCTGGTAGTCAACATGAAGCCTCTTTGGCTTCCCTGATGAATGCATACACCGTGGTACATACTGAAGGGGGCTGGGAGAGGGAGGGCCACAGGAAAGAACAGAGGAGTGAGGAGGAGAGCGGAAGGAAAGGGAGGGCTAAGGAGAGGAAGAGAGGGTGATGGACAGAGAGGCCTGCACAGGCCAAGGGTGGAGGGAAGGTGGAACAGGAAGAGGGAGCGGAGGGTGAGGGGCAGGAGGAAGAAGAAAGAGGTCCAGCTGAGGTCTTCTGCTTGCCCCACACATCTCAAGGAATAAGGAGCCTAATCCAGCTTAAGCACGGATGGTGATGCTAAGACCAAAGTAGGGGGCTGGGGAGATAGCTCAGTAGAATAAGTGCTTGCCTGGCAAGCGCAGGGTCCAAAGTTCCATCCCTGGCACCACAAAAATATAAAAATTAAAAAAAATAAAATAAAACCAAAATAGGGTTCAGCTCATGGCTGTAAACGATGAAACTGTATCACCTGACCTCTTTGGGAGAGAAAAATCATTTTCAAAAAAAATCTTTAATATTTTTTAAAAAATATTTATAAAAGTTATTTTCTAAAACATGATGAAAATAAAAAAGACCTCCTTGATCTAAGACAATAACAATAAACCGAAACAAAACCGGAAAAGAATGAGAATGCTTCCCATCCTTAGGGCAACTGAGAAGTTCCCCATAGCAATGAATTGTTTAAGTAAAACTCAGATAACACTGTCTTTGGAAGCATGGTCTAAAAAGCACAAAATGTACGCTGATCACTGCATATGACAAATAGGTACCAACACAAAGAGTAGTTCTTTTTAAGAGTGCGTGCCACAGCATGCAAAGCCGTGTTGGAGCAGCACCATTTGTATCAGCTAAGCCTTGGAAGGCGCCCAGGTGCTCCTCAAGGAAGGAGTGGACACAGAGGATAAGAAGGTGGCTTCTATACTCAGTGGAGTATCACTCTGCCATAAAGAAGGAAAAACTGGAGACATTTTTAGGTAGATGAGGTAAACTTTGAGACTATAATTCTGAGTGAAATAAGTTGAACACAAATAGTTTAAAAAAAAAACACTAGATATAGAAAAAATTAAAGTTCAAAATACCATCTTCCGTCTACCTCCCTCGCTTCTCCTGCTACTGCTGCGACCCTTTGGCTCTCTCGCTGCGTCACCCAGAGGCAGTGCCCAGTCTCCCTCAGCGCCCAAGGGGCTCGGGGTGTGAGAAAGAGCTCCACTGTGTGTTTTTCTCTGAAGCCTGGAAGGTTGTCATCATTCCAGCGCCTTTTTGTGTTGACCCAGATCATCATTCACCGGGTAAGAATGAACGTGGCAGTGAGCAAGGCTGAGCATTAGAGGCGAGGATGGTCTAGCAGTGCCTCTTCCTTGTCTCCCGGGACAGAAGCAAAGTGGCTCCCGAGAGAGCTTCCTCCGTGTGGTTTCCAAGTGTGACTTGAAATCGCATTCACCATCCTGCGACTTTCCTCTCTGCTCCAACCTACCGGGAATTGCTTTGAGTACTTCGGGGCAGCGAGACCCAGCACACAGGCAAGTGAGTTCACGTACAGCAGCACCCAGTTTTAGGCCGCAAGCTCATTTTCAAGCATAATTTGTTTTCATAAACTCGAGCTGGGATGACTTTCTCCTCACTGTCTCTAATTAATCAGGAAAGCTTAATATGCACTTTTGGGGGTTTATTGTCATCAATCTGGCACTAAAAATGCTGACTTGCTTTTGTAGTAATTTGAAAGAAGAGTTTGGGGGCTATTAGGAGAAATTCACATCAGGCATTTCTCGCTGTGGCCTACTTATATTTTTCAAAGTGAAGGGCTGCTCAAGGAAAAATGAAAAACTTGGGGTACTTGGGTTGTCTGGCCCATCTAAAGTTCTATTTTTCACACAAAGACTCCTTATGGTGCATTTTAATAATGTAACTTGAAATATATTTTGAAAGAGGGAATGAGTCATAATCTGACCCACACAGAACAATGCCTCACGCAGATTCTTGAACGAATATCTAGCTGTAGGAGTCCTCTTCCTTTGTCTCCTGGGTAATTATTTCACACATTTGGGAGGCTTCTAGGGATTGCATATGCACTTTTTAAGTAAAAAAGTATGAGGCTCTGACTCTTTCTAGAAATCCGGAAGGAACAGAGAATACAGAATGTGAAGGTAGCCTCTGACACCCAATCAAAGATCCTGTAGGTCACCCTCAGTGCTGAATATTCCAAAGTTATCTTCGTTAAAAATGCAGAAACAGCTTGGGAGGATATCTGACTACCTTTTTAAAGTGGGATTAAAAATTTAAGAAGCTCCATGAATTAGACTCTTGCCTTTCTATTCTTTGACATTTTTTGATCTCTTGCGGCTCTGCAGAAGTTATTGTTGGTTCAGGTACATCATGATCAAATAAAACACAATTACAAAATATTTCTCTTAAAAGTAAATAGACCCCTACCTGAACATTTCTTTATTTTATTGATTTATCTGCCCACCCATCCATCTGTTTTTCTTCATTTGTTTACTTGGTTGTTTTCTGGGCTCATTCTATGTGGCAGGTACTCTGATAATCAGGAGAGGTAAACAAATTCTTTGTTCTCATAATCTCACAGCCTGATGGAGAAAATTAATTCTAAGCAGGAAACCACGCTTGCGCAGTAGGGGTCTCTCAAACTGAAGCGAGGGTGCTGAAACAAAGGAGCAAACTCCAGTGATGAGAGCAGGCTCCCCGCAGAGGTGCTGCCTGAGTCCTGAGCTCAAGTTTTGACAGAGAGTAAGACAGCACTGTGAGATGGTGGAGGCTGCGTGGGTCCTACAGCAGGAGGAAGCAGGGGCAAGTTCCAAAGGCGAAGGACGGGTAGCATAATGGGTCCCTTCGAGACACATTGTCCCTCCTAGGCTGGCGGGCAGCATGCATAATTTCAGATCAGTGAATCCGAATGAGCACTGGGAACACTGTCCGACTGCGCACCCTGACCGCAGCTTAGGCTGTGGTTGGAGAGACGGTCTTGCTTTTCACCTTCAGACTCCGGTTCGGAGGTGTTCTGGGCAGGTGAGTGGGGTCGCACACATTTGCAAGTGAATGGGCACTGACTGGTGAACGGGATGCTGTCCGCTTTCCAGAAGCTTCCTTTCAGTAAGAACAGACATTCTCACTCAGGGATCGGCCTTGCTTTTGCTGGTCGAGCAGATGGGGTCACTGTAATAGAGGATAATGAGCTCCTGGTCCCCGAAAATCTTGGAGAATACAGTCCACAGCTTTCCAACTAGGTTAGAGGGAGGAAACGGCAGCCTTCTGCCCATATTACATCCAGATCCCAAGCCCCTGGCTTCCCCTGGCATCCCCTGGCCAGTGATGGGAGGTCTCAGCGTCCATTCTGCACGGAGCAGGACACCCGGCTTTCCCCTCCACTAGTGACCAGGAGGCACACGTCACTGAACAACCGAGATAGCAACAGACAGGGTAAAGAAGCCTCCGTTTCCACTGTAACATCAATAACTGCGTGATAGGAAGAAAGTCAGACCCCATCGTGCCCCTTTTGTAAGAACTGCACCCTCCCTAAGTCTCTATCTTCAGATAGTATGGCACAGAGAAATGAGACACTTCAGGGCTGATTTGACAAAACTGTATTGTATTGTATTGTATTGTATTGTATTGTATTGTATTGTATTGTATTGTACTTCATTTTATATTATGTATTTGATACAGGGTCTCACCATGCAGCTCGGACTCATAGTGATTCTCCTGGTTTTCAGCCTCCCCAGCTCTGAGATTACAGGTGTGTGCCACCACGCCCAGTCTCAGTGGCCGGCTCAGTGTGCCTGGGAGTGGAGCTGGCACAGGGCATGTGGTGCAGGGGATGGAACCCGGGTCCCTGCACTTGTCTAAGCAGACGCTTAATCCAGTGAGCTATCTTGCTGTCCCCAAAGCTTTATTTTAAAAGTTGTGTTCGAATTGTGTCCAATGTTGCATGTACCATCATATGAAAATAGCATGCTACTTTCACGAACATCAGAGAGAGGCAGACACACAACAGAGGCTTGCTTCCTGCAGCAGTCTTCGTGATGAAGGGACTTGTTCACCTCTGGGACAGTGAGGAAGGAAGGATGAGGGGATGGAGGGGAAACAATCATGGGAAAGGCTTGTTCACACACTGCTCTGCAGCTTTTAGCTTTTGGAAGGAAATAGTGCAAAATCTTCACAGTCTATGAAGTCTTTCTGGCTGGTAAGTTTTAAAAAGACATCAGCAAAAATATAAATTTGACCCAACTTTAATTTCCCACATTATGTTTTTATGTATTTTCCAAAATATCATCACTGAATAAGGATCATCATTGTTATCAGAAAAGAAACAATAAAAATCTCCCAAATGTGGTCTCTTTCTGTCGCTGGGGAGCTACGCGGCATTATAGAAAGAGAAACCATGTGAATCTGTGATGGATTCCAATTCCATTTCCTGGGGATTTTCATCAGTTCCCAGTTCATTGAAATCGGTGATTAAATGCATAAATGTGAAATCTTAAAACACATTTAGAGAGTATATTGTTTCAAATTAAGCAGGCACTCGGCATTTCAAATTGTATGGGAATAAATGGGAACGCAGTCTCACTCACCGGATCTCCAGCCTCCTTAAAAATTGCTTACCCCTCAACTTTGCTGCCTAATTAGAGCATTTATCTTTGTGGACCTTTACCATGATTGCAGTGTGATGACTCTGAGCTAATATTCTGTGGAGTAATAATTAAGAATAACCCATACCAACCAAAAGCAGACAGTAGCGTGAGCACACCATGAGGCTGGTGTTTCCTGGATCAGTGATCTCTTGGGGGAAACCAAAGAGGGGATTTTATTGGTCTAAGTAGTTTAGCAGATGCCACACAAGTGATCTACCAGCATAGGGGAACAGCAGCAAAGGTGCTCACTTATTAAATCATTTTAAAAATTGTCATTATAAAGAGTGTGCCATGAATCAAAATCAAAGATTCTAGGAAATTTTTTTCTGACAGATTTAAAAACATACAGTAACACTGAGAGGAATATGGAGTGGAATGGGGTTGTTGATTACATTTTGAAGTTGTCTTCTCTAAAGATAATGCTTCCATGGATTCAGCTTTGAAAAATGGGGACACGTCATTGAAGTAAACTTGGAAGTGAACAGTTTTGGGCAGACTGTCATCCCTGTGAAGTCAGGGACCATGTTTATTTACAGTATATACAAACCACCAGGCTTTGAGGGACAGTAGGGATTATCTGCCAGGTGCTATTTTAATACTAAATGAATGGGTTAATATTTTATACCATCTCATTCTGCAAAACAAAACTTACAGGGTTCCTGAATTTCAGCTTTGTGGGTAGCCAGGAAGAGGGGTGCATGCCTTCAATTCCAGACACCTAAGAGGTTTAGGCAAGGAGATCGCAATTTCTAGCTCAAGCTGGGAAACACAGCAAGACTTGCAAGTCTCAAAATTTAAAAACAAAGGCTGAGGATGTAGGTCACTGCAAAGACCCTGGGTTCAAGCCTAGTACTACAAAACCAAAAGCAAACAAATGTGAATCTTATGGGCTGGGGACATAGCTCAGTGGCATAAACACCTGCCTGGAAAGTATGAGGTCCCGAGTTCAAGAAGAAGAGGAAGAGGAAGAGGAAGAGGAAGAGGAAGAGGAAGAGGAAGAAAGAGAAGGGGAAGGAGAAGGAGAAGGAGAAGGAGTCAGTGGAGCCCTGTGCTCTTAGGCTTGTGATAAGGCTGCACATCAGGATGAGGAGTATATGGCAGAGCCAAGCTATCCTCATGGACAGGGAGTAAAAGAAAAGAAGATGGGGTTGGGGCACCACCGTCTCTGAGGGCATGCCCTCCACGACCTCAGGGACTCGCACCACGTCCCACCTCTTTGCCACCCACCAGCTCCCAATGGTGCCCTGCTGGGGGTCAAAGCTTTCCTAGCAGGGCCCCTGGGAGACACTGCACACTAAAGCAGTGTCATAGTCTTCAGTCTCCTCCTATTCACTCCCAAGTGCTTTTCTAGGAAATATTTATGCTTCATCTCAGATCTTCTCATTCTTCTAATGGGTCCTGAATGCTCTAGAATTAAATTCCAAGGGCAGGCCCCAGCCTAAGAGTTTCTCTAAGATCAAACCCCAAAAGTCTTATCATATACACATCTCCTCCTCCTTCTCCTCCTCCTCCTCCTCCTCTTCTTCCTCTTCTTCTTCCTCCTCCTCTTCCTCCTCTTCCTCCTCCTCCTCCTTCTGCTCTTCCTCCTCTTCCTCTTCCTCCTCCTCCTTTTCCTCCTCCTCCTCTTCTTCCTCCTCCTCCTCTTCCTCCTCCTCCTCTTCCTCCTCCTCCT
>NW_004524619.1:13469036-13471432 GCF_000260255.1 Octodon degus
GAGCTGCCTCCCCGGCACCCCTGCACTTCTTTTTACACACAAGTCAGCCAAAATTGTCAACTCCCTGCTGCCACCTCCACACTAGGCCTTTACAGAGAAAGAATCTAAACTGGAAAGGGCTACTCCAGGTCCTGCATTCCTGGATCAAGCCAGACCTGAAGCCATACACTTCCCGGACTTTTAATCATAGGACCTGGTTAAATTTTATTCATTTACTTCAACCAACTGGGATTTTCTGTCACTTGTAACTGAGTCTTTGCAATTGAAAAGGAGATAAGCTGAAGGAGGAAAACTGAAGTGAAGGAAGAGGAAGAGAAAATGTGGAAGGCCTGCCCAAGCTCATACAACTAGGCAGTGCAGGACCAAAGCCAGAGCACAAACCAGAGTTCAGGGCATGCTTCTCTTCTACTTCCTTTCAGAAATGAGTGGTGACTGCGAGGCTAAGTAGGTGAGAATGGACCTGCCCCAAGAGCTCATGAGAGCAAAGCGCATTCTCTCCCTGGTGAGCTCTGTCCCATTTCCTTGGTGGTGTACATGGAAGAGTTTTTGCAAAATTTAACTCCCCAAAGGGGTAGGGAAGCGATTTTTAATTTAAAGACACGCTAATACCAAAATCAACTTTTAGGGTAGCTCAGCCGGATCAAGGGGAACAGTTTCCACTAAAGCCAATCCATTTCCCTGCTAGGGCTTCTTAAAAGTGCATATTAACACCGCATCAGATGGACAGGAAACTGCCACGGAGCCACTTTCTGAGAAACTGGATCAAACTGGCAATAATCAAAGCACGAGGCCGAGCGTAACATTTCCTACTTGCACTCAGAGTACTATTTTCTACTAAATACCGATTAGCGTTTCCCTGTAGAAAAGGCTGCTTTGCACTTCCCTGTTACTGTTCTTCACGGCACTTCGTGCAGAGCAAAGCGGTAGCAGGACCCAGGCAGCTGCTGTCATCCGCGCCACAGGCGGGCACATGGCGGACTGACTCCCAGCTCAGTCACGGAGTAAATACAGTGTGAGGTTCACCTTCACATCTTTGCACCGGCGGGACAGATGCAGGACAGACGCAGACCAGACGTGGCGACAGCAGCGCAAACGCTTCTGGATCGTGGTGACAGGCGACGACCTTCTTCCCGTGCAGTCAGGCTGGTGGGACAGTTCCACACGGTCTGGCGTCAGGGGTTCTACCCTTCAGAAGTCTGGCTTGTTCATGAAATACAATTTGCTAAGTGCTGAGAACCAACCTGGCTCCCAACTAACTCTGGCTCCCTGCGTTTCTCTCTGGTCCTCACTTCTTTCTCCTGGAACAGAATCCCTGGGCCAGGAAGTCTCCCACACCCGGGAGACTCTCCCAAGCTCCCAGACACAGGCCTTGGCTTTTTCTCTCCTGCTGATTGTTGTGTTTCAGTTTTGGTTATTTCTGTAAGTTTCTTATCCTTCCTACAGAATTCCAAACTCTCAGAATAGAGATACTGAGACATTCGCAGGTCTTCACCAGGAGCTAATAGTACCCAACAAAGAGATGCCCACTCAGGTTTGGTGGTGTTCACCGCGTCTCTTTTAGGCTAGTGATTCATAATTTGTTTCAAATATAAAGCTGGTTATCTATGAACTACAGTGGTCCCCACTTATCACGAAGTCATGTTCCAGACATGTCCGCAATAAGTGAAAACCAACCAAGTAGCAACATAAGATTTATTTTAGTATCTATACATATTTTAAGGCTTTAGAAACCCTTCCCACACTCATAAACCTTTCCCACACTTTTAAAAACACTTCTACTGTTCTTAACCATTTCTAGACTTGTAAACCTCTGTAATTTTACCAACATACATATACTGTATGGTACTGCAAAATCCCACCATATAAGGGCCAGCGAGATAGCTCAGCAGACTAACTGCCTGTTTAGGCAAGTGCAGGGACTGGGGTTCGATCCTCGGCACCACAGGCTGTGCTGGTCCCACCCCCAGGCATGCTGAACCAGCCAGCGAGACCTGTCAGTGCTGAGGAGGCTGAAAATAGGAGGATCATTATGAGTCCAAGCTGCATAGTGAGATGCTGTATCAAATACATTTAAAAAAAATTCCACGATATAGCAAAAACTCCATGATAAATAATTTAGATTAATATTTTTTGAGGGCCGGCCTGATAGCTCAGCAGACTAAAGCACCTGCTTAGGTAGAGCGCAATGGCCAGGGTTTGATCCCCAGCAAGCTGTGCCAGGACCGCCCGTGGGGTGCGCTGAGACAGCAATTGAGACTAGGAGAGGTAGCACTAGCCTGTAATCCCAGCACTTGGGAGGCTGAAAACTGGAGAATCACTATGAGTCCGAGCTACATAGTGAGACCCTGAAGACCCTGTAGACCCCGTCCCAAATGCAGAAAAAAAATTTTTTGAGA
>NW_004524619.1:13472177-13496780 GCF_000260255.1 Octodon degus
GACCTGCCAGGCACTATGTGAGTCCAGGGCCCCCCCTTAACCCTCCAGATTCCTGTAACAACTCGGCAGTCGGTCACCACCACCATCTCCCTTTAGCAGAGGAGGGAACTGGAGCTCACAGCTGCTAAGCGGCTGGGTGACCCCGCTAGCAAAGAGGACAGCTGGGATTGGAACCCAGCCGACGGGACACTGAGGGCCTTCTTCCTATGCCATTCTGTTCCAACAGTGGAACAGAAGAACAAGGTAGCACGTGTGGCATCAGGCCATTGTCAACTGTAAATTTCTAAACAAACACAAGGCATTGCAGTTAATGCAGACAGGTGTTCATCACACTTACTGAAAGATGGCGTACCACGGACCCCTTCATGAAAGGTCACTCATTGCCTCCATAGTTCCCCCTTTCGCACAACCTTACTTTCTACGGTTTAGTTACTTACAAATAACTGCGGCCACAAAACATTACATTGAAAATTCTAAAAACCATTTGTAAGTTGTATATAACTCTTATTCCAATAGGGATGGAATTGTTTTATTGTTGTTGCTAATCTCTTACTATGATTAATTTATAATTTAAATTTTATCATAGATCTATAGGTACAGATATCAAAAACATTGAACTGTATATACTGGATTCTGCATTACCTGGGTTTTCTGGCTCCCACTACGGATCTTGGGACAGATCCCTGTATAAAACATATTCTCAGAGAAACAATGAGAACACACATATATATTCTTTTTTGCAGTTTAAAAAGGAAAAAGAAAAAGCCAAGTCCAGGCCTCATTTGACAGAAGGAACAGCTCTGACAACAAACCATCAGAGAGCCAGTTAAATAAAACTCACACTTCCACTGCCACAGACCCCGACCTCCGTGCCACCAATGGAGCCGCACACCCAGAAGGACCCAAGGAGGCTTTCACCACCATCCCTGACTGTGTCTGTCCAAAGTAGAAGACAATCCCAAGTGTCCTTCTCAGAAGCCACCAAGAGCCCATACTGTCAGGCAGGGCCAGCCACTGATGGGCCATGGTGTTGCAGGCCCAGGAGCCAAGGGCCCAGGATGGAGAAAGCAAAGCTCAGAATATCACAAACTGCTTTCCAAACCCTTCTTGACTTGTCTCCTCACTAAGTTACTTTGACACCACACCTGTTTTCTGTTCTGTTCTGGAAGCCTCCACTATAGCAGATGGTAGAGTGTTTGCCTAACGAATGTCCCCATGGGTCAGGCTGAGAAGGTGGCAGTGGGCATTGCAGCAGGTGGGATGGGGGAGGCAGGATGCCCTCCTAGAGGCACAGAGCAGCCACCAATCTCCTGCTTTGCCGGGAAACGTCCCACCCAGGGAGAGCCTCGCATATCTGAACATGAGTTCCTTTCTCTGTTCTTACCTTCTACCAATCACATTTGGGACAGCTCAGATCAGCAGCTGCTACAGAAGCTCCAAGAGAAACCCAGAAACCCAACACACACACACACACACACACACACACACACACACACACACACGCGGAGGAGGGAGGGATGGAGGGAGGGAAAGAGGAAGGGAGGGAGGGAGACGGAGAGGGAGAGGGAGAGAGAGAGAGAGAGATTAGGAAAGTATTCACATTGCAGTGTGCAAATTTAACGTCAGAATAACATTCTTAACCAGACTAATTGAAACAGATTCTTAATCATCTGACTCTTTTGTCAAGAGAATCCCCACTGCAGGCACACAGTGCAATGGTCCTCACTGCAGGGGCTCTGTCAATATCTGTCCTCTGGAAGCAGGACCCCCACTTCAGCCCGCAGTCCCTCACTGCACACAGGAAGCTTCCATTTCCAACATTAGATAAATTCCAAAGTACTGGGCAGCCTAACTCACTGAGCTGGCCTGCCTAGAAACCATCTGCTCACCATTAATAACAATCCCAGGCCCATGAACAGTCGGGGGAGGCTGCAGATGAACTGGCGCCACCTTCACTCTTCTCCAGGACTTCCTGTGCCTTTCTAATTAGCCTTTTCTTTCCCTCAGGGGTGATAGCAAACACCTCTGCAGGGGTTATGACAAGGGGAGAAGGATGAGTCTCTCCTTAAGGGCAAAGGCAACACTGGCCTCTTTCACTGCCTTCCTCACAGATGCTAGACAAGACGATGCACACAGTGGATTCTCCGTAGCCATTGGTGAGTGAAACACATCAGCCCAGCTCTGCAGAGGCCCTCTCATTTTCAGCCTCACTTACTGCAGCATCCTAAAGGAAGGGAGTGAAGTTAATCCAGTTTTATGGACAAGGAAACAGGCAGAGATGGTTAAAACTCTAGTTTAAAACCACACAGGTAAGAGAGGATGAAGTCAGATTTTATTCCGTAAACTATGCAACTTTTATAAATAAGGGAGACATTTCACAAAACTACATCTCTTAGCTGACTGGGACTGGGCTCTTTGTAGTCATCCTCAGGATTTACCCCATGGATTCCACATTTTTCTCTGCATACCGAGTTGGAACAAAGAAGCTCAGGAGAGCTGTGTCTAGCAATCCAGATAGGTCCTAGGAGCAGACAATCCTTGAAAGGAAACACAATATTCTGTAAGTAGTGAATTTTCCCACAGAAGAGTCCCATCACTTTCAAATGCTTGAAACATGCTCTGATCCCCTGGCACTTGGAATTTCACAAGTTAGATTTTTTCATTAGCTTTAGGCTTCCAATTGTGACCCTCCAAAGGGTCCGAAGGTCCCCAGATGCCCTCTGTGTACCTTCCGGTAGGGAAATTATGGGCACGAACACATAAGAGGTGTCAAATACGAGAGGAGACGATGCAAACGCTGTAGGTGTGAACAGCAGACCATCACTTCATTAAGAATATTAGCTTGGATTCATTCCACGGCTAGGATTTGTCTGAGGTGCCATTGAGGAGTTACGCCAGCTCTCACCAAGTGGTCCCAATGGTGATGACTTTGCAGAACTCTGGTGTTGCCAGTTAGACTCATCAGTTGTCAGAATGCCGTAAGAAGCCAAAAGAATGCACATAGACAATGCGTGTGCTCAGGGCCTCCATGACCGCTTCACTTTGTACAAACTTCCCGTGCAGTAAGAACATAGAGGCCTTCACCTTGTGGTTGGTAAGACCACCCTTGTGGTGAGAGTACTCACTGAGAGGCTGCAGGCTGACTCTGTAATGAGTATCTGTTCCTGTCTCCCTGTGACTCCAGGCCACATGCTTAAATACAGAACAGCAACATGTGGGGAACAAGTTTAGTGGAGGTGTAGGAAAATCACATCATGTCAAAGGTACCGTCGTCAATCAGTTCTCGTGGAGAGAGCAACAGTCTCTTCCAATTCCTACAAGGCTTCCAGGAAAAAGAAGTAGAAGAGTCACACCGGCAGTCCAGGAAATCGAGCAGAAGACAAAGAGCAGTGATTTCAGAGACAGGCTGTTGGCTTACAAGAAGAGAAGAAAGAAAATTAAAAAAGAGAAAGAAACTTTTCTAACTGGGGTTATTGAAAAGTGGGATAAAGTCCTTGTTTAAATAAAAAGTTGGGCTGGTGAGACAGCTCAGCGGTCTAAAGCACCTGCTTAGGCAAGCGCGCAGGGACCACGGTGCAATCCCCAGCACCGCATGCCACACCAGCCCCGACCCCAGGGTGGGCTGAGCTGGCCACAAAAAACAAAATAAGAAAAGAAAAGAAAAAAGAAATAAAGTCCTCATCATCACCTCTGTCGATGTAGATTCACTTGCTGACTGCTCTAAGGCCAGAACTACATGAGGTATGAAAGACGAAGTACTGTAAGATGCCTGCGCCAGGACAAGTGGATGAGCGTAGTCACGGTGCACCCCTTCCAAGCCAGTGTGTTGGTTATGATATTTACAGAGGAGAACGCGAGGTTCACAAGTCAAGTTACGAGCAATTATATGCTTACCATGTCTACTAATGTAATGACCTTGGGAACTGGCTCATAGTCTCTTTTTTAACCTAATGAGCACACTGTGTATAATCAATTGGGTTTGCAATTAAAATGACAATGTAACACACTCCCCAACCTTACCCCTACTTTTTTATAAGACTTAGGAGAGTATTGGGTGATAAATATGCGCGCTTTTGCTATGATTATCTCTCTCCTTTTTAAAGTGTTTACACTATGTATAATTTATTAAAGTTTCAATTTCTTCCTTATTTGTAGGTTTCAGCAAAATTTAGTCAGGCTTCACCACAGAGTGTCAAGGGATAATTAGGACAGTTAGCAGCAATTTATCATTTCTCAGCTGAGTTTTCAAGCTTCTGCTGACTGCCGGTAGAAATCCACTTGCCAGTTCTACACAGATCACTCCCAAATCTCCTTTATCTGTGTGAAAATTGCTTTTCTGTGTTCCTAAAGTGAAGGGAGGGTGAGGCAATCCGTTCCTAAAATCGGAACCACCAGTGTGCCTGTCATCGACCGGCAGCTGAGGCCAGGGCTGCAGATGGACCGCTGCAGCGCTGACCAGCATCGCCACAGGCAGCTGCTGCCCAACCTGCTGGAGGGCAGAAACCTCAACCAAGTAGACATCAGCTTAGATCTTCCGGAAATACGCGCAGGACCCTACGAACATGCCAGTGTGCATTTTGCAGAGCAAACATTGCCCAGTAATCCACTACAGATGAAAACGCTGGGGAGGCAGGGAAATCAGTTCCGTACCACCTCTTCCTAAGAGAAGGATTTTATGAAGCCGGAGCTGAAAAGGGAGGACCTTCTGTTCTTTCGAGAGACTCATTTACTAGGTGGTGAAAAATGAATGCTCCAGGTAATTTCATTTCAAATTGATTTATTTCTAAATGGGGGAAAATTGACACTTGGTGAAGAAAGGAAAAAGCAAATCTCTGGGAAGAGCCAGCTAGTCTCAGGTATAACCCAATTATCTGAACACAGAAAATAAGAACACAGAGAAAAGGGTTGAAGGTCACACGAAAAAGAGCAGTGTCTGCCTTCCTTCCCTCTTCCTGTCAGACCCTCCTAAAAGCGTATATGACCCATATTTCCAGTTTATTTCTGACACCTAAGCCTAATCAAGGTTCACTTTTTAGAAATCCAATAGTTATTCTCAATTAGATTGCAGAGCAAATTAAATCATAAATTTCTCTATCCGAGCCCCACTTGTCACGTTCCTAAAATACAACTTTCCTCCCGCTGGCGTATTTATTTAAATCTCCGAGGCCGGCTCCCAAGCAAGTTATGGATTTGATAATTTGCTAATGTAGCTACAGTAATTGTTTTGAGCCATATTTTTGATGCTATTGGATCTTATAATAATCAATAATAATCTATTGATGTCCCTGACTCTAGAGTTTTCTCTCAGCCCGCAATGAGGCCGAGGATTCATTTTTAATGTACTCACTTAGAACGGCTTTCCTGGGAGAGACAGTGTTCTGAATATATTAATAGCGACCACGAAGTGAATGGTACTGGTGCTCACGCTTTACACTGAAGAATTCGCCGCAGGGTAAGATTCAGTGCTGAAGCGAAGGGGAGCGTAGACTAGCGGGGCCCACTTTAGGCACCCCCACCATCATTAAAGTTAATGGGATGGCTGTGTGGTCATGCACCACAGGGAGCCTATTGGAAGTGAAGCCCTTCCAGGGCCATTGATCCGCAGACTTTCATTCAGAGATTCACATCAGCATCTGATCAGTGCTGCAGATGGGCAAAAAGCACTTTAGAAATAAATGGTTTGCTCAAACTGCCGGTGAAGTATATTAAGGATGATCAGTAATTGAACAGTTCAGAGCACACGACCTGGTTGAGCATGTCTTCTCCTGCAAGTGGCCAAGGGAGGCAACTCGGCTTGGCTTCAACAATGGAGGACTTGGTAGGATCAGCTAAGTACCAAGTCCCGAGGTACTGTGTGCAGTTCAGGCGTCAGGGCCGGTGAAGTCAGCAAGGAGCAGTGTCTCCAGAGATGCAGGCTCGTTCCGCCATTGGGGTTTCAGGTGAGCGTCTGCTTCATTCTGAGGTAAACAGGCTCTGAAATCATGAAGAGGCTGCCAGCAGAGGTCGGAGCGATCTGCTTTCTTCCTCCCAAGCAGGAGTGAGGAAGGGTCCCTGCCCGCAGCCAACACACACAAGCCAACCGAGAAGAGGGAATCGCGATCCGTGGAGTCATTTAGGCCTACCTTCCAGGGGCCTTAAATAATGACTAATTATACAACTTACGTGAGCGAGAGAATTGCCTGAGACCAGCAGTGGGCCAATTACACCCCAGGCCAAATTTAGCCTACTGTCTTTTTACAAATAAAGTTTTATTGGAACATACCCATGCATATTTATGCAAATTTATTTACATAAATTCTGTGACTGCTCTTATGTTATAAAGGCAGTTTTATAACTGTGGCAGAGACCATCTGGCCCTGGAAGCTTAAACTGTTTACTCTCCAGTCCTTTACAGAAGCTTGCCAACCACGAGCTTTCACCCAACAAGCTTGGCACCTGAACATAAAGAAAGGATCCAACCTATTCTGACTCTGTAGCTGCCAAGTAACAGGGGAGTTTACCGGCATGCTAGGATCTACCGTAGTGACCATCAAAGATATGACATACTAATTATTCAAGTTCTGGAAAAGTCAGAGTGAAAACTTAAATTCAAATCAACGAAGGGGAATATTTTATATATTTGTGAGATACCATCCGCCTTTGGCATATGACTAAAGCATCAAGTACATTTCAAAGATAAGTAAATCAACTTATTGGAGTCTGAAAAGCTTGATACCACTGCTTCCTTCTTCACGTTTTCAAACATCTCCAGCCTCTCTTCTTTCTACTGTAAACGCCTCCCAAGCTCTCTTCCTACTGCAAAGCACAGGAAATGCATCCGCCTCACTAGGCCCACTATATAGAACAGTCTTCTACACTTGGGCGTGTCCCTGTCATTCCTCAGTATGCTGTTTTCTGGGTGAAGGTTGCCTCATCCATGCACCTTTTTTTGAATCACCTCCATGAAGGGACACTCTGCCTGTGCTAGTTAATCCTAATGTCGGCTTCACTACATCAGGGGAGCCCTGGAGAGCTGATCTGACCATGAGCGACTGGATTGGGTGCTTAGCACATCAATGGATTAATCTGCTTCTGCTTTTCATGATGGAATGTTGACCAGGCCAGCAACATTATGCCCACCCTATGTTAACTTTCTGCACAGCACCAGGATGTGAGGCCTGGCTGGGATCCCCAAGCAAAGTGCAGAGCCTCCCTCAGTCTCAGTTTTCTTAGCTGTGAAATGGGGAAGATCTTCCAGCCTTTGGCCTATTCTTTCATTTTAGTGCTGCATATTGAATCACTGTGTCATGCCCATTAGGCAAACACCCCCCTTCTTGGGTCAGGGTCACAAGTGGTTGAATCCAAGGTTTTTGCGCTAAGTTACATCTCAAACACGTTTTTCATTTTTGTTTTGAGACACCAACTTGCTAAGTGGCTAAGTAGCCCAGGCTGAACGCAAGCTTTTGATTGTCATGCCTGAGTATTCCAAACTTCTGGGATGATGAGTATCGTGCCCAGGGAGCTCAAGCCCAATCTGGCCAACCTTAGTGGGGCTCTTAGTGAAATAAAGATAAATAAATATAACGGGCTGGGGATATGGGTCAGTGTGAAAGCCATGGATTCAGTCCTTAGTAGTACAAACAAAGGAAAATGAGGAAGGAGGGAGGTGGAGAAGAAAGAACGAGAGAGAGAGAGAGAGAGAGAGAGAGAGAGAGAGAGAGAGAGAGAGAGAACTTCTCATTTGACCTGGTCTCCCAGGGCCTGTGCCATTAACTGGCACGTAGTAGGTGCTGGAAGAATAAACTACAGAATGGATCCTAAAAGGGGAAGCACAGCAGTCATGATGCTCGCTGAATGGGAGGCGGGGAGAGGGGGCTCCTGGTCATGAGGAAAAGCTCAGCATCAACCACAGCCAGAAGCTGTTCAGAACCAGAAGCAGCTGCCTCACCACACCCTGGGCTTCCACTTACACAAGACAAAAGACAGACCTGAGGGATGTGTGTGTGTGTGTACAGGTGTGCAGAGTGTTTATAGGCTAGCAGACAATGCCACATGGACCTTCTGTGATCCTCTGAATCATCTCCTTCTCTGAGTCACTTCCCCAAGAGTGAGACTCAGTGAGGCCCTGGATTCCAGGGTCATTGGTAGGCAGAACTGAGCTTGGAATCCTATTTATTCCTTCTGCAATTGAACAGTCCATCAAAATTATCCTGCTGGGACCTGGTTACATCTGGGAATTTATACTATGCACAACCAACAGATGATTTGAAACACAAATAAAGGGCCCTGTTGGATTGCTTTTCAGAGCACAAGGATTAACACATGATAAGGAAATATTTCTTCCAGGGACAGGTACCGATGTGGAAACTCCAGAGCGGAAGATGTGAGTGTGAAGGTGAGGGTGAGAGGGTGACACACACCGTGACACGGGAACACGGTTGGTGTGTTCACTTTGTTCATTCAGTGCTGTTTATCCTTCCAAGCCACCGTGGATGAGGTCAACATTTTAAACAACTCTATATCATTTTTTATGTAATATGGGAACAAGAAAACATATTTCAAGGAATAAACCATTGAAGAAAAAAATGGGAGTTTTCATTTCATCAGTGCCCAACCGTATTTTCTTTCTATTGAGAGAAACTAGGACTTTACTTTTATTTAGATTTTTTTTTTTTTTATTTTTAGGGAAGGGTCTACAGGGTATTCAGGGTCTCACTACTAAATCAGACTCTAGTGATCCGTCTGTTTATAGCCTCCCAAGAGCTGGGATTACAGGCTTGTGCCACCACGCCCAGTCTCAATTGTCCCTGGCCCCAGGCCTGCTTGCAGGCACTTTAATCCACTGAGCTATTTGGCCCACCCAAAACTAGAACTTTAAACCGTTGTTCTTTCCCCATTTTACCTGAGGACTGGGAGTAACTTGATTGAGAAGCATTTCGGCAATGCGCCTGTTTTCCTGATCTTGGTGGGCCAATGTCCTCTCCAGAGGAAGGAGCTGCTGAAAGGCATGGGCTGGACCTGTGAAGTCAAAATTGCAAGCCCTGACTGACTTCGCCTAGGGCTGGGGTAGGGGTGCAGAATTTCTCACTGTTTGCCCACAAGCCATTATAGTCTTACTAGCCCCATGTTTTTCACTCAAATATCATTAGGAAGACCATTATTCTAACTCTCCCAGGCCTGTGGTTCACAGGCTGCTGTATCTATTATTCATTAAGCAGCTTCCACCTGACCCAGGCTCAACCTTCAGATCCTTACTTTCCAGCTGCTTTTTGGGTCTTGAGAATTATTTTATTAATCGCCTTGGCATATCAGCCTAAGAAGAGCCCCTGAAAGGAACTGAATAATTCAGGATGAATATAGGAGTAAAAATCAAGTTGAGGTCATCTAGACAGAGAATTAAAATATATTCACACAGATGAATAAAACAATAGTTTATAAATCTGGTTAACCATCAACTTCAGGCTTCTAAAAAATCTATTTCATGATCCCCATTCTTAGAGATCTAGATATAGGAGGTGAATTAACTAGTTAAAGATAATAAAGCAAAAATAATTTGTTTTAATACTCATTTCTTCGTGGAAAATTCTCCAGGTGGGGCTTTGTGAAGCAAAAAGTGAATACATTCAGCTACATATTTTTCTCTTAAAATATACTTCAATTATGACTTGTATTTAAAAATATGAAAAAATTCGATCCCCAGATCCTCATGCCTTACCAGACCCACCCTTAAGGCAGCCTGAGCTAGCTGCCCCCCAAAAATCCTCTAAAAATATGAAAAATATAATCAACAACAAAGTATACTTTTCCAAATTTAAAATTGAAACCTTTCAGAGTTGAGGGCTTGTCACATTCTATAATGTGCTTTTACTTTTCCCCTCCTACCAGCAATCTCACTGGATTTGTGTCCCGATTTCTAAGCATTAGAAAGATCTCCATATTTTAAAATTTACACAGATACCTTAAAGCAACCTGCTCTTATATTTTGCCATTTCTTCCTTTTAATAATTTCTGAAATAAAACTCCATAACATCTGTGTCCTTTTTCAGCTGAAATGCCCAATTTCAACCACGACACACCTGATTTTACAGGCTCTCCCTGTCCATCCTGCGTTAACAGACAGGGTATGAGTTCCAGCACAGAGGTCATCTACTGAAAATAAAGTGGCCACTTGCATTTGACCACAAGTACTGAATGATTGTCCTGCGATGACTTTGGCCCCATTTATTTTACTTGCTTTTGTAGAACTAATGATTTGCTGAGACAAATAATTTCAATGTCATAGGTTTAGGACAAACTCAGACAGAGCTGATGACAAGGGGATTAGAGAATGTTATGCAGTGCATTGCTTCCTAGGCTTGAAACATGCATAGCAAAATGCTGAGAAAGAATAATTCCTTCAGTGATTATTTATTGAACACCTAATAGGCAATAGCAAAATAATGATAGTAACTGGCCTCATTACTACAGCAGCAGAGGGAAGAAGCCTCTAAATAATACCTTACATTTATGTAGAATTTTAGGGTCTACAAAATACTTTAATTTTCACAGTGCATTTGAATTCATAACAAGTATACAGAAATTCCAAGCCCTGAGCCCCAGGTATAAATGGCGGTGCACTAAATCCTCTCAAACATTGATGGTAAAAAGACCTTAAGACAAACTAAACAGCCAAATATCCACTCTGCTTTATGTCATAGCCTCCAATTACTGAGGGAATTTGTTTGGTACCACTAATGAAAAAATAAGCATCTAAAACATATAATTCTGCTATGAACTGACAAATAGCAACAAAGCAATATTTAGGTTAGTTAACCTTCACCTGCATATTAAGCTAAATAGGGAGAATTATCTGGATATTTTTAGATGAAATTCAATGTTACTACAAGCACAGCAAGAGCATATAGCTTAATTGGCGGGACAAAATCCTTATGAAACCTCTCTGTGAGCACCTACTGTTGGTAGTGAATAGTAGTCAGACACCAGGTAGTTTTCTGAACAGGCAGACAGCAAAGTACGAGGAAGAGGTGGGTTGTGCTTTTCTGTACACAACATTGTTTCTAGGAACGTTGACTTCCTTAAGTAGAAAATATTGAAGTACAAAACTTCATTCTTGAAACTTATTCTAAGGATTAAGTAAAAATTATAAAACTAATAGCAAACATTTCTAGAGACATCACTATATGCTAGGTGCAGTTTTATTATTTATTCACTTATTTATTTGGTGCAGGGACTCACAGTTCAGCCTCATAGTGATCCTCTTGTTTCAGCCTCCCCAGGACAGGTACTACAGGCAAGGACCACCATGCCCAGTTTTGGGGTCTGCAGGACATGTGGTACCTGGGACCAAACTCATGTCCTTGCACTTGCCAGGAAGGCACTTAGCCCACTGAGCTATCTCCCCAACCCCGGACACGGTTTTAAAAGCCTACAAGTGGATTCACTTATTTGATATTCACAACAGCTGTAAGAGGCAGGACACCATTGAGGGTCTCATTTTACAGCTTTATAAATGAATACTGGATTCACAAAAGTTGTCTTGCACAGGGCCACACAGGTGGCTGGTGCAAGCTCCGGGTCTGTAACCATGCAGTGTGAATAGAGACCCCCTCTTCCTAGGTGTATTTTAGTAGCTGCCCTGTATTTCCCCCATCCTCACTACAAGATCTGTTCCCACTGCCATCTATCTGCCTTTGCTGCCAGTGACTTGGCAAGAAAAGAAGAAAACGATTACATGGAAATACTGGGCAGCTTGGTCCATTTTTCTTCAGTCCTTTGACCCAACTGGCATCGTAGAAATCAACGTTAACCAATTAGAAATGGAAATTGTGAATGTTGTGTTGTCTTTTTAGGTGAGGGTTTGCAGGTTTCGTGGGAGAGAAGAAATTCCCCAAGACAACAGGCAGGTTCCTGGCCTCCCCCTCTTGCCAGGAAAAGTAGGACAAAAGAAGGGTTTTGTCTTTAAATCATCAGGAAGGGTAAGAGGCCTCTGAGACATTTACAAGACAGAAGGTTTCTAGCTTCATCACCCTCAAAGGCCTGATCCCACATGTACTCCCACACCCAGCCCCTGAGAACCGCAACTGTTTTTGGTTTACCAAACTCAGTCAAATTGGATTTACTCTGGGAACAGATGCAAATTATAAGGCAATTCTGCAAGATAAAAGCTACTGAGTCCTGAAGATACTAATTCTTCCGGCAGTAAATACATGCATTAGGTATAAACAGAGGCAAGGCACTGTTCCTTCTGGCTTTAATCAAAGGATAAAAGTCCTTTGACAAATTTAAGCTCTCTTGAAATTTCTTTCCAGATCAAAATAATGAATAACAAAGTCCTTTTCATTTTGAAGACATGTTTCTTTCTTTCTGGGTGTACCACATCTTTCTTCATAGTTGGATTAGGATACGGGCAGTAACCGCGTAAGGACTCCCCTACACCGCCTGCTACCACCCCTTTCTGTAAGCAGCTTTGTGCTCGGCTGCCCTGTGCACCATAATCTCTGTGGCTTCTGTGCAAATACCCCCGGACCCCACGTCGGATCTGCACGTTCAGCACAGGAGCCAGAAGTGCTGCGCTATGAAAACCTACTTTGGGTCACCATGAAGGTCTCTGCTGATTCGCACCCATGACTTCAGGACCTCTGTGGAGAGCCAAATCTATCAGGAAAGAAGGGGTCTATATTGTCCCCCAATTATAAAAAGGCAGAATTCTGAGCATTCAAATGGCCAATTTTATAACAAATTCAAAGAAGATTTTCAAACAGCCCCAGTCATATGATGAGAGGAAGTTTTTCTCAAGATTTTAAGTTAGGAGGCAGTAATTAAAAGCGAGAAAACTCAGTGTATGTTAATTAAGTGAACTCAGCAGGACAGCAAATGCTATGGATTCTGGGTACACTTCCTTTGCAGGTGAGAAAATTAAAGTTAAGGCTGATACTGAGAACTGTACAGAAGATCCCAGGGATAGTAAGCCCCAGAGCTGGGGCTTGAACTGAAGTGCTCTGGGTTCCAAATTCCATGCGTGTGTCTAAATCCCAGCCAACTTCCACTCCACACACCACCAGCTGTCAATATCAGCTTATTCTGAGCAGTAGGATGGTAAGTGGGTCTCTTTGCTTGAAAAATGAGCCAATAGGTGGATGCTCTGAGAGGTTAAGGTCTGGCCCAGGACTGCGCAGTTAGTAAGTTACAGAGCTATTATTGCTTCAGATCTTCTCACTGAAGCCCACACCTGTTAGATATTAGACTAAAGCTAAAATCTTCTGTGTTCATGAAATGAAAAACTAGCCAAGCCTCTGTGTCATGTGAAGGATTTGATCTAGGACCATAAAGACCTCTCAGTGAACAGCAGCTTTTATTTATTTTTTTTTAAATCACATTTCTTTAAAGAACTCTTTTTCTTGTTTTCTAGAGCAACCTAAAAAGTATTTGCTGATATTCTAACAGTTATTAAGACATGCTTCCTACTGCCTCAATACCATAAAATTATATCGGCAAGGCTTTGAAGTACTATAAACATAGAGGACTGTAAGCAACTATATGCTACAGACAGTTCTTACAAGATTCCGGATTACCTGTGTAGCATAAATCTTTCCCTTTAATACGTTTAAACATCCTCCCACCCTAAGATGTGCATAGTAATTGCCCTAAAAGATAGCTTATGTTATATTTATTAAGCAATATGCCTTCAAAGGGATGACTACTGCTTGGATGGCTTGGTTTGTCAGAATTCCATTTTTGGATTATGATATGGGAACTTGATTGGTGGAAAGTTTGGTCTTTGTTGATGATGCCTTAACTGGAGATGTAGTTGATAGAAATCTCAGGAAAGCACACTCCTGACTGTTCACCAGAAAACAAATACACATTAACTGATATTTCTTTGTGTGTGTGTGTGTGGCTGGCTCAGCCCACCCTGGGGACGGGGCTGGTGCAGGATGTGGTGCCTGGGATCAAACATTAGTCCCCGCCCTGCCTAAGCTTGCCTACACAGGTGCTTTAGACCACTGAGCTATCTCACCAGCCCCACACTAACTGATACTTCATGTTAGTTGGAGTTAAGAACTTAGAGGTGTGTTTTATCACACAAAATCCTAGTTCCTCTATTCTTCTCCCCAAACAAAATTACAGAAACGTAAGGTAGCAAAAGTAATATCTTTTCCTTACCCATCATGAGGTTCCTAGCTAACTCCTCATAAAAAGTATAGATTAACAAGAGAAAACTATAACAAATTTGAGTTTCATGTGACCCAAGAGGCTTCAGAAAAGAAGACCCATGTAATAAGAAAACTGTCCCTTCTGTGGGCAGTCAGACACAAACATGGAGGACAAAGGGGTGTGGTGCAAGGCAAAATCCTGGAGAAATTTGGTAAAGTCTGTTTGTTCAGTCATCTTAGCCTTTAAGCATAAGGCAGAGCTTTTTTGGAATGAGAGTCTTAGGACCTGCTTTTAGGGTAAGTAGGAGCTCAGATATCACTTTTGTGGTTTACTTCAGGGCAGGAAGTTGGGACAAGACCAGAGAGTAAGCATCTTATTTCCATAGTTTTCTTCATTTCTTCTTCTTCTAAATAGCAAGCCTCCACACACCATATTTTGGGATCGAAAATTCTCAGCCCCCTCAGAAACAATCACAAATTTAGATCCTCAGAAAGCTTCCAATCTAAGGGACTGCACAAACAAAAGAAACGCGCATAAACCAACATGAAAACAGTGTAGAATGCCTGGCAGAACTAATGAAGGCAGGAGGAATGGACTGGGAGTTGTAGGGGGCTGTACTGGGCAGGAGTCGCAGAGGACTGCTCTGCGGAGTTATGTGACTCAAATGGAAGGGTTTCTCTCAAGCCTGTGCTGTTCATGCAATCGTTACCTGGAGGATGGCAGCGTCCTGCCACTGTTAAATCCAAAACAGGAGAGCTAACGATCAATTGTGGAATAAGAAGCCACTCTTTTTGCTTGCTATTTCCCTTTTCCTGCTGTTAGTGCCTTACTGCGTGAACCAGGCCACCCTCGTTCCTGCAAAGCCTCCGAAACAAAAAGCCTGAAGTGGCACCGTGTTCAAGGGCTCACTCAGCAGTGCGCCGTCATTACCAGGAGCAGCAGCAGCTTTGCAGGGAAGACCACAACGAGGCTTATTGCCATTACTACCTAGCATGAGACAAACCCACAACCCAGGCAGCAAGCAAACACTGCAAATCACCCAGAGGTGAAGATGAAGAGAGTGGTCTGCACTGCCTACGGCTGGCTGTCAAACCTGCTTCAAGACATGCGACCTTGTGGATTTCAAAGTACAAATGCTCAGCCTTGAACTATGCTCTTCAGAGTGGGAGGGCGGAGCAGCACAGGTGCTGTGGTGCTCCCTGGAGTGGCTGTGGCTGTCCCAGGGCTAGAAGCAGTCGTGCTGTGCTTATGTGGCCTTTGCCATCCGCTGTCGTTCCCAGCAAGATGAACTGAGGCAGAAAACACCTACATTCTGAAAAGACGTGGACAGAGTAAATGAATTTTCACCAGTAAGCAACGAGTCTTCTTCGTAGAGAAAGTTCCCCAGTCCCAACTGCAGCATTCTAAATTAGCAGGTTTAAAATCTGAGAGGCGGGGTTGGCAGCACTCGACTGTAATCACAGCCCTCTCGAAGACTGAGGCAGGAGTATTTCCACTTCAATCCCAGCCCAGGCAGCTTAGTGACTCAGCAAGACACTGTCTCCAAATAAAATTGAAAAAATAAAGGGAGACACAGCTGGGAGTGTAGGCCTGGGTCCAACCTCCAGAATGCTCCAAATTCTGAGAATTAATGTTTTGCTGTTAACTAAGACCAAAGTTAATTTGAAGAATCATAGTTTACAAAACAAGTCCCACACTTCTCTATGTATGATTTTGTCTTAAAAAAACAACTTTTCAAAAGTTTGTAGTAGTGTGTGCGTGTCTGTGTGCGATGTCACTACATATTATAAAAGATTTAACATGCCCCCCACTAATGCATTCTGCGTAAATTCTGTAATCAGTTCAGAAACAATTAAGAACTGACATACATCCAAAACAATATAATCTGCTGACTTTAGAGAAAATAAACAGCAAAATAAAAGCTAATAGAAGGTAGATTGTTCTCAGAGGGGAAAGGAATTGAGAGGGGGGAGAAGGAGAGAATATGGGATGAAGACAGAGGAGTACGGATGTGCTGTGTGTGGGCACCAGCTTTACATGGAGAACGTGAGCACTGTGTACTGCACATGGATCAGGAAACTAAAATTTAAAAAATAAAGTGAAAACACCCCATGCAAGTTAATCATAGTGGTCATAGAAACCGCACTGAGTTACCTAGCAAGCACTGCATGTTAACAATAAAACTGTCACTGCCATCACCAAGGCCAATCTACACATTCAAATTTTGGGCCGGATAATTGAAGTCAAAGATTCTATAGCCATAGTTTCTGGCCCTGCTAGACCTAATGTTTACTTGTTCCGCTACACGTATCTGCTCATTACTTCAACGTAGAGCTAACTTATATACTATAAATTTTAACTTTTAATGTATAATGCAGTGAGTTTGAGTAGATTCATGGTGTTCTACAACTATGACCCCTATCTACTGCCATGAAATTTTTATCACCCTAGGAAAAGACCCGTTCTTATTAGCAATCACTCCCCAAGCCCTCCTTGCCCCGGTAATCTACATTCTGCCTTTATTTAAGCCTGCTTGCATAGCAAATATTTTAAATTTCCCCCATTAGAATTTTGAGGTGATATAACACAAATCTCAGCTATGCTTCAGATCTGTAGATTCAACCTAATGAGGACTGCTCAGTCTCCCGCGTCACTAGCTCTACCTCCACACTGTCACTTTCAACAGCTGAAGGAATTCCATCAAATAGTCATTGTGGACTGGGGAGACAGCTCAGTCGTCTAAGCGCCTGCATGGCAAGCACAAGGAGATCCCTGGTACTGCATGCTGGGCTGGTCCAACACCAAGCCAGCCACCGACACCAGACATGGTGGCGCATACATGTAATGCCAGTGCTGGGGAGGCTGAGACAGGAGGATCACTATGAGTTCGAGCTGCGAGGTGACACCCTGTACCAAATTCACGAATACACAAATAAATAAATAAAAATTATTATTTTTTTGTATGTGTGGTCCGCTCAGCCCTCCCTGAGGCATGTGGTGCCAGGATTGAACCACAGTCCATATGGTTTTGCCTAAACCTGCCTAAACAGGCACTCTAGACCACTGAGCTAGCTCGCCAGCCTGGCCCAAAATTTTTTTTTTAAAAAAATAGTTACTGTGATAAAGCATCTAACTATTATAGTGGGGTTGGAATTTGCTTTTGAGCCCTGAGGTTCAAAAACGGGTAACTAGGCTTAAGCATTTGGGTTTTTTATTTCAAGAATCTATCTCCTAAAAAAAATCCCAGGGGTATTACATCCTTTCCTGGTATTTCTATATTTGAAAGGATAACAAAGGGGTGTAGACAGTGGGCTGGAGGAGAGCTGAGAACCCCTCTGTCCAAGTCACCACTGCTTGTGTCATGGCCATCTGACAGCTAGTCCCTCTTTCTTCACAAGAAACGCAGTGGCCCAATGGTGGCAGTCCCTTGGAGGCAGCCACTCCTCCAAAGTGCTTTCCAGGCATTGTACCCCGAGTCCCACAAGAGGTGTGTTAAATGTAAAGCTACATAGGAACCAAGATTGAAAAGGGATCATGTGCATTTGGCCGTGCCTGGTGCCAAGCATTAGCCAACTTAAAACCATAAAATGGTACCTCGTGAAGCATAAAATTAGCACCTTAGTCCAACTTGCTTTTGATTTCTAGCACCAAAAATCTTCCTTTTCTATGGTTTCTGCATAGGACCTACCTACACAGGAACTGGCATTTATGTGAAGGGGGCTGAAACTCAGCTTCACAAGCACCCAGGATTTTAGTCTTGTTTTTAATATGGAGGCAGAAGTTCTTCTAAGAAAGCCTCCTATTCTCTCTAGCACACTTACAAACCCTCCTGACTCCATGAGGTTGGAATTAAATACCAACAGCAGAAAGGAGTAACTGGGGGGTTGAAAGAAGAACAATGAGAAACAAAAGGCCAGGAGGACAGGGAGCCAGACACCCAGGGCCACCACAGCCACCAGAATTTCTGTCCCTGCACTCGGGAGAATGAAGAAGCAAAGTGGGCTGTGAAGACAATTGAAGGTATGTGTCCCAGACTCCATAGGAAACCACAGACGAGGGAGCCACCAAGGCCCACCCGGAGAGCCCCTGTGCTGTGGCCTAGCCAGCACTTCCAGTAGTGTCTCCAACTTCAGTTTGGGTTTTCGGACTTCTTGATTTAGTTTCCAATTTGGGGTTTGCACAGTAATAGTTTTACTACCCAAAGTAAACGTCTTGTAAACTAATGGGAAACATATAGTTTGGCACAGTTTATAATGCCAGGATTTATGGCTCTACCACTGAGGGTCTCTTTGACCTCGAAGACAATATAATGAAACAGCAATGTGCTGCCAGTGACTTGCTGAGATTTTTTATTAGTTCTCATAATTGCCCCCTTATTAATTTGTATGCACATAAGAAGCGCTCACCTTCACAGTCTGTCCAGCTTCGGGGCCATCCTAGGAGAGAGAGAGAGGAAAAAAAAAACCCAGCAGAGGTGAAGACTGGATAGATGGTATCTCCTGCTTATTCAGAAATATTTCCTATTAATAATTTAGATCCAATTTCATTGTGTGTTAATTTATAGTATTCTCAGGGGCCCGCTCTCCTCCAGTGTGTGGGGCCGGGCAGTTCTCCATTTCTGCCTGAGAGTGAGAAGCGATGTATAAAAAGGGTCTAAATTACCCAGCAAGCCAATCCCGTGCTACTTTGCATGCTCTTTGCTCCTGGCTATGGTTTTAATTGCATTAAAAGGCAGGCTGAAAATGTTTGGGGAGGTGAAGTATCACATCTTTGGTTATCTTTAAATCAGACATGGTAGCTTAATTAACGTCTGATTGCTCTAAGTCTCTGCTCAGGAAATCGGCTGTAACTGTCATCCATTAGGCAAGAATATGGAGGATGACAAGTGAGAAAAGCCCCCGGAGTTGGCCTGACCTTGGCGAGGGAGCGGGAGTGTGCAGTGCGGCTGGACCTCTCCCTGACCTCGTGCCCCTCTCCCAGCCTGTGAAGCCCAACAATAACAATATCCCAGTTGAAAATGAGCAGACTAGCCCGGGCACCAGCCACACGACAAAGCGGAAGGACGCGACCACTCTACACCTGGACCTTCCCGAATGGAATCACCCTGGAATGACTCTGGCCAAATCTGCCTCCCTCTGTGGGCCTGCCCGACATGGGGAGAACTCCTGTCGGGCTGTTGCAAGAACTCTGCTGGTCTGTGCTCTGCGAACTGGAAGGTCCGGCGCTCCAGTGGGTCATGAAGCCAACTTTGTAGGTTGTGGATGATAGTAAAAAATAAAGGTACAGCAACCTAAGAAATTGATACTAAGATATTAGTATATTCTAACAAGACAAATACTTACAACACACAGAATAGGTAAATATGGTTTCATCAAAGTCTGGGTTTTCCTATCTATGTAGGGGTATGTGAGGGAGGCACTAAACATAACTGTTTTATCTATCTTTCTATCTATCTGTCTGTCTGTCTATCTATCTATCTATCTATCTATCATCTATCTATCACTGTGGGTTACAGTAAAAGAAAGTTCAATAGCTCTCTACTGCATATATGAAAGGACGCCAAGTACTACACGCAAATCAGTTCTTTTACTTGTGGAACTAACTTTCTAGGGCACCAGGTTACACAAGCAGCCCTGGCATGTCCACTACCTGCGAATTTTCTTCTGGGATTTCAGTGAGCTGTGACTGAGGTTCTCATCCATTTGCCTTCATGGATTCCTTCCAGAAAGATGGCCCGCGTAGATGCTTAACTAATGCATCTTCAGCTAGACTACCCGCCTGAAAGTAGCCCAAATGGCTTAATGTACAACACACAAAAAGGGTGACTTGATCTGTTTTGCTGTTTTAGCCAGATGAACAATTTTAGTCTGAGCCTTAAATGGCCTGAAGACACTGGCTCTCTCTTGTAGTTTCTTTGAAGGCTGGGCCAAGGATCTAGCTCAGGGGCAAACTTCTGCCTGGCAAGCACAAGGTCCTGAGTTCGATTCCCACCACTATTACTACTACTGCTACTGCTGCTGCTGCTACTACTAATAATAGTGAAAGTCTGCCTAGGCAGAGAAGAGCAAATATTAGTTTAGCAAAAGGACCAAGGACAGAGCTCTTCCACCTAGAAACAACGTCTTTCCAGAGGGCAAGCACAAAGTCATTCTACTTCAGAGCCATAAGAGGTTTCTATGTGCACTGGTACCCCCAGAATTTTCCCCAGGGGATCTGCAGGGGCACATGGTGACTTACTTCTGATTTACGCAACTCCCAGGCCGTGACGTAGCATGGACTTCCCGATCCTAACCTGAAGAGTATTAGCCTAGCCTCTACCAAAGATTGCAGGGGCTGAGATCCTGGCTTCATCACAGCAGTGTGGGCCACACCCCACCTTCCAATCTAGCTTTGTGCCAACCACGGTCAGTCACTGTAACTTGCTTTAAAGACAGGGAAAAGGCAGTCCCCATGAGGGCAAGGCTCAAGGTGACCTGCATGTGCCGCTCCCCTGGAAGGGCCTGAAGCAGGCCTCAGTCTGTGCAGCACCCAACACACATTTAGCACGGAAGGAAAACGACTTGTCCAGCCCTTGCTCCAGGATCAGACTGGAACGTCTTAGTGCCCATTCGAGTCCACATCAAGAATTCCCACCCGTTTTGTAAACAGCGCTGTAGACAGTTCCCAAGGGGCTGTGGGTCAGCAGCGCTCCCCAAGATTAGCATCATCTTTTTCCACTGCTACATAAATGTAGAAAGCACAGCTGCCTCCTGGTCAAATGTGGGGCATATTGAACCTGCAGCCAAGATTTAAAAAGGAAGAAAAATCACTCTGGACATCTGTGCACTCGCCTGATTGGAAAGGTAAGCGAGGTCCCTTGGCAATGTCTCTCCACCACTGTCCTGACTCTCTGGGTCATCTGAAACAAATCAGCCACTGCTTTGGGATGCAGGTCAGAGAAGTGCTCCATTGGCCACAGCGGACACACGAGGACATTGCCAGAGGGTAGCTATGGACCACTCTGCCTGCTTTGGGTGTCTGATGATACCCACAATACTGAGCTCCTCTGACCAACCGACTCCACAAAAAGAGCTTAACAACATGGGTAATTATACTCTGAAAGAGAAGCCAGGGGTGAGCAGAAGAGTCTCTCTTCAGAAAAAAGCATTAGCATACAGAATGAGTTCAGCGCCTGCCAAAATAAGGACAGCAGGAGTCACGATCTGCCTGACCATTATCTCCTAAGCCTTGTTCTGAAGCTCTGCCTTCCCCAGAGCCAAAGACACTGAACTGGAGAACCAGGCTGAACACCAGGCTTCTCTAGGTTCAGCATCATGATTAAACTTCTAATTTACTTTCAAAGGAAATGGTTGAAATAGATAGTGAATAGTGATAGCAGTTGATTTTATGTTTAAAAGGAATAATGACATTCTGAAAATGTACACTGAGATTCATTTATAACTAATGGCGTTGATGTGTTGTTATGGTTTGGGTCTAGTTATACCCCCAAAGCCTCATGCAGTTGTGGGGCGGACTTCGAGAGCTTGGGACTAAGTCCCGATCCACCCGTTTTCTAGAGTTAGTGATTAACTCATGAGCCACTGGGATTATGGGTGTGAGTACTTCTGGGATTATGGGTGTGAGTACTTCTGGGATTATGGGTGTGAGAACTTCTGGGATTATGGGTGTGAGAACTACACCCAGCCTCTGTCAGATAGCATGAATGCAACTTAAGGGAGACTTGCTCTCTGTCGCCATTGTTGCTGCTCCTCCTTCTTTCGCTCTCTGCAGATCTTTTGTCAGTGTCAGCCACGCTGTCTGCTCTTTGCCACCGCCATGAAAGGCTGCTCTCTGCCATGTGCCACTCTACCTAGGAGCCAGCTGAGCAGGGACCGAAACCTCTACTGATTGTGAGCTAGATAAACCTTTCCTTCCTTCATTTTGGGTCAGGTATATGTCCCAGCAATGAGGGAAGAGTCACTGGGATACAGGTGCTTAAGCAATTTAGGGCAAGGGCGCCTCACACTGATTATTCAGAGTCCAGGAAAAGAGTTGGAAACAAATTTCGCAGCCAAGAGTTGTCTGCTTAAACAAAGGAAATTGTCGTAAGGCATTTTACAAGCTGGATAGGCAGCATGCTTACATTACCAATCTCAGCAGTCAATAATATCTAGAGGAAAAAGAATAGGTTTAATCACTTACGGCAAATTAGTATGTTCACTGGTATACATCAGTATCATTTCGTTACTTTTTGTGTTTGAACTCATAGCATAGCTACACGTACATGTCTATGGCTCTGTGTGTACATAAACAGCTGCTCCTCAACTTGCGAGGCATTGCATCCAGCGAGCTGGGAAAGGCAGCTCCAAGTATCTTGAGTCATGAATGTACCTGACAAATCTAGCCCGTCAGACATTATGGCTTAGCTCAGTCTACCTTGAACCCATGAAGAACACTTGCATTAGTGGACAAAATGATTCAATGCAAAACATACTTTAAAATAAAGTGTGGAATACCTATTTTAACTTTCTGAATATGCTACTGAATCTGAAAAACAGAAAGATGTACATTCCCATCTTTGTAAAGCTGAAAAAATCATGATGTCAAACCATCAGAGGCTATCTTTTATTTTCAAGTACCAGCAGGAGAACACACACTGGTAATTATTTCTATTTCTTTATCCCATTTTTTTCTTGTTGTTTTACGACAGTGCATTCTGCCTGAAGCTAGCAGCAAAGGGGCCTAACACAACTCCAGTCCTGCCATTGGTCTCACCGACTGTCAAGCACTTTAACCCGTCCAGTGTTGGTGGACCTCGCTGACCCAGTTTTGGTGGACCTCGCTGCCCCAGTGTTGGTGGACCTCGCTGCCCCAGGGAAGTGTGCAGAGCTCAGCTGGGCAAGCCTGATTTTCATGAGAGAGTGGGAGAAAAAAGACCGGTAAACTGATTAATGTTGCTCATAATCAAGAAATTCACACCAACAGTAAACCAGGAAAAGGGACATTTGTTTAATCTGAGCTCATTTTTGAAGAGAAGAGAAGGGAGGCCTTCACCCACAGGGCATCTGATACTTAAAAAGATAATTATCCTTCTCTGGCAAGGCTGCTTTATTATCATGGGTCAATGAACCGTTTAGAAGTGAAGAATTTCCTTTCATTTCCTTTCAGAAGATTGCCAGCCTCTACTCCCTCTGGATTGCTTTTTGTATTAGAAGAGACCTCGCCCCACCTTCCTTTTCCCTGCTTTCATTTATCCGCTCTGTTAGGCCCTAACTTCAACAACACAGCAAGAGGACAACCAAGCTGCCTTCCAACAATATCTCTAATGGCTGTACTAGGCGACTAGGTAGAGGAGGAGGAACACTGGGATTACGATTGTCTCACTGTGGCACTGTATGGAATGGATCTGCCTGCCGCTGAATCTCTAGTGCTACTAGTGGCATGTAAAGGTTCCTCACTTTGATGTAATAAAACAATCTCAATGTTTATTGGTTTTGCCTTCCTGATGCTAAGGGCTGATTTGACCCAAAGCTTGATGACTCCAAATATTTATAGACTTAGCTCAAAAAGGCAGACTTCCAGGTGCTTGTCCTTGGGATACCCAGCCATGAGTCGTACAGCATACACATTTGTTTCTCTACTGGCTGCCAGGAATGCTGCTACAGGACATCAGGCGTGAAGCAGGCTCAGCGCACTCACACGTAGGTGAGTAGTTTGCTCCGGCTTGTGTGTGCAACTGCCCTGACACACCCATTCTCTGTAGCCCAACCCCTTGTTAAGAAGTCAGCTGATCTGCCTGTGACACATGTATTCTCACACGGCTGATGGTAAGATGAGATAAAGGGAACTTTGTGAGTTCACATGGGTGACCGTCTTTGTCTGGAGAGTGCTCAGAGGAAGGTACCACAGTCAGCCCAGCCCGGAGTGAGCACACGGCCCGCACAGGGACAGCGTGGGCAGCTCCAGAGCCAGGGCTCCTGCTGCGGTGCCAATGGCTCTGCCAGCAGCAGACACCCGGCCCAGCTCCCTCTGGAACTGCCTCCAAATGCAGGCTCAGCCATCTTCCCTCAGATTCTTCAAAACCAGAGCACACAAGAACGTACACCTCTCCCTCACAACAGAGTCCATCGTGAAAGCCGCCCTCCTGTCTCCCTGTTCCCAGATCTTCACACACTGTGGACCTGCAGCAGTGTCTGCCTTCCTCCTGTTACCCAAAAGCATTCAGCGCCTTCCCGGTCCTTCCTAGCCTGTATTCTGGCTGTTTTCTCTGCCTGTAATTCACTTTCCTAGGATCTTCAACTGGCTGTGTCGTTCTTGTCATTTGGATTCCAAATTGAAACCTTTACAGAGTATGCTATAATCACCACTTCAAATTATATTGTTATTCTCTCTGACAATACTGGGTCTTAATCCTGCCTGTAGCCTGGGGCACCAGCTTCTATCTTGCCTGGTGAGTAAGCTCCCTAAGAGTGGGCTGTCTCCACTACTAGA
>NW_004524619.1:13496880-13530177 GCF_000260255.1 Octodon degus
AAAAAAAGAAAGAAAAAACCAACAACTGGAAATCTTTGAAAACCTATTCCTTTTTCTACCCTGGGCCAAAATCATTGTATTATCTTCAAAATTTTCATTATGTGAGAAAAATAATTGAGTGAGGTCCCCATTGTAATGATTCTAGCTCACTTAGTCAGAAAACCAGAAAACGTGCTATGGTGTTAACATCACATAAATATATTGCAATTTTTTTTCTGTCCAACACAACTACAAGAGTCTCTGGCCTTTCTCATTGGAATAAACAAGCATAATCTGTAAACACTTAAGAGCACCCGACAGTACGCCACATATAAATTCATCTAAGAAAGAAAGGTCTCAATCAAAACAAGTGCATGAGCTTTGTTTTGTTGCTGTTGTTTGTTCACTTGTGTACCAGGGATCAAGCCTGGGACCATGTGCTAAGAAGTGCACCAGCTTTGGAAGAACCACAGCATTGACGGAAGGTGGTAAGTGTCATTGCCATATCTTACTTCCAGTAAAACAATTTGGGAAAAGCAAATTGATTTTGAAGACTACCAGCTCTTTCAACTCTACCGCTACTGTTAACATGCCCATTGTTTTAAAAGCGCACCATGAATGCAGAACAGCTTAATTTGGAGGCTCCCAGGCCTCATTACTCACTAAGTTCCGTATTATGTATAAGCTATACAAACATACTTTTGGGGGGGAATTTGCAGAACTCATTTTACTCAACTAAACTTCATGCATTTTTGCCCCATATTGGTCATGTGTGAAATTTAAGAAAGGGGTTATTGCCAAGATAGGACCTGTTGTTGCCTTATAGTCTAGAGCACAGGGATCCACTTGGCAATCACATTGTTGTTTTTTTTTTTCTTCAGAACTAGACCTCAATTATTTATTAAGTCTATATACAGAAGACAGGTTATGATTTTCCATTGAAAATAATTTCTTTAACAGTTTTCAATTACTGTAATTTTAATTTTATAATAATCACATTGTTAAGGAAAGAAAAAGTCAGTAGTTAAAATTCACATCTTAACAGCTGACAGAAGATTCCTTACAGTAGAGGGAAATCAAAAAGGAATTTTTAGAGTAGATGACATTTAAATTGGATTCACAAGTTGGAGAGTAACTCAACCAGTAGGTTGGGTGACAGCCTACCCATCCACGTATCCCAGAAATAGACCTTCCTTTCAGATCCGCGTTTCAGTTATGACTCAGGATGCGAAGATGGATGAGGAGAGACCGGCGACCCCGAAGAGCTCCCACTGTGATGTCCCACCTGTCACGCTCTACACAGACCACGACAGCACAGACGTGAGAACTCGTGTCAGAACTCAGCACAGAATGCTGCAGGAGCACAGAGGAGGCCGGACCCACCTCTGCCTTAGGGTGTCAGCTAGACTTTCTAGTCTGCTTTTACATTTCTGTTTTCTGAATTTAGAGTCCTTTCTCCAAATTTGGACCAAAGTCTATACTTGAGAATGATCTAGCAACTAAATGGTAACTTAAAAACAAAAATGTCAAGGCATTCTCCCATCATCAAAATCAACATTTCATTGATATGTGTATTGTTATTTATTTAATGGCAATACTATAATGGCATTTTTTCATAAGTTTTATGTCTCAGTCTCTGCTTTGCTGTTTATTAAAAGGATATCCTATCTTTACACGATATGTGAAATATTAAGACTATCAAAAAATTGAAAAGAAAAAAATTAAAATGCAGAAAAAACATTAAACACTGTTTCTTTCAATCGAACAGCAGAAATCAGCAGTACAATTACCCACGCTATCCTGTATATATACTTGGATATTTTTTCCCTTCCTTTTTTCTTTTCTCCTTTCCCTCAGCCCAGTCATTCCTTCCCTTTGACAGTTTCTTTTCCTTTCACAGTATGTATTGTACCTTTTAGATTTTATTCAATTTTCCAGTTCTTACACTCAGGAGAGATTTGTTTTTGACCCATTTTGCATGGTTACATCTGCTAATCTGAACAACTAATTTGACTACAACAATAAGCATAATATAACAATCATTGTTGAATTCCTACCATTTTGTTCAGCAAAATTCTGTATTATTTCTAATGTTTTTGTTACTTTTTTTCTCTTTAAAAATAAAAAATAATAAAATGACCAAATACAAAGATCATGTGTAAAACTGCGAGTGACCTGAGAAACACTTGGGCTTGGTTGTAGAAGGCAGGGGAACTGTGTGATCCCAAGGTGCAGAGGCCTCCATGCTTCGCAGTAAGTGTGTCCCCATTCTAGCAGAGCTGTGAGACCAAGAGGACTAAGGGGGACACAGCCCATATGCTCACTCTTTTCCGATCTTGATTTGAGTTTCTTCAAGGTGGCTTGGGTGTTTCTCAGTCACCAAGCTGCTGAGAAAGATCATTTACTGCAGTCCACACCTATGGGCCACCCCTTGTCAGACCCACAGACCCCCCCTGCATGCTGAATAGCACGACTATCAGGGTCATCCGTTTTCTTACAAGATTCATCTCGTGGCAAGTGATGAGTAGCTTGCAACACAAAACTTCCACGTGAGCATCACGCTCCACCAGCCTAGAACTGACCATTCTCTGTTCCTTTGGACATGTGTGTCTTAGCTGCCTTTACATGGTCTGGCGATGTGCCCGGCATCTGACCATCCTCCTGCAAACACACAGCTCCCTCAGAACACGCACAATGAAAGAGAGAGAGTGAACCAGAGCTTTCTATTAGGCCCAGGAGTATAGTTGCTTATTTGCAGCTGTAACCGCAAGATCCCCTCCCAACCCACACGCCCATCGCAGTGTGCAGTCGGTTTCCTCTTCCCTTGAGCCTGGGTTACCCCGGCACTTGATTCAATGGAAGAACTGTCACCCTGTGACTCCATAAAGTGAGGTCTTACAAAACCTTGCAATTTGTGATTTTTACTCTTTCAGAACCTGTAGACCAGCACACTATGAAAATATACAGCCTGCTGGAAAATAAGAGGCAATGTGGAAAAGAAGAAAGCCTCCTTAGTTGATGTCCAGTATCAGTTATTAGAATTTATCTTAGAGCTTCTCCACCCAAGAGAGCCGGTGACTGCCTTTAAATTCCTGCATCCGTTGTGCACTGCTACATGATAAATCATCCCAAAACACTGTAGCCTAAAACAACATTGAGCTGTTTTCCTATCACTACACTGAGGATGGTTTTCGCTATTTCACATAAATGTTTATGCAATTGCTTTCAGTTGGAAGCTAGGCAGAAGACTGGGCCCAGCTGATTCCCTTGTGCCTTTCTTTTTTCTCTCTGCTGCCTCACAACAATCCAGGTGCACCATCTCTGAAGTCTGCTGAAGCTTTATTTCTTTCATATTCAGTCAATCAAAGGAAATCACAAGGCAACTCAAGTTCAAGGTAGAAAGCTAAATTCTATCTCCTTAGAAGGGTGGGGAAAAGGTCCCAGAGAAATGGGCTAAGGACACTGGAAAATATGATGCATTAGGTGATTATTATAGAAATCGAATGCAGTTATGTACTTTGAAAAAGTTCGGGGGACTTTTGTAGAAATGAACACGTTCCCAGGGTGCCATAAATGTCCTACTAAGTATACGTAGCCATGATGGCTTTGAGTCAAAATGAATCTTAAATATAAGCTAGTCCAATACTTCACTATCAGATGACAAAAATCATGTTAGAAATCTTAAATGTTTAAAGTCATATGATTAGTAGAATTACTGGGATTGGAACTCAAGCCACACACCTTGCCAAACCAATCATTTTGCTACACATGAGATAGCAAAACACGACCCCACCACGAGTATGTGCCAGTGAAGACAAACTGGCAATAGTGAACCACAGAATTCTATGCTAGAAGCACGGAGTCCTAGGGTTCTTGCCAGTAGCGAGATCTGGGAAGTCCCCACCAGTCAGCATGGGTATGTAGCGTGAGAGCCCTGTCATTTCTGGACCTCCTACCCTGCCTTCTGATGGGTAGAATCAGTGGAAAATGCCCTGTGGAACAAGGACAAGTGAGACGCTTGAGATTGCGGATGTCAGTGGTGCCCAGTGGCACATGTCTAGAATCCCAACTTCCCAGGAAGCTGAAGGCAAAGGACCACGTTTGGGCACAGCCTGGGCAACTTAGTGACTTTCCAAGACTCTGTGTCAAAATGAAGAAGGACTGGAGACGTAGGTCAGTGTGGAGGCCCTGGGTTCAATTCCCAGTAAAAAGGGGAAAGCAGAAAAGGTGAGATTGTGCCTGCTGACATCAAATTTTCATTGCTTTGCTGCATTTTTATTCAAAATAAATTGGATGAGTTCAAAATTCACTCATCAAAGATAATAACTGGTGAGTTTTAAAATTTAAAATCATTTCCATAACAAATATGAAATATTTAAATATAGTCATGACAAGGAAATGGATACGTGCTGATTCAGATGATTAATTAAATATGACAGCAGAATATTATTCTTAAAATTGCTCACCTATCTCCATTTACTTTTCTATATCTGTTCTATTCTAAGGATTCTGAATGTAAAAGTTGCTAAAATAAAATAAATTTTCAAAATATCACTGATTTTGATGAGGTTGATTAGCATGAATATATATATGAATATGGAGTAAGGTAATATTAAATCATATGTTGTAGGATTAGTCGTTCTCCTGAACTAAGAAAAAGAGTCTGTATTCATCTCTACTGTAGATCTGCATACAGTCTAACAGTAAACAAGAATTTTCTACTTTCTATTACAGATTTCTGCAGACAATGTATAATTCATTTTGCTCTAACAAATACTCCTAGTCCTTGAAAATGTTTAAAATAATTCTCAATGTTATTTCAAAACACAACAGAATGCACTTTGAGTTACTTTTAAGAGAAGGTTCTATTTATTTGATTTAAATAGCATAGCTGCAGAACTTTTAATCAAAGTTAGTCACCTCTCAAAAAATAATCTTCTCTTCACAATGTAGGTATTTATTTATTTTGTTTTTCCTTTTCTGTATTTAGGACAGGGTCTACAGAGACTACAGGGTCTCACTGCATAGATCAGACTCATAGCAATTCTCCAGTTTTCAGCCCCCCAAGTGCTGGGATTACAGGCGTGCACCACCATGCCCAGTCTCAATTGCTGCCTCAGCGCACCCCATGGGCGAGGCTGGCATGGCATGCTGGGGATTGAACCCCGGCAGCTGCATTCTGCTAAGCAGGCGCTGTAGTCTGCTGAGCTATAAGGTTGACCCTAATAACAATGTGGGTATTTCAATAAACTTTCATATCAAAAGCCTACAAATATTATCCCTAAAATAAAAAAAAAAATAAATTTCTGAAGTTGCATGTCTCCAGTTTGGGTCACACCATTCTCCACTGGATATTAACGTGCCCACTCCTGCAATCCAAAGAAAAGTTCATGGATATTCATCAATTACAAACATAAATGGAGTGGATGTAATTCAAGCAAATCCAACTTCCAGCATATGATAAATGCCAGAAGAATATGATTAAAATAATGAGAGTGCTTTGCTGATTCTCAAGGCAAGAGTCTCACCAGTATTGACTATGTCATGTTTTGCCCTGAGGACTCCTTCAGGCCAAAGTTAGGGTGAGTTGTTGGCCACCTGAGAAAAGATAGGCCAGGCATCCTTCCTGGACACTGCTGTCTGAGCTAACACTAAAATTACACTTGTCTCAAAGATCAAATGTACGAATAACACTCACAGAAGAAAATGGGATGTCTTAGTTACATTTCTCATTGCTGAAACAAAATATCCAGCAGCCAAATTTAATGGAGAAAAAGCTTATTTGGTTCATAGTCCATAGAGGCTTTAGCTAGTAGTCAGCTGGCTTTGAGGCACAGTGGCAAGGCGGGCAGGTATTGCAGGGGAGAATCAGTTCATGGTGGGCAGAAGGCAGCAAAAAAAGCAAGCAACAAGCCTCTTTTCAACCTTGGGGTGGGAAACACTCACACCCTCAGTCCTAGTCCGTTAATCCTTGCACTCAACTGTGGATCAGTCTCACAGTCATGTACTCTATAGGCAGCCACCTCTGGATGAGCCCAAGCTATGAGTGCACAAGGCTTTGGGAAGACATCACAACACAGGCTTTAGCATGAGGGCTTTGAAAGAAAGTGAGAACATGAGGGAGTGTGCACCCTGGTAGCACTGTGGTACAGAACTGTGAGTTTGAATTTTGTATATTTTTTTCTGTGACATTCTCAAAGCAAAATAGCCCTATAGACTGATACATGAGCATCACATTAGGAAACAATTATAACAATTATGCTTATATTAAATGGAATCAGTGGGAAAGAAACAGTATCAGAAGAGAAAGAAAATTATGTATCCTGTTTACTGCCTACAATGCCCTGGTAATAATAGCATATTGTGGTAGAAAATATTACTCCCATTCCTTTTCCCAGATTTAATAGAATGTGAGGTAAAAAAAAGTCGAACTATATGTCTAAGGTCAATCACCTGCCAAGGGAAAATTCTGCTCCTGAGTGGGCACTGTTTCCCTCAGTATTCCCATGTATACCAACATTGTGCAAGTCTCTCTGCACATATTGCAGTGTTTCTTACAGTAGTCTGCAAAGTACTAGTTCTAAGAGGTATTATTAGATACACACACACACACACAATCTTATGATCAAAGATTTTAAAAAAATAGCTGCAATGAAGTAAACTAGCTTTCTTCAACATCTATCAAGTTATATAATATGATGATGTGAATCCTGACTTTCCAAATTCTACTTACCATGCAGAAGTCCTTAAATTTGTTTCATTATACAACAAACTATCATGTAGCTAATTGTCATTATGTGCAGAACACTGCATGAGCCCAGTCCTCCAGAGGATATTCTCTGGGACTGCTGGGCATCATTGCCAAAAATAGACCCAGGGGAAGAAGTTCTTTACCTTTCTAACAAAAGTTGAGCCAATGTACAGAATGAAAAGGGAGACAGGAGGAGAAGGGTGAAGGGAAGATGGGGATATAAAAAGAATTAAGATATATCATGGACATGTGCCAAAGACCCACAATGAGTATAATCACTATGTATTATAAATTCATGCTAATCAAAAAATATACAAGGCAATAACAAATATGCTAAGAAATTGAGCACTAAAATATTTCCTGTAGGAGACATCAGCCATTCGTGCAGTTGCCAAACAGTTCAATATACTACTACAATCAGGCACGTGGTGGGATTCTGCCTTCGAGACCGTTGTGCTGGAGAGAAGCTCCAGGAATTTAGGTCAAGGGATGTGAGCACAAATGATATGTGCCACTTCTGGGCTTGCGATCCTCACTGCCAGCGTGAGACCACAGAGCTTGCTTTGTTTCTCCAAGGTAATTGGCGATGCTGTGATGTCGGGGCAGCTCTGACAATCTGGGCTTCATATTCCAAGTTGACAGAGGCTCTGCGCATCAGAATCACAGGGACTAGAGTGAATTTATTGCTAAACAGATTTTATTTCTTTTGGCAGTGCCAACCAACCTGCAGTAGCTGCATAGAACAGTATATAAAGAGGTTTCTGAGGCCCTGATAGGGATCAGGAGGGAAGGATAGAGGGGTTTATTAGTTTTGACTGCCAAGAGGGAGGGAAGAATACTAGCACACATGCCAAGTATATGCCATTCTTCAATTATAAAGTAATAAAAATATTTTCCGAAGGACTCCCTCTTCCCCTTTCTTAATGATATAGAAGTCATTTCTGGGTCTTGCATTGTCTCTGGGCAACCATTATGAAAATTTATTATTATTGTTATTGTCCTAGAGATAGACAGAAGTGTCTGGGATTTAGATAATTCTGGTTAGGAGAATACCGAAAAGGAAAATTAACTGTCACTCAAAAGTGCCTGTCCGTGATGTATTAACATGGGAATAGAAACAATAGAAACATCCTGATATGAAAATGTTATAAAAATGTTCTCAGGGGTTAAGAGTTGCAGGAGTACTGTGATAGAATAAATGAAGTGCGTTTAGCAGCTGAAAAAATTTTAAAATCATCCACAATGAAGGATTTTAAAAACACAGATAATATGCTCCAGTATAAAAATCATTTCAAACACTCTGTAAACAGCTTTGCAGTCTATTATAAATAAGAAAGTAATGCTAAGAGCTTATAATGTGTTGGAGCTCTTCAGGAAAACACATGCAACATAAATAGCTTAGTAGCAAACTATCGTGTTTGCACTTGCATTTCACCAGTATATGGAGAAGAAAGCTTGAGCGTATGTGTCCAACTGGCAGGCCAGCATGAAACGTGGTTGCCAGACTCCACTGGACGGGTTGAAGTGGATTCTGAAAAACATATGAACTCCCAACTTTGGGTTTTCTCATTCCACTCAAGGGCCACAGAAACTCCAGTTTCCAAAGCCAGTGGGGTGGCCTGCACATCACAATTCAGATACCATCTGCAGGCAGTGAGCAGCCAAACCATAAGTCAGAAAAAGGGAAAACAGAGAAAAAGGAAGAGGTTCAAAGGAAAAAAGAAGGAGGTGGCATATTCAGAAGGCAGAACTTTCCTGGGAAAGAAAGAAAGTCTCCTTAGAAACAAGACTGATTAGCATCCTTGGTGTCATACACACAGGTTAGCAGATGATAGGCTGTCAATAACTACTTGGTGAAAAATTAACATATAGCTTTACTCGTTGCTTAATCTTGGAAAAAAAATTTTCTCATAACTTATTTCTTAACAAATTCCAGAAATTGCGGTTTCTTAAGAGAACAGTAAACTTACTCAGATTCTACGTGATTTAAATGCAAATAAGAAACATCCTTATTATTGCTCATAACTAAATGTTCCCCCAAAGCCACATGTGGGGAGTTTTGGAGGTGGCTGAATCAGGGTGTGTGAATGTGGGTTAAGGGTGTGGTGCTGGGATTAAGGGTATGAATAATCAAGTCCCCACCCTGGGTATGCGTTGCACCACTTGATACACTTACAGCCTGGACGGGAGCATAAAGGGAGAGAGGGAAGGCGGGCTGTCTGCTGCTTGCTGCCTTGCTGTATGGCTTCTGCCTGACACGCCATGAACTATTTCTTCTCTGTAATGTCCCTGTGCCATACTGCTCTGTCTTGGAGCCAGAAAACTAAGGACTGAAACTTCTACAAACTGTGAGCAGAAATAAACCTCCTTTTATGTTTTGTGTCAGGTTTTTTGTCTCAGAGAAGAGAAAAGTAACTAAGACAATGCATTTAATCCAACAAAGAACATCAAAAAAAGCTGAGTTCTCATTTCTTAATCTAAAGAATAACAAGCTTAAATCATAGGAAAAATAAACAAGTATAAAGACCTTTTCTTCACACAACAAAAGATGAAGTTCATACCTTCCAATCAGAAAATGGTGGAACATTAACTCAAGAAGGGTGCAAAGATGTGACTATACCATTTTTCTACACCTTTTAAGAACAATGGTGAAATCCCATCTGTGAAAAGCATTGATAGAAAAATCCTTTGTTTAAACAAATAAGAGCCTTATTATGCTAATTTCACCTCCTCACAGAGTCTGAATCAGGGCCCACCTTCCATTGGTGGTCCATGAGCTAGCAAGCCAAAATAAATGAAGTAAGAATGTTTCATAGTGAGAGGTATCTGACAAGTGTTCAATGAATGAACTCTTGAATGACTTCTTGATAAAGATCTATAAAGCTAAATGTGTTTTAAAACTTTTTATGCTTTTCATATATTCATTTAATAGCTGTCGATTAAGAGACTGCTACCTGCTAGGTACATTGTAAGTCCCGGAGGATACAGCACAAGCAGAAGGATGAATCCCTTCACTTCTAATTGTGCTTTCTAGTGGATGGACAGGAAAAAGGCAAGCATCACATCAAAATATGATAACTCTTGTGAAAGAGACAAGCGCTGACATGAAGACACTAAGATGCAATATGAACGATGTTATGATTTGTGTCTAGCTGTTCCTCCAACGCCTCATGCAGTCATGGGGAAGACTTGTAGAGTTGGTGATAAACTCATGACCCACTGGGATTATGGGTTTTAATACTGCTGGGATTATGGGTGTCAGTACTTTTGGGATTATGGGTGTGAGTACTACACACAGCCTCGGGCAGATAGCCTGACCGTGACTTAAGGGAGACAGATTGGCTCTCTGCAGCCATTGTTGCCACTACTCTTTCCATTTGCTCATGCTGTTATTTTCTGCCACCATGAACTGCTGCCCTCTGCCATGTGCCAAACTGCCTTGGAGCCAGCTGAGTGTGGAGTTAAACTTTCATTAACTGTGAGGTAAATAAACCTTTCCTTCCCAGCAGCGAGTGAAGAGTAACTGAGACAAAGGGGAAGAGTATCCCAAGTAAACTGCTAAGCCAGGGATAAGTTTGGCCCATGCAAAAGGAGCATCAGGAAAAGCACAGGCCTTCTCTGCCTTGGTCAGCTGTTTGGATTTACTCGACATGCGCGCAGAAGCTACTGAAGCATTGCACATATTGAGGAATGGAAGCTCATGACAGAGCCTGAGTTCTATTTTAGAAATATACCCCTAAATATATGAGGACAGAGTCAGGCAAAGCAAGATGAAGGCTGTAGACCACTGAGGGATCTACCAAGGACGAGGTGAGAGATGCAAAGCAGGCCTGAACTAAGGTGGTTGCGGAGAATTGCAGAAATGCTTTTGAGATAAGAGCAGCAAAACTTAGCAATGGGGCAAAAAAAGAGAGAAGGATCAAAACGGAAGCCAGGGCTTCGGCATGAGAAGGCAAGTGGGGAAGCACGTAATTTAAGAGATAAGGAGGGGATAGTTTCATGCAGCTCACCACCAACAGACCTTTCCCTCTCGAATTTATGAATTTTTCTAGAAATAACTAAAATTGACTGTCCTAACACAGGTACACAAAGGGCGCCTGTGAATTTCCTAAACAAGTTTGCAAAATGATGTGTGTGCGTTCACATGCATACCTGTGTGTGTGCACACCTACCTCTAGTTTTCCTACTGTGTAAACTTTGCAAAAACAATTCTTATGTAGTGTCCAAATTCCAACCAAGACTAACCACTTAGCAACCCCTCCTCCTGAAAAAGTTGTAGTTTGGGTGTGGCTGTGTGATGGAGCAAATGCCTAGTGTGCATGTGGTCCTGAGCTCAATCTCCAGCACTGAACAAGAGAAAGAAGCATTTCTTTGAAAATCTGTCCCCCAAAAGAATGATTACAAACAGGGTCAGATTTTTGTTCATTTTGGTTTATAATCTAATAGACCTACCAAGGAAGAGAAAGAAAAAAGTGGACTCCGTATCTGAGCAGGGCTCTGTAATTCTTGAGGATGAACCTTGCACAAAAGACAAACAGGATTTTTTAAGGCATTCCTAGTGCAGTCATTTTCTTCGGATTCAGCAGTGGACAGTTTGGGACATGGCTTTGCCAACAAAAGGCAGCTGGACACATAAATATGTTTGTGTGATCCATTCAAAATCGCAGGAGAGGCGACATCATTTAGAACAATAAAACACATAAAACTCCACCAGAGAAAACTCTCAACTGGGAGCGATTTCCAACCATTTCCAAAACAGGAAGGAAAAGACATTCAGTTGTCACTGTGGTAGCTGCCAGTATAGAATAAGTTAATCAGTCAGCCTCGAAAGACAAAGAAGAGATTCATCAAAAGGAAAAGGAAAAGCAGTGAGCTATGTTGCCAGAGGGTCAAGAAAGCGGACTTTTGCAAGCTAGTGATTTCTATGCAAATATAGCTCAGCTTTTGTCAGTAAATTTCCAAGGGCTGAAAAGGAGGGAAAACAGTTCTTGTCATATGTCTACACTTTTTTCCTAGTAAAGCCAACTGTCAATGACACAGAGGCCTTGATGCCTTTCAAACGTTAAGAGTAAACTGGATGTAGTGGTGCATACCTGTCTCAGTTACTCTGCTCATTGCTGGGGCAAAATACATAACACCCAAAACGAAGGAAGGAAAGGTTTATTTAGCTCACACCTGGTGGAGGTTTCAGTCCATTCGCCACTGGCTCCCAGGCAGAGTGGCATATGACAAAAGGCAGCAGTCCCTGGCAGTGGAAAACAGCAAGAGCAAAGGGAGGGGAGGCAGCTGCAGCTGGTAGCAAGCCTCTCTCCTTTCCATGCGAACTGCGAAGACTCAAGGTCCTCTGGGGAAGTGGCACCGACCAGCCTTCCCCCAGTCCCTTTATATATCCTTTTAGCGCTGAGTTGCTCTAGGGAGGGCCCTCTAAGCTCTAGGGAGAGCTCTACATGCCCTAGGGAGGGGCTATAGAACCACACAAGGTCCTTGCCCTCCTCTTGCACATGATGAGGATGTTTACAAAGTAAGAACCCTGGCTCTCTGCTGAGTCACTTAAACTTCTAAACTCCCCAAAGTGACAGAGTGTATCAAACACCACAACAACTACTATCCCAGTGCTCCCAGAATAACATCAAGAAGATCTCAACTCTGAACTCATCCCAGGCTATGTCTTGAATTTAGCAAGACTCTGTTTCAGAGAGAGAGAGAGAGAGAGAGAGAGAGAGAGAGAGAGAGAGACAGACACTGCGGGAGGGAGGTGAGATGTACATCAGCAGAACAACCATAGAGTCAATCCTCAGTACTGAAAAACAAAATAAAGCAACAACAAAAACTAATAATTGTAAATGAAATATGTTCCCTAATTTCTGATTTCAATTAAGAAATGTATTCTTCAATTGTACTTTCTTATTCAAATCCCCTTAGCATAGTATTCCTTGACAAATTTGGATTAATCCCTATTCCTATTTCATTAGGATGTGTAAAGGTTCTTCCTCAAATAACAACATATTTGATGTCATAAAGTAAAAGCTAAAAACCTGGGTGCTTTTTTTTTTTTGTAATTTAGACAGGGTGTACAGGTAGGTGTACAAGATCTCACTGCATAGATCGGACTCAGAGTGATCCTCCTGTTTACAGCCTCCCAAGTGCTGGGATTACAGGCATGCACCACCATGCTCAGTCTTGGATGCTTAAAAGTCAGTAGAAATGAATTCTGCTAAAGGCTTCCCTCTACTCAGTGTAATCCTCTTTGCAGGTATTAGGTTAACTCATAATTTAAATACTGTCTCATTAAGCTCAGTGTTATAACTTAGAGCCTAGGATTCTACACACCACATAGTGAAACGCTTACACCCACTTCCTACATTCCACTCCTCCACACACCTCCGTTTCTTCCTTTGATTCATCTGTATTTACCTTCCCCAATATACTCTAAGAATTCCTCTCTAGGAATTCCTTATCTTTCTATTATCTCTTTGTGCTCTCCAATCCCAACAGTATGAATATTTTAAAACATAGTTATAGAAAAGCCAAAATGCATATTTTGACACATTTTGAATTTCATTTTGTATATAAGTAAAATGGAATATGTAAGCATATGTAAAGAAAGAACAGAAAGTAAAACAGATTTTCTGAAAATTTCATACTGTTATTTCACTGGAGGATTCTGAAAATTCACCCTCATGTTCTTAATCTGCTGAGATATTCCAATCCCACCTGTGCTGACCAGCCCCATTCTGCCACGGGAAATCAGCTCTTGCCCCATTACCCCAACATCTCCATCACCATCAACATCCCCACCATTCCCACCACCTTTACTATCACCATTTAAAAAAAAAAGTAGAAATTGCTTAAGTCACTACACTTCTTGCTAAAGTAAATATTAAAAGATTATTAATAGTGACTAAGAGCTCTTCTTAAGTCTGGAATCTCAAATACTATACCATGGGTTGAGAAATCCCTACAGCATTCATGCTTTTATACAGGAAAAATAAGGATTCTCCCTGAGAAGATGGTCTTCCTCAAAATCCCATCTCATCCTATTTAGTTTATGGAAGAGAACAAACACTAACTCAGATTGAGAGGGTCACTGGTTTGGATTCTCAGTTATTGATAGGTTCTCTTGCGGCTGTTGACAGTTGAAATGTAGCTACTGTGACCACATAGCTGAGTGTTAGCTATTTGCTACAGATCGAATACTGTAATAATGGGGGCCACCAATGCTGACCACCAAGCAGTGGTGGAGTCTGGGACAAAGAGGTCCCATGAGTGCCCACGTAGCAGCTACTGCTTAGCTACTTGTTTGTTTGCAGAGGAACTAGAAATTTGCGTCGCTAGGTGACTCTCTCATATCTAACTTCTGGGGTAGTCCCTACTCAGGTCAGCTGCAAGCTGCATACGTGTCAGTTGCCACAGGTCAGTCGCATCCCATCAGTTCCACAAAAGCGTGGCTCAAGTTTGCATAGAAAGCTGAGTAAGTGCATAAAGTCACGCTCCACTGCTAGTTCTTCTTTAGCCCACAAATTACTATGTGGATGGCAGATGTCTGTGACGCCCGGTAGCCAAGGACATCACTCCTTTCAAAGCCTAACAGTGACTGGTCACTGAGTGCCTGGTACCTGGTACTAAGTCATTCGTAGCCAGCCAAGTTGGTAGTCACATCAGTCCCAATCTGCTGATGGCAAGCACACATGACATTTCACTGGAAAGGATAATCAAAACAGAGAATTGATAAAAAATATATATAACATTTTCTGTTGCCCATAGATATAAATAATATATATATATATATATATATATATTTATATTTATATTTATATTTATATTTATATTTATATATAGAAGTACAACAAAGAAGCAGAAGTGGCACTGGTGGGAATGAACCGCAAAGTGATTATCATTGCAGAAGTGTTTCACCGCAGACTGCAAGGAGCCTGCTCAAAGGGTCCTATGCAGGTAGGAAGAGAAATTTAATGAGGCCAAAGTTACCATATGAGATGAAGAAAAAAAAAGAAAACAAATGATTATGATGAAAAGGGTCAGATGTACCAGAGTAAGTTTACCGACAAAAACCATAAAAATCAGTTTTAAAAACTACACATTAAAAAAAAAAAAAAACCTATGTATTTTTCAATGTTGAAGGCACAAAGAATCAAATGATAGAAAAAGATCCAAATTTAACAGGCGCGTGGCAGTATGACAGTTAGCGAAGGCAAAGGAGGACTGCTCAGCCTGTACCATTAATTGTAGGAAGAGAAAAAGAAGGTAAACACTGTGCCAACGACTCTTGGTAAGTGTTTTCAGGAAACACCACTTCAAGTCTCAGTGTTTCTGCTGTTTTACTGCAAAGTGCTGCATAAGTATCAGTTTTACTAATTTTTCATGCTCTTATACGCTTGTAATTGACAGTAAGAGAGCCTTTTCCTTCTTTAGGAAATGCACGCATTTAATGTTGGTCTGTTTTCATTCTAAGAAAAGTATTTCCAAAAATAAAAGCTGAACATCATAGCCATGTGAAACACCACAGTAAAATGAGACAGACCTTCATAATAATTAGGTCTAGAGACCATTCAGCTTGATAAATCATATTTCAACTATGGTATGAAGGAGATTACTTAAAAATACTGCTGATGCTCACTTAAAACTTCATAAATTTAGGGGAAGTGAAATAACAGGATACACGTAGAGTGTAAAAGGTTTTACAGGACTTAGATTTTCTGTTGCCCATAGATATAAATAAACTTTCAAACACTAACAGAAACTCTGTGTGATTCAAAATGCTGCAGCTGCAGGAAAGGCAACTTGAAGCTAATAGCCAAGGGAAAATCAAATTTTGGTGGAGGTGAGCACAAGTGACGGATTTTAATTTGCACTTTTGTAAAGCTCATTTAGACCTGGTAAACCAGGAATCTAAGGCAGGACCATGATGTTCTCTGCCTCCTTTGGCTATGATGTGAAAAGAAAGGGTCACCTTTTGAAGACAGTTAAAGAAATAAAGCAAATTTCTTTATAAAGAGTCACACAACCAATTAGCGGAATACGTAAGTACTAACCCACGTTTTTACCGCTCTGTCATCACTGTACTTTGCATATTTTCCATGTTGGGTGGCAAATTCACCAATTCTTTTGTATAAAATCCGCCAATCACTGATTAAAGGGTATAGCCACCAAAATAAAAATATTTTTCTTTTTATTCTGGCTAAGAAACAAAACAGAACAAAATAAAAAGAAACAGAGCCTTTTAGTGTTTTCACAAAAAAAAAATTTAAACCTCATTAAACAGTCACGCTTCCTCTCATGGATTATTACGTTGACGTCACAGTATTTCGGCTTCCGTGGTCACTTCTACACGGAGGATGGTCGAAGGATGCAGGCAATGCTTATATTTTAAAAGATATTGGAATAAAACACACATTGCTAAGAATAATGGGATAAATCATTTTCAAGGTGAGGTGGACATATTTTGAGTAGTTCAGGGAGATTAACAGCAATATTTGTATTGTTAACATATTTTTCAAACTTCCGCATCCGCTGTATCTTCTGGTCACCCCTCATGGATCATGTGTTCGTGGCAATTTCTGTCAAACAAAATCATTACACTCAGCCCTTGTCCACCCTAGTCACCAGATCTGCTGCCAGGCAAGTGGGGACTCTTCCCCAAGGTCAGAATGACAGTGAGATGAACATTTTTTATTTATTTCTTTTATCTTATTTATTTATTTACGTATTTATTTGGCACAGTGTCTCATTACACATCTCGGACTCATAGCGATCCTCCTGTCGCCGGCCCCCCAGCGCTGGGATTATAGGCTTGCGCCTCCTCGCCTGGTTTATGGGCTGGCTCAGCAGGCAGCAGCAGGAATGGAACGCAGGTCCTTGCGCTTGCCAGGCAGGCACTTAGACTGCCGAGCTATCTCCCCAGCCCAAGATAAACATTGCTAATCAACGCAGGACTTTAAGGCTCATGACAGTACTACTAATGCATTCATGAAAGAGGACTTCAGAGAGTGGAATATCTGATGGACTAAGTGGCTTCCAAGTGAGTGTGAGTATGGTGGGGGGTGACAGCAACGTGTCTATTAGTCTAATGACTTTTTAAAAATTAATCATTCAATATTTTGCAGTATTTTTTGATCACGTCTTTTTAGAATCGCCTGCCTCAGCCACACAAGGTAAAAGGCTGCCTCTAGTCAAAATCTGTTAAAAATATTAGGTAGAAAAATAAAGTACATGTCTAAGGTACCAGAAGTTAAAAAGTCATGCCAAGAACCAGTGTCACGTTTGAAGTACATCTCAGTAACAACAGGAGAGTAAGCTGAAGAAACCCAAGGACTGTAAATGACTAGAGAAGATGTATTTATACACTACTGTCCCCAGGAGGGGCATACCTATGGTCATATGCTCCTGAATGCTCCTCAAACGCTACCAAAAAAATAAAATATCTACCTTCCCCTTTACTGTACCCTGCAGTTTCTTTGGGTGTAAACTACTATTACCAGACTTCCTGACCTCTGAAAGCACTGTCAAATCTGGCTGGTAAGCAGATTTATAAGTTCCCCTCATCAAATATTCTTTCGTACATTGCATAACTGGAGGGAATGATGTAATGTATAAAATAAGTATTGCCCAGGCCACATATTCCAAATGGATGATAAACAATAAGGAAACGTCTTGCCCACACTGTTTTCTTGGGACAATAGGGGGATGCAGACACAACTGTCCCTGCTCCCACAATGTTCTCCGCAAGGCCCTTTCTGTCGTATATCACCTGGCCCTGGCCACAAAGCTCTCTGAAAACAGAGGCCACCTTTCGTGCTTGCCTGAATCCACAGCACTGCATATTAGGAGGCCAGGTGAGGAGGTTTCAGATGAGACCTGCTCACCTGGAAGACTTGTCACGGACATCTGAGCCCCTTTGCAGCCTTGCTCCTGAGTTTGTGCACGTCACTACGTGTAGGGCATTCTGGAATTGTAGTAGTCATTCGTGCTTATTCATTTCTTATCTGGAAAGCAAACTGAAATGAGAGCAGAAACCAAGACTGATACTCAATCATAGCCTACTATTTGGATATGGTATCTTGGACCCAGAGCACTTGCTGAACGCCGGATGGGTGAGTGCATGTTTCCAATAAATGTCTAAATAAGTGAATCACTGTTTGAATGAATCCCTGTTGAAATGAGTTAGTTTGATTAATAAATGAATCCTCCACAGCAGCATTTGTGACAACAGCTTGGAAATCTTGGTTGAGAAAAAGCTCAAGATGTGGCAACAGAGAAATGTTTCTGCAAAACACATTTGCCTCAAAGTGTGAATGTGTGCCTGGCACTGAGCTGAGGGCAGGGTGCTTCCTTGGCACCCACTGGTAGGACCACTCACGACGTCTTTTCCACTGGAGTAAGCACCAGGGATGGCCTCCACAGGAGGAATCAGTTTATCTGAGGAAAATCAAGCACCACGGAGTGAGCAAGCTTGCAGTGGCGGTGTAGGAAAGCCTGCCATCCTGGGAACGTGGGACTGTGCAGGCTAACCAACTAGTAAACAGTAGGACAGAGTTTTGGTCAGCATGTGGACTATGGGGTGGCCCAGGTCTGGGTTCAAATTTTGTTTATGTCACGTTTTAGCTGTTTGACTCTGGGCAAATGAGCTCTTTGACTATCAGTTACCTCATCTGCATGATGGGTCTTATTTCTCCTATGTAAACTGCGTTGTATGGTAGCTAAATAGCACTAGATGTGGAAAGCTATTGAAAGAATTGCAGCTCTGCAAGAAAAGGAGATAACAGAGTTACAGGATCAAAAAAAAAAATAACCTAAATCCAATCACTATTTTTAATCCCTAATGAGACAGTGGATTCAAATAAATTATTAATGAATAACTTAGGGGTTACATCAGGAGATTTCAACTTAGGGATCCCACAAACTCTTAGTGGAAGATGCAGAATATAATAAGGAAAATAAGTTAGTAGGAATTGGAAGACATGTATTTACTAATTCCTAATTGAAATTTCATATTTTCTTAAATAAAAAGGGTAGGCAATAAACCACAGTACTAGTAAAGCAGTAACTATGAGTCTCTACAAGCATAAACATCTACATTTTTAAAAATATATACAATATAATAACTTCATAGTTGTGAATATCCTAAAGTATGAATTCCACATTTACTTATTACTATAACAAAATTATTGTAGTCATTCTACCTATTACTAGTTCTTATTTAATGTGTAATAAAGAAATGCATATTTTTCTATGTGAAAACGTGTTCTTTAATCCTGGAATAACTGCTATTGAATATCTGAGCAATTTCCTTTGCGTTTCTATATACTTAATTTTCCTCATTTAAATGCATTCATAGGAGACAAGGTATATGGATTTCTGTAATGCTGAAAAGGGCCCGTTTGACAAACAAACTTAAAAACTCTTGTTTTAGACAAAGTTTGATGGAGAATTTTGCAATGAAGGACCAGGGTGGTACTGTCTAAAGCTACGGATCAATTGGAGGATCAGATTGTGGGACACGCAGCCTCGTGCATGCTTCCACGGCGTGATGGGAAGCACATGGCACCGCCCTACGTGTTGGTGTGTGAAAACAGCCCCCGTTAGGCTACTGCTGTCTAATAGAACCTTCTGCCATGCCGAAGGCATTATTTGCATAGCCCCAACACTGTAGCTGCGGGCTGCATTTGACATGTTCACAACTGAATTTAGATTTCACTTAATTTTATGTCATACAGTCAGATACAGTTTACTTCTGTCCTATTAGCCCACTTTAGAGCTCACCTATGTTCATCAAATGCAATAGATAGAAAAACAAGTGAAATGATACCGAGAGAAGGCAAACAGATCCATACTATATAAATTTGACTACATGCCAAATAAATATCATAAAGAAATCTAAAACATAAAAACATCAGATTATAAAGTAATAGCTAAAATAATAGTCAAATATAATCTTACTTGGATCTTGATTATTAAGAAATTATTCAGTCCCTGTGCCTGCCGTGCCAGCCCTGCCCCCAGGGTGGGCTGAGATGGCAATTGAGACTGGGTATGGTGGTGCTCGCCTGCAATCCTAGCTCTTGGGAGGCTGTAAATAGGAGGATCACTATGAATCCAAGCTAGTAGTGAGACCCTGAACTCCCTGTAAACACTTACGTAAAATACAAAAAAAAAAAAAGAAAAGAAAGAATTTAGCAATCACCAAAGAATATGAAGAAATAGTTATTTTGTTTGATACAGAATAGTATTGTAGTAATGACAGAAAATTTCCATTGTTTTGAAAGACATAATTTTATGGGTTCCTACCTGAGATAAAACTATTTTTTTAAGAATTGTATTAAAATATTTTAGTAAAAAGAGAAGTGTGTAGATAAGTATGAAATCTAGACAAAAAATGAATTGGTTGAAGTTAGACATACATTATTTTTGCCACCTTTGAGCATGTTTTAGACACTGCAGAATAGATCTTAAATGTGATTTAGCACTGGTTATAATGACTGGCACACTGTAAGCATCCAATAAACACTAACTAGCAACTAGTGGCATCATTGCTGTCACTTAGTATCCCTAAAGTCAAAACTAGTCGATTAACAAAAAAAAAAAAAAAAAAAAACATAGTTAACTTTGGTTTCAGTATCAAAGGAAGACTCAAAAGATCTAGCCCTGAGATGATGAAATTACACTGTTTTGTGAGATAGCTACCTACTGAATACATATAACACCAACAACAGGAGCAGTTTATGTTTATTGAGCACTTATAATGACCCAAACATGGTCTGAAGTGTGTTTCTGACGTCCCTCTTCTAACCTTCCTACCAGTGTCATGGGGCCAGTACTGTTTCTGTCCCAGGCCGGAAGTGTGCCAATGGAAAGCGATCACGGAGCGTGGCTGTTACAGAAGAGGGTCAGGGTAGAAGGTTTTGCTAGCTGCCATTTGCCACCTCCAGGCCCGAACTCTTCTGATTCAATGAACGTGTCACTCGGATTGTGCATCTAAGCACACAGCTACCTCACAGTGTTCCAGAGAGTGAAAGGTGGTCCGTGCTTTCCCTTGCTGAAATGTCTTTAAACATCACCTTTCTCTTTCAAGTACAAGACTAAAACGTCACGAGAATTAAATTATCTGTCCGCAAGGGGATAATATGATCAAGAAAATGCTACATCTCAATGGCTCCATTTATCCTTCTTCAAATTTCTCATAAATTAGAGGGGAACATCTTCCCCAGGCTGCCATTTGACCAAGAAATGTCCATGGTATATCTTTGTCAACATGTTTCAGGATATAAATCCAAATTATAAAAACTAAAGTTGGTATAAAGGCTGTCGTCATATATTATATCATTTCGAAAGAAATATCGGTGACCTTATCCAGTATGACTGTTATAATAGTAATAAAATTGAATCTTGGAAGATTACACTTCTGGTCAAAGTAGTAAAATGTGACCTTATTCTACTCAACATTGACATTTATTATATTAATTCATATGTAAAAAACTGCATTAAAATGATATTAAAGCCCCAGTTAGAAATGAGAATGTCCAAGAACTTCTGAAATTAGATTTAACTTTACTAGCCACTCATAGAATTGGGTCCGCTTGATACAAATCATACTAAATTTCTTCTACCAATCTCTGGTTCAATTCTAATTTTATTATTATTTCCGTCTCATTCACACAGGGTGGGGTTTTTTCCCCAGTGCCACTTCAAATATTTTCTAAAGCTTAACACATTTTCATCGTGCTCTGGAGGAAAAGATGACACCAAGCAATAAACACGGAATACCTGAAGCAGAAGATCAAGCCAGCTGCTTGTGGCAGGGAAGCTGTCAGGCAGACAGAGTCGTGCGTGGGCTGGAGTTCTCCTCAGGTACTACTGCACGAGGCCCGCTCTCTACCCACCTGGGCCCAGGGCAGAGGAAGAAGGAAAAAGCTGTGCAGGAGACACTGTGCTCTTTAAAACTTTGTTCTTCTGAAGCTGCCCAGCTCTGTAACTGCTTCGTGGCTTTGTAATTACTTCCTCGAGCCCGGTAACCGCAGGAGCATAACCCAACATACGGGGTGCCTGATTGCACTATTGTACAGGCGTCATACACTGATGAGCATTAATCTAGCCTTGTAGCTGTGCCCTCACCCTGCTGGCCGCTCAGAAGAGCTGCGGCGCTGCCCTGTCTCGCTTTTGTGCCTCCTCTCCACCTCCCGCTCGTGCATCCCTGGACCACCGGTGGTCAGGGCCTGGGGCTCCGGGAATGATCCCAGTCACAGCCTGCTGATATAAATAAATCTGCCTCCGAATCCTGGGTGCTGCTTCCGTGTTTCTGCCTGCTGCAGACTCGGGCCCTCTGCTGATTTCACAGGACAGCTGCTCGGTGGAGAAAAGTTATCCTTTTGGATATTTCATTGTCAATGTACTTTAACCATGTTTTTATTACTATCTTAGTTGGCTTTAATTTTTTCTTAATTGCCCAAAATTTTATACCAGAATCCCTCCTTTAAATGTAAGTTTTGCAAACTTTCAGTTTGGGCATGAAGCATGGAATGATGAAATGAATTAAGGGCAAGACCCTGCTATGCCTTCAAGGGTTATTTTCCATTAGTCTGAAGTTCTAGGCTTCTCTTTTTTTTTATTTTTTATTTTAGGGAAGGGTCTACAGGGTATTCAGGGTCTCACTACTAGATTGGATTCATAGTGATCTGCCTGTTTACAGTCTACCAAGAGCTGGGATTACAGGCACGTACCACCAAGCCCAGTCTCAATTGCCCCAGAATGCCCCCGGGGTGGGGCTGTCATGGATGGCCTGGAGATTGAACCCTGTGTCTGCTTGCAGGTGCTTTAATCCACTGAGCTACTTGGCCTGGCCCTCTAGGCTTGTCTTGGTATCTCCCAGATCTCTTTCTAATCATATTTGTCACCACTCGTACTGAAATTTCCAGGTTCCAACCAAAGTTATTTTGCTAATATTTCCCCCTATACCCAGTTAATATTGTTTTTTGCTCAGAATCTTTCTACTTTACATCATTAGATTAACCTAAGTGTTGACCTAAGTGGCCACTCAGTTGGCCATTTTATTACTCTCATTTATTACTATAATGACATGCAGCCCCCAAATTTCAGAAGCTTGTATCAAAAAAAATTGCTCCCAGGCCAGTCTACAGTTGACCCTTGGGCCAGCTCTATCTACCCTCCTCAGTCATTCAAGCACCCAAGCTGAAGGCTCAACTATCAGCTGAAATACTATGAAGAGGAAGGAAAAGAAAATTTAGTAGGATCTTGTTGAACAGATCCAAAGTGACACAACTCATTGCAACACCCAGGCGTATGGTTCTACCGAACCCTGAATCCTACGGTGCTACCATTTGCTTAAAAGGAGAAAGAACTGAAAATACCCGGCTAAATCCATCCCTGACTCCTTGTTTCCATGGTTACCAACTGTCGTCATTCTCCCCAATCTAAGTGACATTGTGCTTTGTCCCCCATTCCTTCTGTTGAAATGAAACCATTCACATGGTTAAGGCACTGCACATGCTACTTTATCTCTTGTAGTCCGTACAACTCTGTGACAACAGTGTCTCCTTTGGGATTCTGCATTTCCCATAATGCCTTGCTGGGTAAATATTGCTTGAATGATTGAACACCGCTATCTGCATAACGGGAACTTCATCTCCGAAGACTTCAAATACCCTAGAGGCCAGTAATATTTGATAAGCAATAAACATTTTTTATTTTTTCTTCTTGTTTATATCTTAAAGACACTTAAAACAACATTAACATGATCATAAAGACAAAATAAAAATGAGCTAGTAGTCCTACCTCCCTAAACCAACCAATGTTTTCATTTCTTTTCCGTCCAGTCCTTGTTCAGAAGGCATCCTTTCCCTTTCTATGCCTGTATGGAGGAAACACACAAAGATTAGAAGTCTCAGCGGAAGACACGTGACCGTGCCGTTCACTCTTTCCTAAGGCAAAGGCACGTCAGGACTTCAAATGTAGTGCTGATTTCATTTTCCACAACATAAGTGCCAGCAATTTAAGGCTTTAATCTATTTATACTGTCGCCATCACTCAGAAATACCAGGGCATTCTTCACCGCCTTTTCCACTCTTCAGTTCGGCTCCAGAAGAAATTATCTCTAGTTCGAAGAGCTTGGTTTTTATCATGAGAAGGAAGAACAGAGGAGGAGATATACTGAAGGATGGAACGGGGAAAACTTCCAGGGACACCGCGCCATGGCCCACTATGAAAATACGGTGAACAGGACCGAAAGAGGTGACTGTTACGTTCACTCTTCACTTGATTTTATTACCCTTAAGTTCCATTTGACTAATCTGATTGTCTTGTATCACATATAAGCATATATATATATATATATATATATATATATATATATGAATATCTCATCATAATAAATGTCATATATTCATCAAAGAAACAGAGGGAAGTCTTGATACAGTTGATGTGTAATCATAATGGTCAACTAACTCCTTTAGTTTATTTAAGGACAAGTAAATCTTAAACTTTGTTTTCAAGACTACCCTATATTGTGGCCAAAAACTCGTCCCGACACCTTGCGATCTTATTAAGTTGCAGAACAGTGACATCTTGCCTGTGTTTCTAATATTTGATATATTACCAGGTTTTCAAGCTAGGCTATTTTAAAGTTTTATGTTGACTTTCCCAACTGCTGCCACAAACACGCATAATTTATACTCTTATGATTTTGAGAGGCTTTATTATTTTATGTGCCATAGTTATTGATCTGAATCAAATATCTCTTACCTGATTCAACAGAATAGAGTGGGAATAAAATGTGACTGTTTACAAACGTCAACCCTGTTATAATTCATACAAAATCTGCCAAGACTACTGTATTATGAATAATATCACATATTTTTCTAAGAGTCTGATAATGCCAAACTCAAATATAAACACTCTGTAGGAATTTGTCAAAATAAGAGAAGTAACCTTAAACAATATTTTCAAAGATGACTATAGACAGTTACTAGTACATTTTCTTTCCAAGTTAATGCTGATTCAACATCCACAAAACACTTTATAGTTTGGTAGTTGTTTCTGAGCATTCAGCTTTGATTAAGGTGCAAAATATTAAACACCTGGAATACTGCTTTAACTATTCTTCAGGGATACATTTTGGTGACAAATGAAAGGAATACACGTTTAAACTCAAAAAGTTGCTTGCTTCTGATAAAGAATTTATAATAGAATGTTCCCGTAGAGCAGAAGAAAGCAATGGGAAAAGAAAATTCATATTCATTGAGCAACAGCTACCATGCTGCAAAACACAGATCACAGAGCCCAAAGAGAACAATAATCAAATTTTATATGAAAAATTGGGCATACATACTGTAGTACTTAGAGTTCCCGTTATCTAATGTTGTGTAATGACCTATTCTAAAACTCAGTAGTGTAAATAACAGTCATCATGTACTTAATTTTTCTTATTTGTATCATAAAGATACTTAAAACCACATTAAGATGATCATAATGACAAAATAAAAATGTGCCCATAATCCTACCTCACTAAACCAACCCATGCTTTCATCCGTCTTCCATCTAGTCTGTGTTCAGAAGACACCTTTTTCATTTCTATGGGTATGTCAGGGAGTACACACATGGCTTGTGTGAGGCAGGAATCTTGTAGTACGTTCACCAGGAGATTCAGGCCCTGGACTTTGCATGGGCTGTAGTTGCTCCATGGCTACGAGTGGAGTCAGCCTGCAGGCTTCTTTCTGCATGGGTCTCATCTGAGCTGGGGAATCTTGGGTAGGTAGGTGTATCCCTCCACTGCTCCAAAAGGCAAGCTAGTATCCTTTCCAGCGCAGCAGCCTAGAGTGGCAAACTTCGCCTCTGTTGCACTGGGGTTCCCAAGACATGTCATTAGGGAGAGAAAATTGAGCGACACCAGAGTTCCTTTAAAGACCCATTCTTAAACCTTGTGCTGAATTACTTCTCTTGCATTATGATGACTGAGGCATTTCAGAGGTCCATCCAGATTAAAGTGGAGGGAAAGTACACGTTACCTTTGATAAAGAAGTATACAGATCACACCGTGAAAAGTGTATATAGGATAAGACAAGCTATACTGTTGCCACACCTTGGGAAAGTTCAGTCCACTGTGCTTATCCAGGTAGGCCGCTTATGCTTAGAAAAGTACTACTTGCAAGGGAAGAATAGCAACAAAACTCCCATAATTGCTAGATACCTCCTGTGAGTCGGATGCCATGCAAAGCGGTGGAGACAAGTGAGACGAAAGTCACTGCCAGGATCAAGTATGTCTAATCCAACACTCAGTACTCTGGAAAATGCAAAAGAGCAAATATGTTCTCCAGATCAGCTGTGAGAAGAGAAAGCACCCGGATACAGCCCGTGCGATTTGTAGTCAGATAATGCGAGCTAATTTCTGTTCTTTCAAACAAACTGTCATGTCAGGAGCCAGAGGGCTGCTCTCTCATACTACCCAGAAGTCCACTACGTGTGATAACCATTGCGATGCATCGCCCTCCTAGTTGTTAGTCGTGCTTTCACACCACGCGTGGTGCAGTCGGTGTAAGCTATGCCTTCAGCTCTTCAGACAGAGAGGAGGAGTCCAGCAGTGGATATAGCAGGACTCATACAACTGCAGGCAATTTTGAGTGACCCTTGGCAGCGTCCTAATGTGGACATACTCTCCATGGGCATCAGTGAGGAGAGAAATCTGGCTACTGGTCCCCAGCACATGGCAAGGAGCTGGACTGAGCAGAATACAGCAAAACAGCTATGTAAGTTATGTAAGCAAATGAGAAAATTCATGGCTTTAAATGGAATGTCGAGAGAGTAGGAAAAGAGCATGACTGGGGTGGGGGCATGGCTTCCTGGCCATGTGACTTTAGGTATCATTAAGCACTCTGTGTTTCAGTGTCACATTCCACAGGGTGGAGGTGAGAGTAACAACTCTCTCATTGAGCTGCAAAGCTTCACACAAGCTTTCGTACCAGGCCCGGCACCTAATAAACACTGAATAAAGTTTGCAGCTGTAGTTCTGGTTGTTCAGTAGCTCTTTATTGAGGTGGTATAAAATGTTCTCCCCTAATGCCTCCACCTTCCTGGGTCACTGATAATTCTGTGACCTTGAGGATGACACTTAGCTTCCCAGGGCCTGGCTTCCTTAGCTATAAAATTAAGAATGCTCACCTAGGCCAGTGGATGTGAAGCTTTCTCCCAAGGAATCTTAAACACAGAGCAGGGGGAAGAGGCCACCCTGGCAAAGTACTGAAGACCCTCTGTCTTCATCTGAGCAGCTCACCTTTCATGCTCCATTCTGAGAGTTAGCCTCAGGTCACATGACTTTCACCAAAAAACAATACAGAGAAACTTTCCTAGCCAGTGGTGGTTGGGATTCAGACTCTAATTCTCCATCCTCCGTAGATCTGGTAATGGAAAGGATCCATGGAAAATACAGTTGATCCAAACAGAAGCTAAATAAGACACACACCAGCAGCAGCTGGTTCATCACTCTACAGAGTCACATTACATGACTTGCTTTGAATATTTTCCCTTCTCACTCTGTTGTTAAAGCAGGAATATTTTTAGTAACAAAAAGAGCAAAAGAGCTTTCCCAAGTATGGACCTCATAATTCAATACTTCTACAATGAGACATCGATAGAGGATAGTGTTTCAGGCAGTATAGTGTACTAGAAGATCTTTGAACCAACTGTATCGAGTTGAGCGTGGTTCTGTCACTGCAAAGAAATCTTAATTTTTTCAAAGTATTTACCTTTTCAGAGTCAAGCATCCTTATCTGTGAAGCAGATTGTAGGAGTGCACAAGTTTGTGCTAAGGAGTCACTGTTTCACATTCTTTCATTCATTCAATAAGTAGTTATGGAAAACAGAACACACAGTTTCAAAATAGAAAGGTGAGCAGAGATGCCGCCAATAGTAAGGCAGTCACCCACTAAAGCCTGTAGCCACCAGGAGCCCAATACATGATCCGGGGACACAAGTCTGGCCCTGCTCGCATAGAAAAACTGGAGGCCTCGAATGAAGGCGACTATCTCTTTCCTGATCTTCATTTTTCATGTCATAGCTCATCTAGGCAGAAACAGCCATAATACATTTGCGGGTAAATCTCCCCTGCCCTCCTCACACCCGCCCTTTCTCTATCCCCTTTCCCCAGGCTTGGCTATGGCTATCTTGTGCTTCAAAAATCTGTGCAACTGGTTCAGGAGGTTCATGTGGCCAGAACTGAGGAGGCTAAGTCGGGGATTGTGAGATACGAAGCAAAGAGAAAAAGTGGAGCTAGAAAGACAGACTGATGGGAAACTCCAGGTCACCCATCACGTTGGGGAGAGGAGAGAGAATATGGGGGCCCTGGACTGGCTCTTCTTTGAGATCCAAGGAAAGAGTGGATTTCTTTTAATTAACACGAGCAGCTGAACACCACTTCTTGAACGCAACTCTGGGCTCAGAACAAACCACCACACAGCCTCAAATGATAACAGGAACTCACAACACCAAGCCCTGGCTTTCCTAAAAGCTAGAAAGGCAGATTTACAAAGGAAAGGAACCGCAGATATTAAATGCAGGTATCCAAAAATGTATCTCCCAGGGCTTTTAAGTAGAGAAGCTGCTAATGCTTCTAAAATTAGAACAAAAAGTGTGCAACATTTCCTTTGCCCTGTATCTAAACTTTTAGCTGTTCTCTTAGGAACCTGAACATTGACCCCTACCCTCAATCTGCACAAGAGGACTACAGACCCAGCCGCTCCCTGGAGATGGAATGCAAAGCACAAGGCGCAGGGTGAGCTCCCTGCATGCTCTGGGAGCAGCAGCTGCTGCCTTGAAGATGAGCCCTGAGGAGAAACAAACCAACTTGGAAAGATTCTTATTCTCCCTTTACTTGGAGTCTTTAAGGATTTCACTTTAGGGCCTGGACTTCTTTCAGATAATAAGTAATTTACAGTTCAGGAAACTGTCAGAGTATAGTACAGCCCTGAACAATGATGACTCCTGTGGTGATAAAATCAGGCCTCTTAAACAAAGTCTTGTGTGAATTTCCCGCACCCTACTGGCCCTGAGAGCAATGGAGAAGTGCTGGAGTGTGACACAAAACGTTGCCCAACCAGCAGGCTGTATGCCCTCTGGAGCCTTGGCTTCCACGAACACGCCGTCCACCAGCAAGAGGCAGTGTAAGGCAGAGGCTGAGGAAGCTGTCATGGGAAGAAGAGCCCAACTTCTTGGGACACTCACAGAAGGAAGTTGTCCTCATTTTTGTCTCTATTTCCCCAATTATTTAGCAGCTTTATTTATCAGTACCAGAAATGGCCTCTTTGGACCATCCACAATATTTTTGTTTTGGGACAAAGGTCTAAAGAAGGACCTTTGGAAATAAGATTTATTCCTTCACAACTAAAAATGCATTTCAGTCATTTCTTAGAAAAACTAGGTTTTTATCTTTGCTATTTCTCATGCCTATTTCTAAGAAATATTTTATTTAAATCAGGGGGGGGAATTCCACATTTTAAAGACATATATGATAAAAATATCACTCCATGTTGTCATGCCTGCACCACCATGGCCGCCTTCCTAGAGTCCTCTCAGCCCATGCTCACACTTGTCTGTAAGTCGAGAGCCACCAAAGGCATCTAGAAGCATGGCTCTTGCAGATGGCTGGCAGGTATTTCTTCCAGGGCTACTCAGAGCTCTTTGTACTCAATCAGTCCCCCAGGAGAAGGCATTAGAAATTGATCAGAGGCAGCTCCCTGTTTGCCTTAGTTTTCCGAGCACAGGAAAAAAAAAAAAAAAAAAAAGCACGCTACAAGTAAAGCTACACTGAGCTAACATTTGGAATAGAGAATGTAACTTCAAGTATTCTCTTTTATGATTTTGCAGTGGTGGATACATTGGGTCAACTTGGCTGGATGACTCCAGCAGGGTTCCCGGCCCATGGGGATTCCACCCTGGGGCACAACTGGCTCCTGCCTAGGATACAAGGGCCCATCCTGGGGCATGGATTGGTTCCTCCCTGCAGTGGGACCAGGGACCATCCTGGGGTGTGACTGGTTCCACTCTAGGGCACAATAGGCCCACCCCAGAGTGACTCAAAGAGACCGTATAAAGGGGCTCAGGAAAGAGTTGAAATTCCAGTTCATTGCAAGAACTTAAGCCTTGGCATTCGGACTTCCTTGCGTGGCTTACAGCACAGACTCTTCAGCCTTCCGATGCAGACCCATTAGCTGGTGGATAGAGACTTGTACAGAGCACTGCAGTAAGCTTCAGACCTTGAGACTGAATTCTTGGTCTGGGGTGTGCAGGTGCCTCTGCATGCTTCCTCATCTGACTCTGCAGCTGACTGCTGTAAGCCAATCTGGCAATCCCTTGTGCACTGTATATCTTGTGTTAATATCTGTTCCTCTGAGTAAAACCTTGACCAGAAGAGAGAGAGAGAGAGAGAGAGAGAGAGAGAGAGAGAGAGAGAGAGAGAGAGAGAGACTGAACCCAGGGCCTTCATACTGAGCTGCATTCCCTGTTCTTTTCTGAATTATTTTTATTTTGAGTCAGGGTCTCACAAAGCTGCTAAGTTGTCCAGACTGACCTCAAACTTCCAATGTCCCTGCCCCAGACTCACAGACTGTTGGCGTTACAAATATGTGCTGCCACGCCAGGCTCCAACATATACTTTTTGACAAAAAGAAACTCAATCCATAAAAACTGGACTGCTAAAAGGTCATTTGTCTAACAGGAAAGATGTTATCGACTTCCGTGCCTTTTTCTGATGGACCAAAGTATATTACAATAATGATCAATGGTTTAACATCTTGGCTGTGGTCCTGATTAATCACCCATGGTCTGCCAGATCCATGTGAAGCACAAGGCCCCAAGAAAGAAGACCCGAAGCCTATGCATGTGAATTTGCCTCATGATGATACGCCCTGCTGTGCCCTGGGGAAGTGCAGACTGGTTAGAGAGAGCCTTCGAGTGGAGAAAGCCTCTGCACACCTGCCTCGGGCTCTGTGCCCGAACCCTGGGGTGCTTACAGCAGTGACAGTGGAAGCAGGGCCTCTGTCATGGCGGGCAGAGATGGCACACAACTTCTCAAAGAAATGAGCAGCCTGCTCTGCCTTCCTTGGGTTATTAAAACCATGGTAACCATTTTTTTTAAAAAAATATGTGAAAAGCAAGTGATGGCAAGCCAATGGTCTTGTGGGAGATGGTAAGGGACCGTGCTTCTCACCTTTCCAACTCTTACTCTGCTTCTGGCAGCTTGTCAGCCGCATTCCTCATATGGTTTTGGGCCTTGTTCAGAAAATGAGACTGAGAGTACTGGGTCCCATGTATGCATGAAAAAACTGTGACTGGCAAAAGATGAAGTGTCCTGTGAAAGCCACCAGCTGATATGCAGAGAAAGTGAAATCTGGATCATGGTGCCCAGAAAGTAAACCCTAAGCCCTTAGGCCTCAGCAGCGCCTCCTCCATCTCTAGAACTTCTGACAACTACTGGACATCGTGTGTATGTGCACATGTATGTGCTTGCATTGTGTATATAAATATTTATTTTCATCCCCCAATTTCTATGAATAATGCTATTTCTTGATCAACAAACCAGGAACTGCTTAGAAACATGTAGCTTTTCTTATGCCCACTTCTGTGACATACAATATTCAAAAGGTCTAAGCCAATTCATTCATGTCACATGTGTTGAAGAGTCTAAAGGGCCTTCATATGAAACATACAATGTGCAGCCCACTTAATTACTTGGTTGGTTTTATGGCCTCAAAATACTAAAATGGTATAATCCAAATCACAGGCCAGTGGAGTGAGTGATATTTTAACAACTACTCAACCCTCAAACTGTGAAGCAAAAGTACTTATCCAAAATCCAATACTTTCAATTTTTCTTTTAACTGCTATGTCAAATCAAGCTAAAGTTATTTTTTTCCCCTTTGCCTTTTGCTAAAATGTTCAGTCATGAACAGATTCCACAGGCTGCTTTGTAGTCCAGGTGAAATTTACAGCCAAGTCAACCCTAAAATCAAAAATCATGGGTTTCCTGGATAAGGTAAAGGACAGGACAGCTCTTTAACTACAGTAGAACAAATACACTGCAGTATATGTGCTGGTTTTATGAATCAGACTTAAATTTGTCATTCCTCTATTCCCCTTTACCCATTGGCACCCAAGTAAGTTTGGTGACAATGTCCTCGAATTTCTAAGCAGAGCAGAGGCTGCGCGAGGCATGGAGGGATGTTGGCACGGCGTGTGGAGCATTCTGCTTATGCACGTCCACACAGCAGCTCTTCCACATCACACAAGCCACATGGTGCCACAGCCCCTGTGACAGCCAGTGGTCCTGGGCAAAGGCCTCACTAATGTAAGTGACTCTGATGGAGGAAGACAAGGCAGTGTGGGAGGAAGATGAAGAAACACACCACATGACAGCATAAGCCCCCAAAAACTGGTCTCCCAAAGAAAACCCAGGAGCTCCCAGCATTCAGGGGCACCTGGTCACAAATGATGTGTATGAGGAAAGTGAGGCGCAAATCCTGGTCCTGTCTGTGTCCATCACCATAAGCTTTCTTCTAAATGAATGCATTATGAAAACTGGAAATCCCTATCCTGGGTTACTGTATTTTCTTCTCAGGTTCTTAAAGGGAAGGCGCTGTGCGCAATCTGATACTGAGTCCCCAGGCCAAGGTGTCTGGGCACTGCAGCTCACAGGGCATGTGCACGATGAAAATACTGCAGGGACTGCTCAGAAGGACTGTTTTTGGGCTACTGCGGGCTGCCTTATGGCTGGATCAGGTGCAGCTTCTGCACCTGGAGACTAAACCACTGACCTATGCACCTGACCGGCTTTGCCCAAGCAGTGCTTTAAATAACTGGGCTATCCGGCAAGGCTTGCTCAGAAAAATTATGTACATTTCAAACAATATGTTCTTGGTGGGGAAGCTTGCCCGAAGCCGCAGGCCCTTGCTTGCCACCGAGCTGCAGGACGCTCTCTTCTGGAACCGCCATTCACAGCACGCCCATCACAGACGCATGCTCCACACCGCAGCTGCCTGCAGAGCTGCACAGTTCGAAGTGTTGGCCTTGCAAAACAGTTCGAAGAGTGCCACCCAAGCACCGGTGAAGGCCGTGTCCTTGCGAGCACCAGCGCACAAGTATATGTGCACCTCCCTACATTCTTGTGGGCAGTAAGAAGCAAGGAATGTACTAGCTGGCAAAGTATGTAGATGTTGCATGAACCACTCTGAGATGTTATTTACATTTCAAACAGTGTATTCTTTCTTTAAAAAAATATTTATGTATTTATTTATTCATTTATTTATTTGGTAGAGAATCTTGCTATGCAGCTCAGACTCGTAGTGATCTTCCTGTCCCAGCCTCCCCAGCACTGGGATTACAGGCGTGCGCTAACACATCTGGTTTCAGTGGCTGGCCTGATGTGGGACCTGCCTGGCACAAAATACTACCTGGGTCCTTGAGCTTGCCAGGCAGGCTCTTAGACCACTGAGCTATCTCTCTAGCTCAAAGCAATATATTCTTAATGGGGAAACACACCTGAAGGTCCAGCCTCA
>NW_004524619.1:13530277-13588009 GCF_000260255.1 Octodon degus
AAAATTAAAATTTTAAAAAAGTCATCTGCAGGGCTACCAAATAGTGATCTTGACTAAAACTCATCATCTAGAAACAACATAACCAATCTCTGATAAATTGATGTCATTTTGACCTAAATGACATTATTTTCTTTGGTTGCTCACATTGGCCATCGTAAGAAAAGAATCAGAAAAGTCAAAGAAGGGAAGGAAGGGAAAGAAAGGAAGGGAGATGGGAATTTTCTGTATAAGGAGAACACGAGTTTTAGTTCAGCAGGATGAAAGAGTTCTGGAGAACTGCCACACAATAAGGTGAATAAACCTAAGAAAATCTTTTGAAGGGTCCATTTAAAATGTTTAAGACAGAAACTATATATTGTGATTTTTTGAAATCGCAATCTCAATACAAATTATAGGAAGGAGAAAGAATTCTCTCTCTTTCACCTCTTCTGTTCAGCTTGTCTGGGACAGAGAAGTGCCTCTAGGATGGAAACAGCTCGACTCCTAAGGAGACAGGAGGCAGAGAGGAAAATGCTTGAACATAGATCAAGGAAGAAAGAGGATGCAGATAATCTTCAAGTTTCTAAAACAACAAAACGGAGGAAGAAGGCTTTCAGAGGAGGGCAGGGTGGGGACAGCCTGAGAACTTCCTAACTATATCACCAGCAGTAGCTGGCTCTGGGGGGCTGCGGCTCAGGAGAAACTGCAATTTTTCTGTCAATCTTACCTTCTGGAGCCAGCCAACTGCATGCCCTTCGAAGATGTACTTCTCCTATCATTAATAGTTGGATTGAATTTTTCAGAAGCAAGAATCTGCTTTATATATCTACCTAATATTTCATATGTGAATAAATCTGAGCAGGCATTGGGTCATGTGTGTAAAGAGAAATTTTTGACCACAGTGGAATTATTTGAAGAGATCCTTGCTCTGTGCTTTTAGCACATCTCATTTTTTTTAAGTTATAAGTAATTTGAATATGACCAGTTTGACCATTCTGCAGAATTCAGTGTTCAATTTGGACAAACATGAGGTCTCTAATAAACAGGTGGGTTTCTGACAGGACGCTAATCAATTCAGCAAGCAAAGTCAATCCAGAGGCATCGTTCATACAGAATCAGCAGCTGCCAGCACCTGCCTGGGCAGGCTGCCCTCGGTGTTCACAGACTGGACTGAAAGAGACGCTCCACTCTGACCTCAGAGGTCTGAACAGCGCCCCTCTGGTGTGCATAGGAATGTCCCTCAGAGATCCCATTCGGTCTCCACTGCCATGCACATAAACTTGTCAGGGCCGAGGAGAGAGCTCAGCGGTATCAGCGCATGCCTGGCAAGTGCAGGGCCCTGAGTTTGATCCCTGGTACAACAAAAGAAAAGCTACAAATGAATTTAAGGGGAAACATAAAAGAGCAAACAAAATTAGCCTGTGGCCAAGGAAAGATACGTGCATGAGACATACCGACATACAGAAAGAGAAGTAGGAGGAGGGAATGGAAAAAGAGGAAGTGATCCAATAAAGCCAGTAATGTCCCTAGATATTGTGACTTGGTAGCAGCTTTTAAAAATCATACACATTGCTGAGAAACACGCATAGAATTCAGCCCAGGCTAATGTAAGAGTTACTTCCGAGGTACATTGCCATGCAGGGCATAACTACCTTAAATGGGATTTTGTGATTTGTTTATCTGACACAGTAAATAGTTTTCTCAGCTCCAGCCATCCCTTTTATGTATTACAAGATAACAAAGGTTATGTGATTTTAGGAAATTGAGCATACAAACAAACAGGGACATTCTCAGCATATCCACTGAATATTAAGCGTCTGCTTTTATCCACTGGAGCTGAATGTATAGAAGTAACCAGCTTAAAAACACTGAAGAGACTGCCTTCACACCGTGACATTTGCCAGGAGCTGGTTGCATTTGAAAGTGCAGGCACATTACAGTAGCATCCTACAAGAATATTCCACAGTCGGTGTACAGCAGTGCTGTCTTCTCGTTGGTGAAGGCTATTTCTGGCCTGAATTCATTTCAGAAGGAGAAACAAACTAAACAGGTGACCAGTTGCCACCCAGGTTGTTCCAGTGCTGCCCTTCTCTGAGGCTGCTGTCACACTCCATGGTGCAGACATGGGAGCCTATGCCGGGGCTTGGAACTGCTCAGTGCAGCTTCTCAGGGATCCCAAACACCAATTTAACTACACATGGACCCAACGACTGGGCTAATGTTGAAGGAATGTTCCAACCATGTTTAACTTCAGAACACTCGTATTTAATGCAAAGCATGCTTGCGACACTCTCCCCACGGGGACAATGGGGAGCTGCACAATTGTCCAAGAAGCAATATCGCTGTCTATTATTTTCTTAAGACCACACACGACATGAACACATAGGTTAGGTTAGACTAGCTGTCATTTGCATTGGATGGGAGCGCTGAAAGTGTAACAGCCAAACCATGGTACACAATCCTAAAGACCAGATAGCTAATGCAAACACAGCCTTTATATCTATCCCTTCACTATTTGGCTATTCTAGTACCCCTGGGACATAAACACAATTCTTAGACAAGAAAAAAAAAAAAAAAAAAAAAGACACTAAGAATCCCAGAGGTAGTAATCAGCACACTGGATTTAAACCTCATCCCACTAATTCCAGAATGACCCTCTCAATGTTGAACTGCCTCTCAAACTTTCTGCCATAGTTTTACGTGTTAGATGTATTAGTTAGGCAGAATTCCACGACACAAGCTCACAGACCAGATGATTTAAATATGGGCAGGTTACTTTCTTGCTGTTGGGGGTCTGAGAGTCAAAGGTAAAGGCAGGACAGATTCGGCTTCTCCCGAAGCCTCGCTCCTGGCCATACACTTCCGTCTCTGTGTGCACCTCTCCTGTCTTTGTCCTAATTTCCTCCTCTTACAAGGACAGCCATATCCTTGAAAGATGGCTTAATCCATAGGATTAGGCCTTATCCCTAAATACATTAACGTTCGGAGGAGGGAGGGTTTAGAACTTCCTGTGAATTTACTGGAGAACATAATCTACCCCACAAACGCAGGCACATTATTGTCCTACAAAACACAACAGTGGGTGAATGACCAGCATGTGGGCTGTTAATTGCGTTGGGGCTCATTTTGAATTCTTTCACGTTTGAGAAGTTCTCAGATTTGACCTTTGCAAACCCTGTCTCTTGGAGAGGTGAAATACCTTCAGGCGCACATCCCCCAGTTTGTTCAAAGCGTTGCTCTTCGAGGACACTAACCCTGTTTGGCAATGGCCGGTATGATTCCATTGGTGGTTTTAGAAGGAACTGCAGAGGACAGTGTTCACCAATTTGATCAGGAAATCCTAATTCTGCTTTAGGATCGCAATCCTGTCATGGCTTTCAGCAGTGCTGATTTTCATTGCTTTTTGTTTAGAGCCCGAACGCCCAAAATTGAGTACACTAGTGACCTACAGCACACTTGTGGCCCAAGCTTCCCGAGATGTCACTCTACAGCCCCCTCCCCATTATTAGCACATACTGTGGAAATGCGTCTTTCTTTGCTGTCCTCCACTGGGCGCGCACACCACAGCTTCAGGGATTAACCTTGGCCCACCCTGTGCTGCCGCTCAAATATTTCCATACATATATTTGCTCTGCGAAAACTATATAAAGTATTGAATTTTTATATACGTTATGTTCACTTCATTGTCATTTTATTCTTTTGTTGTTGTTGTTGTTGTTCTGTATTTTAGGGAAGGGTCTACAGGGTATTCAGGGTCTCACTACTAGATCGGACACATAGTGATCCACCTGCTTACAGCCTCCCAAGAGCTGCGGTTACAGGCTTGCGCCACCACGCCCAGTCTCAATTGTCATATCAGTGCACCCCAGGGGCGAGGCTGGCATAGCAGGCCCTGGGATCAAACCCCCGGCCCCTGCGCCTGCAGGTGCTTTATTCCACTGAGCTATTTGGATGGCCCTTAACTGTCATTTTATTCTAAATCTTGTTCCAACTAATTTTTTTTTCGCTATTATGTTTTTAACCACATGTAGCTCTAAGTCTGAGCGGGTCAAGTGGTTACTACCTACCTGTGGCTGCTGGGCATTTGACAAGTACCAAAGCAAATGAGAAAATGAAATTTTTAGGTTTTTTTTTTTTAAATAGGGTCTCACCAAGCAGCTCGAACTCATAGTGGTCCTCCTGTTTTCAGCCTCCCCAGTGCTGTGATTATAGATGCGCACCACCACGTCCAGACTCTGTCAGCAACTCAGCTCACCTGGGGGCAAAGCCAGTGTGGCATGTGGTGCCGGAGACCGAACCCCAGTCCCTGCACTTGCCTAAGCAGGTGCTTCGTCCACTGAGCTATGAGAAAATGAATTTTTAACTTCAGTGCGCTTTCAATAAATTGAAAAATAGTACCTTTTCAAAACTGTCAGAACACTATGTAGTGTTTCTGAAATACTTTGAGTTCACAAATCTTTGTTTTTCAGGTGAGTGCTTTATGAAACATATGTGCTTCAATTATCTTCACGGAAAAATTGGCATCTGTTTTGAAATTCTATTGTATCATAAGACACACACCAAGTACTGAAGATAATGCAGAACAGAAATGTAAAATATAATGCTAATAATTTGCATGCTTGTGACGTAGTGAAAGTAAATGATATATAGACTAAACAAAATATAAAATTAAAAGAAACATTAATTGGTTTTACTTTTTCAAAAAGTAAAATTCGCTCCAGCCCCTGAGCCAGCGACCAAGTCTGGACATGGGGGCATGCGCTGGTAATCCTAGTGCTGGGGAGGCTGAAAACTGGAGGATCACTATGAGTCCAATCTGTGTAGTGAGACCCTGTACCAAATACATAAAATGAAAAAAAAATGAGTTTTTTAATGCGTTTTGTGGTGGCTACCAAAAATTCTAAATTATATGTGTGGCCCATGTCATATCGCTGTTGGACCATGCTAGGTTAGGTTTTAATTCCCTTTAAATTCTGCAAGTATTCTGTAGCAGGTATGAGCCTTAGTTTGGTTTTCTGTTCTCTGATGAGTAGGCATATACATTAATTCTAATGCTTTGCTTTACTGAACAACTGCAACAAATCTTTTTTTGTGTGTAAATCTTCAGTAATATCAACATTTGAACTTTTCTTCTTCTGTTTGCTAGGGAGTAGCAACTCTCATTCAAATGTTCATATCTCTAAATACTGAGAGGGAAAAATCTCTTTCAAATACATACATATATGAAAACAAAAACAAAAACAAATACATATATGACAGTCAAGATTTCCCTTCTATAAATCACTCATCTATATCACATTCCCATAAAATTTTTATTTCATACATTTTGTTTACAATTTAGCAGAAATAAAGAGTATATCAATAGGTTAAATCTGTTAGCAATTACACACGTATAATATTTTCTTTCACGTTATTCTTTATATTTTTTCCCATGGCTTCCTTCACTGAATACAAATCTTTAATTATGACACAATTAAATTGCCCAACTATTACCATTATTATTTAGAAATTCTATACCAGGATTTCACTTTTTCCATTGTTGGCTTACAGGTTTTCTTTCCATGTTGGAAACTTCAGTCTATCATGAATTTCTATAGCACCTGACAAAGAAGGCTGCCAGTAATGTGGGGGATCAGGTACTCTCACATGGTCAAAGCTGGATATTGTCTTACCACCAGAATGCATTTGTATCAGACACTCTGTGTGTAATTTCAAGGGATCACATACCTCTACTCCAAGCCCTTCCCTGCATCCTTATGTCATCAGGCCATGGAATCCAAGTTAAGGATCACTGAGTTTCGTCACTGTGCCAGCTCTTCAAATACTTCAATACCTTTTGGATGGCTTTCCTCACTTTTCCATGTTATCTCACTCTTAGCTAGTATAGGTGTTCTTTTTTTTTTTTTTCAGAACCAGGGATTGAACTCAGGCCCTTGCCAGGGAAGTGCTTATTCCACTGAGCCATCTCCCCAGCCCCAGTACATGAGTTCTTTAAGAACACTAATGTAGATTCTGATGTCTCCAAGATTTTTCATGATACTTCATAATAAATAAACTCCTCAACAATCAATATTCCAGAAGTTTGACTCGCAGAAGATGTGGTGATTCACTGGACCAGACATGATGCTGAAGAGCTGTCTGTTGCTTCATCCATTCAAGTGTGTCCATTGCTTCAGGTCTTGAGCTAGATCCAGGTAACTGGGAGGAGAAGAGACACACTTGGTGCCCTGAGAGGATCCTTGGTCTGGTAAGGAGGACAGATGACAAGCAATTATGATCCAAGATTAGAATCCTCTGCTCGAAGAAGGGTGAATTGGAACCTCATAAGGGAAGGGTACCAAAGAGTGTCTTTGGAGTTGGGCGGACAGCTGAGTTTCTGGGTAGCAATTGTGTGGGGGCTGAGCCCTAAAAGATGAATAGTATTAAACCAAATTTGGCTGGAGATTTCTGACTTGAGACCCTCTGCACCCTAACTGCGCACTTAAAGCAACCCAAAACCTAGTTTATGAGTCCATCTCTCTTGACAGCTGCCAGAGCTCCAGCCGCCCAACTCCAGCCAATAATAGACTACTCTCTGGTCAGGCCATCCCAAGAAGTCACAGTGAGCTGCAATCAGTCAAGCGCTTTCTGCCTTACTTCCAGATGCTTCTATCAGGGCAGCGGCTCACCATGCATTGTGAAGCAGGCCTCTCTGTACCTCTTCTGGTTCTGAGAGTTGCCAGATCTGTAAAGTGTTCTATGCTCCCTTAATTGCCACTAAATTTAATTTGTTTTAAGTGTTTCACTTAACTGTTGATGGCTCATCTAAAAACAGTAGGAAAGAAAAGAGGGACTCCTGGAGACCACTGTCCTCAACACCAGGAAATCACGAAAGTCCCCCTTCTGCTTCTTCTCCTGGGGACCCAAAAGTGGCAGCTGAAACTTTCAGTGAGGAAACAGAGCCAGCTGACTTTTCAAAACAAGAATCAGATCATAGTACTTCCCCATTTATAGCCTCCGGTGACTTTCCAGTTTGGGTTGTCAGATAAAATACAGGACATCAGAATAGTTTAACTTTCAGATAAACAAATTATTTTTTAACCTGAAAGTATGCCCTGTGAAAAACACACTGAGTATCCCTTATGCAAAATGTTTGAGACTAGAAGTCTTTCAGACATGGAATATTTGCATGTGTATAATGAGATATCTTGGGGATAGGATCGAAGTCTAAACACAAAATTCATTTATATTTCATATACACTTCCTACACATAGCTCAAGAAGGTAATTTTGCACAGTGTATTTAATAATTTTGGGCACTGAACAAAATTTCATGGCGTGAAATGTTCCAGTTTTGGCACCATGTCAGTGCTCAAAAGTTTTGGATTTTGGAGAATTTGGGGCCATAATTATATTTAAAAAGGATCTGTTGTTGATCAGATAGTCAAAGTTTACTGGGCACTTGCATTTTCTAATTTGTCTAAGTCTGACAATGCAATACACTTGAAATTTAACATCTGAAACACAGTTCCCATGTGTGCTGACTTCTCCCTGTGTCCCAGTCCCTCTCAGTCCAGCCTCCACTTTGGTCCCCATGCTATGGGCACCTGGATTTCTCTAAGGATGTGGGCTTGCTCAAATTTTCTACCTCAGTGCCTGGGATGCCACTTCTTCTCTGTTATTGCAATATTTTTTCCCTCATTGTTAGTATAACTGTCTCCTTTGCATCTTTAGCTGCTGCCTTCTTAGAAGATCTTCCCTAACCACACCACCTAAAATAAGCAATTCTAGTTATTATTATAACACATATGCCACCTGTAATTATTTCATGAATTCTCATTGCTGCTCTGTTATATAAAGCACTTCTGTTTTCCTTCTCCTCTTTTTTTATCCTTAGCCCTCAGCATTCTTTCATGTATGTACAACCCTACAAATCCCTCTCAGCTAATGGGGTCCCCATGATAGCATTCTCCCTAGTGGGTCTGAAGCATGCATTTGGCCTGCCCACATTGTCATTTCTCAACATGTGAGCTGGTTAGAGTAGAATGCACCGATTATACAGGGAAATCTCCACCCATGCTTAAAGAAAGAGGAAAGCCCATAAAGGTAGAGGGCTGGTAAGTCCTTCTCCAATGTAAAACCTTAGCAAAAGTCTCTCACTTTATGAGGAGTGGGAAAAAAGTCAAGTCAATCATTTGATAATAACTTCCCTGATTTTCATTTTCTTATCAGTTATATCTCAGTTACGTTAAGCCATGTTGTCTGTCCTTTAGTTCCCTACATCATTTCTTTCAACTCCGAACTTCATCATTTTACCTCCTCCAGTCTTTCTCGAATATAATTTTGCACCATGTCAAGAGGGGTAAAAGTGCCAAATACTCAGTGGTGTTCCAAATTTTCTGATCAAGCAGATTATGGTTGTCACAGAGGAAAGTGATTGATGATATAGAGTGTGCCTAAGGAGAGTCACATGGAGAGAAAGCATTCTCTCAGGCTCTCACAGAGAGCAAACTGGTCAAGCAATGGCCGTGACTCATCCACATGGCTGACACTTAAAAAGGAGCTACATACTGTGGTACAGGGTTTCAGGATAAATCCTGAGGGGATGTGACTGACCTTGTCAGATACAGAAGTTACATTTCTTGTTATATAGATCTTGCTTTATCTTGGTCTTAACCATCCAGCAGAAAAGTATGAAAACAAAGTATAAAAAGTGAAGCCCTATGAATATGCTAAGCTGTAAAAGGCTCAAGTCTACAACTTCTGACATTGCCAGTCCTGTGGATAACCCACTACTATTATGGACTACTTGATTATATTGGATTATTTTGCTGAATTCACACATCTACAGTATTTAAATGGCAATGGAATACTATCTCTGACAAAACTAAACAAAAAAGGGGGATATAAATGAAGGACCACTTGGTATCTCTATATACAAAATAGTTAGGATAGATACACAGCTAAGTTCTCTTAATTCAATGAGAAGAAAGATTTTTACTAATATTGCTTGGATAAGATACCATGTTTGCATCTTGTACTACAAATAGCTACTACGAAGACAACAATATGCAATGTATTAATTGTTGAAACTGTCCTACTAACTTGTTTTGAAACTGTCTCATTGATATTTGTTTCTCAATAAGATTAATTTAAAAAGTACTAAATAGAAAAGTCCCAATGCTGTGAAAACAGTTTTCTTAAAAACTTACATACCAGGTACACGGACAAAATCTCCTTTGACCTATTTACCTAGTATAAATGTATCCACAGCAACACTCAAAATTAGGCATTTCATACATACTTGTTGCAAATCACATTGAATGTGTTTTTCAGAGAATTAACGGGGAGCCATGCACACTTGAGAGGAGGGCACATTTAATGGTTTTGCTCCATCTTTGAAAAATTTTCTAAATTTATGCTACTAACGCCATAAAGCAAGTTTAATTTGATAATAACTCTACATATGAATATTTAGAATTTTTAATCATAGAACTTAATAAGTTTTGGATTCGATTCAAATTCCTTTTTAGAACAAAATGACAGGTTTGCCAACAACTGTTGGAAAGAAACAGTACACACAAAAACAAAAGAAGAAAGGTTATAGAAAATAAAATTAGTCGCAAGTGTCAAAAAAAGAAAAATAGAAAAACAGGAAAATATTTGCAAGCTAAATGATTTATTAGGGTCAGATAGAAAAAACACTGGAGAAAAAGAAGTGTGAATGCACCATGTGATCCTGCTACTTAAAACAGCGACTCCGCTCTGATATGCCCATCCTGCCCCTGTCCCAGGCGATGCTCCTCAAGGGCGGCTTGGGTTGGATATAATGCAGAGATGGATCATCTGGTTCCTTAACGATCCAGGAGGAAGACCAATCAGTCAGCATCTTGACAGCCATGGATGATTTTCCTTAAAGAAAATGTGGAGCAGCAGCGGCCTGCTTTCCTGGGTGATGGTGGTTTTTACCATTGTGGGTACCTTCAGACCTCTTTTCTCGCTCAATCTTGGCATGGAAACATTAAAATTCCATCCTCAGACTCTCCAACAACAATGCCAGCTTATTGCTTGTCACTGGTGCGAAGTTTGTGGTTTTGCTTATTTCTCTAAGTAACTAATATAGAAGGGACAGCTGCTTAAAATGTTAAACTCCCACTGGTGTGAAGGCAGTATAATGTTTGTGTGTGTGTGTGTGTGTGTGTGTGTGTGTGTGTGTGTGTGTCCATCTGTCTGTCTTTGACCAGAGAAGACAGAACTCCAACATAAGAACGAGAAATGTACTGTCACTATGCGACTTTCTGCAGAATTAAAAAGAACAGAGCCCAGGGCTGGTACACCTTAGAGACCTTGCAATGACACAAAGAGCTTGCAGTGGCACCCGTGTCATAGGTTCCCCAACATCGGGAGACACAATGTCCATTGCCCGGAATATCCCCCGAGATTTACACTGCACCTTCAGAGCTTTTCTTGATCGACGGAAGGAAGCATGAGCATGCAGCACGCCTGGCCCCTTGGTGTGGAAATGTCCCAGTAGAGGTCAGGCAGCTGCAGAAGGCGCGGGAGATACCCCCTGGCTGCTCCGCCTTGCAGCGTGGGGCGGCGGCATCGTGACAGTGGGCCTCTCCTGGTCACCTTCCCCGTACTTTGGCACACTTAAAAATGCCTGTCAAACACTATGTAACACCTATGGATATGAGAAAAAGGAACTCTACTAACAAAGCCCTTAACTAGAAAAAGGCAAGGCAAAACAAAACAAAAAATGCCCGTGGACCACTGGCCTTGGTGACAGACTTTCTCCCTGTGATTCTCAGATGCATTCCTGAGGCTCTTAGCCAACGCTTGTGTCATGCAAATGAGGCTGCACTGAACCTAATTACATTAACATTTGTAACAAGAAAAAGTAGTCTGCAAAGAGGAATGATGGAGGAGAAGGAAGCAACACTTTCTAGGTGCTTGTTACGCGGCAAACACTGCTTCGAGTATTTAGCAACAGCTCTTCTTTAAGTCAAAGGAAGGAGCAGGCCTATTACCATTTCCTGGGAAAGCCACTTTTGCTTAGACAGGTTAAATGATTAGCTCAAAGTAACACAGCTAGGGCTCCTAGGAGCAGGAAGTCCGACTCAAACCTGCTGCTTAAGCTTATATAAAGTCCTTGCCATGTACCACAGACCTTTGATAGCAGATTTTTTTTTTTTTTTTTTTTTGCGGTACCGGGGATTGGATTCAGGACCTTGCACCTGCCAGGCAAGCACTTGTTCTACTGAGCTATCTCCCCAGGCCCTGTGGGGCAGATTTGAAGATGATGAACTCGTAGTTTCCAAGGACTCAGAAACTTTCTAGTCAGCTTATCAAGACTGATATGTTGGTTAAGGTCCAAATTCTTAAAAAGGAACACCAGTCTTAGGGCCAGAAAAGGGTCACTTCATATAAAGCCAGTCCCACTCACTGTCCTCCCCTAAGACCCATTGACACACTGTCCCCCTTGAGCAAAGTGTCTGAGAACACATCTCCACAAATACTAACTGTATTGTGGAACTTCACACGGGATTCCAAGGCTGAGTGGGGTGGGGGCGTCTGTGTATAGCAACTCTGCTCTATGTCTTTTTTTATGAGAAGAATATATTTATTGGGAGAAAGAAAGCCCCAAGTGGGTGGTCCCCAGGAAGCCGTAGTTTATCCATTTACCTGTTAGCTCAAGTGCTCATGCTTTGATTGTACATGTTCTAATCTCTCAGAAAATTTATTCTTCCCTATGAGATACCAAAACCCAGGCAATCATGCAGGCAAAATCTACAGAAAATATGCTAGATTGAGATTATTTTTGCTGGGATCCAACACATTTTGTCTATAGAGACACATATTAAGACCTTAACTAACTGTCCACCTCATACAACCTAGCTGAGTTTTTTCTTGAAGTTTTCTGCCTTATTACAAGAGAAGTTGCTCTCATATTTCTTGGGCAGGACTACCTGCAGGAAGCCTTAAAACTAAAATGCTACACCTTGCTCAGTGGGCCCCAGATATCTGACATAAGCACAGAAGTTAGAAGGGTTTGCAGGAATGAATTTGACTCAGTCGACAGAAGTTGCTTGGGGCCGGGGAGATGGCTCAGTGAAATAAGCGCTTCCCTGGCAAGCGCAAGAGCCTGAGCTCAATCCCTGGTTCCACCAAAAAAAAAAAAATAAATAAATAAAAATAAAAAAGAAGTTACTGAGAAAGTGTTTCATAGTAGAAAAGCAGATTGATAAGATCGTAAGTGTTTGCCTCTCAGCAGAAGGGAACCCACGTTAACTGCCAATTTAAGGAGAAAGTCTGTTAAACTTTCAATAGATGCTCATGCAGATGTGTCAGTAGTTACTCAGCCAGTAGTCCCACTTGCTCTGTGTCTTTAAATTTCACTTGGGCAGAGCTCGTCAGAGACATATAGAGACAATGGATTTAACCAAGGATTTCTCCCCGAGATTTAAGAGTAGACTAGGAGACCTGGACTAGTGTTCGTCCACGCATATTAAGTTTGACACAATCTCCACAGCCGGCAGTGAGACGCCAACCGTTCCCGACTTACTCAAGTACAGGATGAAGAGCTTGTGTTTCCAACTTTCTTGCCACCTGCTGAAATTATGCCATTTCCAGTTTCCATGTCATGCAGATTTTACACCCTTACAGGAAAGCACAAGTATTTCTCAAAAAATCTTTACTGGATTGGCAGGAAGATGGAACTTGCTTTTTACCAAAATGAACTAAAAGATTTTTTTCATGGGAAGCAGCAAAAGCTGTTTGAAAGAAAGATGGATGCTTCTACTGTGGAAAAGATGTCTTCAGCACAGCACACAAAAAAGCCTAACTTCTGTCCTCTCCTGAGGTCCACTTGCTCGGGGAGGTCAGCCACCCCTACGGCACAGGACAGGCAGAAAGAGGGATCAAGATGCACTCGGCCAATCTTTCTGGTCTGGGGATCTTGCTATCCCAGCGTGACAGGAACTCAGGGCTCTTGACCCCACTGAATACACAGAGACACACCCAAGACTATTTTTCTTCATTCTTTGACATGGCAAGGAGTTCCAAACATGGAGAATGGAAAATCAGGGAGGAAATGGAATTTTCTTTAATACTCATGATGCGCCTTGCCAGGTACACGCTATGTATTACTTGACATAAACCTTGGAACCAATTTTAAGAGGTATGATTATGTCCATACAACACAGTGCAAAGAAGAAGTTAAGAGGATTGAAAGTAAAAACTCTAAATCCCAAGGGTTGCACTACTTGAAAATAGAATGTGCGATTTGTAAGGATCTTACTGCCTAGTCAATGCTTCAGGTCCTTCCATGCCAAGAGGCGACACTGATATACATTGTCTTCCTAGAAAGACCAGATTAAAATGCATTTCCCTCTATAAACAAAATGCATATATCCATATGATGGAATATTATTTAACCTCAAAAAGGAATAAACTTCCAACATGTTACACCATGGGTGAATCTTGGAAACATGATGCTAAAAGAAGCGAGTTAGCGTGAAAGTACTGTATGACACCATGCACGCGACCTCTGTAACAGCCGAAGTTACTGGGCTTTGGGTGCAGATTTTCTGTTAGCAATGATAGAGTTCTGGAAATCAATAGGGATTTAACATTTTATAATGGTATTCCACGACAGTGACTGATACATTAAGGGATTTCTTTGGTCTTTTTGAGACAGGGTCTTGCTATGCAGTTCAGACCGGCCTTGAGTTCACTTTGTACCCCAGGCTCAGCTTTCCTCCTGACACCCAAGAGCTGTAATTACAGGTGTGCACCACCATGCCTGGCCCTGAGTGATACATTAAAAACTGGTTCGAATGGTAAAATTTATGTTGTACATATCTTTGTACCATAAACAAAAGTCACATAATCCCTGATTGCGAAGTTCTTTTGTTTGATTGAGCTCTTGTTAGGTTTTGTTTTGTTTGCCTTTTTGAGACAGGGTCTTGCTATGCAGGTCAGGCTGGCCTTGAGCTCACTTTGTAGCTCAGCCTGGTTGCTTTTATTAGTTTTAAAGAGATCTAAATGAATATCTGCATGAAGAATGTCAACTACAGTCCAGGGAGGAAAAAAAAAACCAACCAACACAACTTTAAGAAAGATTCTGAGAATGGTTTCATATCTTAGAGGGATACAGTAACATGACTGATTTGCAAAACTCCCTCACAATAAGAAACAGAATGTTGGATATAAAGAAAACAATTTAATTGCTCTCTGAAGTGTGCACTCACTAACACAGACCACGTGAGAAGAGCTTAGGTGAAGGGTTCATGGTGGAAGCCAGGATGCGTGAGTCCAAGCTGGTCATCTGAAGACACCAGAACCAAGAAAACACACACACATGATAGAGGAAGCAGTAGAGACTTTGTGCAACCACAAGCCTCATGAGGGCTGCCTCGCTCTTCCCTGAGTTCTTGTTGGCTCTCCACTTCCATTGCAGTTTCCATGAGGCTGGGCAATAAATTTCTCTTCCCTTCATAAAACTTTACTATTCATTTGTTAAATCTCAAATAGTCTAACTTCAACGGGACCTATTAGGATGGCCACACCGTATATCACCCATAAAAAGTAAATTTAATTCATAGGTGCTATATTGTGCCTATTACAATTTTTCCTTTTCTTTTTCCAAGCCTACGTGCATGTAAAGAAATAGTGATTCAGTTCCCTAGTACTAGCAGAAATACTGCAGTAGACAAGTGCTGTTAATGGCCCTAATGATACTCTATACCTTCAGAATCATAAAAAAATAAGAACCTAGTAGAAAATATAATTAGAATTTAAAAATATATGCTGAGCTCCATGCTATATGGAAAATGGTTCTCTGAGATTTTCCTACTCAAGAAACAGCTTTTGAGCTGTATAAAATGCAGTTAAAATAAATTTAAGTCATAAAAAACAACATGGGGACCAAGAATCACTAAATTTTGCATTATTGATTGTTTACAGAAAACTATCCTTTTACTGTGTCATTTAATACATATGAACTTCTCAGAAATTTTGCCAAATTCTGACAACATGGTTTATGCGATAATTAGTTTTTTTCCATTAGCTACTTTATGGTCAGAAATTCTGAAATGACATTGCCTGCCTTGGTAAGTGGTTTCCCACAGTTTGTCCTAAAAGCGTACTACTGCTTTTGAATAAATTTGATAAAACCTGAATGGCATTTGGGCAGAAAGAAGCTGATTAGAAGAAAAATGACTTTTTGAACTAAAGGATTCAATATAAAGTGGTTTTAGTCTGGAATTTTATGAATGTACTACAAGGTTTGCCCCAAAGGTGATGCAAGATTTAATGTTTTGCATTATTTTGCAGAGGGCTAATTTAACTCAATCACAAAGAAAAATCTTGCTTCCATGTCTTTTAATATTTACTTCTTGGAAAACTACTTGGTGGCATCCCTGTTCAGAATCTTTGAAACAGAAATTCTCTTTACTTTTCAAACTGGTAATGAGGGTGGTTGGGAACCCAAGGATGTGAATTGGGAGGGCTCCTATCTCTGAATGCAGGACTTTTTTTTTTTTAAATCACAGTGGAGGGAATCAACCGAGGCACTATCGGCTGGCACACACAATGCCTAAGTGTTGGCTGGCAAGGTCCACTCAGACCCCGGAACCCACTGGAGCCGGTGGCTTTCAAGACCAGAAATAATAGGAGGAGGAAAGAGTGTGAGGGTTGGGTGTTTCCGAACAAGAGCCAAGCAGATTGCTACCTTTCTTCTGAGAAATTTCAGTGGCTTAAGAATAGACCTGGAGATGGCACGTAGAAAAAGAATCCATGAAACGTCGAGGTGACACTCTGGAGTAAGAGCTGGAGTGTGACAGTCCTGCCCTGCCTCCTCTAGTGTCTGTGACCTGGCCTCAGACAAACTCTTCAGAAACCCTTTTGGGATTGCACCTTACTGCTAATTAGCTGGTTTATCGAGATGGAATCTGACTAAGCTACTTTTCCTTTTTTTATGTTCTTTCCCTCAAGAATAAAGGATTGTTCCACATTATGAAATAAAAGGCAAACTGAGAGCTTTTTGTATTTTTGCATTTCTGTTCTCTGTTTTGTCAGTGAGTAATTATAGCAAGTAAAATGTTGCAGCTGAATGTAAATTGTTAGGCAACCAGATCACACCAGGAGATTTTTCTTCCATAAGCTTTACATCATAGTATCTTAAATATTAAAATATTACATGTCAAATAAACAGGATTCTCTGCTCAAAGCATTAATTTTAAACAAACACTTCACTGTTACTCACATCAGATGCTAGGAAACAAATGGTATTTTCTTTCAAATAAAATGAATCTATCATATGGCTGGAAAACAGCGAGGAGAATCATACAGAAATAAGGATAATTATGATGCCAAAGATGGATTTCAAGGGGAAGAACAAGAGAGGATTCTTATGAAAGGCAGAAAGAAACAGAAACTTACAAACGCGATCTGGAAAAGAGAAAGAGATAAGAAACGTTGCTAGAAGAATAAATTGATGTTACGTCTCATGTTATAATAAAAAAATCCTCATGAAAGTATCGCATCCAGCAAAGAGATGAAGCGTTTCTAATATTTTAAATTTTAGTTTTTTTCGGTTCTTACCAGGAAGGTAGAAAGGAGGTGGATTTCAAATCAAGAGGTCAGCCAATCAATAAATACTGATTGTGAGCACTGAGATTCTGCTAAGTAGTCAGCTACAAAATTGGACATGGCCCTCTTGGGTGCCTGGCTGTAGGCCTAAGAAGAGGTGTTGAAGTCATGAGCTACAGAAGTGTTGTAAGTTCTGGGCTGTGGCAATGCGATGAGAGAGGACTTGGTCTAACCCTTCATCTTCCCTCGGAAGGCCAGAGGGCCTGTGTGCCAATGAAGCTGTCATGCCCCTTTGGCCTGGGGAAACAGCCCCGCAGTCTTCCTGCTGCCTCTGGAACTGGCTCCATAGAACTCTGTAGACCATGTTGACAGGATCTGGTGCTGGGCCCACAGCCATGAGCTCCTCCCAGCTCCAGGCACCACTGGAGCTTACGAGCACCTTCTCTGATGGACAGCTGCAAAACGGATCTGAGAGCTATGGTTAGAAAGGCTGCGGGGCCCTTGGCTGACACCCGTGAAGTCCCCATGCTCCAAAGGGTCACAGGCAACAGTTAGGCCTCCTGCAGACTCCTGAAAAGCAGTCAGGAGTTACAGTTTCAAGCTTTCTGCTTCTGAGGAAACGCAGGCACTGTCAAGCAGACACCTGCCACTTTTTCAGTTAGCTGGGCTTCTGCCAGAAGAGCGAAGCCAGTCCAAGAAGCCCCATGGCCACTCTGGAAGAAACTTCTCTTGGCTCTGGCAGCCTTGAAATAAAGACCCATTCCCGATGCCCCTGTCCTGTACCCACTCCGGGTTACTCCTCCCTATAGCCTCCAGGTGCCCTGCCCCTTCAGTCATCACTTGGAAACCCTACAAATGGGTCCTCCCCAAGCCCAGATGATTGCACGGGCATGATCCATCTCCTCCGTGGTACAATCAGCACTCCCTCACTCTTCAGGGCAGTCCAGGAGGGCTGCCTGCTGAGCATGAGGGCCCTGCGTGGTAGCACAGTGCCCACAAAGCTAGGCTTGGGAGTCCTATTGCCCACTGGTGATTCTTATCTTAGGCTGAGAAATGTGCATCCAAACAAAATGGCAACACTAAGGACTGCTAGCCCTGAAGATTTCCAGGGTGTGCTAATGACCGGCAGAGACCTGTGTCAACTAGCAGACACAAGCAACAGACGCCAGGGATCAGCAAGGTCCTGCACTGGGCTGTGAATAGCCTCAGCAAGGTCCTGCACTGGGCTGTGAATAGTCTCAGAGAGACAGCAGAAGCTGCCTCTGAAAGAGTTTCAGAAAGTCAGCGGAGGGCTTGCGGGTCTTACCTATAGTGAGAAGCTCAGAGACATGACCTGGAGCCACCAAGAGCTAGAACATTAAAAGGTGCAACAGTAGGAACTGAGAGCCACTAGCATTCGAAGCCCAGAGCCTCGACAGCAAGAGCACTGCATTTCTATCCAAATGTCTACCCAACTGATGTCTATCCAAATTGAGCAAAAGAACCCGTATCTGGTTGGAGACAGAATTAACAAAAGCTGTAACTCAGAATCGATATATTTAGAATGAGGGTAAATTAGAATTGTTGTCTGACAGTCCCATTTTCTGAGCACACTGTATTTTTCAAGAACTGTACTGGATACTTGATGTTTATAATTTCTAGAGAAAAAGTCCATTAAGAAGTCTCCCCTTGAGAAGAATCATTAGTCTACTTGTCCTCTACTTGTACAGGACAAGAGCCTATTAAAGCCCGCTGATTTATCTGTGCTCTGTAGGGTGTGTGTATGCACACTGGCCAAGGTGGAAATCCCAGATCTGAGGCTCTGGTTATCAAGATCGGGCCTCGAGGTACCGGTGCTGCCCCTAACCCATCACTCTGTACTTGTGGGTCAAATGTGGGGACCTGCTTGGGAGCTGAGCTTGTAAATTTAGTGTTGCTTGTGAAGGAAAATATATCCTGGAAAAAAGAATTTAATCATTTCATTTCTGGGGCATGCTACTTGGTCTCTCAGGACCCCTGAAGACAAGAGTAGTGATCACAATAGGCCTCTTTCAAATGAGAGGTAAGCAAAAGTCTTGTGTGGGCACTGTGGAAGATGGTGAGCTTTTTTACCAAGAAGGAATGGGAGCTGCTGGTGTCCCCGCTCTATGCCTTGTCATCCTGCAAAAGAACCAATCCAAGAATCACTGGGGTCGAAGTTGCCCCCCTCCAGGAGGGTTTCCTATTATGCTAGTTTGTTTAAGCTGCTGGCAGGCAAGATTTCCTTTACTGCACTCACTCTTAAGTGGCAAGAGGCCTTTTCCCAAACACACTGACACACTCTAGGCCAACTGGAACATTATGCCACAAGATTTCAGGACAGTAAGCAAATGTTTGGGGATGGGGTGTCCTTCCATGAGAAGTCACTGTTCACGTGAAAACAAATCATTGTCAGGTTTATTTATAAAGGGTACTTCTCACCCTTTCCCCCTTTTCATCTTTATCATCAGAATAAACATGTGAGTGGTATTTAAGAGTGTCCTATTCCCTGGCTCAGTGATTTTCAGAGAATTTGGGATTTGTAAAGCTACTTACATACTTAATTATTAACGTGCTGCTCATTAGAGCATGTCGTCCACCTGCCCCTGTGTGCATAACGCTTTTATGTTCTGAGTGCAGGTTTAATGTGAATGAGGAGCTTTGCTGCTGCTCAGGAGGCTGAGAGGGTCCCAAGTTCCAGGCCCGGCTAGCCAACACGGTGAGACCGCATCTCTCTCCCGCAAAATGAAGTATGAGGAGTTCTGACAGTTCAGTCACCTGTCAAAATGCTTGCAACTTTCAGCCACATATGTATATGCCCTCTTGTGCTGTTAATTATTTGGGGCATCTTAATTTTATGCCTGAACCAGACTCTAAACCTATGGGGACTGACAAAGTGCTTTGTCTCCTATTTTCTAATCACTCTCAATGCCTAATGTATGCACAGGTGTTTAAAAAATTATCATTAATCCCTCTAAATCAGATAGAACCTCCTACCCATCAAATATATAGCTTACAAAATGACCCAGGGGTTAGGAGCTCTCTATTTTAGGACATCCTTGGTCATGAATCTATGTCTGTAATCAGCTGTTTAGAGAAGTCAGGACAGAGTTACAGAGAGTCAAACTCAGATTTCTATTTAGGAAAATAAATAAAATGATGGCATTTAAAGGTACATTTTACAGATAAACTTCCTAAGATGTAGGAGTCCCCTTCTGGTTCTTTTCTTGGCCCAAGAAGTCTATATTTATAATCCCAAAATTTAATTACTGTAATTTCACCAAGTTAATTCTAATCTACCACTCCCACTGCAACCCATGGTGAAAACAAAAACACTAAGACATATATATATAATTATTAGGGAGCTAAGGCGCCCCAAATCCAGCCATGAAGATGGCTTTCTGGAACAAAGAGACCCACCCAGGGCCAAACCCAGGGGATTTTATTCAGCTGAGAAGGAGGAGTGGCTTGAGGAAGAGAACTGTGGGAAGTAGGTGATTACCGTGAGCTGGGCTAGGTGGGTAGTCTGCATTTACCTGTCATATGCAGAGAGAATTTGCATTATGCTACTGAGATAGTATCTAGGATCTAGGACTTCAGCTCTGATGTGTAATCATTTGAGCCCCAGGAAGTCATAGCCTCTGTCTGGAGGCTCAATCCCAGCCAACAGCGTGGAGCAAGGGCTTTTCGTCCTGTCTCGACCTGGCTCATATTAGAGAGCAGCAGGTGTGGGTTATCAAGGAAACACACATGCTGCCCTCAGAAATTACCACCAGCACCTCAGCTAGGCCAATATACATTGCTTAAGGCCAACTGAAAGAATAAAGAGTAGTCCTAGCCAGCTCTGTACATATCAATGCAAGGAAATAGGGTCAGTTCAGCCAAAATGAAGACAATGGCTCTTCCTTCGAGGAGAGCTGCTCAGGTGACCCTCCACACTAAGACAGACGGGCAATTGAAACTTCACATTCTTATTTAACTGAAAAAAGCAAAGAACCCTCTATTTCAGCCTTGATCACTCCTTTACATGGCATACAAAATAAAGGACTTGCAGGTCGTGTTTCCCCAAGAGAGCCCATGGTGCTGTCTGGCTCGTCGCAGCCCAGCTCATCAGGCATCCGTGCTGTCCGGTGCTATTGATCTGGGAGCGCCTGGATCTTGCTGCAGTCCCTTGAACAGCAATTCTTCACTTTCTCTTTTTAGTCCACACGAACGCTCAAGTGCTGTGGGCTCTGGGAATTTCCACCTGACAAACGTATTCCATCGCTAAAGACCCAGGGAGAGCATGTTAGCCAGATGGATGTCCCAGATAAACTGGGGCATCCCTGCCCACTCCTAACAGCGGCAGCTGGCTCTGCCCAACTCTTAAAGGAGCAATAATTGATCTAGAAAAGTGTCCAAAGAGCCACAAATTTAGCTTCTTTTGTTTCACTTTCTTCCATTCGTTGTTCATGTAACAAAGCCCTTATGGACAGTCCTGATGTCTCTGTCCAAGCTTAAGATATTATTTGCTTTTCAGAAGGGCCATATATCCGCCCTAATTTTTCTTAGCAACATAGCATAACTCATCCTGGCTCTGCTTCGAAATACTAAGGGGTTGAGTCTGAGATTCTGAGAGTAATAAAGAATAAAAATTACGATAATAGAAAGCTCAAACCATCAGGGCTGCCTCATGGGGCCTACGTGTTGTGCTCTGTGTAATTATACAGGATTCTCTTACTAGGATTTCGGATATGCACCGCAGGGAAGTAGGAGGAATTCCACACGTGGCACTGAATCAGAGTGTCTCGGCACCACAGGATTCTTAATTTAAGGGCACGAATGTTTCAGTGATCCAAAGCATATTTAGAAACTGTCTGTGTACATGTGTGCACAGATACGTGTAAGGGAAACATTTGATACATCATCCATTTAAATTTCACAGTTGTCATGCTGGGGAGACAGCTCAGTAGAATAAGCACTTGCCTGGCAAGCATAGGGTCCTAAGTTTAATCCCTGGTACCACAAAATAAATAAATAAATATAAATTTCACAGTTGTCAATTAAGAAAATGTTTCCTAAGAATATTTAATGAAAAAATTTTTCTATACCATATTTTTAAATAAATAAGGCAAACTTTCCCAACCATGATTGAATAATCAAAATGTTAACCTATTAGAAAGTCTTAAGAGGGCTGGGGAGATTGCTGGGTGGTCAAAGCACCTGGCTGGCAAGCGCAAGGAGCCAGGTTGCATCCCAGTACTCCATGCCGTGCCAGTCCTGAAATCCCAGGTGCTCCCTGCCAGCCACTGCAACCAGGTGTGGTGGTGCACACCTGCAATCCCAGGGCTGGGGAAGCTGAGACAGGAGGATCACTACAACAAGTCCAAACTGTTTAGTGAGACTCTGCATCAACTACAACAAAAAAAAAAGTCCTAAGAATTTAAGTTTGCTACATGCCTTAACATGCACAAAATAGAGTACAAAGGTGCTTATTTAAGATGGTTTCTAAACTATTGGGCTAGTAAAGCACAAGTGTAAGTCAAACATGGTGCTTCCCTACACAGAATGCTCTGAAAGAGGCGGGTGTGGCTCTCACAAGAACAGAGCTCCAGAGCATACCCAGAAGCACATAAAAGAAATTCAGCCCAGCGCATGGGTAAGTGCAGGCCCTGCTAGACACAAGCGCACGACAAGATATGGACCAGCATCTGCAAGGCAGCATCGCCGCCTTTGGCAATGGCAACTGCCAGAGCTGCACACACACACACACACACACGCACACGCACACGCACACACACACACACACACACGCAGGCATGCACGCATGCAAACACACTCTGAGGGTATTTCTCATTTCATCATGTTGAAACATGAAACTATTATTTAGAAATAAATGAGAACCATTTGCATATTAACCATGTTATAAAACAAATCCAGTCTAAAAAGATAACAAGCCGTTTTAGGGTTGGTTATGTATAGTTTAATCTCAACCTGTTATTACTCATGACAACAACAGCAGACCAGTTAAAGACAGATCAACTCCTGACTGCCCCTGTGCTTCACCTCCTGCTGACAACTGTTGGCATTCACTGCACTGTGCACAGCCCTGCTCGGGGTCCTGGAGCCCAGCAGCACTATCAGACGGCCCTACGCCCCTGGGGCATTAGTCCTGGACGGTAAATGAGAACCGCTCTTTTTATGTTAAGTATTACAGTTAGCACCAACTGGACACAGTGGCTGGGGCAGCCATTCAGTGATTCTAGCAAAGTTCCTTCTCAAAGAAAGACCTATGCTGTGCGGCTCTTTACCTATCAAAAATGTATTCTGCCCTCCCATCACTCAGCTTGGGTTTTCTCAAAAGGAATCCATGAAATAACAATGTTTTACATTCATAAAAGAGTTTACACCTTTCTGAACATGTTTGCATACACAGTATCCTTAGAGATGAGTGATGAGGATGCAGGAGCAAAATAATATGAGCTGATCATACCAACATTTTCTTCTGCCCGAAATTTTTTCCCTGTTCACGATTTTCCATCTGTGCTTATCTATTGGCTGGCAGCTGAGTTGTTACCTCTTAGGTAGCATGGCTGAGTCATTTAAGGATACCCCTGATGTTCCCACTGCTTCCTAGGGCCTCCAACAGGAAGGTCCACTGTGGAAGGGCATCTTGCAGTCCACCTCCAGGCCCGGGCGGAGAAGCACCTGGATCGCCCTCCCCTTCAAGAACTGACTCACCGGGGAGGTCAGAATAGGACATCAGTATTTTAAAGTCTCTCCATGTGTTCTGAAGCAGCTAAGCCCAAGAAAGCTTAATAGAGAAGTGGAAGGTGTTTAAGTCTATGTTCCCACCAATGCAGCAAATGCTTCTAACTGTGTTTAGTATATGGTTGTTGCCCCTGAAAAAAATCACTCCTTTGTCTACCAATTCTTTCAAGAAGTATTTGTTCAAGGGCCAGCCAGACAGCTCAGCAGACTAAGCTCCTGCTTAGGCAAGCATAGGAACAGAGGTTAGATTGTTGGCACCACTGCCTCGCAGGCACTTCCCCGAGAGCATACTGAGTTGACAACACAGACTGGGTGTGGTGGGGCATGCCAATGTTGGGGAGGTTGAACATAGGAGGGTAAATATGAGTCTGAGCTGTGTAGTGAGGCCCTGCTCCAAATATATATATATATATATATATATATATATATATTCATCACATTTAACATGCCAGACTTCTGGAGAATGACAAAATAAAGTTTTGTTATTCGCCAGAATGACAAAGAACGACCACACTAAGTTCCCCACTGCTCAGCTCCTGGGCAATATGCACCCAGTGTCTCACTGCCATCTTCATTACTTTTCTCTCGTGGCTGACACAAAACACCTGACTCCCAAAATTAAGGTATGATTAGCATACAGCTTTCAATAGTAAAATTTGGGGCATCACTTGCTATCTGAATCAAAACCACACGTTCCTGGGACCACAGGAGCACGGCGGAAGGAAAGTCAACCACGATGCTCTTCAGATTCATCCAGGGGGCCAGCAGTGGGCTCCACTGCTCATCGACGTTGCGAGTTCAGATGTCCACAGAAGGAGCCCTCTCAGCCTGAGGCAGGGAACCTTTCTCCAAAGTAAAGGTACAGTCCGTGAGACAGAAAGTTGGCCCACTCGGGCTACATCAACTTTCCTCTCTAGTCATACTCTGTGGGCGTTTTCAGTAAATTCCTTAACAGTGCTATTCTGAAGAGTTGGATGGCATTTTTCTCTCAAAGGATTCAGGTAAAATACAGTTGTTTGCTATGCCCTGGTTAAGGCAGGAGGAAAACTTCCTACAGGACTTTCTATGTGACAGAAGGAAGCCTAGTTATAGTTCACAAACTGGGTTTTGCTTTCCTTAAAAGAGAAATCTCTTGGGAGCCCTCAAGGAGACCTTACTGTGCTCACAGAAGCCCTCGTCAGCCTGCATTTCCCTGTGTCTCTCTTCTCTCCTACCCTTCCCACATCTGAGCTCTGCTAGGTCCAGGAAGTGGCCACTCGCCACCTGTGGCTACCAATCACCTGAGTCATGCTTGGCCCAGACAGGGATAAACCACAAGTATGAAACACAAAACAGACTTCAAGCCCCAGAAAAATAATATGTGGATGCATTCTTTTCCTCTTTCTACATTGCTTATAATGTAGAAATTATAGGTTAGCGTCAAGTATTTTAGATACAGTGTGTTAAAACAGTGACTCACTACAAATGATTTTGCCCATCTAATTTTTTATGTTAAATCAGAGGAAACAAAACGTCATGTGTTGCTGGAAGAGTATTTCTACTGGACAGCACAGCCATACAAGCACTGACGGGCTTTGCATCTGTCCGTTGGAGTACTTCCTACCACCTGCAGCTCTGCATTTGTTCTGTCTTATCAGGAAGACTCCTCCCACAATTGCTGTGTATGAGTACTGTTCACCCATTCAAATTCAGCTTGGATGGCAGATCTGAAGAAGATCTGATTAATGATGTCTGCATACAACCTAGAGCTAAGTTGCCCCCATGTTGCTCAAAGGGACATCAGAATTGCTTTCCTAACTGGGGCTGTGGCTCCCAGGGCTGACCTTCTCATGATAGCAAATGTTAATAAGAGGAAGAAAAAGCAAAAGGTGGGGAGCTTAGGATGGAGGTTGTGAGATGCAAGGGAAGAGGACAGGGGGGAAGAGGTAAGGGTGTCACCGCAGAAGTGCTCCCACCAAGCAACACTTTCATTTTAAGAGAATAAATCAAAATGGCTTCTGGCATGCTACCTCCAATCTGTCACTTGAGAAGACAGCTAATCATATTTACAATGGCTGGAAAAGGATCTTCCTAGTAACATGGTGCTAATGTTACAAGATGTCATGCAAAGGATCCAGTGAGGTGCTTGTCATCGCCTATAAATCTTTACCACATAATACTTTAACAACAAAATAAAACAACAACAACAAAAAACTAACCAAGCCAATGATGACAAACAACCACCTACAACAACAACATAAAACAAGAACAGGGACACCTAAGAGTTGTGTGTACTTCCCTATGTGCCACGCACTATTGTGTACATTTTGCATATTAACTTAGTCCTTCCTGGAACCCAGAGAGGTACCCATTAGCTTCAGTTTATACTTAGGAAAACTGAGGACTTGGTCAGTCTTGCAGAGCCAGCAAGCAAATGAGCCAACACTGTTACCGGGGCAGCAGGGATCTCTAGCTTGTGCTCTTAACCCTTCGAGTGCCCAACTTTCCACATCTTTACTATCCTCAGTTGACAACTTTAAGGTAGTAAAAGAAGCATGGACAGGGGCTGGAGAGATGGCTCAGTGGTCTAAAGCACCTACTTAAAACAAGCTTAGCAAAAGCATCAGGGACCGCGGTTCAATCCCCCAGCACCACATGCCAGCCAGCCCGCCCCCTGGTGGGCTGAGCTGGCCTCTCTCTCTCTCTCTCTCTCTCTCTCTCTCAAATAAATAAATAAATAAATAAAAATTAAGAAGCATGGACAACTCTCTTCTGGCTCATTATTTTATCTGCTTGTGCCACCTTATCCCAGCTGCAGCAGTTGGTGCTTGAAAAGAGATGCTGAGCTGTCATCTTCGGACCCCACACTAGGTTCCCCAATGCTCAGCTCCTGGGTAATATACAGCCAGTGCCTCACTGCTATCTTCATTACTTTTCTCTCATCATTGGTACAAAATTTCGGAAACCAAAAATTAAGGAAGAGAAGCGTTCTTTAGCTCACAGTTTGTGGAGGTCTCAGTCCATACTCAGCTGTCTCCAAGGAGGGGTGACTTGTTAAGGGGTAACAGTTCATGGAAGCAGAAGACAAGAAAAGCAGGAGGAGTAAAAAGGGAAGAGCTGGAGAGAAACCCTTTCTCTCCCTTTACGTTATAAGCAGATTACCACCTCTTAGGGCAGGTATAGCACTCACTCATCGGTGCCCTCCTCTTGCACAGGATGAGGATGTTCAGAAATTGAGGGCCCTGGCCCCCTGCTGAGTCACCTGCTTAAACTTCTAAACTTCTCAAATTGACACAATGTATCAACCACTACAACTGCACTAGGTTACTAAATCCCTGAGAATACAAATTATGATTACTTAGAGATTCAGGGAAGAAAATCCCAATGCCTATCACCTTGGGTTGAAATTAGGTCTTCTTTCCTATTGGGAAAAATGTGTGCAGGTGTGAGCAATTAAAAAATTAAACATTAATTAACAACTCAACTGACTGCCTGTGTTCGCAAGTTGCTTGTTAACTGTACAGGTAAATATTGTGCCCCCACCTAATGCCTGAAAATAAGTTCCCTTGAGCATATTAAGTAGGAGGGATGATCTCCTCAATATTCAGAAGTGTTGGAACTCACTGTTAAAATGTGTGGTTCTTGGTGGGAGAAATCACTGAATTTTGTACTCTTGGCAGTCCCTCCCAGCATCTCCATGTCTGCCACTCCCTCACCTTTCCTTACCTGTATCATCCTCCCCTTCCCAGTGGTCTACCCACAGAAGATTCAGTGTTCTCACAAGGCTTCAGTGGGATGAATCTCCTTGTAAGTGGGACTGCCAGGTCCAGCTGCAGTGCACCTGACACTTTGTCACCTTCTTCATGATCCAAGTCATGAAGAAAGGATAGATGAGCATGGGTGAGAACTGGGTCAAAATTGATTTTGTTTGGATTTAGAGATTAAAGTGTCACCATGCCGAATGTCAACAAAAAAAAAAAAAAAAAAAAAAAAAAAAAAAAAAAAAAAAAAAAGAACAAGGTTTGGAACCAAAGTGCTTACGACCAGAAACAGCAGAAGGAATCTATCTTATGCAGCAAACAAAGGCACATTCTGAGCTTTAACTGAGAAACCTTGAGCCAGCAGGCTGCCTGTACCAATGGCCAATGGCCTAACCAACTGCTCCACTTAGGAGGCTAGGACTATGTGATATAGGAAAGAGCTGTTGGAGAATAGATCCTCTACCAGGATTCACAAATGTAAGCAGTAGAAAAAGAGCTGGACCAAGAATCTCAAAAGAGAAGTGAAGCCTTGAAGGAAGTCACTTAGTAAGTCCTCCTCCACACCATTGAAACATTGTGCAGTCTAACTCCAAGAATCTAGTTCAAGCTAATTCCTTATTACTCAAGTGGTTCATCTAAAGTGACACTTTGCAAAGCAGTGGTCAGATGAGATTTGAAGGCATGGAGTTAGAGGTTGAGCAGATTCCTCTTCTGGAGAGCTTCTTGTGGACTTGGAAAGCACACTATGAAATTCTAAGAGCCAGTGGTTGGGACATAGATAGGGCAATTCCCAAAGGCCTCTTGCACTGAGGATCCTCCTGAAGGACTTGCATCTCCTAGAGCAAAACTTCCATATTACACTAGACATAAGGATGGCAAGAAAATGGTTCTGGTCCCGAAGCCCAGCGTTCTCACAAAGCATAGCATAGACTCTTCCGATATTGTTTATGCTACACCCTGAATCCTTAACATGATGACCTTGTTTGTTCTTAGTATAAGGCACACTGATGGCTTATGATTAGCAAGTTAAAATAACGAAGACAAGCATGCATGCTAAGCGCTATGTGTGAGCACTGCTGATGTGTTTCATCTACTGTGGGCAGCTGGGCTAAAACAAAGGGGCCCAGGAACTATGATTGCTGAATGCCACAGGCTTCTCCTAATCTGTGAGCTGAAATACTTTCATATGTCAAGACACGCTCACCACACACAAGGAAAGCCATTAAACAATACAATTGCTACAGGAAACCAAGACCTTTTGCAGGAGAACAGACTTCATGGGCTTCATTAAAAGCTCTTTCCTTTTTCGTGTTCACCTTCTATTTTAAAATGAAAGTCACTTCATTTTCAAGTGACCTTTTAAAAAGTCCAAACATCAAGCACCATAAATATTCAAAATACTCAGAATGAAGTCCAGTAGTTTAATGTTAAGTCAGAAACTCAGAAAAGTCTATTCCTTTTTCTTTAAATAGCCAAGTTATAAAATGATTCATATTTTCTTCATATACTCATTATATGCTCCTGTGTGGGCGGAGAGAGTGCTTTTATTTTCTTTTTCTTAACAAGTCACATCATGGGGTAATAAAAGCCAAGCAAAAGCTTGCAGAAGAAATCATTCTGTATCTTTGTACTCCTCTTTCCCTTTCTTTCTCCTCCTCCTGTGTTTTCTGAGAGGGCAGGGGTGCATGAGAGGCAGACAGTGAGTAACAATGCACGCACTGGCAACAAAATACCAATTAAGGGCAATTATTGACAAAGCCATGTAATAGAGTGATAAAAATGATATTGTGAGGTGGAAGCATAGTTGTAGAGGGCTCCTAGGAGTAAAATAATTATTTTCAAAATTAATTATGAAGTGAAAAGGAAATAAACATGACTGAACTGTTTAGCCAATTCTGATCAAGAAAAAAATGAATCCAGTCCTATGTTTTACTATTAAATCAGGCACAGGAGGGAAAGCAGTCACTATGTGATGTGTGGCTGAAATGTGGGAGGAAGATTCATCTCCCCCTCCCTGATCTTCAGACAATAGCTGGAGATAATTTAAAGCAATATGTTGAACTGCTATTTTGTAATTTTTCTGTTTATATTCATGTGCTGCTGATTTATTTGTAATGAATATCTGGTTAAATAAAGCAGATAAAATTTGGTAGACAAATAAACATATTTTCCTCTCAGGGCAGAAAAACAATACATTCCAAAAAGAAGTGTTACTGGAAATAATGACAATTGAAAATCATTCAAAGACCTCAGAGTATCTATTTTAGGCAGAAAGAGAATAGCCTAAAGGATTTATTACAGGATTTAGCAAAATATTATGAATGCATAGGATTTAATGAACAAACCAAAAGAAGCAAAAGTAGATGTAGTGTGTCTGTGAACAGGAATGCAGATTGTTCCTCGCACCGTTACTGAGAGCCTGGAATCCGAGGAGACCCCACCATGCGTGAGCACACCTGACCTCCATGGCTTTGTTGCCAAATTCTCCTCTCCAATACTGTGAAGGGGTCAGGGCTCCTTGGAGAACTGTTGACTCCTTGAAACAGATGCAGAAAAACTGAGCTGTCTTAGAATATTTTGTGGTGCCAGGAAATACAGTATGGCTAGAGAAGCAAAAGGACACCTCAACAAGAGGGAAGGGCCTCTGGCTACACTCAGGAATTTTGGAGCTACAAAATGACGACACACCCAAAATTGTTAGGCAGATTCAATGTAATCCTGATTAAAATGTCATTAGTATACCTCACAGGTGTAGTATAAACATTTCTAAAATTCATCTGGGACCAGGAGAGACCTCGAATAGCAAAGACCGTCCTGAGCAACTAATGGAAAGGGAGGCAGCATCACAACCCCTGGCTTAAAACTATACTGCAAAGCTACTGTGATAAAATCAGCATGATACTGGCAAAAAGCAGTCCCAAGGATCAATGGAACAGATTAGAAGACGTAGACACAACTACACGATCATCATGCGCACACTTGGCCACCTTATCTTTGACAAAGGGATCAAACATGTTCACTAGAATAAAGATATCCTCTTTAATAAACTGGTGTTCTACATGCCAAAAGCTTAAAGTAGACCCATCTGTATCACCATGCACAAAATTGCAGTCAAAATGTATCAAATATTTAACTATCAAAACGGAAACACTAAATCTTCATGAGGAGAAAGCAGGTAGAATTCTCAAGAACATAAGCATAGATAAAGAGTTCATGAACAAAAGCCAAACTGCAACAGAAATACTTCAGAGAACCAACAGTTAGGATCTCATCTTTTTGAACATCTTGAATATCTAGAACATATAAGGAATTAGAAAAGATCAGGCATCCAAAACTTAAAGACCCAACCCCAAAATGATCATTTGAGATGAATATACACATCACAAATGGAAAGCTACAAGTGACAAGCAAATATATAAAAAAATGTTCAACATAATTGGTCATTCAAGAGATACAAATTAAAACAACACTGAAATACCATCTTACGCCAGAAAGAATGGCTACCATCAATAAGTCAACTAATAACAAATGTTGAATAGGCTGTGGGGAAAATAGAACACTTCTCCACTGGTGGTAGGTGTGAAGGCTGGTACAACCATTATGGAAATCATTACGGAGAGTCCTCAAAAAGGACATTGATATCTGGTAACCTAAACAACCAATTTGAAGATAACATCATGCAATACAGTCACCAGTGTTGAAGTCCTATTACTTTGTTTAGTGAAATTTTATATCATTTCTAATGCTGTTTTTTTCTACCTACCATTTTGTAGTCCTTAAAAAATAAAAATAAATGATGACAACCAACTGATCACAACTCATAGGATAAAGTCATATTAAACAAACACATGAATACAGTAAAATGGGAGAAAGAACAGAATATAGCAGATAGATAAAATGAACAAATCTAGCCCAATAGTATACATTTTGAGGCAAGTTAATGAAATTATATTGTTCTAGGGAATTTTGTTAAATGAGATACTAGCTGCTCTTTTGAAGAAAGGGAAGTAACTATGTTAGATGATAGAAATGTTCATTAGCTTTACTGTGATAACTGCTCTGCTACTCTAAGTTTTCTGTAACATCATGCTATAAACCCCAGGATGCACAGCGAAGTTTAGTATTAGAAAGGAAAGGCTCTTTCTCGTGGCAGAATTTCAAACAATAACAGAGAATGATTAAATTACAAGATATATACTTGATCATCATAATAACAGTAATCAATTTTGGTTAAAAGCCTAAGTGGATATTAAAAGAAAAACAGAATGACGAGCATGCTGAGGCAGGAGGATCGTCACGAGTTGGAGACCAGCCTGGGCTAGGAAGTGAACTTAAGGTCAGCCAGAGCTGAACAGTGGGACCCTGTCTTAAAAAGACAAAAAATAAAAAATGAAATAAACAAAAAGAGAATAAAATTATATAAGCAAACAGGATATTTCAATTTTGCTATTTTTCTTTTTCTTTTCTTTCTTTCTCTTTTTCTTTCTTTTTCTTTCTTTCTTTTTCTTTTTTTTTTTTTTGTATTTTAGGACAGAGTCTACAGGGTCTACAGGGTCTCACTGCATAGATCAAACTCATAGTGACCCTACAGCCTCCCAAGTGCTGGGATTACATGGGCACGCCACCACGCCCAACCTCAATCGCAGTCTCAGTAGCGGGGGCATGGCAGGCCCAGGAATCGAACTCCTGGCCCCTGTGTCTGCCTAAGCAGGCACTTTAATTCCCTGAGCTATTTGGCCAGCCCCTTTTCAACTTTCTAAGAGTGTCTCTGCATTAGATAATTTTTATTTTTATTTTACTTTGTTTACTTTTTCATTTTATGTATTTGGTACACAGTCTCACTACACAGCTCAGACTCTCAGTGATCCTTCTATTTTCAACCTCTCAGCACTGGGATTATAGGCCTGCACCGCCACACCCAGTCTGGGCAGGCTCAGTGCGGCCTCGGGGCAGGGCTTCCATGACATGTAGGAATGGGGATCGAACCCTGATCCCTGCGCTTGTCAAAGTGAGCACCTAGCCCGCTGATCTCACTAACCCTTAGATAATGTTTAATTAAATGAAAATAATTTCTTAGAGGTGGAGAAACTGGACAGATGCATTAAGCAACTACATTAACCAGAACTACCAATCATCACCAGTCAGGCAAGAGAACATCATGTAGCTCCAGATACAACTCAGCTCAGAATACAACGAGCTAAGAAGGATGCGGTGTCCCATGGCATTTTGGCCAGATTCGAGTCACAAAGAAACTTCTACTCAGATAAACCCAAACTAAGGAATACTGCAGAAGCAGCAACAGGCTCACTCTCTGCAAAACTGTCAAGGTCATACAGGACAAAGAAAGGCTGAGATTAAGATCCCTGGGACACAGGGTGACTGATCCGAACTGGTGATCTGCATCCTGAACCAGAAAACGAGAAAACAAGACATTGGCAGCATTCAAAAAGGCCACTTGGTAGGAAGTATTTCAGGCAAAGCGGGTGGTACATGCCTATAATCCCAGCACTGGGGACGTTGAGGCAGGAGGACCTCTGTGACGCCAGGCCAGCCTGAACTGCATAGTGAGACCCTTCCCCAAAAGGACAAAAAAAGAAAGAAAAATTTTGAAAAACATATATCAATGTTAATTTCTAGGGTGGATAATTGTAAACTTTTTTCTCCCCGAAGAAAACGTTTTTCTTTTAAGACAGTGGACACCAAAGATGCCAAGGGACAACAGAACTGCACTGTGTTTTAAATACTTAAGGAAAGAATGTGTGTGTGCGTGTGTGCGTGTGTGCGTGTGTGCGTGTGTGTGTGTGTGTGTGTGTGTGTGTGTTTCCAGGGTGAGACCAGGAAGGCTCCTGTTGGCGGGGGGCTTCTCTAGCAGAGGACCTCTGTGGAAGAGGGCTTGATTTTTCACTTTCACACGGAGTCTCAAAATAAGAGAAACTAGCTTCTTCTTTGGCAAGCCTCTGCTTCCCCCTGCTCCCACCAGCTGCACCTCGAGGCTGTCTCTTCTCCCTGCCCCTGCAGTCCTCCTCCCCCCCCTTCTCCTGTGTCATCTGTCCTTCATATGCGACCCCTCCCTCTCCCCTGTTATTTCTTGTTTGTATTTCGAAAAATATTAATTTCAAGCGAACCAAGTAGATGCGTGGGAAGAGAGCAGTGAGCTCTTGGCAGCTTTCCCCAGCGCCAGCTTTCCAGATCTTTCCCCACCACAGGCTCACCTCCCAGGGAGCCAAGGGCTACAGCCCTTGCCAGGCCCCAGAGGATTGCAGCTCCAAAGCCCAATGCCTACAGGGGAAAGGGGGGCACTTCTTATTTCTGAGCTCTAAGAAGAGGCGCAAGGGTGTCAGACAATATTGTACCATTACAAAGTTACAGCAAGAATGCTAATTGTAGAAAGTTTCTCTTCCTGGGTGTTTTAAATGTTGTAAAGGATCATTTATTGTCTTTTTCTTAAGGTAGCATTTTGACAATTCAAACCAGATTAATTCTGAGACGTGAATTTTGAAAGAGGAAAAAATAACTATAAAAATTATTTTTATTTCAAAATGATTTTCTTTTCAAAGTTAAAACTGTATATCCAGAAAAGAAAAGTAACCTAGTATGATACAAGTGTCTCAAACCATTTTCCTAAGATTTTCTGTGATTTTAGAAATCCACCCTTTGTTTCTTGTTTGTTATGCTCATGGATAAGGACTGTGCTTAGGAGTGCGGAGACATTTGCTAGGAGACAGCTGCATGACACAAGTTCAGGTTTAAAAGAAACACTTTTAAATCGAGGTACAAATTTCTGAGATTGACAGACCTGTTTTCAGGTAGGTAAAATGTCAGCACAACAGCCTTCCTGGTCCCCTTAGCTGCTACCAAAATTTCTGAGATCGGCTCTGTCCTGCCACCCTTGCCCATCCCATGCACACTAAGTGGCTCCTCATTCTTTATCTCAGACGTTGCCTGAGCCCTTCTTTTTACAGACACTGTGCTAAGCATGCAGACAAAGAACAAGCAACTGTGGCTGGTGAGTGCATGAAGCTGACAGTCTGCTTGAACCTGCTTGAGTTTTGGACCATCCTGTTAAAAGTAAAATAATGAAGATTCTCTGCTCTATTAGAATATCACAAGGGAAAAAGAAGAGGAGAGAAAGAAAATAACACCAGGAGGACCTCCATGCCTTTCTCACCAAAGGCACCATTTACTGATGATTTAAAATTGAGCCCAGTGATTCTCTTCAGTGCAAGGATTTTCAAGACAGAGGAAGAGAAATGCACAGAGCTGGAGATGTAGGCACGGAAGAAGAGGAAAGCACAGGTTCTTGCCTCTTTGCAGCGCACTGCCCTCCGTGCCGTTGAGTCCACCCACTTGTGGACTTGTCCTGCTCTGTAGCGAGAGAAAGCAGAGAAGGGAACAGGAAAGTAGGTAGCGAGATGTCTTTCTAGGAAAGCAGCGTTGATCTCAGGAGTGTTTCTCTCAGAATCATCTCAGGGGTTTATTTGCAATATATCCTCCTGGACCCAAAGCCAGGTCCAGAAAACCTGAGCATCTGGAGAAGAAGCTCCAGATTTACATTTTGGGACCTACATTTTAAACAAGTTTTAGGATATTTTTGTATACTAACATTCCAGCTTTAGGCAATGCATGAAATTCAAGTTCTCTGTTTGCCTGTTGACCTACTCAGCTTCCAAACCCCATGAACTTGCATGGGCTCTAATTTTGCCTCTGCTAATTTTCACATCCCTCCTCCACCACCAAAGCCAGATAGAGGGGTCTTATCCACCCCTATTTCCACCTCAATCCAGTCTAAGTGCTCTGCAATGCTTGGTTCATGTAACACACTAGTTAGTTATTTGCATCTTCAAGGAGAGGACTGCCTGTCCTATTCGAATACTGATCGTGGATGATTTCCCACATGAAATCCAAGACCAGCAAGCTATGCCACTTGCTGAGTGGTAGTAATGAATGTGGGCTATGGCTTCCTGATGTGGTTGCTTATTACTACCTGGTAAACTAGGAAAGCTCTTTTATACAAACAGATGTGGGGGATATTTGGAAACAGGATTATTTTTTTTTTCCTTTGAGAAATATAAACACGATCCTAATTAGAGAGCTGCAGTAATAACAAGCATACACACCAGGCATCTTCTCTGTTTCTTTTAAAGCTACTCAAATCCCTTATTAAAATTTTGCCAAAAGAAAGCAGAAACTACAGTATCTACAAGTACTAAACAATTTTGTTTTGTCCACAAACTGCCTATTGCATTGTCTTTGAAACTATATCCTGCCTCAGCCAGCAAGACAGGGATAGAATGGTCCCTCACAGCCCATGAAAGGAATCAGAAAACTTCATTTTAAGGGCCAGACAGAATGCATTGTACATTTTTCAGGACATGTCTGCTCAGGGACCACAGCTCAACTCTGTTATTATAGCATGAAAGCCTTCATAAACTGTGTATACACATGAACATGCTTGTGTTCTAATAAAACTTTATTTACAAAACAGGTAGTGGGCCAGATTTGATTTGCAAACTATTTTTACCAATTCCAACTGAAATTATCTACAGATAATTTCTGCTGAACTGTTAGTAAGCAGCTGTCACCCAGCATCAAATTCAGTCTTTGGTATTCTCCAAACTGGGTAAGTGCAAAAGAATGACATTATTTGTAGCACTGCCACTTTTAAAGACAGTGTCTAACACTCTCTTGTGTGTATAAATGTTATATGAGAATAGACAAACATCACTAAGCCAAAACTGAGATAAAAAGTGTTCAAACATCTGAAACATTTGGAGTACAGATATCACATTCAAGGGCCTTTAGGTTTGGGGAATTTTCAGATTTTTGTATTTATGGATTAGGAAAGCTCAACTGCTGAAGTCTGTGCAAGTCTTCCAAAATGTGAAGAACTAATTCAGGTTCCACACATTTTGGATAAGGAGTACTCATTCTGTAATAAAAGGTAAACAAAGCAACTTCTGCAGAATGGAATTTGCAGTGGGAAGAGAAGATGGCTTGGCCTTTTGTATTCTGTTGCAGTCTCTGATTTTATTAAAGGGAGCAAATGGTACTCTTGTAAATTAAAAATAGAAAGAAGACAAATAGTTACTTTGCAGTCTTACAAATGTGATAATATTTTTATTAACTTATTTCTTTTAGGTTTTGCCTAAGTTTTAGAGATTTCTACTGCCAAGCAATCATTCACTTGCTCCACGCAGCTAGTAAGCACTTGCGATCTGGAAGCCTCTGGTCTGATACTAGACTGTGTGAAGAAATTGTGACATCTTACTGTCTGAGTTGGGAACTGACATTGATCAATACTTTTTTTTGCACTGGGCATGAACTCAGGGCCTTGTGCTTGCTTGACAGGCACTGTGCCAGAGCTACATTCCCAGCCCTGATCAAATAATTATACAAGTTAAGCTAAATCTGCAATGGGGACAAACAATGCAAACGGAGGAGACACGGCCCCACTCATCCTTCACTGCAATGTTTAGTGACTCCCATGCCCGTTATCCTTGGAGCATAAAGACTGTGGCAGAAAACACAGAAATATGCTCTCGCGATGAGCGATGGGTGCAAACACGCTAAGGAGATCAGATCCAGCACGTAGCTGTGTCGCACCTAGCTCAGCCGCTACTCAGAATTCCTTGAAGCCACTATGAACATGCAATCACAGCAGCTGTTTTAAAGAGATTGAAGCAGGAGCCCAGTGTTGCAAGGCACTCAGAAGTCTCCCTTGGCTGGCTTCTTGCACACCCTTGCCCATGCTTTTCATGCTGTCAGAATCTGGATGCTGTTGTCTCCCTGTTCAGCCTCTCCTGCCTGCAGTTTCCCTAGAGAGAAGCCAGAGGCGGGGGCTGTGTCTCCTGGTCCATACGCTGGAAGCGCCATCTTCGGCACTCACTGCCCACTATCTCCTCTGGAACTGGCTTGCACTTTCCAAACGAATGAGCAAACTATGAATATACATTTATTTTGAGATGGTCTTCTGAGTCACAAATCTAAATAATAGCAGCAAGTTCTGCACAGCCACAACAAAAGTCAGACTCGCTGAATTACAGGAGAGGTAAAAGACTTATCTAATTATTACGATTTGTGTCTAGTAGTCCGCCCAAAGCCTCATGCAGTCATGGGTGGGCTTCTAGACTTTGTAGTTAATCTGTGATCCAGTGCTGGGACTATGGGTGAGAATACTGCTGGGATTATGGCTGTGAGTGCTACACTGAGCCTGGGACCGATAGCTTGAACGCAAGGGAGAGTCTTGCTCTCTGTTGCTGCTGCTGCCACTACTCCTCCCATTTTGCTCTTCGTTTTTGCCACCACCATGAAGGGTCGCCCTCTGCCATGTGCCACTCTGCCTTGGAGCCAGCTGAATGTAGACTGAAATCTCCACTGATTGTGAGAGAAATAAACCTTTCCTTCCTTCATTTTGAGTGCCAGGTATTTGTCCCAGCAATGAGACAAAAGTAACGGAGACACTAATATTTTCTTTTTTTTGTGCTGCTAGAGCAAAATGCCAAAGAGCACGTGATTTGTGAAGAGTGACAATAGGAGCAGCGTTTGTTCCTCACACTTTCAAAGGCTGGAAAGTCGAGATCAAAGCACTAGGACTCAACACGTGGCAAAGGGTTCTTCTGCTCCGAAGACAATGCCTGTGGCCGTGTCCTCCAGAGAAGAGACATGCGGTCTCTTCACACGGCAGCGAGCAGAAGGACAAAGGAGGGGCCTGCCACGTGTCCTCCAGCCCTCTCCTATGAGACTTTCCACTTATGCAAACAGATCCTTCATGACCCAGTCACCTCTCAAAACCCACACCTTAATATTATTGCATTAGAGATTAAGTTTTGACACCAATTTTGAGAGAACGCAATAATTAAATCCACAGAGCCGCCTAGAAATGACAGGACAAGGGGAAAAATGTATGAATTAAAATAATTGGAGCAACTATAATAACAATAACAATCCTCACGGCAACCAGGGCTTACACAGTGCTATATGCCAGGCACTGCTCTGAATTCTTCATACGAAACATTAATTCTTAATGCCAAAAAATGAGTGTCCTTTCAAAGAGCTAGAGCCAAAGCATCATCTATGAGAAGAATCTGACCATCTTCTCTGTCCCATACAGATACACACACACACACACACACACACACACACGCACACACACACACACACACCGATGATCCACCTGGCATTGTAATATTTAATTTCCAAAGCAAAGTTAACCTTTCATTAACTAGCCAACCAAAGTATGTATGGCTTCCCAATCTGGAAATCTGAAGACTCAATTGGTAATTTGTTTCCTGTAAAACTGTCACTGCCCTCTTTCACACCATCACTGCAGAAATTACTTTCCAGACTGTACTACAGTCAGGGAATACTAAACAAACCCTAATGAGCCCAAGAGTCAGTAACGACAGTGCTAATTCAAGGGCTCGTTTGGTAGCAAGACAGCTTTCCTTATTCAAAGGAAAAATGAGATTATCAAGTGAGTAGAAACATTTTCTTTACATGATTGATGGAAAGAAAAAGTCATCACCTTTGAAGTGCTGTGACACATTCTACCTCTTCTGTGTTCACTTTCTTTGTCTGACACCCATGAGTAATTGAAGAGAAAGCAGTCTCTTAGAATGACCAATGAAGTGGAGTGACAACCCTTTCTTTTCATCTACCAAAAGAGGGTGATGCTAGGATCTTGGACAGCTGAGGGTTGACAAGAGGTAAAATGTAGGTGTTTGATGCACTGCTCTGATGCTTGGGTCTGAAAATACCTGCCATCTTTTGGGCCACACAAGCTTTGGATGACACACAGACCTGAGACACAGGCTTTGTTGTTTCTTAGAACATAAGACCCTGCAGACCTGTAGTTAGAAGGTGAGCTATTTGAGTTTGAGAGTCAGAGTAAGGCTCTCCAGGTGGGTTATGGTGTGGGTCTAGGTGTCTCCCCAAAGCCTGAGGTGGTCATGGGGTGGGATTCAAGAGTTTGTAATTGATTCATGCTCCAAAATGTGAGTGTTACACCCTGCTAGGGTGGGTAGACTGTATACAGACAAGAAACAAAAATAGTGCGCTCTCTCTCTCTCTCTCTCTCTCTCTCTCTCTCTCTCTCTCCTCTATCTCTATCTCTTTCTCTCTCTGTCCTTTTGCTGACATTTTCCACCACCATGAACTGTGGCCCACCATGTGATACTCTGCCTTGAAGCCAGCCAACTATGGAGTGAAACTTCTACAAACTGTGAGTTAAGTAAACCTTTCCTCCCTTAAGCTGTGGGGTCAGGTATTTTGCCTCAGCAAGGAGATAAGTAGCCAAGACAAGGTGGAAGTGAAGGAATGCAAAGAGCAAAGCAGGAAGGAAGAGGTAAGACACACTGAAAACAAGGTCAAGATATTAATTCAGCCAGGCATAGTGGTCATGCCTGTAATCTCAGCACTTCTGAGATTATGGCAGGAGAACTGCTGTGAGCTCAAGGCCAGGCTGGGCTACAATATGAGTTCAAGGCCAGTCTGAACTGCATCGTGAGACCCTGTCTCAAAAAGACAAACATAAATAAATAAATAAATAAATAAATAAATAAAATATATTACTTCATCATCCATAGTGACCAGTTACCCTCACCACTCATACTGACAACCTGGAGGTCACTAACCTCTAGGCTCTAGCTCATGGACTCAGAGGGAGACAGCTCCCTTCTTGGAAAAGGGCGACCTTTTGCAGCTGCTTACTTTACCAAGGTGTCTTGGTAAATGTGCATAACTGCACCGAAGCAGAGCTGACACTCACAGAGGGAGAGAAGCAAGATTGTGCTGGCTGTTGAGCGTTCTGAGACTCACAGGCCCGTTCCCTCTGGACTTGGCTGACACCCAACACCTTAGCCTTCCACAAGTCACCTAACAATGGAGGTGTATTTTGAGAAACATGCTGTTAGGTCATTTCACCATTGTGCCAATGTCACCAAGTGCACTTGCCCAAAGTAATAATAAGGGAAGCAATGCCACCAGGTAAAGTTATAGTAAATGCCACCAGGTAAAGTTATAATAAATGCAATCAGCAATTGACGGAAACATTACTAAGGATACAGGATTATCCCGTGGACTACGTCGTTTATAATGGCAGACGTTTATCTGGCTTGTATCTCTGCAGGCTGGGAAGTCAGTCCAAGATTGGGAATTCTCTGAGGAGGGCCTTTCTGATACATTCTAACATGGTATATGTGGTGGGGGAGGGTGCTCTATGGGCAAGAGAGAGTAGGAGGAGCCTGGAAAGCTTCCACAGTGAACCCGTTTTCAAGGAAATGGCTGTAATCCATTCATGAGGGCACAGCTTGCATGTCTTCATTACTTCATAAAGGTCTCACTTCTCCACACTGTTGGGGTGGGGATTGTATTTCTAACACGTAATCTTTGGGGGACTCATTCAAGCATAGCACTGATCTTGCAGGGATAGGTTAGCAGTTAATGTGCTAGAAGAAAACTTCTCTGAAGATAGTTTTATAGAAGAGAAAGAGTTTTGATTTTAGTTTGTATATGCACATTGCTGGTGATACACCCCAGGGAGTCTATCCATGCTGGCAAGGAGTCTACCACAGAGCTGTAACCTCAGGCCAGAAAGCCTTTAATTTGTCAATAAGAAAGAAACCTGTAGGGCTGCGGATGGGGATATACCTCAGCAGTATAAGCATAGGCCACACAAACTCAAATTCCCAAGTTTGATCCTTGGTATTGGGAAAAAACAAAAGAAACTTGTAATCCCAGCTATTAAGAGGGTGAAGCAGGAAGTTCACAATTTCAAGAGTAGCCTGGACTACTTAGCTAGATCCTGTTTCAAATACAAAAACAAAACTGGGGGAGGGGGCAGGCAGGCAGACACGAGGCAGGCTTGCTTTCTGGAGTTGTCACTTAAATACCCTTGAGCAGGTGCTATAGCCTGGGGGCTAATGCACAGCCGGATGCCCCCACTCACTTGCTGGGGCCTGGGGTGACCAGCGGTGGGGAAGGGATGGAGTGCTTCCTGTGATCTTTCAAAAAACATTCTTCCCTGAGGCTCACTTTGTAGATCGGAATTGGGCTGGGTTGGGTGTTCACAATGGCCCCTCCAACTTCCACCCAAGTCAGCTGTCTGCCCTTGGGTGCTCTTCCCCAGAGTCCCCATTACTGGTGACTTATGTAACAATGACAAAAGTAAATTAAGGGACACTAAAACAACCAGATGAGTCATTCTTCTCAGAAACATAGTAGACACATAATCCATATCTGTTACATGAGTGAATTGCTCAGTTTTTTTTAAGTAAATGTAATTGATTTACGTTGATCCAATTGTACCTGACTTGTGGTAGACAGGGTTTGATTGCACAAATGTGTAAAGTGTCCAGGTGACGTTGCCTTAGCACAAAAGCCCACTTCTCTTCTACTTCTTTATACAAAAAAAGTCATTGTTTCAAAGACCAGTCAGCTGTGGTGGCTACACAGAGCAGCAATGTAGCTGTCTAGTACTTCACAGATGATGAAATTGTTTCACTACGCAGAATTTCTCCAAGAAGGCCTGGCTTACACTAAAATGTTGTGAACTACAGCAGCATTTCCAGTTTGATTCAATTCAGGGATGCTTCTCTTTAGACTTACTCCTCAGAATCAGAAAATTTCAATAAGAACAAAAATCCACAGGAAACCTTGAGGAGAGGACTAAGAAAAAGAAGAAGTATAAAGCAGAGCAAAATACTGGAAAACCCATCCTAAGGCTAGCAAGATGGGTCACGAATTCTGGGCTAGTGGGAAGAGCACCCTAAATAGTAAAAATAATGATAGCAATAACAACATTCACTGTGTACAAATGAACAGTAGAAGGAAAGAAAAATAAAATGCTAATGTCAATAACTGATAAGTAATTTCTCCATGGAATCTCAGAGGATAGGAAGGAGAAAATAGATTGCATGTCTATTCAAAGTAAATATACTTCATGCTGGAAATAGTCTGGTGTCAAAGACATTTTTGTCTCAGAGCAAGAATAGTTCCAAATAAAGAACTCTTTCCTGCCCAGATGACACAAACTCAAGGAAGAAAATAAGCTTAGCACTACCTCACTCATGAGACTCCATGTCACAGGGCTGCAGAAACAAATGCCTACAAAGCACAGCTTCAAACAAAACCAGTTCATTATCTTGGTGTTCTGTCGGGTGGAAGACTGGCAAGGGTTTCCACCGGGCAGAGCTCAAGGTGCAAGCTGAACTGAATTGCACGCTGCAGCCTTGTTTGCAAGCTCTAGAGACCACTTTCATTTCTCAGCTCCAGGGCTTCTTCCTTTACCTTCAAAGTCACCACAGGTGGCAGGACTCCTCCTCCAGGATATTACTCAGATCTCCTCTGCCTCCCTCTTCCACCTGGCCTGCCTGCAGAGTCCAAGGTAATCTCTCTGTTACCTTGAGCAAGCTTAACACCAGCTGCAGCCCCAGCTCCGCATGGCCTGTAAGACCATGTGCTTGCAGCTCCCGGGGTGAGGACATGTGCATCCTCAGAGCACAGTCCTGTCTTGTGCACCTTACTACAGGCATCAGTGTTTCCAGTTACTTTTAAAAGCTGCCCAACTCCAGCTGCAGCAAGGTCAAACAAACTCCTCTGGTTTGTAGAAAGTGAATATGTATAAGGTGTGAGAATCATAATTCTGTTGTTGTCAAGGTTGAATATATGAGCTCTCAGGTCCCCTAAAGGCCAGAAAACCCAATATAAACAAACAATATTGAAGGTTGAGAAAGAAAGGAAGAAAGAAAGAAAAAAATAAGCTACACAGTCCACAAACATTTCATCTCAGCTCCTACAGAGTGTCTAAAACAGGCTGTGCACTAACAGCACTTTCCCACTCTCACATTCTCAATCATTTAGTGCGTTATATTTTTGGGTATTTGGAGAAAGACCTCTAATTTCATTGCTAGCAGCAGACTAGACATTTATGATAAATTAAAACCCCATTATATGTGAAGGCATCAGAGCACTAACAGGTCTGTCTTGCACCAAATGTATTCCAGGGTGACAGCTCCACTTCTTCTGACTTCCTCTATGGAATAGCTCGTCAAACTCACCACCAGCTCCTAGTTTTGCAGAATCAGGAAAAAAAAAAAAAAAAAAAAAAAGACAGGCAGTGCATCTGGAACAGAAATAAAATCAAATACAAAAATATTGAGGCATCACCCACTCAGATGCATTTCACTGCTTCCCTTCCAGATACACCTTCATTGAAGATGGCATCCCAAGGTTACATCCCACTTCTGAGGGCATCGTGCGTCAGGCACCTGTCAAAACGTAGTAAGACAGCTGGGAAAGGGAGGTGGGTGCCAAAGCCACAGCCTCTTTCCATACGTCATGACTACCAACTCAGAGGATTCGCAGCCCTGAGTGAGGAGCAGCAGCGAGGTGTCACCCGGCTGCACCTCTTACCGCGAAGGAACGGAACAGGAGATAGCACCTTTAAAGGGGGAAGGAAGCCCCGGAAGCAGCTAAATGCTCCAAGCTTAGCAAATGGTTCCCAGCATAAAAGGGTGGCTGTCCATGAGCTTAAGTTTCAAGATTCAGCCTTAGAGCCTTGATCCCAATTAGACACAGGGAGTTATTTTTTAATATCTGCTTTACATAATTAAGGGGCACTGGCTTTCATGCTGTGGAGAACTTTGAACGCACACAACACAAAATGGGCTTCATTAGTGTAACTGGGCAATTATGGATTTGATGGAGAAAAGCTGAGATAAAGCCTTATCTTCAAAAAAAAGGTCTGAAGCAGAGTGCGCTGAAAGCCAACTGGTTGGTATGTTTTGGACATTTATTTCCTTAGAGGCAAAGCTTCCATAGCTCTTGCTAGTTCGGAAATCTATGGCTCACATCCCGTTTAAGCCTAACAGGCAAAACAGGTGGTGGATTTGGAGGCTCTATTGAAAGTCCTGAAATATTTCCCCAACATTAGTAGAGTGCACCAAGCCTTTCCTTGTTGGTTCTCAATGGCTTATCTATTGTTTTCCAGTTGCTTCCTTCATTTCCCTCCCATGTGCTTCCAAAGGAAACTGGAGAGCTTAAAATGTAGCTAAATATAACATCCCGCTAAGCAAACAGTGAGTCAAACCTCAAGAAGTGATTCCAGATGCATATCCTTCTGAGACTTGCCTAGGAGAGAAGACATTTGTTTACCAGAGGGCCACGCACACAGAGGGCAAGCCTGATGAAAGGAATGAAAGCCAGTTCTCAGCTATTGCAATGCACGGGTTTCCCTGGTTAGTCAGCCTCTTATGCCTGTGGACAAAGCAAAGATAAAGAAAATCATTCATGGACTGAAAAGGGCACCACCGCAGCCCACAGACTCTGCAGAGACCGTGGGAACTGGGCAATCTGGAGCCCCCACCTTATTTTATTATATATATTGGCAGAACCAGGGATTGAACTCAGGCCCTTGCGCTTGCCAAGGAAGTGGTTATTCCAGTGAGCCATCTCCCCGGCCCACCTTATTTTAAAGGTGGAAACTCAAGTTGAGCAGAAGGGCCTTGATTTTATCCACATAATCACTGCAGCTGAGACTAAGTCCTGGGCTCCTGATTTCCACTTTGGGTTCTTCCTATTTCCTTCATGCTGGAATTAGATAAAGGAAAAAATAAATACATAAAGTATTATACACACAGCTTCAGGGAATCCCCTGCTTATCAATTTGTTTACTGGTTTGTCTTTTTCTTCTCCTTTTTTTTGCCCCACAGCCAATCCAGTGGCAGGTTTGTATTTTCTTTTTGAGTTTCTCTCTCCTTTTCCCCAGTACAGACTAAAACGGACACTGATTTACTGATTCAGAGAGAGTGTGCTGGCTACACCCAGCCAGAGCACACCGTGTTACCACCGCCTGTTCGCACAGGAAATGGATTTAGACTCCAGAAAGGAGGGAAAACACAGTCCAGGACAGGGCCAAGAGCATAAGAATGACTTTAAAGTAGAGGAAGAGAGGAAGGACGTGTGCCCCTGTGCTCATCTCTCCATCTGAGGACCAGGAAGCCAGGGGAGAGTTTAAGCAAATATTGCAGGAGGACACCCCTTAGCCAGCACCCCTAACCTCAGTACAGTCACCAGACCCTGCATGGACTGACTCATTCCCTGTAGGCAGTCCAACAAGCTGCCGTCTGGGAAACGTGTTAGTTCTCTAGAGGAAGAAGGAAATGCGCACAGAACCATAAAAAGTGGAAGCTTTATCCTTGACCAGCGCAATGGTTTGTGTTTAGATGTCCCCCAAAGCCTCACGCAGGCCTAGGAGGGCGCTTTCTCAGAGGTTGCTAGATCTCAAGTATGTTTCACTGGGATTAATTCTTAGTGCAGTGCTAAGATGAAGGGCATTAGGATTAAGGGTGTGAGCGCTATCTGCCTTAAGTAGCGTGGATAAGATAGAGGAGAAAGAATGTGCTGTGGTCTTCCCTTGTTTGCGTTCTTTGCTACCTTGGGTTTGCCATGAACTGTTTTCGCTCAGGAATGCCTGTCTGCCAACCCACCCTGCTTTGGAGTCTGCTGATTATGGACTGAAACCGCTACAAACTATGAACCAAATAAGCCTTTCCATCTTGAACTTTGGGTGTTAGTGTTTAGTCTTACCAATGAGAGAAGAGATACTCAGACAATAAGGCTATGTCTGAACAGAGTAAATTAGGGACTGTGGTCAGAGTCCAGGGCAGCAACAGGAGGTCACACAGATTGTCTGGCATGCATGGGACCCATCTGGTGACTAGGTCTCTAGGACAGCCACAGGTGAATATTGTTAGGTCACCACTTGTTCTTGTCCTGACAACACCAAAAGGGTAGACCCACTGTATAGTATAGTGCAGATCCATTTGCTAACCTTGGCATCCAAAGCCCCTCCAGAACCATGACACCTGCCCTTCTCATTTCTGTCTCAGTAGGCCTGAAATGACGCACTCTAGCCTGAATACACACCACACCATGTCCTATCTATCTGCTTTTAATCTTTGCTCATGCAAGTCTTATAGCCAGGGAGGCTCTCCTTTCCCTCTCTTTAGCTCTTGATGATTCGTCAGCTCTACGATTCAAGAGCTTTTAACCCCTGAAATGGCTCAAGAGCAGAATGGCCTAGAAGGAGGAGCGCTCCTAGCACTACAGACATTCCAGGCAAAAGGCAGTGCAGTGGTGTTCGAGGCCTACGTCACATGCAGTTGGCTGAAGGAGTAAAAATGATGGGCTCCAGCGTGATGCTGTGAGCTGTGAGGCTCAGATCCTGTGCACGCTTCTCACAGCTGCTCCAGAAGGCAGCTCTAATGTTCAGCTTCTAAACAGAGCCCAGGAGGGTAAAGAACATGCCCAAACTCACCCTGCTGGGGATTCCAACCAAAGTCCTCAGTGTGAGCTGTTTGCTCTGTGTCCAAATGATCCCTGTGTCACTGGGATCCTGCCATTTATACAGTGACTGTCCTTCCCTAAAGCCCTTGTAAATGACTCCCTAGGAGCAGGTCCACTCTCCAAAGTCCTCTCACTGCCCCTCCCCCCCACACCATACCTGTCTCGGTCACTTTCTTACTGCTTGGAACAAAGTGATGAACCCGCAGCTTAGAGGAAGAAAAGTTTACTTTGGCTGTGCTTCAGCCCACTGCTGTAGAGCTCCAAGCAGGACAGCATGAGAAGAGAGCAGGGCAGAGGAAAGTTGCACACAGGATTTCAGGGCAGACAGGGAAGGTCAGGGAGCCAAAGGCTTCCAGGTTGCACCAAGTGACCCGGCTCTTCTGAGTAGACCATACCCTACCTCCTGGCAGCAAGCCAGCCATAAAAGCCCATAATCCAATCACTTTGAGGGCCCTAGTCTTTGGGAGATACCTGGACCTAAAGTGGGACAACAGTAATACGCTGACCTCAACAACCACCAGGAAAGCTTGTAGAACACGAAGATCTGTCCAATCTCCCTGCAGAGTCCACTGACTGCCTGATCGCAGCTGATGGGGAATCCTAGGTCTTGAAACTGCCCCAGGGAATGGCAGGGCTCCATGGGGCTGGCTATGTTGGTTGAAGACTGCTACTTCAACAAACACCAGCAACAACAGTCAGGGTGTCCTCAACATAGGACACCTTTCCCTTACTGAGAGTACAGCCCCGGTCTTGATACACAGGCCAACTGGAAGTTTTGTTGTCTGTATGCTTTAGGTAGACCTGAAAAGTCTGCTACTCAAGCCAAGAAATTTGGTTCTAAAGCTCATTGTTACTGTTTGAAACCATGAAATTCTTCACTGGGGTCATGTGCAGACAAAATCTCTAGCTTTTGCAATTTGACAAGTCTAGAATTGGGTTGGTTTCAAACACAGCTCTTTAAAATTGTTTGTTTCCACCTGTAGGCATATTTATAACTGAGAGGTTGGGCTTGATCTTCTAAAATGAGGATTTTTAGTAGAGAGATAGTAACTTCCCCAGTTTCTTGGTGTTGAGACCATAGGCCACACCCTCCCTCTCCTTCACTCAGGCGGACAAATTCGAGGCAAAGGCCTTAACTTCCTTCAGAGCCGGCTCTGAAAACAGCTGTTCCTTTTCATTAGAATTGTCTCCTGGCTCTTCAGAGAGCAACAAACACATTCCCAGGAGGCTTCCTGCCCTGCTATGGTGAACTTAAGTGGGTCTAGTCCTCTAACTCTAGGCTTCTTTCCTCTCCAATCTTGCACCCAAAGCATCACAAATCATGGGTGGTATTCTGTCTCGGGGTATGCACGGTTGGAAGGACAAACAGTAATTTAATACTGGAATAAAACCGTTCCATTTTCCATGGTCAAGTCATGAATTTTTCTGATCTCCAAAACTAAAAGTTATGCTACACATTAAGCATCAGGTATGGCAGTCAGAATTCTTAAAGCAGAATAGTATTTTCTCGTTTCACTCCGTTTTCTTCCACTGGATCATGTGTTCCGTCAAGAATCACCTGCCCTTGGGAGAAAAACAACCAGTTGTATATAAACCAGGACATGATTCTATAATCCAGGAATATGATAGTAAATGTTTGTGCTTCTATTTCCAATAGACAATCTGAAAATACCTGTTTGTTTCCACCTGCAATTCCACCCCACTCAGAGGACTGTCTACCTCTTACCTAGACAGAAGTGCATACTCTCTTCTAACTGGATTTCTAGGTTCACTCTTGCCCACACTAATCTACTCCTCACAAGAGCCTTAAAAACCCACAAAGCTGGTCATTCTAACTCTGTTTCAAAGAATTTCATTGTAGTGAGAAAAAAAAAAAAGGTTGGCCCAGCCTGTGAGGCAGTGCAGAAGTGAGGAGGCTGCTCTGCAAACGGCTTGGTCTCCTGAGGGCCACACTCCCCACCCCATTCGCTGGGACCACCCCGCATGAGCCCTCCTTGCTCTTAGACCGCAGTTCTCTTCTATCCCTTCTGGCTCCTGCTCAGGCTTCGTGTCCTGCCTGAGTGTCTCCTCCTCCAACCTCCATGACCATCCTTTCTTTAACTCCTCTGTCCCTCTTCTCCATTGTAGTCTATCACACTTGAATTTTTTCTAGGCGTGTCCTACACAATATGCAATTATCTTTTTAGACATTTGTCTTCAGTTTCTCACAGTAGGTTGTCCGTTCCCTGAGGTCCCAGGTGCTGCCTGTCTTGTTCGGCAGTGTGTTCCCCACTTACTTGGAAGGTTTTCCTAAGTGCTCAAGTGGAAGCTGTGAAATAAAAAACAAACGGACCTCAACCTCAGCACACTGCAGGGATGGCTCTGGGTCTGCAGCCTTCCAGCCAGCCTTACCTACCGGGGTTCTCTTTCATGGGCCATGTACTCCACTCCCGAGCCACCTTGCAGGAATGAGACAGTCTTGTTTGTGAACCTTATTAACAGCTGTCACCTCCCATCAGGACAGCCTTCTCCCTACCCTCCTCAAATGTGACTGCTCTGAGCTCAGCCAACCCATTAGTCAGTGCCTTTGAGATTTTAAATGAATCTTTGCATGTCCCAAGGCCAAGTGAAATGCTGCAGTAATTTGTTAAAATATCTGTCTTCCACTGGAGAGTTGCAGACGTGTACTCACCACGGCAGATGTGTGCCTTTACCTTCCGCACAGGAGGGGCTAGTCAAGTGAGTTCAGTACATCACTTATAAGAACAAATCATATTCCAGTAAGTTGGCTCAGTGCCAGATAATGCTGAATACTAAAGGTGGTACCAGTGCGAGCTTCTTCAGCGTCCACAGCTCATGTACAGTAGACCATTTGATTTGAAAGTATACAGTACCACAGAAGTGTCAAAGAGGGTGCTGTTGTAAAAGGTATTGTTTCTCTACTAATAATGTTTAGACAAGATATCATGTCTGCATTTTGTACTCTGAATAACTACTACAAAGACAATGTGCAATGTATTAATTATTATAACTGGCCTATTAACCTGTTTTGAAACTGTCTCATTGCTATTTCTTTCTCAATAAAATTAATTTAAAAAAAAAAGAGGGAGTCAGCAGAGGAAACAGAAACAACACAGGAAATGAACTGGCACTTCCTACTTTCATTTTTACCTCTATGAAGATATGTAGTCCAACCGATCTCAGATTCTCCACTTGTAGGTCTGAGAAAACTTCCAGGTCCCTAAGCAACGTGCAGTAACAATTCAACGCTCCCTGCACAGACACAAGGTATGAGTCTTCAAATGCAGAGTTCTTGACATGCTCATTAAGCTATTTTAGAAAATCAGTGTGGAATGAGTAAGAGCTTTAAAAAACCCTTCATCGTTATGTATAATAAAGCATCTCTTAGCAGTAAAGGTCACCCATGTCAATAACACTCCTTCTTAAAGCTTCACTGCTTTTCCATTCTTAGGTGCTTAAAGAACATTGTTGCTAACACCATCCTGGGATTCAAGTGAAAATTAAGTGAAAAGGATGTGCAGGATAATGTAAAAATAAGGCAGGCAGGGAGAAGGAAGGGACATACACCCAAGCACTTGAAGTAGTTAGATAAAGTCACAGTCACATCAGGGATGCATTGAACTGCGCAACATTCTGACGCTGGACAAGACCCCCTTTCAGGGGAACTGCCAAGAGCCAATTCTTTCACGTTTTCTCTCTGTATATGTAACAATATTGTTCATCCCCACAATATGCAAACTGCGAGGCATATGTTCCCAATTTCACTTCTTTCAAAAGGCTAGTGCAGCATCCCTCCTCTTCCAATGTAGCCTTTTCCTCCTCCCTTCTGCTCATCTCTGGCAGCCCGCCCCCCAGTCCTATCCTCCTTGATATAAAAAGAGGTGGCATCCTATACAGAATAATCACATTTTAGTTAATATGTACATTATATACATTTTCAACCCACCCCAGAATGTTTTCCTTTGTGCTTTTCTTGGATATTAAATTACAAGCAATTTTCATTATATCCTGCTTGAACACAATACCGGCACTTCTAAAAAGCAGGTCCCATTCTAAATTAGCAGGCATATCTGGTTTCTGTCTGTACAGACACTTCTGAGGCAGAGGGAGCGATTTTTGTGCGTGGGCATTTATGGGTCTGTTATCAGATGTGGGCTCACATTTCTGTTTCAAATTTAAATCCCCTGGTCCCTAAATGAGGTCAGGGTTTTTCTGAGAGGGAGAGTTATACTCTTCAAATCCTGTCACAGCTGAAAATCGGAATAAGAAATCATTGCTTTTTTGGTAGAGGAAACATGTCCAACAATACAGCACCCAACATACCCTTTCATTTCATTGTTAACTGTCATGGCTACGGAGCCCTAAGAAACCTAATTTTCCACCAATGATCCTTAGCCAACTAATGTTTATTAAATGCCAACTGTTATGGTCTAGATCTAGAATGTCCCCCTATTGCTTCTCGGCCTTTTGGCTAAGATCAAGTATAGAATGTCCCCCTAAAACCTCAAGTGTTTAGAGGTGGATCTTTGTGAAAGCGATGATGAGATCCCGGGGTACTACATCCCTCAGTGGACTGATCCATAGCTAAATGTGGGGTTAGGTGATGGGCGTGGCTGGGAGGTGGAGCGTGGTTGGGAGGTGGGGCGTGGTTGGGAGCTGGGGCGTGGTTAGAAGAGGTGCGTCCCTGGGAGTGTGCCTTGGTAGAATACAGCTCCTCCCTCCTCCCCTTCTCCGATTGCTTTCTGACTGCCCAAAGCTGAGCATCTTTTTCCTCTACCACGCCCCTTTGGCATCTCATTCCTGCTTTGGCACCAGCTCACCATGGCCTAAAACCATGAATGAAGGTAGACCTCTCTTCCTTTGAGTGTTGGGTATTTTGTCTACTGGTGGGAAAGTAAATAAGACATCCACTGTACCCTAGAACCAATTTGAAATAAATAGATGTTCAATTTCATCACTGGATGCCTGTGCTATGCTTATCTTTGAAATGACCTTCATCCTTCAAATGATTACAAATGAATTTATGTGCAAAGTAGCAAAGGATGGGGTCTTAGTTACTTTTCTCATGTTGCTGAGACAAAATACCTGACTCCCAAAATTAAGGAAGGGAAAGTTTATTTTTCTTGCAGTTTGTGGGGGTTTCAGTCCATCATCCGCTCTCTCCAACGCAGGGCAGCAGGGTGAGGGGAAACAGCCCTTCAAGGGGACAGAACACAGCAAAACAACAAGACTTAAAAGAGGGCAGGAAATCTCTTCTCCGCCCTTATAGTGTCTGTGGGTGACCCCCACCACAGCCATCACAAGGACGGGGAGCACTGACACAATCTCCCTGACCTTCTCCTGCACAGGATGAATTCCTATTACTTTGTTTAATGAAATTTTATATTGTTTCTAATGCTTTTTAAAAAATATTTTGTATTCTTCAAAAGAAAATTTTTTTAAATGACACCTGGCTCCCTGCTGAGTAGCTTATTTAAACTTCTAAACTTCTTAAATGACACAATGTACCAACTATTAAGGATAGTTTGAATACACAAATGCAAAAGGCCCTAAGAGAGTGCAAGTTAAACTCTGCCTTTTACAAAAGTCTGAGAAAGAAAGGGAGGAGAAAGCTTGCTGGGAGGGAGGGTGGGCTCAGGAAGAGAGAGGCAGAGAGAGAAAGAGAAAGTGACCCTGCTTTATCTTCCAGAACTGTAACCACCAATAGTGACACTAAACAGAAGTACTAAAATACTATAGATAAGAGCTGCAGATTAAAAACAGCAATGAAACAAAGCTAAATTCAGCGAGTAGCCTTTGAGCCAGACAGAAAGAGCTTGAGACTGTTATTAGACTCCCCATTAAGCCAGATAAAATTTTACTTTTTAAGAGTCAACAGTGAAAGTCAGAGCAACTGGCTACCTCACCAGTGTTGAATTCCAATTTAGCCACTCCAGTCACCAGGAATCCATTAAACCTAGTTGCTAGGGGAACAGAAGGTCTTTCTTTTTTCCTAGAAAGAAGGGCAATACTTCAAATGCCGCCGTGTTAGCTAAATTCAAGATCAAAGGAACTTATTAGATATCCTCCCTTGAAATACTGTTTTGATATACTTTAAAATATAATTTAAAATTCAGACACAAAAAGAGCTCAATTAAGTCCACCGTGTGCATCTCGCCTTTGCCTGGGAGACTGCTCTTGAACTCGACTAAAATATTGATATAAAGGAATGCGACTCTACCTGGAAGATACCTGGGACAAGTTCGTGCTCTCTACAACCTAAGAATGAACGTTAGGAACAACAGCGGTTAAGAGCACAGTGTATTTATTGGGGTAAAGAAAGCTTCTATGTGAGAGGACAGAAGGGGACCTGAGTGGGTGGCTGGGAATCTGTCTTTTCTAGGGACTTGCATAGGGCAAATCCATGAGGTGAGGCAGGTCTAAGGTGAGAAAGAATGAGAATTCTCACATGAGGTGGGACAAAACTATGGTCAACCTATAGGATTACAAGTATGATTGCTCAGGTAAAATAGATTAAATTGGCATTAAATGGGGAAGTGAGTCATGTAGCCAGGTGATAGGAATACAGAACCCAGGCTTCTCCTATAGGGGGTTGGGTGCAGGATTCTTTCAAGAAGATTGATACCTGCTTAGAATGCCAACCCCGGATGCCATCCCTAGGGAGCTATGTGGCTGCATTTGTTTACTCTTTTGTCTTGAAGGCTGACCCACAGAGGAGTATCTGTCTCTCCCACAGTTACAGGTATCTATCTTCCATAGTGGCTCCTTGAGGCTCAGTCCTGTCTGACTGCCTAGATTTCTTTTTAAATTTTTATTTATTAAATGTCCATCCAGATAGCTCGGCAGATCCCCAGTGTGCCCTGCTGGCCCAGCCCCTGGGGCATGCTGAGATGGCAATTGGGACTGGGCCTTGTGATGCAGGCCTGTCATCCCAGCACGGGGGAGGCTGAAAACAGGAGGATAACTTCTAGTCCGATCTAAGTAGTGAGACCCTGTAGACTCTGTACCAAATACATAAAAAAATAAAATTTTATTTTATTTATTTATTTGGTACAGGGTCTCGCTATACCGCTCAGACTCAATCTACCTGTCTCAACTTTCCCAGCACTGGAGTTACAGTTTTGTACCACCACACTTGGTTTCGGTGGCCAGTATAGCATGCCCTGGGTTCTGTGACCAGCACAGCATGAGGTACCAGGGATAAAACCCGGGTCCTTGTGCTTGCCAGGTAGGCACTTAGGCCACTGAACTATCTCCCTATCCCTGCCTATAATATTTCTATCTACCTCAGCTGCCTTCGACAACATCATACTTTTCCTTCAAGACCACAAGATGTGTTCCCTCTGAGTCCACCTTGAAGATGCTCCTGGGACTGACCCAAAGCTGTCAGGATAAGGATTAATGTAGTAAATGATTGTTTTTTGTTTGTTTGTTTTAGGTATTTTGGAAAAATTCCAAGCCTCCACAGTTCTTACTGTAGACTAACTGGCCCCCCTTAAATTTCATCTCAACTTTATTTTACAGATGTTAAGATCTCATTGCTACTGTATCATACTTAGAAATAAATGTGTGCATACAGACACAAAGGCTCAGGAAATGCGTACAGCAATATGGTTTTGTCCTGTGCCTCCAAATGGAACAGAATGCCTGTTAGATCACTGAGAGAAACACTTTCATTTTTTGAGACTGGGGAATCTGCAGCTTCTCTGTTTTGCTCCAACTTGCATTTAAAACATGAGCTCAGAGAATGAGCTCTCATTCCACATTTTATGCTTTTGTGAGTGATCAAAGTGAGACACAGAAGAATCTGAGACTCCAAAGCTGTACTTTCCAACTCAGCTAATGGTACCTATAAAGAAACATCTCTTAATTAGCTCTACCCTTAGCTAACTTCCTCTGCTCTGCCATGTATAATTAAGTGTGTGAGTGAGACAAAACTGTGAGAAGCAACAGCGTTCGCACCCAAGTTCCAACTGCGAATATATAGAAAGATAAATGTAGACGATTTTAGTTGAAAGCCCATCACACAGTATTTTGCTTTCACTCTAAAAACTTTTGAAATTATATTCCAGGAAGAAGAAAAGGGGTTGCAAGATTGGCAGTAAATAAGGGGTAAATTTTCCGAGAAAAGGATTTCTTATGTTAGAGACACAGAGTCTCAGGTACCCAATTGTGGATATTACCACTGCTGAGAGGAGATAAAAACTTCTGGCCATTTTTTAATTAATTTTTTTTATTTAAGGAGAAAAAATAGTAATAAAAATAACATCAGAAATTATTTCACTTAACAAAGTAATAGAATTCAATAATGGCTATTATATTTCTTTCTTTTTAGGTGTATGTGTCTTTTTAAGACATAGGATCTTGCAATACAGGCTGATCTTGAGCTTACTTTGTAGCCCAGGATGGTCTTGAACTTTTGAGGACCTGCCTGCCTCAGTCACCCCAGTGCTGGGATTATAGGTGTGCACCATCACGCCTGGCCTTACATTGCTTGTTGTTGTCTTCCTATTCGTTGTTCAGATTACCAGGTAGAAGTATACAAAATTGGTCAAAAAGTTATAAAGAATTTAAAAAGAGAGAGAAAAAATTTAAGCATTAAATTTAATCATTAAATTCTTCCTTTCAATAGACCAGCAGAAGTCAGCAGTACAATTACCTAAGCTGTCCTGTGCATACGCAAAAATATATCTTTTGCCCATTGTTACTTATTCCTTTTGTCCTTTCCCTCATCCCAGTTGTTCCTTCCCTTGAACATTTTCTTTTCCTTTCATAGTAGCTACTGCACCTTTCAAGTCCTGTTTACTCCTTCAGGGTCATGCACTAGGGAGACAATTCGAGGCTTATATACAGGGACCCTCTCTGTATCCCCCGAGGGTGCATATGGTGCTTGCCCCACTGGCTTTGATGTCCAGGCCCAGAAGGAAATCTACAAAGCACAGTGCTCTCGGCCCTGTGCAGAGACCTGCGGGCAGAACCAGCCCCAGTCATACAGTTACGTGTGCAGCTAAATTAAATAAAACATTTTATCTTTTTAAATTTTGGTAGCCTTAAGAAATATGACTCTTCTTCATGAAAAGCTGATTTTTTTATATAAAGAAATAAAATGGATTTATATTATAGGCTTTTCATCATCAAAATATAAGAAAGATCAGTGATAATTCATGTATATATCTTTGAGTAAGTGAATAAATCTTTTTTAAAGAGCTGATATTTTAAATGGGTCTGAAAACAAGCTTTGGCAGTATTTTCTTAGGAAAGGGCTTAACTGAACACATGTGGGCTTTTAAAAGTCTTGATTTTTTTTTTTTTGGTCTTTTTGAGACAGGGTCTTGCTATGCGGTTCAGTGAGCCATGAGCTCACTTTATAGCCCAGGCTGGTCTTGAACTTGTACTGGTCTTCCTGCCTCAGCCTCTGGGTGCTAGAATTACAGGAGTACAACACCACACCTGATCTGGATTGTTTTTTTGCCCAAAGCATTTGTGTGTGATTCATGTATATATCCAGAACACATATAAAGAGATAGAACTTCACAGTAAAGTATCTTGTTACAGATAGCTTCTCTTATAGATTAAAAATATAGATCTGTAATTCACTCCCTTATCAGAATAACCTACCCCTAGAAAATTAAATGGATGCCATCCAGGGAGATGGCTTTTCAATATAATCTTCCATAGATACCAAAAAGGATGATGTTGACAATTTCAGTTTGCTTTGTTAAGGCAACAGCTGTTCGATTAGACACATCAGTTTCAGTTGTCTAAAAGCAACGCATACTACTCTGTGGATGTGCTGAACGGATCTTCCTCCTCGCCAAAGGCTGTGTCAGATCTTCTCCAAGGTTTCATCTTCATAAACACACTGCTTTGATTACTTTGACAGGCTGGTCCATTTAATCCTAATGCAGTTAGTTTTGTGGATCTGGAGGCCTCTGCTTGACTTTGGCCATAGGAAGTGCATCAGAAAAGCCAGTCAGAAGCTGATTCGGGGACCCTACCTTGGGATTGTTTCCACAGAGCATCCCACTTCCACTTGGGCTGTTTGGCTGAGCTGCTCTGCACTGAGGCAGGCAGACGGATGGTTTAGACACAATTTAAAATTCTCTGTCTTAGGAGCAGACACCGGAGGCCTTTGCTTAAAACTAATTCAGAGTCCTTGCATTCAGACCCTAGCAATTCCGACGGATCCCTCTCCCTTAAATCCACCTTGGAGTGAGCTCAGAAACAGATTTTCGGCAAGGTGAGTTCAAGTATAAAGGTCAGTTAGTGAATGTGGCTCCCTTTCCTACCACCCGAGGTCTGTCCATTTTTCTGTGTATGTTGCTGTCTACGTGCCCAGTGCCCACACCTTTGTCCTATGCTGCCACAGTTCCTAACCCGTGGATCTTGGTGGATGCCAAATGTCTATCCACTCTTCCCAGTCACGGCCTGGACCTCAGAGATCCAGCCCAAGAAATGTCACTCACATTGAACATGACGCTTAAATTTCTCGGCCCTCAAACCTGCTCCTAGTCCTTCGGTTTTCTAAGCTTTGCTCTGCTTTGTCGCCACTCCATGGATTCTTTGAGCTCTCAGTACTCACCAGTAATTCTCCCTTTTCCTCAGGATAACCGGACCTCACCTCCACATGCCCCAGCAGAGCTTCCTAGGTGCCTTCCAGAATGTTCCTTCTGCTCCAGCTGCAGCAGGAGAGGAAAAGGAGACTAGGTTAGTGAGACGGTAACACGAACGTGCTGCTTCAGCCACGGAGATTTTCCTCCTCCACCTCATATATGAGAATGCGCCTGATGGTCTAGGTTGAGCAGAAGGCTCAGAAGAAGATCAGTTCCTCTGTTAATGTCATCCATGTAAGGAATTTGTCAGCAGAGCATAGCTTTGTGCTTCATATGTCACATCATGCATCTCAGAGGGTATCAAACATCACAAGACAAAATTCCAAAGGGGAAGCAATTTGCCCAAGTTGACTATCTTCAGGAATGAAAACAATCCATCTCTGACTTATTCCTAAAGAAAGACTCAATAGAAATAGTTCTTGGGCCAAATAACAGCAAGTATTACAATCCTTAGAGTTTCTGTTGCAAAGGCCTTTAAATCCCAGCAGGTCTACAAAGCAGAACAGAGAAAGAGGCTAACTACATGTTAGAATAATAACAGATGCCAGTGGTAACAGTTCTATTAAATGCTACTTATGTGTATATAGTATCCTACGGTGTTGCAGCTTGGCAAAAAGAGACTGTCAAAATGGAACTCCAGGACCGTAGCACCGGGCCTTCCGGGCTCTCCGCAGTGAAGGGCCTCTTCATAGCCTAGTCTCTTCTCCTCCTCCTCCTCCTCCTCCTCCTCCTCCTCCT
>NW_004524619.1:13588109-13592244 GCF_000260255.1 Octodon degus
GCCTTCCGGGCTCTCCGCAGTGAAGGGCCTCTTCTCCTCCTCCCCACTTCCCCTCCCTCTTCCCCTCCCCCTCCTCCTCTTCTTTCTTCTCTCAATTGGCTGCTAACCTCCAGCAGAGAAGTGGACAGATAGTGTATTTCCTTTACTTTAAATGAGGTAATAATTACTCAAATGTTCATTTTCAGCTAACTGCTTTGACAGTTACTTCTAGAAAAACTGCTGGAGATGTTAAAAGACTTTACGGGCTTTGATCATAAATGCTCAATGGGTCACACAACCCAAGCAGGCTACAGTTGGTCCAGTGGCATGGCTGTGTAGGAAAGAAAAAAAATCTGTCTTCGGGATAACCGTCATGATTTTTCAGTCTTTGGTGTCCTCAGGTGAATTGAGGGAGTCGGGCTACGCCCATAAAATGATGACCCAAGTTTGTGGCCAGATGAATCGCTGTGCTATGGATCAACACTTTTCTCTGAGCATAAAATACACTAACATTCAGTGTGAATCACTAAGTGGGGACAGGCAGGAAGGAGGACAGAATAAGTCCCACCCTCCAACCTCCTTACAAAATCCTTCCCTGGAACACAAAGATATACTACTAATTGCTGCATCTCTTAAAAACAGGCCTAAAATTAGGTTCCTTTCTCATGAGGATTAAGTAACTTAAAGGAATGATTAAGGGAATGATGAAAATCTTATTCCAAAGGCAATAAAAACAGCAGTGCATGCAGAGAGCCCACTTGACTTCAGGAGTTGTGTGTTCTTGGCTAAGTTATAATACATCTCCAAACCTCAGATTTTTGATCTATAAAACATGGATGAGAATGCTGTTTCATAAGGGTGTTTTTCCTATGAAGAACATCAAAGATACATATCAACATAGCTTATATCTAATATAGTTATTTTATTTCAGTTACTTATTTATTCATCTCAGTTGAGGCCTGGTTATTGTCACCTAGTTAAGAAAGAGAACTTAATATAAACATCACTCAGATTTCCTTCCTACTTTAGGACCTTATGATTTGTTTTACATTTGTTGAATTTTGCATGTCAAAATTTATTGAACCGAAATCTCTTGTTTGTACATGTCACAACATACCTTATGACATGTACATGTATATTGTGAAACTACCACCAATGCAGCGAAGAAGCCCCTAAAATGCAGAGCTCAAAACGATGTGAATCAGAGGTAACAAACACATCCATGTTATCACAGGCAAATGATGCCCCTGATCGATTACACTGTTGGGGTGGCCTGACATGCCCCGGAGGAAAAGGCAAAAGTACGTGCGCTGTCTCTCCATCAAGGCAGGGAGAAGGTCCCTCAGATGGATTTCCCTGATCTTTTCCCTAGTCTGTGCATAGAATTTCATTACTAGAACGTCTCATTTATAAACAGTAACTGGAACTATATTCAAAGGTCTAACTTTAATCAAGATTGAGTAGAAACAAGAAAGCAAAGTTAAAAATAATAGCCTGATAAAATTAACATATGTTCTTTCACCAAATGTGTAGGTAAGGTACAAAAGCAAAGTTGGTAGAGATACCCCTTGAAATCCACAGGTGTCTATTGGACTCCCAGTGATCCCTTGGAAAGATTTTGCCACCCCAAGATAGTTCTTCCATCAATATGGTTAAATAACTCCTTTGGGGTTTCTTAAATGGGGAGATTAGAATGCTGTCATTTATATTATACTTTGCACAAATAAAATACATTTGGGGCCTTATAAGTACTCATAGTATAATACTTTAAAATTCAGGGCTTCATCTAAAACATAGATTAGCAATGAGGCCAAAATGCTGTCCAGCTGCTCACCAATTTTCTTCTTTTTAGAAAATGCTCCTTATCTTGGTTCTATCCATAGCCTAGCCCTGGCCTTACTTTAACCGTGCATCTGCAGACCAAGTCCTTCAGGTCTGAGGTTTTCACTTACGTACTCAAGATTCTCTCTAACATTCTATCTCAGCCTCCAAGACACAATCTCAAATGTGCATCACCTAATTCAGTACTGAACACCATTCCGTAAGTTCTTCCTGCTTTGTTTTCATCTCTACATCTGCATCTTTTAAGATGTTTTTGGGTGTAAGAAATGGAAAATTCCCTAAATCCCCTAAAGCTAGCTTGATCAATAAAAGATATTACATTCTCATAAAATAATCTAAGCAGCTCACTGAACCTAGCAAATCTGAGGCTAGTTCTCCCATTGCTGTGTAAAAGCATCCATGTATCAGTTGGGTTCAAGTGTGTCTCAGTTACTCTTCTCCTGTTGCTGGGACAGATACTCAACACCCCAAATGAAGGAAGGCAGATTTATTTAGCTCACAGTCAGTGGAGGTTTCAGTCCACACTCAGCTGGCTCCAAGGCAGAGCGGCACGTGGCAGAGAGTAATTGTTCATGGTGGCAACAAAATGCAAGAGCAAAGGGAGGAGTAGTGGTAACAAGGCTTGTCTGTCTCCCTGTTGTACTCCGGCTGCGCCCCAGGTGGGTGTAGCACTCACGCCTATAATGCCAGCGGATCATGAGTTATTCACAAACTCCAGACATCTGCCCATGGCTGCATGAGGCTTTGTAGCAGGGACAATTAGACACAAGCCATAACGAAGTGCAGGAATCAGAATCCATTCTAGCTATGTTAGGCAGGAAAAGTTTTATTGTGGAGACGTTGGTACTTTAAAAAATCACTGGGAAAGATAAAGAAACAGTTTCTGGGCTCAGTCTCCAAGGACAATTTCCAGAACAATATCTGCAGGCCCACAGGGAAGTCACAAGGACTTCTTGATATTCCCTCAGAGCCCATCTTGGAGCTGTAGTAAAATAAAAAGCCTGCCATCACGCCAAATGGCTCTGTACATGTGGAAAAAGAGTCACTTGCTGGTCTAAAGCGTGCAACGTTAGCAAAGTTAGGACACAGATACAAGAGACACAAACATCGTAATGTAATTAAAAGCCAGAAGGGCTTTTCAGAAAAGCGATAATATGAACTCTATGAAAAAGCTGACAGCCCACCTAATGGAACACTGTGACAGTCTTCCTAGTATTTATAAGCTGGAGCCCCAATAATAAATCCATAAATCCATAAGCTGATCCTCCAGTGCCTCCCACCTCCTGACTTCCCAGCAATCCTGTAGTCCCCTTTTTGCTCAACCTCTTGGTGACACAAATTACCTAGCAGTGAGACACCGAGCACCAGCCAGTCATTGTAACATAGTTTGAATTGTCACCTAGTTAAGAAAGAGAACTTAACATGAACATCACTGAGATTTCCTTCCCACTTTAGAACTTTATGATTTATTTCACATTTGTTAAATTTTTCATGTCGAAACTTATTTAACCAAAGTCTAGTTAGATTTTCCCGACATCCACACTTAAATACTTTGTTTCCCTTTCTCTAGTGGTGAAATGGAGGGCTAATTTTAAAATAATTTTAAGTAGTAAGCAAACAGGTAGGGCACCTTAGGCAAAAGAGCAAGTCCCTGAAAATCATAGCATGGTGCAAAAGACTGCTTCTCTCTTTAGCCGAAAGATTTTCCTGTTATAAGTAATATTGATATGCCAATAATTTTCAGAAATCAGAAATTTAAGACACTCAACTGTATTTGCATTGTATGTCTTAGTTACTGCTAACAATCTTCTAAGAAGAAAGTTAAGGAATGTATTGTGAAAATCCCGCAGAAATGCCTAAGAGGATAAAAATGACTAAATATAGCAAATAATCTTTGTTAAATATGTCTTCTAGAGAGACCCACTATGTCTCAATCCTTAAATTAGAAAGTCAGCAAAAAGATGAACTGAATCCCAGATGTTAATTGCACAGGTTTACTGGATTAGAACCAGAGATAATTAATTGCTAAATTTTAATATGCATGGAGCTAAATGGATGATAAGATTTCCAGGAGTGGGTTTCAGGTCCAGAAAGGGATGATTATTTCTTTATAAGCTTGGCAACCTCAAGAACCAAAGATATTTAAAATATCTGTATTTGGGGAGAAATCCGCTGGATAAATAGAAGAAGTTCTACAGTCGTATAAACTTCTAGATAGTGAAAATGCAAGTTCAAACTGCCTTTTCCTATTTGAAATTTAGAACATGATTCTGTATAGGAAAGAAAGTCTCTCTCTCTCTCTCTCTCTCTCTCT
>NW_004524619.1:13601653-13637282 GCF_000260255.1 Octodon degus
TAAGGGATGAGTGACAAGGAGGGACAGTGAGGGCGTCCTGTACTGCGCTTCTTTAATGCACTCGAGAATCTTCGGCTTCACTTGACTAAGGTCCTGTCAGGCACTCATAAACAAAAAGAGCTGAGAATTGAGTCACAGTACTGGTAAGCGTGCTTCTGACTCCAGCGCAGGACATCGCAATAACGCAGAAGTTAGCAAATATCATGAACTGCCCAGTCGTCGCCGATTTCCTGGATCTCAATATGCCTATCTGGAGTAAATCAAGATGTGTCGTCTGATCGATGCTCCCGCCGGTGGGCAGGCATCCTTAGGTGCCTCGGTGGCTTTATTTTTTTTCCTATATGTATATATCTATGTTAAAGTTAAAATTAGGCTCGTAAAGAGATTAATGAAATCTAGTAATAAAATAACATAACAATACACTCTAATAAGAATTATTTAAACACATTATTTCTAAAACTGTTTGCTTAATAGTTTCAAACAGTGGTGAGCGACAGAGGACTGAAATTGTGGAATATGACATTGGGACACTAATATATATTTTTAATATGGCAGTATTTCATTTTTCCAAAATATATAATTAGTGACATACTTACAACCAGCAACTTCACACCAGCGTAGAAGTTTGGGGTTTTGCGTCTGTGTGCATGTTATTTACAGATTTTCTAGTTCTTTGACGCAAGGTTTTGTATTACGAAGCTTTGTCTGCGCACGGCATACTGCCAGCGTCACAGGCGTGGTGTGTGGCCAGTGTCACGTGGGCTGGAGGGCAGCTGGGGCACCGCCCTTGCCTTCTGCCAGCCCCCACCACTCACTCAGCACTGCTGGCTCCCTCTCAGCCTTTCAGCCTTTGCAGACCTTCCCCTTCCCAGCCCCACCGCCGCCACTGTCCTGCGGACTGCAGCACCCATACAACCCACATAGCCGCTACGCGCATCCTCACGAAGCGCATATTTGATCCTGACACTTTCCTCTTAAAACCTTTGCTTTCTTCCCAGTGCTTGCAAAGCCAAGACCAAAGCACCCAGACTGGCACTTAGACACCTCCAAAGCTCACCCTTGCCCTTCCTTCCCCGCCCCACAGCCTCCAGCTGCCTCCTCCCTGGTGATGTCAGATCTGAGGCGTGGGACATTTTGGCCACTTTCTAACGATCCACATTTCCGAGGCGGAGTTCAGAGGTCTTATGTTCCACCAAAAAGCTTTGCTCTCCCCTCTGCAGACCCATAGCATGGGGCACTGTCAGCAGGGGAGACTCCGAGTGTCCCTTCCCCAGCCCCGTTGCTAGGCATCATCTTATTTCTTCCACAGAGCTCATCCTGCTGCCTGCACATGGTAGGTGGCTGCTAAGTGCAGATTCTTTCACAAAGCTGGACTGACTGCCTGAAGAGAAGGCTCCATAGGTTAGAGACTCTACAAATAAAACTTCACAGAACTGAAACAACTGGTCCCTTGCTCACTCCCTGCACATTTTTTACCACTGCGGATGGCATGATTCTGGGTAATTTTATGCTGACGCTGCATAGCCCCCCATTTCCATCAAAGCCAAACCCGAAGAAGCAATTTCCTATGTGATTACGGGTATGACACCAGTGAGGACTGGATTGTAAAAATTTACTGTGGCGTTGAGAGTAGAAGCCTAATTGTGGATCGAACAGGAAACATTCTAAACGGCACTTCTGAAAGGAAGTATTTGAACAGCCTCTTTTGGAATATTTAATAGCATCTTCAGCGTGAAGCCACGCTTGGAAAACTATTGAATTTCATGACCACTCATTCTCTCTTCTGCAGGATCAGAAAAGGTGCTGGGATTGTTGCTTCCTTAAGTGTCTCAGATCATTAATTCTTGCTTTCACTGGAACTCAAGCAGATGACTTTATTTTGTCAACATGGAAATAAACAAGCCTCATGCTGAATAGCTTTCACATGGCAATTCCCACATTTTGCCTTTAGATTTGCACTGTTTAGTGAATTTTTAGAAGGCCTTTCCCCCCGAATTGTAGGAGATCTTTATGTGTTTCCTCCTCTCCCTGACCTCCCCAAAACTTCAAAGGTTAATTAAAGAATTATAAAATTATTCTGTGGTTTCAGAAAAAATCAGCAACAATCATGCCTTTATTGCATTTCAAGCATCACAAAGGGTCAATTTTAACTACCTCTACAGTGACTCACTAACCGTAGCGGTCAAGGTTGTAAGAAGCTGAAGACCTCATGCCAGCATTATTAGTAATAATTATTTGTTATACATTGATCCTTGTAAAGTTGTCCCATGAGCACTACATAATTTCTAGTATAATCGTAACATTTATTAATGTAAAGTGTAATTGCAAAACAATAGTACTTTGTGTGTTTGATCTCTGCCTAGCATTAACACAAGCACTTAACATGCTTTTGGGGGAGGTGGGTTGCTTGATGTGGATCTCAGGACCTTGTGCTTGCCAGGCGGGCTGTGTGCCTCTGAGCTATTTCCCTAGCTCCTTAACATACATTTTATTATTTATTTGTCTGTTTGTATTTAGGACAGGGTGTACAGGGTGTACATGGTCTCACTGCGTAGATTGGACTCACAGTGATCCTTCTGTTTACAGCCTCCCAAGTGCTGGGATTACAGGTGTGCACCACTAAGCTCAGTCTCAGTTGCCTTCTCAGTGGGCCCTGGTGGCGGGTGGCATGGCATGCTGGGCATCAACCCCCAGCCCCTGCGTCTGCCTAAGCAGGTGCTTTAATTCCCTGAGCTATCTGGCCGGCCCTCAACATACATTTCAAATAATTATAGTTCTTAATATTTCTGAGGATAAGCTTTACCTCCAGATCAGGATCAGGAAATGGAGACTCAGGTAGCACAGAAAACACAGCAAAAGCAGAGAAGAGGCCATGCCATTCCTCCCTACCACTCCTCCCTCCACATTAATCCACTACCATACTGTTCAAGGGATTACTACAGTGTTCGTCATGGCTTCATTTAATCTGGGTTTCTTCCATCTTGATTAAAGCTCACATTTCCTGTACCTCACTTCTCGCGAGATCATGGTGCTCTATTCCGCCAAGCCCTGCGACATCCTGCAGCCTTGTTGGCTAGCCCCTTGTCCTGCCCTCCTTGGGAAATTACAGTTTTGATTCTAGGAAACATCTCACAAGACAAGTCTTCCTTAAACTGGCCTTCCTCCAAGGCCCCAAATCCCTTTCCTAATATTCCTCAAATTAAACATGTCATACTTGGGTGTCAATTGTTAGCCAAGAAATAATGCATTTTAAAGGTGTGGTTTTGTTTTATTGTTACACAGTCATCATTTATTATGACTACTAAGTATAAATGCCTTTCCTACATAATAAATATAAAGCAGAGGGTCGGCAAGATAGCTCAGCAGACTAAGCACCTGCTTAGGCAAATGCAGGGAATAGGGTTAGATCTCCAGCAACACCTACTGTGCCAGTCCTGCCCCCAGCACTGGGGAGGCTGAGACAGGAAGATCACTAGGGCCAGATAGCTTTGTGCATTAAAGCACCTACCTGGGCAGAGTGCAATGGCCAGGATTTGATCCCTGCCATGCTGTGCCAGCCCCGTGCCTGGGGTGTGCTGAGACGGCAATTGAGACTGGGCATGGTGGTGTGTGCCTGTAATCCCAGCACTTAGGAGGCTGAAAACAGGAGGATCACTATGAGTCCGATTGGTGTAGTGAGACCCTGTAGACCCTGTACCAAACACATTTAAAAAAAAAAAAAAGGAATATAAAGCAGAATATCTATTGAGAACCTTAAATTTTAAGAGGAAACTATTACTATAAAAATTAGTTTATGGAGCTAGGGAGATAGCTCAGTAGAATAAGCACTTGCCTGGCAAGTGTAAGGGCCTGAGTTCAATCCCCGGTTCTGACAAAATAATAATAATAATAATTTGATACTTGGAAAGAATAAAAGAAATGTTATAAAGCAGCACATGACTGCCACCTGAATTTTACTGCTCATTAATTTAGAAAAATCATTTATTACAGTGGAGAAGAATTTCCCTGCTCTTAAGGTTGGTGCAGAGTAGAGGCCACATGTGCAAAATACCAATGTGTAAAGGGACTCAGGAAACAGTTGCTTTATCTATTATTATTATTACAATATCGGTGTGGCATTTGCCATTAGGAAAGACATTTTGCTGACAGCCGCATCACATGCAGCGTCCGGCACGGAGCACACAGAGCAGGAACTCCGGGGCGAGGGGAGAGCTACTGTTGGATCTTTTCCTCAAAGAACATATGAGCTCCTGAAATGAAGAATACATGAATAAATCAGTCAGGAAGAATGAGCAAGACCTGCTTGACCAGGAACGCAAGAAGATGGCCCACAGAGGCCACATGAAGGTCCTGGGTACAACCAGGAGCTTGAGGAGGCCTCCGGGGCTTGGGGGAACAGTGTGGCAGCCAGATGGATGGCCAGGGACAAAGACCTAAATGACTGTGTTATAGGCAAAGTCGCTGTGCTGAAGACTGTTGAGTTTAGGGCAAGAAAAGAGAAATCCTCATAGCCAGAGAGCCGAGATGATATGAGGGAATCCCGTCCAGGATAAGGGACAGAAATTCCTGGTTTGGAAATCAGCAGGGCTAAACTCACAGTGAAGTTGAGAAAAAGCAGCAACTTCCTGCAATGTACACCAACGCAAAGCTCTTAGAAAGGAAGAATAAGTGTTAGTTAAACTTTAAAGATTAAATTACAAATTTACTCAAGTGATTTCAACTTTTACTGCACAAGTAGCAATTTTAAGTCATAAGGGATCTGAAATGTTTCCAGAGTTTTAAAATTGACTATTTTACTCTAGTAAAACAAGGTTTCACCAGAGGCATTGAGCTCATAGCAAATCCTATGCTTTGTAATGGGCTAGTATAATTGCACAGTTTCATTAAAATAATTTTATTGCTAACTTCCTACTTTTCTGTTAATTTTCCAGAATAAGAAAAAAACTACTACTTTTAAAGCCTGTTTTAAAGTGGGCTTAAGTGGGCATGTAAAAAAAAAAAAAAAAAAAAAGAAGTCAGTAAGAAAAACTGAAAAAGAAGCTATTAATATTAACAGTTACCGCTGGACACTTGTTCATTTAATAAATCTTTGCAGTATGAGCAAGATTGATGAGAAGTGGTACAAATGAGAAGAATGTGAGATAAGCGATCATTTGTTATCATTACTGAGATATAAAATATGATTCAGAGTTTCATAATGCATGTTAAATTTGATTTAACATATGGCTGCCTCATTTGCTGAAAAGTATCCTTAAAGACATAAACTCTTGGCGCAGTCAAGGCCATTGTCTTAATAGCAGTCGTGGAATTGTCTTCTCTAAGAGACTGAATAAACTCAGTAAACACACATTTGGAGAGAGGATGGAGAAACAAAACCAAAGACAAATGGACCATACACTCAGCCTCATTAAAGTTAGCAGAGAAAATATTGTTGTCTAGGTTGAAAGAGTAAAGAATTAATGTATTTTAACACCAATACAGAGAGTCCAACAGACAACAGTAACGGAAGCACACGTCAGCTCAGCTGCAACTGCAGCTCCCTGAGACAACTCTCACTGTCAACCTTACCGGCATGACTGTGAGTATCGAGGCATTTCCCCAGATTAGGGGAAATGGATTAAGCAGATCGCTGCAAGAGTTCTGAAATAATTTCTAACCAATCCTTGGATCGCAGGAGCCACTGACCTGAGGTGGGAGACACTTAGACACACGTGTGCATCAGTGGACTCCTATCGGCCACCCAATTTTCTCCAGGCTTTTCACTGTATTAAGAGAACTACCACACACACTTCTGCCATGGTACTCCTTAGAGAAACTAGACAAGTCTGCATCCATCAGTTCTGTTGAAGAAGCATTATTCCTTGGGCCAGCAGGTATCTGCCCTGAAATCAGGTTCACTAACAAGATGTCTATCTTTCAAAAGAATTATGAACGTTTTGTTTCTGCTGAAAGCTGTGCCACTCCACAGGCTTACTGGGCCTCCGTTTTTAAAATCCAGTGCATGCCTGTCCAAAGCAAGCGACTTCAAGGCAGCTCCATTATCCTGCCTCAGAAAGTGACCTAGACGTGGGAAGCACTGTATACCTTGCTCTGTCCATTAAATCAACACATGTTATTAGAGAGCATCTTCTCTGATCTCAGCAGTAGTCAATTCACATTTATAACAGCAGAAGCACATCCACCCAGAAGCACTCAGCCACAGGAGCTTTACATAGCCACCTCTAGGTTGTGCGCTCCAGGAAATATTACTCTTCTTCTTCGCTATTGACCTTATTCATTGGCAGCATGAATACCTGAGCTTTATGACGCTGTCACTCTGACCTGGCTTTGCTTAACCTGTTTGTAAAGTCTTTGACCTGCCACAGAGTCACAAAATCTAATTCACAGTCAGGCTAGCCATACAAGTGTCCTCTGAGGATCTTTTTTGGGGTCCCATCCCTAGATTAGATTGTACAGGGCCCTAAAATTCTATTTTTCATCACTTCTCAGATGATAAACCTATGTAACCTCTCTGAAAATACCAGCATGAGAGATACATAGCTAGAGCAATCCAGACTATCAACATGCTAAATCAGCCCCTAGCTGAAAAAAGATAGAGCCCTCAAAAGCAGCTCAGTGGTCCACAGGAGAGCAGCAGCCAGTCGTCCCTCCATGAGCCTAGTGTCAAATAGTCGTGAAGCCAAAAAGGAGATGAGAAGCCTACAGCCAAAGTGTGGATTTCCCACTCCACTTTCTTGCCTGTATGACTTTGAAGAGCTCTATTAATCAAGATTCCTCATGAGAATAATGAAACCCATTTTACAGGGAGATTGTATAAGTTTTTATTTAGGCACATGAAAACAGAGTAATTTCCATTGGAAGCACTGTGGGCACTCAGAATTCTACCAATGGGCTTATTAGTGATTCTTTCTTCTATAGTACTGAGCACACAACAGGTGCTAGGAAAGCAAGGGCTGGTTTTCATCCAGCTCCTTGCATTATCCAGTGAGCACTGAGGTCCTCCACACAGCAGGCGCTGTGGTCATCCGGTGACCCTTCGGTCCCATGCCCTCCCCTCGTGTGGTCTCTGCATGGATCACATGGATGGGCATGTTGCTCTCGCATTTCCCTCCAAGTTGGCCAATGAAGGTTCCAGAAGGACACACACTGGAGGAGCCACCTGGACTCTGCAGCCCTGTCTTAGTTACTCTTCTCTCATTGCTGGGACAAATACCCAACACCCAGAATGAAGGAAGGAAAAGTTTACTTAGCTCATAGTTACTGGAGGTTTCAGTCCATATTCAGCAGGGTCCAACGTAGAGCAGCACAAGGCAGAGAACAACTTTTCATGGCAGCAGCAAAGAGCAAGAGCACACAAGGGAGTAGCAGCAGCTCAAGCCTCTAGCTTCTCTTCTCTCCTTACATTGTAATGCAAATTACCTGCCCCAGGGCAGGTACAGCACCCACAACCACAATAATCAGTTACAAACTCAAGAAGCTGCCCCAAGACTGCATGAGGCTTTGGGGGGACACCCAGACACAAACCATAACAAACCCTCCACAGTGAGCTGAGGCAGCTTTGTCACTTGCTTCTACGTTTGCCATTTCCCACTTGGACGAGACACTTCACTGGGGTTGTAAATGGTGATTTTCTCTGACCTGCAGGCCAGGGAACTCGGACCATCCAACCATCTTTAAGCTAGACAGCCCAACCAACCCATGCCGGACCCATGCCACACAGCATGTCCTCTTTATTAATTAGAGCTCAGACCTTTCACGAATTGATTTCCACTTTGATCCCAGCCTGCGTATATCTTTCTCTGATACCTAAACAGAAAATCATGTTATCTTATAATTAAGTGATAATCTTCATGACAGAAACGATGACAAGACTATAAATGGCTCCTTCAAGTGTCAAAATAACATTCTCTCCCTTCCCATCAGCCCTGGAAATGTTCTCAGATTTCACAAAGCTATTAGTTATTAATATACTTCTGGTGGCATGAGCCACAGTCCTGCTCCACAAGATCACATACCCCTCAAGTTATTCTCCAAAACGCATACAGATCTTTATTTTTATGCTTAAATAACTATATCTTATTATTGTACATATGAAGCTATATGAATTCAGCTAAATGAATACTTTTGACTTTATTATTCCACTTGCTAAATTCTGCATATTCAAATCAACTTGAGATGAAAAACAAGTGTTTAATGTTCAATAAGCAAAGATGAGTATTCAAAGGTAAATTGTACTTCAGTAGGTGAAGGGGCTATTTATCAAGCACTTGCTGTGCACTGGATACTGAGCAAGTCGCCCAAGGTACTACACCAGACACAATCTCCACGTTTAGGAAGAGCAGGGCTGGGCAGGAAGGTAACAGTGAAGTACTCTGGAGCCAACTCCTGGCTAGAGCCATGGATCGCTGCGCATTAAGAGTAGGATTGATGGGTGGTTTCTGAAGTCTGGGCATGGAGAACACGCAGCCCAGTTCATGTGTGTTCAGTGAACGCCACGCACATGAATGCTTTTCTCTGACCAGACTGTGAGATCCTTTGGGGAAAGCCTAACAGATAGCTCACCCCATGTCCTTTAAACTTCCTCACAGTTCTTTGTACATGATGGAAACGCATTTTGAGGGAAGGTGCCTAGACAGATTGCTTCAGTTTGTTTATGGCAACATAGTTCTGTGTGGCCATTTGAAGAGGTCATTGATCTGAAATCATTCTTTCCCAGTTATTCTATTGTATTCTCTCCACTTGCACTTCTTAAAAATGGAATTGATTATCTTTCTGCAATGCAAAGTTCTGTTTGCATGAATTCAACAAATGTATCTTACACTTATGTCTTAGCTACTTTTCTCTCATTGTGGAACAAAATACCCGACACCTATAGCTAAGGAAGGAAGGGTTTCTTTACCTCAGTTTGTGGAGGTTTCAGTTTGTGATCAGCTGGTTCCAAGGCAGGGAGGCACAGCACAGGATAACACCTCAGGGGGGCAGAAAACAGCAAAGGAGCAAGAGCAAAAGGGGGCGGCAAGCTTCTTCTCCTCCCTTGTAGGTGTTCAAGCTAGCGCCCCTCCGTGCTGGCCCTCCACAGCAGGTGCAGCACTCACACAACCGCCCTGATCTCCTCTGGTGCAGGACGAAGATCAGTACGAATTAACAACCTTGGCTCCCTGCTGAGTAATTAAACTTCTAAACTTCTCGAGTTGACACAATGTACCAACCATTATAAGGTGTGACCGTTTGCCACCTATACATGTCCCAAGGTTTTTGACCAAGTGGAGTATTTTCCTAGATTTTATGACCCTGTTCTTAATGTCCACACCCTCCCACTCCTAACTAACCTGCACAAACATAATTCTGTTTCTTCTGAGTAACACAAAAAACATATAAAGTCTTCAGAGATGATCTAATTCTACTTTTAAGTGGTAACTTTACTTTTTGATTGCTTTTCATGTGCCTCATTTATTCTTTGTGACTGTTTTTCTCATCCCCAAAGCTTCAAGGCTTCTTTTATACCAAACACATTAAGGTTCAGACTATCTACATACCTCTCAAATCAATACCCAGCCTATTCATCAGTTCAGCGTTTCAGCAATGTCTAATGTTGCCTGGAATTATGTCTTTGGCAGAATACATTAAGTTTTGTTTGTCTTTCTATGATTGTTTAGATTTTCAACCCAAAGATATATAGCGCATCTCCTCCTCTCCATTCTGCGCTTCTCTGGATTCTGCTTTTTTTGTTATTGTTTATTTTGGGGTTCTTCCTGTCTCTGTGGGGTTCATTCTCTCCCTGGCTCTATATCTCTATCTCTATCCCCTGCCTCTATTTCTCTGTCTCTATTTCTGCCTCACTGCCTGTCTCTCTGTCTTTCTCCACAACAAATGTCTTTAGCTTTCTTATGTGTGAAAGTAGAAGATAAAGCAAGGCTCTGCCTAGATTCTATAATTTTGCAATTATCACAATTGTGAAATAACACCTATTGTTCCCTAACATGTATCAGGCCCAGGATTAAGTGATCAATGGATGTGGTTGTTACTTTTAATGCAAACAGCAGTTACACAGAGTGGAAACCACAGAGGAAACTGAGGCTCAGAGTACAACCTTGCCCCTGGGAAGGTGTGGGTCTGAGAACAGAACTCAGCGCGCCTTCAAACTGCATATTGTGCAGCCAACTCTCTCATCAATTGATCTGCATTTTTGTAAACTTTCAAAAGAGAAGATGTGTTGCATGCGACTTTTTCTACAATCAAATCATATGCAGAAATCAAGGAACACTCACTGCTCCGATTTGGGTATGGTGTAGCCGGAACATCCACATGCCCTGAGCGTGGTCTCCAGTCTAATGCACTGAGAGATGGTGGTGGGGAGAGGCAGGAGGAGGCTTGTTCATGAGCGCACAGCCTTGGGAATCAATGAGTGTGCTGCACAGGAGACTGGGTTAGTGCTGCTGTGAGTGACTCCTTGGGACTGACACCATCAGGTCGGTTACCATAACAACAAATTGCTGCGGAGGGAGCCCAGCCCTCATCTCTCCTTTCCTTGCAGGCATGCTCCTTCTACATGTGCTTGCTTACCCCTTTCCTCTTCTTTGCCAGATAAGATGTGTGGAAGGCTCTCACCGGAAGCTGAGCATCTGCTCAGATGACAGCTCACGCTCTCAAACTTGTGGAACCGGGAGCCAAAATAAATCTCTTTTCTTTGTAAACTCCCAGCCATGGGTGTTTTGTTATAACAACAGAAAACAGACTAATATACTCATGTCAAATATCATATCCTCTCTCAAAATGACTTGAAAGGACACCTATTAGGTCTAGCATGTCTCTTCAAAACACAGTCTTATTGTGTAAGTCTATCCATGTCATGTATTAAATTTATTTTTAATCACTATCTGTATTCACAAAAATACATTTAATCTCAAACTCTTGTGTAATGTATTCATGTTATGACCTTGTTACATCTGCAATCTATCAAGAGAGCTACTGTGTGTTCTTTCAAGACAAGGTCCTACCCAAGATGGGCAGCTGCAGCCCTATGTCCACTTCATCACCTCAGTGGGTCCCACTGGTCCAGAGAAGGTCCTTACTCTTTTGGACCCTGTCCCAAGAGAGGCATCGCCCTATTTTGCTACTCCAGGTGATACTGTGGTCATCCCTCCCAGCACAGAGCCACGAGCCTTCTCCCAGGGAGCTCTGCTTTGCTCAGACCGCTCTCCTTATGGGAGCCCTTCATCTCCTCACGAAGCCAAACACACCAAGCTCTCACTCACTTCCAACTCCTTCATGGCTCTGAATGGTACTAGAGATTGAATGCAAGGGCCTTCTACTGCCTCACACGCGTCTTGTCCAGTTCTCCAGATTTAAAATGTGCCAGCTGCTCTTTTGCCAGGTGTCAAGCCAAGCCTTGGCTCACCCCAGGATCTTTCTGCGCATTGAGGGTGTAGGCGGGGAGTGTCCCCTGTCCCCAACTCCCTTCCAGGCATAGGGTGGCTTAGGCCACCTGAGCCCTCGCTCCTGAGCTGTGCACAGCCACTTCCTAAGAGCTTTCCTTGTCCTGCTGGACGATCTTGCCACTAGCCCCTGTTATTCCCTCTCCATACTTCACTTGGCTCCATCATACTTCCAATAGATAATTATTTCATTTCTTTCTTCTCTGTGTGTATGCCCTTCCCGCTGCATAATGAAACTTCGGGAGGAAGGCTGGCCTCGCTCGAAGGTCTACCACCAGCTCTCAATTCAGAGTCCAGCACAGGCTAGAGTGACCAATAATTATGCATTAAGCAAATACATAAATGGTCTCAGAGCTTTTCACTTTGGGAGAATAGAAAATCAACTATTTGAAAAGAAAAACAATGTAAGCAGAAGTTAATGGTTAGGGCAACATGATTATTGGGTCCTCATAGATGCTAAAAGAATGGCGACTCTAGGCAGCCTTTAACACATTTGATCTATCACTCCAACTGGGAGGGTATTTTAAAAATCCCATTGGTGCCTATCGCCCACAAATGGGTGTGAGTGTTCTGTGGGGCCAACCAGAGCTAATGGATTGCTAAGAATTTCCATGAGGCGGCTCCGTGATTGGAAATCTCTGGGTGTTGCCTCTTCCCCTGTGCCAGCCTGTTTTAACACTGATTTCTATGGATCTGTATTCAACAGCTAAAGTAAATGATGTGAAGCCCTGGAGAATAATCAACAATAAGAGAAAAGGCAGCAATTTAAAAAAAAAAATCAAAATTCCTGTAGTTAAACCCACCATCTAACACATTTTACTACATTTGAGTGATATTAAAAAGAATATCACACCTAAATTTGCTTCTGAGCTACAATACTCAAGGTAGATTAGATTCTGAAATAGTAACTAAAGGAGTTAATATATAAACATCTATCCAGTAGAGATTTTAAAAAATAGAAGCACTTTTGTACCTACTAAAAGAGAAAATGCATGTGAAACAAGCGTCACGGACAGATGGTGGCTGGGCGTTACACAGCTGAAAGGAAGACTGGTGGTCCTTAGTATTGGGGTGGATTGTCGCTTAGGTGCTCAGAGCCCGGGACATCTCAGCTGCAGGGCTGGAGAAGGGCGCCGCGAGGGCCTGTGCTGCCTGAGCAGGGAGCTCCTCGGAGCCGAGAACGAAGAGCCGCGCTCCGGCTCTGCTGGAGGAATGCACAAGTTCACCGTGCCTCTGTTGTGCATGTCCCCCACTCTTGCACCCCTTTCTTGCCTGTGAAATACAGGACAATCACTAACAGTAGGGAAATGTCATTCTATTCCTTGGGCTGTCCCTGGGCCTGGACTTGGGCCCGCCCGGGGGGAGCAGGAGTGCAGGGAGGACAGTCTCGGGTGGGGCCCACCGTGACGCAGCTGTGACGTCAGCAGAACCGGTTCCTACCCTGGGGTGGGGGCGCAACTGGCCAGGAACTTCCGCTTTGATACTCTCACCATATTTTTCTAAAACAGTAAAACAGGAACTACTTTAAATGACCTAGATCTAAAAATAGGTTATACCACACTTGCGAATATTTCAAGCGGCAGCTAAAAAAGAAAGAAAACTCTACATTTCCATTTTTGTGACTTTTCTACCCCACCCCTGAAAAATAGAAAATACCATGACTTAGCTGTCATTCAGTCTAAAATCAGACTTTGTACCAGCTGGAGTCTTAGGTCTATTTATTTCTGCGCTCAGCTCCTACATTAACTGTTTCTTAAAGACTTCTTTTGCCACCACGGAGACACAATCTAACTGAAGATCTTTCCATGTTTTGCCAGAAAGATTGATTTGAGTGTGACCAGACTGGCAGAAATACCATTCATAGACAGGCATGAAAGGGCTACTCAGTAACCGACTCAACTGTTGGTTTTCTGAAGAAATCACGTTTAAATCTAAGATAGAGGCTAATGGATTCGGGCCACTGGAGAGGCAGGGAAGTATCTGCGGCACTTGCTGTATTTGAATAACGAGTTCATGAATCATTTTGGAGCATTTTGTAGAACGTAACCTGTTAAGTTACTTGGGTGAAGAGATATCTGGAAAAGCTAGGAGAAAAGTGTCCTATCCTACACTTTGGAAAATTGCTCACATTTTTCTGTGTGATACTCCTAAAAGTAATAATTCTTAGTTCAGGCTTTTTTTCAGTTTGTTTTTTTTTAATTATTTTTTAAAGAAAGTACAAATTAGAAATAAAAACAGAAACATCACAAGTGAGACAGAATTTCATTTAAGGAAGTAATGTGAATTTCACAGTATTTGTTGTCATACACAGTATTGTCTTCCAACCAGTTATCCATCAAGCTTTTGAAGAAGTGGAGAATCAGAGTTTCCAGGCAGAGGGCCAAATGCTTTTTTTTTTAAAATTAATTTTATTGAGAAAGAAATAGCAATGAGATAGTTTCAAAATAGGGCAAATGCCTTTTTGAAAAGTTTACAAGTTTATATTTACACCACTTAGAGATTGGACAATAGGCAACATAATGACTATCTGTGCGCATACGTGCTCACGCAGATGCAGGCAAGTCTGACCTAGATTTAAGGATCTTCAAAGGCGTCTCTTTAACAAGACAGGACACTGCAGACACACGGGCACTTAGCACTGATTCAAGACCTCAAGAATGCACCAGTTGCTTTCTGACGTATTTAAGTAGGGCCCCCTTTCACTTGCCCCAAGGATGGGTCCTGTTTCCCACAGGTTGTGCTGCGTGGCCACATGTGCTGGCTCACTCCCAACTCGCACCCAGAATTCACCTTGTTACAGTTTCAAAGGCAGAGCGGACAATCAAGACATCTAAACCAGAATGTGGTGGAGTGGGCGGCAAGAGGGAAGGGGATGACGCACAGGAAGAAGGGCAGAGGCCAAGAGCCAGGAAAGGGTCTCTGTGGAGAGAGAGAATAGTGGGCTGAGAATGGAGAGGAATCTGAAGCTAGAGAAAAAGGGGCGAGTCAGAGGAGACATCAGATGGGCCAAGGTGGATAGAAAGTATTGCCTTTGGAGCCAAAGATGAAATAGCTTTAAAGAAATGGATAGATCCACCAGATGGGGCATGCTGAGGAAGGTTTTCACTTACCAACAGGAGGTAGGCACACACATACACACACACACATACACACACACACACACACACACACACACACACACACAATGAATTCAACACCTAGAGATATAAAGGGTGACACCTTCAAAATGTCTTTGGGAATCAGGCAGATAGCAGACAAATAAAACTGTAGGTGAGGAGACGCCCAAAGAAAAAGCACTATTTCTATTGAAAAAGGACAACTCTTTGCAAATGGAGCAGCTCAGGTCAGATTCAGTCCCCATTGCCTGGAACGAACGAATCAATGTGATGTCAATATTTGTGGAACACCTATGACAGATTTTTAATCACAAACCTTTACTTGCAGAGTTATAACCTCCAGCATTGGCAGTCTTTGTTCCTCATCACAATGGAAGAACATAAGGAGCCTAACATTTATTGAGAGGACAAGAGGCTTCACATGAAGTTACCTGACTCTGGAAAGCAGCCAGCTCTGCTCTGCCGCAGCTCTTCAGCCCAGCAGGGGTGGTGGCAGATGCTTCAGCAGCTGGAGCCTGCATAGCCCCTGAACACCACAGCAGAGATCCCTGCACCCAAGCAACCTTGAAGTTACACCGCCGCCCTTCACATGTGTGATGCTGGGACACCAATGTTATCAGCAGAAGGATCTGAGGGCAAAATGAGTTCACCTCCTATGTGTTTTCATTATTGGTAGAGCAGCGCAAGCCCTAAATCCGTCTACACTGGCAATCGCAAGTCCTCTCCAATGATGGTGTCATGCTATTTGCTGCTTATTTTCACAGAGTTTCTTCCTGTTCCTAAAAGCAGATTTATCTGAATAATTGCTTTGTTATTGTTGGTTTTCCACCCTGAGCTCTAAACTCAATGACGTCAGAAACAGAGTCTAGATTTGTTCATCACTGAGCCTCCTGCACCCAGCACACAGTTGGTGTGATGTGTGGGCCCTTGTTTGCCACATGGGTGCTAACTCTTGCTGCCACTTGGCAAGAGAAGAGGAGGGAGGAAGTGACCGGGAGCTCACTGTCAGTGGCATTTCCAGACCTGTCACACTGATGTTTCCTGCATTCCTAAGGTATAACGAGAACAGGTGCCTGCAAAGCCCGGGATTCCACCTTGCCCATTATTCCCCAGAAAACAACCAAACATGCTCTGTGGTGTGGTGCACATTCAACTTTAATTTCAGATCCTAAACCCATTCAATACTTGGGACTTACTCAGGACCATTTCACTGCTATCGGAAGCACATCTCAATCAAACCTGCAGCTGAAATTTAAGGCTGAAATTTCCCTTTCTACCACCAAATGCCTCCTGTCTGTTTCTTGAGGGCTCATCTGGCATCCAGTTCTCACAGAGGATTTTGTCATAGGGCTTTCTTACACAGCAAGAGCCAGGTTCCCATCTGCTTCACACTGGAGCTAGTCTGATACCGTGGCTGTAACTAGCAGTGGTGAGGACCACACGGCGCCTCAGTGCAGCATGCTGAGTTGAGTGGGAGCCACCCGGCTGCACCCTCTCCACAGGCCAGGAGTCTCTCCGGGACCACACATCTGTACAAGTGGGGCCTTTTCCTGTTTTGCACAAACATATCCATGGTCTAAGAGTCTTAATATTAGACAGTGAAAAGCATAAACCTGGATAGAAATAGAAGATAAAATCCAATGACTTGATAAATGGTACAATATTCCCTTTGATTTAAGAGTTTAACTCTCCTAACTAAAAACAAACTCATGGGGCTGGGTAAGTAGCTCAGCTGTCTAAAGTGCTTGCTTAGGCAAGCTTAGGCAGGTGCAGGGGACCACGGTTCAATCCCTGACACCACATGCCGTGCCAGTCCAGCCCTCAGGATGGGCTGAACTGGCCAAGATAAAAAAAAAACAAAAAAAAAAAACAGATGAACAAATTTACTATGAAAACTGAAGTTTATTTAATGTCCAGTTGACATTAGCAGAAATACTTCTAAGGAGCTATATTATTCAAAGTTTCCTTTCCTTTCTTTTTTCTTTCTTTCTTTTTTAAAATATTTTTTTTAATTTTTTTATTTTTTATTTTTTTGGTTACTGGAGATTGAACTCCAAACCTTGTTCTCATCTGGGTAATTTTCTATTTTAAAGTATACAGATAGTGAAGACTAACACATTTTACATTTCTATTAAATGTACAAAGACAATAAAGTTAGTTAAGAAAACAGGGTCTGGGATGTAGCTCAGTGCCTGCCTGGAAGCGTGAGGCCCTGAGTTCAATTTCTAGAACCAAAAATGAAACAAAGAAAGAAACAAAGAAAGAAAAAAAAGAGAAGGAAACAAAGAAATGAAGAAGGAAAGAAAGAAAGAAAAGCAAACACTAAAGCAGTTAGTCCCCAAAGGTACCTGTCTTCCCCAGGGCCCAAGGGTTTCCTTTGAAAAATTCTGATACCTGGCAGAGGTACCTCGGAAGAACAGCCGATGACACTGTAGATAGATCCTAGCTCCTGTCTTGTTTTCTCTCAAACTACAAAAGGAAGGGGTTTAGGGGTATGGGTCTCCTTGGAACACAAAATTCATTTCTGTAAGAACTTCTAAAATTCCATCTCCATGAGACACATTACAGATAACTATAATGGAAGTGTGTGGCAAACTGAGACATGCCTTTCACCTGTGAGGCCTATTCCAGAAGGAATATGATTGGGTGGGTAGCTGTCAATCAACCTACCTACCCAATCATACCACATGCCAATCAAGCTACCTACCCAGTGTGTGACCACGTGATGCTCACTGACTTCCTGATATAAAGGGGGCTCACTCAGGGCAGTGACGGAGGTGGATACAAGGCTCAAGGTGAGACGCTGTGACAGGCCCAGGAATGATACCTACACCAGCGTGAAGCTAAACTTTATCTTAGACCAGCATATTCTCTTCCTGGGCAGTAATATTTAAGATCATCTTATCTGAGGTGTTTGGTTATATTATTAAGGCAGAGCTGAGCAGAATCACATAGCAAATATCACTTCAGGTTAGTCACTTATACAGAATCCATGTCTAGCCATGAAATGAAAGGGAGAATGTCTACCAGAAAAAATATATTGTGAAGATGAGGTAACATTACAAAATATAAACCATGTCTTCTGAGAATAAGAAAGTCAGAGTGAGTATCCATGGTCACAAGCAAGTCCATCCTATGCTGGGGGGCCACAGTGAGTCACCATTTGGAGCATTGTACTCCACGCTGTCAATGAGCACACGTACAGAAGGGTTTTTGTTGTCTGGTTGCCTGTAGCTACCAGCAATTATTATACCCACTTTAAAGACAAGGAGACTAAAGCCCAGTTCACACTCTTAAGGGCTTAGGCCAAATATCTTTCACTCTAAAATCCAGTTCTCAGATGAGCTACTCCATACCAGCTTCTTGCTTTATAGAAATTCTACTCTTAAACTTCTATACTCAAAGTTAAATGTTGTATAGTGTGGATTAAATGCAGGGGTAATTGAAACATATAGTGATTTTTTTCAATGTGCAGAATGTATTTCCTGAGGGAAAGAAAGCTCCTGTCCAGGAGAGGGACAGGAGGGGGACCCGAGCAGGTTGTCCCTCCATATAGTGAATGTTTAAAGACAAAAATTTACTGCAGAGAAATACACACTAGCATTAACCTTTTTTAAAAACATCTTTTATTTATTTGATACAGGATCTTGCTAAGTAACTCAAACTTGTAGTGATCTTTCTGTCTCATCCTCCCCAGCACTGGGATTACAGGCGTCCACCACCACGCCCGGACTGGGTGGCTGGCACAGCGTGCAGTACCAGGGTTCGAACCTGGATCCTTATGTTTTCCCAGGCAGGTGCTTAGAGCACCGAGCTATCTTCCCAGACCGCTATCATTACTCCTGCCCAAAATACTCCACCTTGCTTCAAACACATTTTCCCAGGGCAGAATGGCAAAACTAAAAGTTCAAAAGTCACTTACAACAATCTTTTGCCCAGTCTTGCTACTTTCTGAGGTCATTCTGGAAAACTTCTTCCTGTTTTTATAAGGTGTGAGAAAAAAAGTAGTGAATTCCTATGCCAAATTTCATCCAACAGAACATCAGGCTGGTGAAGTCATCCTGGCCGGCCCTCATCTGGCCTACTCCCTAGATCTGACACTTTGGGACATGTGACACAGTCTCCTCCATGTAAAAGTGGCCATAAAAGGCAAATAATATTTGGAATCAGTCAGTGACAGGAAGGCAGCTAGGACAGCATAAGAAAGCCACTCAGCAGTAAAGGACTTCCAAAACGGCTTCAGGAAGGACTGAGAACGCTGGGCTAGGCATACTCGGGGTAGGTGAGGGAACTGGGTTGTGTGTGCGGCGGGAGGTTTCGTGGCAATGGGTCTTTCGTTCTGAGCATTTTCACAAAATATTTAATCATAGCGTCTTTTTCTATCATGCCTCGTAACAGTGTCATGAACTGTGTACAAATGTGTCAGCCTTTGTACACACGTGAACCTCGCAAGAGCATGAACAGAACCAAAAGAAAGTGGTTTTTCTATTTTTTAAATTTTCTTTTATGGAGAAAAAAATTTCAAAACAGGATTAAAAGTGAGTAACAGCACTTAACACATTGTGTATTGTTATCTTTAAAGTAGTTCCTCAGAGTACAGATATAGGCATTTAATTGTCCAAATAATATTAACACAGACCTTTCTCTTTAATAAACTAAGGGAAATTAGTATATAACTATCTAAAATATCATTTATTATACCTCTTTTTTGTGTTTCCCTTCCTTTTCCCCTTTCCCCCAGTTGTCTCTCTTCTCTTTTGAACAAGTTCTTCCCACTTTGTAGTATCTGCTGTCCATTTTTTAATCTTATTTACTCTTTCCGCTTCTCACACTAGGCAGACAATAGTCGTGATCCTGTATAAAAGGAACACGTCTTTCTTATTGATCTCTTAGCTGATGGACATTCGAGTTATTTCCAAGATTTAGCTATGACAAAATGTGCTGCTATAAACATGGGTGCAGGTATATCACTGTTGTATTATTATTATTTTTTAATTCTTCTGGGAAGATACCAACAGGGGTATAGCTGGGTCAAATGGGACCTCCAATGCTAGTTTACTGAGGAATCTCCACACTGATTCCACAGTGGTCGTACGAGTCTGCACTCCCCACAGCACTGGTGAAGGGCTCATTTTCCCCCACAGCCCTGGCAGCACTTGTTATTGGTTGATTTCTTGATAACATCCATCAACCAAGTGAATTTTAAGTAATCTAGCTGTGACAGAGAGGAAGTTTAGGAATCAAAACAGCAACGGTAAAGTAGATAGATATCATCTTTCCTCTATGTGAGGGTGAGGCAAAAGGATTTGTTAAAGAGTGGTCCTTCTTAGGGACAAAATTCTGTACCTAAAGGGTAAAGCTAGGAGTTCAGAATTTACCTGTAACAAAGGTGCCACTCACTGAGCGACTTCCGTGGGCCACGCAGCAGCCTAACCCCTGCATGCCTGTCCTCACTGTGTTCTCACAGCAACTCTTAAGAGCTCTTAGGCTGTATTCTTTCCAAGCACTGATGGAGCCTGAGGCTCTGAGGAAGTGACTCTGTGTATGAGCCAGTGTTGTGTTGATGTAAGAGATAAAACTGAGAGATGGGGCTCCTGATGTCCTGGGAAGCCTGCAGAGCAGGTTCTAGAAAGGCACCCTGGACAGCTTTCATGATAATTCTCTAATATCAAGAAGACGAAGAAATCCAGCAGCAACAATAACAACAATGAAAACAGAACTATGTCCCCAGAAGAGTGAATGGGCATCAGAAAGCTATTCTCAGTGACATGGACTTTGCCTTAATAGTAACTACCCTAGGCAAAGTTTCTCGTGTCCCTAAACTTAGTGACTAGGTGCTGACACATTGCTGTAGAGATCCCTACTGCCTCCTCCAGTGTCCACACATGGGAGCGGCAGAGCATGCAGACAGACGACATCGGTCCAGTTTCACCTTCCCTTTGAGGACCCCAGCACATGTTACCCATCAGAAAAGGAATCCTCTTGCAAAGCCAAGCTGTCAGGGAGTTGGGAGAATATGGTGCTGGGTTCTGCTGCATCTCAGCAGAAGATGCAAAGGCCCTGTGGAGTCCATCCCTGAGCTCTGCGGTAGGTTTTCCCAGGACCAGTGTCTCATAATGAAAGGCAGTGATGGGGCTGGGGAGATGGCTCAGTAGGATAAGCGCTTGACTGGCAAACGTCAAGGATCTGAGTTCAATCCCCGGTTCCGCAAAAAAGAAAAGAAAAGAAAGAAAGAAAGAAAGAAAGAAAGAAAAAAAAAAAAAAAAAAAAAAAGAAAGAAAGAAAAAGAAAGGCAGTGAGCACTAAGAGAAGGAGAAGGAGAGGGAGGCTGAGTGGACACGACAGACAGTGCATTAGGCGAAGAGCTAAAGCGGGTTTCAAGCCACTGAAGTGACCGTACATTGGGACACAAGGCACAGGATGAAGCTGAAGAGGCAGAAAGGGGCCGAGTGATGCTAAATCTATTGCCTCAGCTTCCAGGAATTCTCTGCCTAAGCCAAATATCCATTTTGAACTTCTAAGGAGCCATGGACAACCCTCAACTGCTTGTTTATGTCATGAAATTAGCCAATCTCATCTGACTCACTGGTTCCCCTGACAAGGAAGGTGTGAGGCTAAGGGCAGAGCTGTGCCATTTGGTGTCTTCAGAAAATGCCTGGGAAATAAAAGCTCAGTAAATATTTATGCATGAAATTGTGCCTTACCTGAAGTGCTCTCCACGGTGAAAAGTCTATCTACTAAACTATAACCAATCATCTACTTTAGAAAACAATCCCACTTGCTTCCATTAAGTATCTTTTGTTATAAAAATTAGTTAATTGCAAATACGAGATAGATAACACAATGTAAAATGCATTCATACATATTGTTTTGTGCTTTTATTAACAGCACTGGGAAACCATTGCTTTTAACTGTGTAATTTTTTCTGCCATTTGTAATTTTGTACCTTCTTCCCTCAGAGGCATGGATTCATCTTAGGGCCCTGACCTGAGTCCCAGAGTTGGAGCTAGGTTCGTGGCTAGGTTGGACTAATGAGGGCTTTCTATGGGACTTTGCCCTGAGTCCTTCTCTTCCTTAAGAAGCAGTGGCTACCGGTAAGACAGTTTCCTTGTTGTCAAGGATACTACACAGAACAAGGTATTAAACTGAGAAAGAAACAGATATAAAGGAATCAGAGCCTCAAAATTGAACATAGACCTTTAGCATCATTCTGAGTAACTAGATTCACAGTTTTAACTGGTCAAAAAAAATCCTGTTTTGGATTAAGAAGTCAGATATGAGTTCTGTTTTGTGTCATTCAAGAAATTCAATTTAAAAAAAAATTCCAGTACAAAAACTATTCATTGCAGAAATGACTATGGTTAGAAGCAGTCATGGAATGGAAATCGTTTTGTGGCCACTGCTGTTGGTGATCCAGGAAACAGCCATTCAAAACAAGATAATTTGGGGAAACATAACCATCATTTTATCTTTCTTAAGAGAAAACACAAAAAGGCTCTTCCTTGTCTATATTCACAGAAAACTGATTAATAGAAAGTGAGCCTTACCAAAATAGCTTGAGTTCTTTGGGGCTGTGGGAATTACAGGTGATTTGAAGGAAAACTGTTCCTTCAAGTTTACCTTATAGCTAATAGCTGTGAAGAAGTGTAATGCTCAAGGAAAAAAAAAATCACTGAAGACTTCCCAAATAATTGAGCCAAAAGAGATACTAAAAGATCAAAGTAAGAAAGTCTCATACTAAAAGCATACAAATACAACAGAGTTGGCCGATAAAATAGGAAGTCGCTTTCATCAAAAACAGTCTTTATTTCTCATTCCATCTCATATAAAATTCCTAAAATCTGTCACTGTAGTAGTTTCTAGGTGATATGTGAACAAATATATGCACTGAGAATTCTTATGCTGCCTAGAGCCAATGTTTTGAGGAAAACATCCTAAAGAGTCAACTGTTAAATCAATAAAAAGAATGCTCTGAGCAGGTGTTTGGGATCGTGCAGATTTACCCATATTTGCATTTACCACTAAACTCCTGCAAGAAAACATAAAATGTACCTGGAAGTGTTATGCTTATCATAAATACAAGGACAGTGTGCTAAACATACTGGAGCCGTAAGAGTGATTCATCAATCATATTCATTTACCTAAATCCTTAAAGTTTTCTGTTTAAGCTGAGGGATTAACATGCCAGGTGTCACAGTTTACTGTTATTTTTAAGCGATTAGCATTTGACACTTTAATTAGGTATATTTATGAGACACACAGAAAAAGAAAACAGAAGATAGCCAAGGAATAAAAGCTCGATTCGGATGGCATGAAAGAAGAAAAGAGTTAAAACCCATCTTTTTGCCTTTAAGCATAATGCAGGATAAATGAGTGACCCAGAATGTAAGAAATTGAACACCAAACTGCCACTCCAAAATATTCTCAAGGATACCCTAGAAAGAGATTATGCAGCTAACAATACCAAGAGGTTCAACAGAAGAAATGCTCCAGCTAGAGTGAGCAATTAAGTAGAAAGAAAAAGAAAGGAATCAAGAAGAAAATAATACAATGACAAGAATGGGCAATACTTTTCTATAATAACTCTCAATGTGAATGGACTCAATTTGCCAATGAAAAGGCAGATATTGTCAGAATGAATCAAGCGACAAAATCCAACAGAATTTTGCATGCAAGAAACACCCATTGCTCTCTGAGGAAATTCATAGCTAAAAATCAAATGGTGGTTAATAATAGTCCACACAGCAGGAAACCAAAACATGCAGATAGTTATCTTATTTTCAGACAAAGAGGATTTTGAGCCTAAACTGATCAGCAGAGGCAAAGAAAATCACTACATCTTGGTTAAAGGAAAAAATTCAACTGGAAGAGGTAATTATAAAAATGCAGTAGTACCTTGGTTTACAAATTAAATTCATTGTGTGATTCCAGGGAAGATGCTCTTGTTGATGTTCCTGTGGGGAAAAGAGCTACAGGGCATGTGTTGAGTATCATTAGTTAAGACTGCAGTGTAACTAGAACTCGGTGGTAAAAGAACAACTGAAATTAGAAAAATGGATGGAAATTAATTAATATGCTATTGAATGATTACTAGTTCGCAGAGAAAAGAAGAAGAAAGAAGATAGTTCTACAGTTAGATGGCAATTGATACCAGAGCACCACAGGACATACCAGAAGTTGTGGGACACAAGAAGAGCATTTCTGAGAGTGAAGTTTGTGACTGTCAGTGCTCAACACCGCAAAACAGAGCAGGCCCAAGCAAATAACCTCATGATGAACCTCAAGGTCTTAGAAAATCAAGAGCAATTCAAACCCAAATCTAGCACAAAGAAGAAAATTACAAAGAACAGAGCAGAAAGCAATGAAATGAGGACAAAAAGAAAATGAAGCAATGAATCAAGTTTCCAAAGAATAAATAAAATAGACAAGCCTTAGCTAATCTTACCAAAAGAAGTAAAGATGCAAATCCACACAATTAGAAATGAAAAAGATGAAGTCATCATGGACACTGTCCAAGTCCTGAAGATTATTAGCAGCTGCTTCATGAATCTGTATGCCAATATGCTGAAGAATTCAGAAAAAAATGATAGATTTCAACTACATATGAATTAACAAAACTGAACAAGATTTTAAAAACCCTGAATAATCAATAAAAGAAATTGAAATAAACCTACTAACTGAGAAAAGTCTAGGTCTAGATGGATTTACTACTGAATTCTACAGAAAGTTCGGAGAAGATATAACAACAATATTCCTCAACTCTTTAATCGAATTGAAAGGGAAAGACTATCCCCATTAGCTGGCATTACCATGCTTCCAAAACACAACAAGAATATAACTAAAAAAGAGAGCTATACGCCAATACTTTTAATGAACATAGAGGCAAAAATCTATAACAAAATATTGACAATCTATAAGAAATCATCAAAAAGATCATACATCATGACCAAGTAGGTGTTACCCCAGAGATCCAAAAGAAGGTTCGTTTATGCAAACCAACAAATACAATACATGTCCTAACCAGAAGCAAAGACCAAACAATATCACATTGTCATCTCAATATACAAAGAACAAGCGTTTGACAAAATTGAACATTCATTCATTAAAAAAAAAAAAAAAACACCTGAAGAATTCTTGTATTCTCAGTACTTGGGAGGCTGAGGCAGGAGAATTGCCTTGGTTTGAGGGCAGCCTGAACTACACATTGAATTCAAGGTCATCCTAAGCTACACAGTGAGACCCTACCTAAAAAAACAGAAAAGCAAAACAAATAGGTATGCAAGGACCTTATCTCAACCTGAAAACCTATTTATGATAAACCTACATCCAACATCCTATTAAATGGAGGAACATGAAGACTTTCCCTTTAAAATCAAGGATAAGAGAAGACTGTCCACTGTCACCACTCCCATGCAACAGAGCCCTTGAGACATTAGCCAGAGTGGTCAGGCAGGAAAAAGATGTGAAGGAGATATTCGTACAAAAAGAAGTAGATGACCTGATCCTCTACATAGAAGACCAAAAAAGTACATCAAAAGGCTTGTAGAGTTGTTAGTGATAGCCCAGTAATGTAGCAGGATACAAAATCAATGCACAGAACTCAGTACTATTCTTCTATAAGGTATTACAGAGGCTATCACTGGGAAAGAAGTTAGGAAGATAACACTACTAACAATAGCATCAATTAAATAATATTAATTGCATTTAATTAATATACTAATGCTACAAATTAAACACATAGGCATTAACCTAACCAAGTATGGAAGGATTTCTACAATGAAAATTATAGCACTCTGATAAGCAAATTGAAGAGGGCATGGAAAAATGGAAAGATGGTTACTGTTCTTGAATTGGCAAAAGCAATACAGTTAAAATTGCCATACTTCCAAAACTGATGTATAGGTTTAGCAAAATACCAATAGCAGTTTTCACAGGTCTACAAAAGCTATCCTAAAATTCCTAAGCAACAAGAAGAGAACCAGAGTACTTGAAGGAATTCTGGGTAACAAAGCAGAAAGCATCACGATCTTGGATTTGAAGTTATAGCTCAAAGCTACAGTGACAAAAACAACATGGAACAGGCACAAAAATGGATGTGTGGATTAAAGAAATAGAACAGAGAAATCAGAAAAAAATGCAGGCATATTCAGCTGTTTGGTTTTTCACATAGAGACAGAAAAACATATGCTGGAGGAAAGAGAGCCTCTTTAATAAAAGGTGCTTGGAAAGTTGGTAAACCATATACTGAAGATCAAGTGCAGAGCCCTTCCCTGCACCACGTACTAAACTAAAATTATAATGGACAAAAAAAAATCTAAATGTTAAAAAACAAAAATTTAATCTGCTGAAAAATAAAATAGGTAAACTCTATTTTTTTTTTTTTTTGGTCTTTTTTTAGACAGGGCTCAATACACAGTTCACACTGACCTTGAGCTCACTTTGTACCCCAGGCTGGTCTTGAACTCACAATGATCCTCCTGTACCACACACTCAAGTGCTGGGATCACAGGTATGTGCAACCACAACTGACTCATCAAAATAGATAAAGTTTTGAAGACATATGGGTAGGCAAGGACGTTCTGAACAGAACCTCAATAACACAAGAAATAGTGCAAAGAATAAAGAAATGAGGTCATAACTCATTCTTCTACAGGGCTAATGGAATAAGCAATAAAATGAAGGGACAAGCTACAGAATGGGAATTTTTTTTCCAGCTATTTTTTGGATAGAGGACTAACATCTAGAATGTATAAAGAACTCAAAAAAAAGCTCTCTTCAAATAAAAAGACCCAATCAAAAAATGGGCAACTGAACAGAGACGTCTTCATGCAAATGGCTAATACCAGGATAAAATATTGAACATATCTAGGCATTAGAGAAATGCAAATTAAAACCAAGATATTCCATGTTACTCCTGACAGAATAGCTATCATCAGGAAATCAAATGATAACAAATGCTGCTGAGGCTGCAGGTCATAAAGAAACTCTTCCACATTTTTGGTGGGAATGTAAACTAATATGACCGTTACAGGAAGCTGCATGGAGATTCCTTCAAAAACTAAAACCAGAAACTCCGCTTGACCCAGCTATTCTCCTTCTACATATATTCCCCAAAGAGCTAAAGTCAATTTATTATAGTGTTCTATGCATACCCATATTCATAGCAGCTGAATATAATAGGTAAGTCTTTGAAATGGCTTATATGTCCATCAATATCAAGAGATGAATGGATAAAAAAAATGTAGGTACACACAACGGGGTAGCACTGTGAAGAAGGGAAGGATACAGCCAGGGCATTCAGAGGGAAGCAATGCGGCCTGCGGCCACCACACGAAGTGAAACGGACTGGTTTCTCTGACATGGAAGATCCAAAATACAAATAAATTGCAAAATATAAGGGAATAAAGGGATGTTTTTCAAATAGGAAAGAGATCAGAGGATAGAGGACAGGGAAAGAAAAGGGAGAAAAAACATTGAAAGAAAAAGAATTGAGGTCTGTTACATACCTATACCAACTCTCCACAAAGAATATCATCATTATGCAATAATAATGCATTATACAGAGTAGTTTTTAAAAAGAATGTAGGCAGCAAAGGCAGCCATTCCCAGCTCATGTCATCACCTCAGGACATTTATAGCTGGGTGACTGTGGACACGCTATATCAGCTGCTCCTGTTTCCATGAGGATAGTATCAGCCAGTGTCCATCTCATAAGGTTGTTGAGGATTACTCAAAAAAATTCTGCTCATGGGGCTGAATAGATAGCACAGTGAACCAAAGTGCCTGCTTGGGCAAGCTTAGGCAGGCGCAGGGACTGCGGTTTGGTCCTGGCACCACATGCCACTCTGACCCCTCCCCTAGGACAGGCTCATCCAGCCACAGAGTCCACACGTGGTGCTGCACACATGTACTTCCAGCACTGGGGAGGCTGAAAACAAGAGGACCACTATGAGTCCGAGTTGTATAGCAAGACTCTGCAACAACCAAATACATTTTTTAAAAAATTGTTCATGACCCAAGAAAAAATAAATGTTCAAAAAGTGCCAGCTGTTACTACAGTATCTGTATCTGTCTTTGGAAGAAAGCAGTACTGATTGTGGTTTGTCATTTATTTATGCTTTATTGATGTCCTTGGATTTCTTTTTCCACCAGAAGTGAGGCAAGTAATTCAACACACACACAAGCAAGCACATAGGTTAGGTGAGCGGATAAAAAGATAGAGCTAGGAACAAGATAAAGAGCAAGAATCGTAGAAATATTATTGCTTTAATAAGCTACTAATTTGGCTTCAGCTTTGTACCTTGCACACAAGAAAGAAAACTGGGTCTGCAACACAATTTTCAGTATCCATGAGATGAAAATGCACTAAATGCCTGAGAAGAGCATAGTGAGTTTGTTAGAGAAGGGGAGCATAGAGAACTAATGCCAACAAATGTAGCGAATCTCGGGAGGAAAGCATGATTAATTATCACAATCACAGAACAGCACCACTGGCCTTGATTCTTTTCCCGTGTTTGGATCCACTGCCGCACCATGTATTTCCTGAACCTCCCACACTAAGCTTGGTTTTGGCATTTTCGGGGCCTTCGCATCTAAGCGGAAATGATGGCAATGCCTCCCTCAGTTTCTTTTCTTGGTCTGAAAAGAGGCCAAGTACTTCTGTTTGCCCAGCTGCATCTCTGCCAACCATACGAAGCTGAGGCCATGTTAGTCTGTTTGCTGGTCGAAGGAGGATGATAGGCACCAGGCTTCGCAGACAGAGTCAGACTTCGCAGACAGAGCCGAGCCGCCGGCTGAGCTTAGGCCAGATCAGCTGAACCCCAGATGGCTCACGAGGAAATAAGAGTTAATGAATGACTATTGCACGAGGCAGCGGAGTTTTGGGTAATTTGCTCTGCAGCAATGGAAGCCGAATACAATAATCAAGTAGTGACGGCTCCTTAAACTGTGTGTTGACTGCCGACCATAAGCGAGACATATACATTCTAAATGACTTACTATGACCCAAATGAAACACCATAAAATATTATTGCATATCCTCATAGCTTCAATTGCTAAACTTATTAGCCTCATTACAGTATTAGACTCCTCGGCCATTAATACAAATAAAAATATTTTCTCTGTTCATTCCCCACCATATAGAGACAGTGTCCTGAAATATAGGTTAGATGAGCGAGTGAAAAGATAGAGCCAAGAACAAGATAAAGAACAAGAAGCACAGACATATAACTGCTATAATAAGCTACTAATTTGTCTCAGGCTTTCTACCAGGCAACCCGAGAAGGAAAACTGGGTCTGCAGCACAACTTTCAGTGCCCATGAGATTAAAATACACTAAGTACCTGGGAGGAGAGATAGATGGGGAGGAGGCTTCAAATGCAGGTTATGCAGCATAAAGAAAATTCACTGGAGGATGGAAAAGAGACAGGGGAGTAGGTTGCACATTGTGGAGATAGACAACAGCTTCAAAAGTGGCCACCGCTGACACGTGGCCTGCATGCCTGGGATGCAGGAGAGCTGTCCAAGGCATGAAGACAGAGCAGGTAGACCACGGCTTCGGATAGCCGCTGTGCTCACAAGGCACAGGAGCGATATCTGCAGTGAGTTGTTCTTCGCGTGGGCTGCTTCTCACAGCAGCGGCAGCTCTATCCAGAATGCATGAGTCGTATTTACTTATTTAAGGCTGGTTAATGGTTCTCCAGAGCAAAGCTTGGAAGACCAGCTAGTAGCGCTAATGATAACAATGATAATAACTGCTAACCCCATTCAGCAGTACGCCTTTGCCAGTAATGACGCTAAGCACCAGACACAAAGCCTTTCACTCATTTAGCATTCAGGATAACCCAGGGAGGGAGGTATTTTTATTCCCTTCTGTAACCCACGTTGCTGATTTTATAACTAGGTACTATGAATCTTGGAGAGGGGGTGACCTGCTTAGAGTCACACAAGACCCCTTCTGGTTTAATAGTAAGCAGCAAGCAAAATTCAGAACAGTATCCTTGATTGCTATTTGTTTAAACACATTTATTGGTCCATTAACATTTTAATTATTTTATTATATATATTCCAACTGGTCTGGGAAAATACTATGCCCAATATGAAGCATTCTGATCAGAAGGTTGGGGGCCGGTGAGATAGCTCAGCAGACTAAGCACCTGCCCGGCAAGCACGGGGACCAGGTTCTGATCCCCAGCACTGCGTGCTGCACAGGCCCCGCCCCAGACAGGCCAAGCTGGCCACTGAAACTGGGTGCCAGCACTGAGGAGGCTGATGCAGGAGGAATGTTAGGAGTCCAAGCTGCGAAGTGAGACCCTGTATCAAATACATAAAATTAAAAATAAATAAATAAACAGAGGAGTCAGTGATGCAGTGTTACACCACCTGCATGGTTTAGAGAGAAACACCAGCCCAGTGATATTATTTTAGAATAGCCTGTCATCTAGGCTTCCTCAGAGGTCTTTGGGCTAAATTCTGTAGCATTACCTTTAATTCTGATTCCTCACAAATCATGTTCATATATTCTTACTGTCCGATGGACAACCTAGAAAGTTTACTCTTTTGAATTATTTCTTCTTGAAAATAATATGCATATTTTGTTGTTACTAGAAGCTGCATTACAGGGGCCGGGGAGATGGCTCAGTAGAGTAAGCGCTTCTCTGGCAAGTGCATGGGCCAGAGTCCAATCCCCGGCTCTGCCCCCTCCCCCAAAAAAAAGAAGAAAAAAGAAAGAAAAGAAACTGTATTATGAACACATAATTTTCTCTGTATAACTTTTCTTTAGTTTTGTTTCTCTTGTTATTACTATCTTTAAAAGAAGGAGAGAGAGCTTCTGTTCCAACATCATCAGACATCATATGTAAACGTTTCACCCCTTGGGCTTCCATATCACTCCAACGATTTTTCTGTAGTGGCACAGAGGGTGCACCTGGCGATAAGTCACTGGAAAATTAAGCTCAAACCCTTTGCATGGTGGATGCAGGCATTTCCACTGCACTTAGCTTGCAACTTAATACACTGACTAAAAATGGACTGTGGCGCAATTTTAACGACACCAAGTAGCTGTGAGGTTGGCACTCAGGTCTAAAGACTTCACCATTTATCAGCAGATGTAGCAAACTGAAAGTTCCCAACGACGGTGTAGTAAGAAGAGAAGGGCCGGCCAGATAGCTCAGCGGATTAAAGTGCCTGCTTAGGCAGACACAGGGACAGAGGGACCGGGGTTCGATCCCCTGCACCCCATGCTGTGCAGGCCCCGTCCCCAGGGTTCCCTGAGACTAGGACTGAGACTGGGCGTGGTGGCACGCACCTATAATCCCAGCCTTTGGGAGGCTGAAAAAAAGAGAATCACTATGAGTCCGATCTACATAGTGAGATCCTGTAGACTCTGTGCTAAATACATTACGAAAAGAAAGGAGGAGAAGAGGTGATGCCAAGCACGGTGGGACACAGCAGTCTGCAGCAGCCACAGTGAGCACGCACCATCAGTCCCCCACAGTCTGCTCTTCATCTACGGTAGAGTCCCAGACACATCAGGAAACTCCTTGTTGTCTAACTTTGCTCCCCAGAGTTTGGGAACCTCAGATTCTAACCACCCAGTCACTAAACAAATTCAGTTTTTGTGTCTCTGCCATTTGAAGGCTCCATAAAGAAGCATATATACTATTTCATGCAAGATAATTATTATTTGCATCACACGATGATGCTAAAAATAAAAAAAGGCAAAAGATTTATATGATCTGAAGAGAAACCAGAGTATAAAATTAAAAAAAAAGAACAGCGAATAATTGCTCAGTTTTTCATCAGCCATCAAACAGGTGTAGAAATCTTCTATGACCTCCTTCAGATATTATTTAATACCCAACAGGGTCTTGTAGGTTTTCTTTTTTTTCATAATTTTATTGATAAACAAATAGCAATGAGACAGTTTCGAATCAAATCACTAGGACAGTTTCAATAATTAACACACTACATACATTCTTCTTAGTGGTTAATTGCTGTACAAGATGTGGACTTGAGATCCTATTTACAAACACCATTAGAACAAGTCCCTCTATTCATTAAGAGAATGTAACTATATATCTCTCCTAACCACTTTGAATACACAGATACAAAATGGATATTCATCTGTACACCCTTTGGTCTTGTAGGTTTTCATCAAAGGCTACCTTGGGACTCTCATTTTTTGGGCCATTTAATATAAAGATCAATGTTTATCATATAGCAAAATTACTCATGTAACAAGCTAGACTTCTGACAATTGGCATGAGATGCCAAAATAACTGAAGCTAATAAGAAAAATTTGAAGAAGTCAGAAGGCATTGAGGGTGTGGAATGTGGAGTTAAATACCTGATAGGAGAAGTCCTGTAACTTCATTGAGGATGTGTCAGGCAGCAATGGCTGGGAAATGTTGAACATAACTCTTCTCTCTTTCCTCTCTCCTCTCTCCTTCCCTGCCCTTCTGTCTCTCCTCTCTTCTCTCTCTTTTCTACTCTCTCTGCTTCCTCCCTCTTTTCCTCCTTTTCTCTCTCTCTCCTCTCTTCTCTCTCTCTCTCTCTCTCTCTTTCTCTCTCTCTCTCTCTCTCTCTCTCTCTCTCTGCATCTCCTCTTGCCCCTCTCTCCTCTTTCTTCTCTCTCTCCTCTCTCCTCCACCTCCCTTTCTCTTTCCTCTCTCCTCTCCTCTTCTCTCTCCTATCTCCTCCTCTTCCCTTCTCTCTCTTTTTCCCTCACTTCCCCCCCTTCTCTTTCTGTCCTGGGGACTGAACCAAGGGTAAAAATTTGGAGACATAGTCTTTAAATTTCCTAAACTAGACTCCAACTTAAAACCTTCTTGCTTCAGCCTTTCAGGGTACTGGGGGTACAGGCAAGTGACATCATGCCCAGTTAATTCACAAAAAAAAGAAGGAAAAGAGGTGGGAAGGAGAAAGAAGAAGAGGAGCAAGAAATCAGAAGAGAGAGAGAAGTGGAGGAAGAGAAAAAGGAAGAGGAAGAGAAGGAAGAGGAGGAAGAGCAGGAGGAGGAGGAGGAGGAGGAGGAGAGAAGGGAGCTGCCTTGTGGCCAATTTCAATCTGCTAACAGTTTTGACCAACACAGAATTCCTGAACTAACAATGGGTTGTTATATGTTAATATGAGCTGGCTCCACACATCACAAGATCTAGATATTAAAGTTAGACCACCCAGGCCCTAACCAGGTGGTGCACACCTGTAATCCTGGCACTTGGGAGGCTGAGGCAGGATTGCTGAAAGTTCATGGCCAGACTGGGATATGCAGCCAGTCCTTGTCTCAAAGAACAAAACAAACAAACAAAAAAAGTAGACCCTAAATCACACCCTACCTTCCTTTTACCTTCATACTGCGTTCTTGTGATTTCCCTCCCCAAGAGGTTTATTCTACATGGTGATACCTTTGGTTGCAGGCCTCCGTAGGGAGCAGCTGTAAGCAACTTGGCCTTGAAACTCCCCCTTTGGAATCAAATTAAGTGGCAGGGAGAGAAGTACCCTCACCACTCAGTTTGGGATCCACGGGAATCACAGAGGACCAGAACCTTCAGAGCAGGACTTTTCTAGAATGGGGAAACCTTAATTCTCCTAAGGTAGAAACTCCATGCAGCCAAACACCCACAAGTCCAGCCTTGCCTCAGTGGGTCTCCAATGAAATCTGTAGTGAAGGTCTGATCTGCAGAGGGTGCGCATGGCAGCTAGATCTTCCGGCCACGTGGTCCCTTCAGTGGAACTTTACATAGACACTTAGGATCTGAGAAAATAAAATGTGCTGGGAGGAAGAATATGTTCCTGCCATGGAAAGAAGCTGTCTTCAATCATAGATAAACACAAATAGTGAAGACAAATAATTGCTGCATACATTTATTAATAGCAGCGCTAATGCTGTCAGTCCTCCATCTCCATCTTGACATGCCATCTTTTATTTGCCTTTTACTGAGGAAGAAAAATAAAGGCTCCGAACTGGTAATACTGCTTGCAACTAAATTGGATTTTCCACCAGAGAAAGCTGTTTAGAAAAGCTATTCGAAAAAGCAAAATAGCTCTCACAAAAGAGTATTAATGAGTCCAACCAAGAGGAAAAAACCTGCTACAAAGCAAACAAAGCTTTCCCAAGACTCTTTCGGGACTGGGAGCGCAAGGATGCCGTGAATGTCCTACTTCTGCAGACAAGATCTCGCTTGCGAGCCAAGTATGAGATTCAGTTGAGATTTTTGAAATAAGAAGTCTTGACTTAAACTACCAGTCTCACTGACAATTCAAGACAAAAGACCTCAGAAGCCCAGCGTAGAAGGAGACCAATATACCCTGCCCTCAAATGGTGAGGCGTTGTGGCACAGGAGGTAGAGGGCCTTGTGCGTGTGCTCTTCCTTTCCTTGTGTCTGTGTCACAATACAGAGGTGAGAGGAGTCCAGCACAAGACAAGGAAGGATCCAGCAGGCTCTGTGTCCTGCATACTGTGTCCACAGGTTGTCCACAGACTCTTGAAAAGTCCCTTCATCTAGCTGCTCCAATTTATGTATTTAGTAACAAAGGAACATGCAAGCAGCAAAGAAAACTTGACCAGTTTCCCTTGAAGAACAAGGAAACTGAATGTATTTTATAATTTCTCCTTATCACAAATGATCAGCTGCAAAATTATGGCTGTAATGATGGGTATGGAAGGACATAGCAGTTGGAAAATGACATCAGTGGAACAAATCTGGGGCCATTTGTGCATATTTTTAGGCGTATCACTGTGGTACATATGCCCAGCCAGGTCACAGTGAGGACCATAAAACAATCTAGAAGGAAGGTCTGACAACTCAATTCACACTAAGTGTATTCAGTGGTGATTCTTTGTCAGAGTTTAATAACAAAGCTGTCCTTTCTATGTGGCTTTTCAGATCAATGGGAGGAGCAAAAGGACAAATTTTGCCTAAGAAGAGTGTTCCAAAATAGTCTCACTTCCTGCCATGGTAAAATGGCTACATTCATGATGAAATAAATGTGCTCTTACAATTTCAACCACAAAAAGAAAAAACTACCAAATCAATAGTTCTCTCATAATATGTTATTATATATCATAACACGTTTAAAAAGCACAGAGTCCCCTGTTACATGCATGCCAGTTAGATAAACAAACAGCACCCCTGTTAATTGAGTTTTAAACAGAATGGCAGTCGTTTGCTCAGGCTGTGCTGGTAATAGGTACAGTGCCTGAAGATGAAGGGAGAAACATTTTCTAGCAATTCCTACTAAAAAAGAAGTATGAATGTGTTGGAGAGTTGCGGAGGACTACGCAGTATTTTTTATCCTAGTAAATGATGCTCTCTCTGATAGAATTCCACATCCAGACATTCTGCTAATGTAGGTGTTCTCAGTAGGATCTTTATCTGAACCACAAATATTGGCTGCGGAACAATAAAGGGAGATTTGCCAGGCCGCATACACGAATGAGACAGTCACTCATGGTACCTGAGTCGATTCATAGGTTACATCACATTTTAGCTAAGGACAAATAGCCGTCAGTGTCCCCAATAAGGAAAGATAATTGAGGTTAAATATGACCTTTCCTAGAATTAAGACCTCCTGGTTCTTTTAGATCCAGGGTTTGCATCCCTTGCTTGGGGGGAAGATGAGCTATTTCACTATATTTTGTATTCTTGGGCATTAGTTGTTTTATAAAGAGAGAGCTTCTAACTTAAAACATAACTTTAGACTTAACAAAATAAGCATAACATGACCTTAATTTTCATTTTCTTATGTTTTTTTTTTCCTGCTGAGCTTATTAGCTACTATTCTTTGACCTTGGGCATATCACAGAAATTCTCAGAGAATTACTCTTTTACTACAAAGAAGTTTCCAGCATTCTAGTAACGTTGTTGCATTTGTTGACACGCTAGGTAAAAGATTTCCTTTTGGACATTAAAACCATTCTCAAAAGCAGGCTCTTCAAAGAACTTGCCTAATAGGATATTAAATGTATTAAACAATTGCTGGGAGAAATTGCAGATAGTTGCTTTTTATTTCATTAATTATTTTTTCTTTCCCCTTTAGCATTTCTTCTATTAATTTCCTGGCACTTACACCATAAGA
>NW_004524619.1:13638263-13642670 GCF_000260255.1 Octodon degus
CCCTTCGCCTCCCTTCCCTTCCCTTCTCTTCCCTCCCTTCCCTTCCCTTCTCTTTGCTTCCCTTCCCATTCTTTCAAAGTCTACCCACAGCATTTATTTATACAGTCAGATGACAATTACTTTATAGGAATGTGATTCTGAACAGGTGATAGAAGTGGGAGGTGCTATTGGTTAAGGTACATGGAAAAGAGACACAGAGCATTTGCATACAGAATACAAGGAAGGTTTAGGAATGGTAGGATTTAGAATTAACCTAGGAGTTAGTGACGCAAGTGGAAGTAGTTGTGTGAGACCAAGGGAATGTTTCTTGAGTAAAACTCTTTCTTCATGCCAGACGTTTCCCTCAGTGATGTGCCGCTGTACAACCCCAGCCCCTCTGCACGTAGGCATCCTTCCCTTCTCTGAGTGACTTTCTACTTCCCCATCAGTACTTCCCACACAGAGTGTCTGTACTTAAATCCTTGTCTGTTGGTCTGCTTCTGAGGAAACCCAAATTAAGGCATACATGTGTGTTGTACCATCCGCCTAGTTTGATTTCCTGGTGAACCTTTGAGAGACATTACAATTCGCATTGTAACGGGCCAACACTGCAGCTCAATCTGAATACTGATGTTTTGGTTTAGGAAATACAACTCATACATTAGCTTCTATTGTCTTAAAAGAAAAACACACAATAACACACTGGCTATGTAGAGTTGCCACCACTACCAGATGGGTTAGAAATGATTGTGATAGAAACAGGGACCGTTGACTTGAACTTCCAAGGGGAAATTCTCTACACGAATCACAGCACACCAGGGGAAAAGAGAAGTGCGGAATAAACTCTTCAATGTGTTTTTTCAGCATCCACATTCATGGGCTCCGTTGAAAGCAAAAGGGCACATCTTCTACCAAGCTGTCTTGAAAATTTCTAACCTAGAGTTTCATTTCTTTCATGCCTTCTGAGGACAAAGCAAATAGAAAAGGAACAGATGGCATTTTGATCAAAGCACGTCTTCCATATAAACTAGGAGACCAGAGCTCCATGGTATCAGAAGGATATTTCACAGAAATAGGCAGCCAGAGGTTGCTACAGAGCTATCACCCCAGGCCTGTGATTGTTGCCCCTGGACCATCTTCCCAGGTCAGGAACAACCCAGACATCACTTGAGGAATCAGCCATTCCCTGCTTTCAGTCTGCCAGTTACGGGCAGAACTCTGTCCTTAGGGAGGGAGCATGTGTCTATCCCAAGCCAACAGGCACACCACACTCCCCTGGCCACAAGAGCTTGTTGCAGGAAAGCAACATGCGCTGATCCATTCTAGGCTCACTGTCTCTCATGGTATCCACAAAGACTACCGTAAAGGACTTTGTTCTGCTTCTGTTGTAGCTTCTGTAGCTATACTGTTAAGCCCTGGCTGCACTAGTCCAGGGCTGAAATCCTTCAAACACTGGATGTTAGAAATACAGCAGTGTAAGTTCCTATTAGGAATAAGATGTACCACAGTTAATCTCTGACGTCCACACTTTAGCTAGGATATGACCATGACCCGGGTCCTCACAACGGATCTCAGGTGTCTCTACATCAAAACTCCACCTGCCTTTGGTCATCTTCTGGTAAAAGTCTGGTACTTAATTTTTTTTAAAGAAAAAAATCCACATGAAATTAAATTTATAATACAATAAAGTTGAATGCCTCCTATAAGTCATAATATGTTTAATATGACAATATTATTTTATTTCATTTATAAAGTTGAATTCAAGAGAAATATATCCAAAGAATGTGACTTAAAAGACTGTTCATGAAAGCTGTTACAGCTTTGTAAATCTGTCTGTCCCTCCCCATAGAATCTGATTGATGTTCCTAACTTCAACTTCATGATATAACACAGCATGATATTAGTTCACAATTCCTGAACAGAATGTAGTCTGATGTCTTCAAAGTATATCAATATTGGGATCACTTATCACAGTGTCCGTGATAAATACAACAAAAGCCATTATCAGCTTCTTTCAGAATTACTCCCAAAGCCTCCTAACTGGTCCTTGTTTGCTTATGGATAGAGGATTGAGTCTTCCCATAAACCAAAAAATTACCTTTTAAAAATCCAGATCATGTCACGATCAGCCCGTTCTCTGTCCACACATTGCAAATTCCCCACGAAACCCTACAAGCCTCTCCGTGCCTGATTCAACGCCGGCCTCTTTACCCCACTTTGACTATGTTTCCTCTCTCACAAAGTGCTAGCCCTACTGTGCTTGTTGTTCCTGAACTAAAAATAGGTCTTGGACTGTTGAAGGAACAGCAAAAAGCCAGTGGGGCTGGAGCTGTATGTGAGGGAGAGGGAGTGCTAGCATTTTCACTCACCTCAACTATCTTCACAGAACTTCTGTAAGATACACAAGAACATGTATGACTCCACTTTTCAGATAAAATGCAGAAAGAGTTCTTTTCCTTGGCTTCCCAGTTATTTAGTAGTAAAGCCTAGACTAGGACCCTGCGATTTCCAATGACTTGTTTACATTCCCTTTTTCCACCCCATGGCCATTGTGGATGATAACAAGTGAAAGGACAGTAACTTTCACACACATTCACCAGAACAGACAAAAGAGGAATACAAAGGAAGAAAGGAAGGGATAAAAGCAGGGAAGATGAGGAAACAATAGAAGAAGAGGAAGGAGAGGAGGAAGGAGAAGAGGAGGAGGAGGAGGATGAAGAGGAAAAGGAGGAGGAGGACAGCAGCCCAGCTCTCCCACACTAGCCTTCCTCCTGTCCCCATCAATCAATACCAACTCTGGCTACAATTACTTTCATGTCACCTCCATGCTACAGCCAACTGAGCCTGCCTATCTCATTCCTAGTACCTTTAACAAAAGTGCCAATTATTATCTAGACATTCTATGGTTTATGGTATACACTGGATTCTACAAAAACCTTCATTAAGGAATGCTAGAATACACAGCTCTCAAAATGACGATGGGATACCACATCCAGCAAACACTTCTATTCCTTGTGCTTCCATAAATAGATTCATCACCAGAGAGTGAATTAAAATCGCCAGGAGCGACTTCAGTCCAGGGTTACTGTCAGGCCTCATTTCTGGAAGATGAACACCGAGGGTGCCAAAGAATGTAAGAATGAATTTGGGCTCAGGCATTTTATCATGCTGCCTTTCATCCAGGGCTAAAACTTGCGCTGAAACACTATCATCACTTTCAATAGTCTCTCGTGCTCCCCAAATCTTCCAGTCCAAGCTGGGGTTCAGGTGTCCATTCAGCCGCTGTTTACTGAATGTCTACACTGTGCGAAGCCTTGAGCACACAAAGAAGAACAAAAAGGACACCGGTCTTGTTGTGTGGAGCAGATACTCTGCTAAAAGAGATACACAAAAGACAAGGAAACAAGCAGCTTGATCGATAGGAAGTGCTATACAGGAAATAAGCAGGGGCACTGCTGGAGCACAACAAGGTGATTTCTTTGGACAGGGTGTCCAGGCAGGGGCTCCCTGGAGACATAAGTTGGTGACAGAACTGCTATTAATGAGCCTTCTTCTCTTGAGTACACTCACTGAGGCATTCTTTTCCTAAGTAGATGACTCATGAACGGGTCAAAGAACAAATAAGCCATAGCAGGGATGGTCCAGGCAAACCAAAAAGGTTGAGCTTGAGAAATTAGTGATGGAAGCTTATTCTGGGTTAAAATAAAATCAACCTAAAGGAGCCAGAAACTACAGTCAGCATAAAAATGGACTCTTTATATCTCATCAAGGAATCATTACTCTCGATGACAAGAGGTATATTGCCAATAAATCCACAATTCTATTTCCAATTAATGCAAACTTACAATATTCCAAGCTGTTATTAGATTTCAATTAATAACCTGTGATGCCTCATTAATGCAAATATGCTCTTAGCGGTGCTAAACCTTCATTAGCAAAATAGGTCCAAAGACATGACTACTTCATATGATAATGCAACTGTGATTAAAAGGTACAATTAATCATTTTCCTCTACTAAATAATCTCTGTGACAGTTTGCTTAGTCCTACATGAAACACGTGTTTCGTGCAAAAAGCCATTTAATACTTAGACCATTTGATGGCAGAAAGAAACACAGAAACATCTTGCTGAAATGTCTCTTACAGCAGCAGAGAAGGAGAGAAATAATTCAGGATCTGCCAAAATAAGGGGGAGAGGCACGAAGCTGGTGGTATTCTTCATTCTGTGTAACACGCTGCGCTAAAAGCACAATACCCAGAAGAGCAACTGTCCTGCTACGGCCAAAGGACACAGTTGCTTGAGCTCCTTGCTCTCTGCAGGGCAACCCGTTTCCTGAGCCTTGAACCACCTCATTCATCAACATCCCGAAGTCAACCTCAGAGCTTTTTTTTCTTTTGCTTTCTTTCTTTCTTTCTTTCTTTTTTTTTT
>NW_004524619.1:13643340-13655449 GCF_000260255.1 Octodon degus
GGGGCACTGTGTGGGCCGCAGCAGCATGTGGGCAGGGGCAGCAAGTAGCTGGGCCAAGCCATCAGAGAGCCACACCACTCAGCACACTGAAGAGCAGGTTAAGGCTGCCAAAGCCAGCAGGCTTTCATGTCCCTCTTGGATTCGCCGTCCCTAATAAAGAACACCTTCATGATTCCCTGCTCTGGCTGTAGGCTTTTGTTTGTGATGTTTACAGAATCACAGAGGTTTAAGGTCACACATAGATCTAACAGGGTCACTCTTCCACTCTAACCTCCATGCCAATCTGTACCCCGGGAGTCCTTCCTTCATACCCTGTCATCCCCAGTGTCACTCACTGGCAAGAGACATAAAGTGGGCAAAAGCTACACACTTCTCCCTCTGCGTAAATTATAGTTTTAAAAATCTACTCAGACATCCTCTTAATTGTTGCTTAGTAACCATCACAAGATCGGAACTGTTTGCTAGCTTTTTAAAACAGCACTGTAAGAAAGAAATCATTTTGGTGTTTAAAATTAAGAAATTGTCTCCAAGCAGAATTGTTTTAAAACTTGGGTATTTAAGTAGCCTTGTGTCAGAGAAATCATCTAAAATAAAACACAATGTTTAGAGATGTTATTCCAAAAGTTCAAATGCATTCCTCTTCCATGTGATCCCGACATACACTGTGGCTTTGTCCCCTTGGTCACACAAATAATACTGGGTCTTAATTAGTGCATGTTAATTATGCTGGTACAAACTGTAGTCTTTCATGGGGAGACCATCCCCAACTTACAGTGGCTCCACTTACAGTTTTCATGTTGGCAGTGGTGTGAAAGTCAGACATATTCAGGAGAAGCTAAACTACAAATTTAGATTTTTTTTTTTCCCTGGGAAAATTCTAGGTGGTTCAGTACTCTCTCTTGATGCTGGGCAGCAGCTGCAGTTTGCAGCCAACCACAGCCCCACCAAGAAAATAGTGGTCCTTCTGCAGCATTGTGTGCTCATAAGTTGTGACGTTTGGCAGGTTAGGTGTATTCCATACACCCTTGGCTTAGGACGTAGACATTCAATGTACAGTACGTTTGCTGGGATGTAAACCATAGTCACTTAAAGAACATCTGTATAGTTATATATTAGCTATATAAGATTGACATTAGAATATGGCACTTAGGAAGAAAACATGGCTTTATATTTAAATAGCTACTCTACATTAGGAAAGAACACTCTACCTTATCAATCACTTTCATCTGTGGCCCCATAATCTCCTTGATCAGAAAATTTGGGACACCACTGAGTTATAGGATGCTACAGTACAGGTTCTCTTATATCCTGAGTCTTCACTAACCTTGAAGGGCTAGGGCTGAAATGTTGGCTATCCTAGTAGCCCTTCTTTTTGTCTAATTTTTTGGTCTGCAAACTTAAGTTTTTAACCCTCCAGAAGAGAAGCTTAATGACATTATTACCTTAAACATAGGCAGTCAAGTCAACAACTTCTGACATTGCCAGTCCTGCGGATAACCCACTACTATTATGGACTACTGGACTATATTGGATTACTTTGCTGAATTCACGCACCTACAATATTTGAATGTCAATGGAATACTCATCTCTGACAAAACTAAACAAAAAAGAGGGATATAAATGAAGGACCATTTTGTAGTGAAAAATGTATATGTATATGCAAAATAGGATATAAAGCTACTTTCTCTTAGTTCAGTGAGAAGAAAGGTTTGTACTAATAGTGTTTAGACAAGATATCATGTCTGCATCTTATATTATGAAAAACTACTACAAAGACAACAATATGCCATGTATTATAACTAGCCTACTAACTTGTTTTGAAACTCTCTCATTGTTATTTTTTCTCAATAAAATTAATATAAAGAAAAAAAGGATAGAAATACAATTCTAAAACCTTTAGCACACAGTGATTTCAGTGCATGTAGCAGTCATGACCAAGAGGCATGAATTGTTAGAACGCTGGGTGGGGACTGCAAAATGGCCTGGAATCTTGGTAAGAAGGAATGTATTAGGTACCGCAGTGGAGGGTATGGGACTGTGAAGGGGTAGCAGGCAATCTAGACTACTTGAAAGTCATTGCAACATGGCCAAATCCAGTTGTTCTGCTGGTAGCTGCTTGACCTTTGTGACAATGAGATTCTCTGGCTCTTGGTCTATTCATCTTTAAAAATGAATGTTGTGACCAGATGACCTCTAAGGTCCCTTCCAGTCTAAACATTCCATGATATTCTCAGGGAAGAATAATGATATCTCTCATGTTTAGGAGCCAGAACAGTCCCTCATAGGGCAGTGGTAATGCTACATGAGACAGCTTTGAAGAAAATGAAGAAACAAAGAGCTGTTTAGGCAGACGTTAATGCCTACACAGCAAAACATTTTCAACACAATTTCATAGACTCAAGAATCTTTCCTAGAATTATTTTGTAAAAGGTGAAATAGCCACGATTTCTAGAGAGCACACAATTTTCCTCACATGAAATCTTTCAGATAGGTCTGGATTTTGTAGACAGAAATGTGTTTGGCTCTTAGGCAAGATGTGTTTAGCTACAGCACCCTGCAAGTTACTACCTCATAGTGTGAAAAGGGCAGAGATCAGAGAGGCGGAGTGGTGGGCAATGTCACGAGGTCCCATCCCTGGATCTTTCAACCCCTGCTCTAAAGACCTAATGAAAGCTTCGCTCTTGGGCTAGGAGCCTGTGAAGTAATTGGATGACTTCTGGTAACAATCAGTATTAGTGTTTCCTATTAAATTCCTGAAAAGGACTGATTTTCCCTTCACAGAGGTGTGATCAAGCCTTTCCATACCATACTTTGACCCAAACCAACGCAGACTGCTCATCTTTGAAGCTGTACTTAGCAAGCCAGTGGAGTTACTCTGATTCAGAAGGATTGGGAGGATGGGAGAGAAGGAGCAAAGAAAGGAGGGAATGAGGAAGAAGGGAAGGGGGGAGGGACAGAATGGAGGGCAAAGGTGAAGCAGAGGGCAAGGGAAAGGGAGCACGTAAGGAAAGCCCTTGCCGTCTAAACTGAAGTCTGATAAGTGCAGCCATGCCTCCGCTTATGACACACATAAGCAAAGCCAGTCCGGAACCCAGCACCGGGCCACTCTAATGGTACAAGGCCTCAGCAGCCTTACCAGAAAATCTCAGGAAATCCATGTGAGACTGTGATAAAGTCAGGCAAAATAATAAGACTACCCCTCATAGTTGTGTCTAAGTGCAAACATAAAGAAGGGTACTATGTATCCACCAAATACCAAACAGCTTCCTCCTTCAGCCCATAAAAGTGGTTTATGTATCCTTATGAGGAACAGCTTTAGCCTGACCTTCAGGAGTCCTCCCTAGAGAGACTCAGTGAGACAGCCTGATTTTCACTTCAAGTTTTGTCAGTACATGTTGCAAGTGCACAATGTTCACCTTCCTCGAGTGGAGGTGGTACATGGATGCAGCGTATCTTTTCAGCAGCATCCCATTCAGAGCAAATCCCACTTCCTTAGACCCTCTCAAGGCCACCAAACCAAAGTGCACATCTTCCCCAGCACCCATTCACTGCAAAGCTTCTCCACATTGTATCTTCTCTTTTGTTTCAGGGAGGCATAAACCTAATTTGTTCAACTCCAAGTGTGCCCCTCGGTGGGTGTCTAACTGGATAGCTTACAGCTGTATGTAGACCAAAATATTTACCGCTCTTCCTTTTCTTTCCACTATGGTCTTAAGTCGCGTATTTAGATTTCCTTTTTCCTAATCACCACCCACCCACAGCTATACTCTGCGTCTGTGGTGAACTTTACATCTACCTATATTTTATGAATGCAAACAGTAAGATTATCCTAGCATATGCAATCTTACAAATCAACAGTAAGGGCTGAGACTACACTTTCGATGGATAGCAAGGGTACTGGAGAGGCCAGCTCAGAATGCTAAAAACCAGTGTACCTCTGAGCAGTATGCTTTTTCAGCACAGTAGCACAATAATAGCACAATCTGTGTGTGTGTGTGTGTGTGTGTGTGTGTGTGTGTGTGTGTGTGACTAGGTATTGAACTTGGGACCTTGCACTTGCCAGGCAGGAACGTATACCGCTGAGCTATATTCCAGGAAGTACAATAGTAGGCAGCAGCATTGCTCCAGTTCCTTCAGTACAGCAAGCTTTACTTCCACACATCTATTAAATGTTCTGTACACATTTCACCTGCCCAAACGCCTATGTTGTAGTACTGGGATATCTCCATTTTAAGACGCTGGGGCCGGGAGTTCAATACTGGGGCCAGCAGGCCCCGCCCTCAGGGCGCGCTGAGACAGCACTTGAGACGGGGCCTGGTGGTGCGCACCTGAAATCCCAGCACTTGGGAGGCTGTGAACAGGAGGATCACTGCAGGTCTGATCTACACAGTGAGACCCTGCAGACCCTGTCCTAAAAAATTTAAAAAAACCCAAAAAACAAAAAAAACAAACATTTTAAAGCTGATAAAACAGAAGGGGCCTATGCCCTGGCCCAGGTCACAGAGTCAATCAACAGTGAGGTCCTGGTAATCATGATTTGTGACACAAGAGGACTTGCTGCTTCTTCCTCAGTAGCAGCCCCATACACACTTGCTAAACGCATGAACACTCAGAAGAGTCTCCGGGCATCATGATTTTCATGACATTACTTCCAAACAAGATGGCAAAAAATCACGAACATAGGGGTCAGACGTAAAAGTAAGACGTAATCCAGAGAAGTGCTTTGGAGGAAAATTTTGTAGTAACTGTTGCATGGCTCACAAACATTTCAGGAAACGAAGCCCATTTTGTGTGCATATATTTGTTTACTAATTGAGAAGCACTTTTGCTAAGGAAAGGAGAAAAGGTGAGACCTTCGCCCAAGTAAAGGGAATTAAAGAGGAGGCCGGGAAGTTCTCCTTCCCCATGAGTACCACTGCTCATGTGAACTCAGATTTGCTGCTGTAGGGCCACAAAATTGTTCTACCCTGGGAACCACACTCTGCACACAGAACATGCCCCTCACAGAGAAAAGCTATTGTATTGGTTTTTTTTAAACATATATCTACTTTAACTTCCAGGATAGTAAGAGAGTTCAGGAGGCTTGTGGGGTGTCTCCAGGGGTCCAGTGATCCACGCGCGGGACTCCTGCGTGAGCCAGGGCCACTAGTTGAGCTGCGCTCCCACAATTGGATAGGAGAAGAAGATGGCTTTTGGGATGAGCATCTGGTGTTTTGTTAAAAACGTGATTAAAGACATTAACAAAAGTGACATTACCAGCTGTTGTAATGTCAAGCCGCTTAACTCAACTGTTTTTTTTTTTTAATCAAATGACAACATATGACACCCAAATCAATTCCAAGCCAATATCACATTGTAACTTGTAAAACAGAGCCAAGGGAGAGGGAGAACAAGAGCAGGCCTGCGCTCCTGTATGTGTGTGTGTGTGTGTGTGCGCGCGCACTCGTGGGCATGTACAAGAGGGAGTGGAAAGGGAGAGCACAAAAATTATAATACAAATTCAAATCTGAAGTCAGAACACGTGATAGTCTACTCATTCAAAATTATCTATATTTCAAACAAAGAGGACAATTGCTCCATAATCTGACACATAAGCCATTAATTTATGCTGCTATCCGGTTGCAATGACAAAGAAAAGGCTGAGTTTTTGATTTGAAATTTGACTTGGCTTTTGCCCCTGAGTCTCACATTTCATAGAGTGCAACGATCAGGAGGGAAAGGCTTTGCCTGGCTGTGTTCAGTTCCTGTGTTTTTCTCTGCCCATCATTTTTAATTATCAGGCCATTAAAAAGGTGGCAGATCAGTGGCATTGCCAGCTGTGTTGTCCTTATGGCTGAAAAGTCTGTGACAGCTGATACAAGGGACATCCTCCCCTGTGCTCATCCCCGAGCTTGTAAAAGCAAAATGGCCCCGCGTCTGCCTGCCTAGCACAGCCAGCGCAAATCCTGGGTAAGTGCTACTTTCCACAGCGGTGTGTAGGGCCTGAGCTGTGGCCCGTGTTCAGAAAGCTCTGGTATTTCACAGAAACAGTGACCAGTATTGCAACTCACAAGTGCTTAGTCTACGAGGCCCCAGCTAAGCTCTGCTTCCTTGCGAGGTGACTGGGCTTAGTCACCAGGAGGGAAGCCCCTTCCCAGGGCATCGTTCCTCCTGGGAGGAAAGCAGGAAGGCCTGCTTTGGGGAAACTGTGCGTGCCAGGAAGAGCAGGTACTCTGTGCATGGAGAGCACCTCAAGGGAGGTAACTCAGGAGGGACCTGCATTTGGGGAAAACCACAGCAGAACCGACAGAAAAGGCAGAAGCTAACAAGCAGCTGTGTGCCCTATTTCTGCTAAATGAAAGGCATACAGGCCCCAGTGTCACAGGAAGCATATGGAGATGCACGGAAGGCGGCACCTGGGAAAATCAAAGCGCATCCCGCTCAACACCGCTGCTTCCCCAGGACCTGGCTGCACTTGCAGGTAGATAAATTCGCCCCTCAAGAGCACAGAGCTTCTCTCCTGAGAGTGGAGGACAGCTGGTGCTGACGACAGCAAGAATGGAGGCCTGATGTTGGCACACTTGGCGAGGATAGACGGCCGAGAGAAAGGTGCTCAGGGGAACATTAGGACGGATGAAGAGCCTGTCATATGTCCAGAGCTGGTCCTCTGAGGACAGAATAACCTCAGTGGCCGTCATAATCCGACTACCATAGGGAAGCTTGTTGGAGGACACTGGGGTCCAGACTTCCAACAAAGGTAAGACCAGTTTCAGTTTGCTTTAGCAATCGTGTTGTTTTCTAATAGCTCCCAATGCAAATCTTTCAATTTTATTCTTGAAACTATTTTCTACATCTGTCTCATTTGTCTATGGCTAGAGAGATAAAATTTGGACCAAACGGCCTGAGGTAGTGGTCAGTTATGAGTTTCTGTTTCCTTGTTCTTTTATTCACACTCTCGCTTCACCACCACAGCATGCAGCTCAGCCTCAGTTTCCATAAATGCTCAGGAAACAGGTCAACCATGCAGCTTACTGTGGGAGGAAATTGGGCTTCCTGCTCTCCAAGAGCACACGGGCTCCATGGTCTGTCTTCGTGTACTCTAGCTCTGCTCACACGCAGCTGCCGTGGTACCCCAACGCTAACTCTGCTGGATGGGTTTCATTTTTACCCTTTCTACAGAAGGAAACTGGCTAGGAAAGAAATCACAATTTATAACAGGAGAAATTGCAATTGGAACTCAGGGCTGATTTTAAACCAGCCCTGTTGGGCACTATGCTGTACGTGCCTCATGTGTTTCCGTAAATTCTAGAAACACCGCTCATGCATACAAAACTCCCCTACAGTTTCCTTACACACTAAGTGATGAGAATTATATTTGCAATTTCAGATAAAGTATGTCATCACAAGACCTAAGGAAAGTTCACTATTAACCGAAGATTGCAGCTCACAAGAAAGCCGGTGCCAGCTTTTTCAGAACATGGGGCATTCCTGAGTACGGGACAGCTGAGAAACACATCAGATTGCAGAAACAGTCCTGGTTTCATGTGTCTTCCTCTTGACTTTGGGTAAGCTCTCTTGAGCCTGGGCCAGAGTGAAAACAGGTATCACAGGTGCATTCCCCTTCTGTTCTTTTCATTGGTTATGTGAAGTGTCATGGTGCCCACCTGACACTAAGGACTGGGCAGGTCACACAACTTGCCCCGACTCACCCAGGTCATCAAGTACAAGCCAAGTTGCCCTGGCTCCAAGAGGAATGTTCTTTTCTGTACAACATGCTCTGTTGCATCAGCTGCAGACGTCCGCAGAACTCGGCCCTACTGTATCCGAGTTGCTAAGCTCACCTTTCTTCTCAGCGGCTGTAAGAAGCCTTCCAGACTCTGGAACTCGTGGCCCATAAAATCCATACTCACCATGCCCGCGCCACTTCCTTCTGTTCCAGTTTACTGCCACAGCGGCCTCTGTCAGTTCCTCCAAGACCCTATGTTCCTTTCCTTGTATGTAAGCTGCCCAGTCCACAACCCTCTGCCCCACCTCCAGTGCCTGGCAACTGGTCTCCTCTGCCAGAGGCCCCTCAGGGTGCTCCCTGATGGCCCGGGTGAAGCCAGCTCTCCTTACCCCAGAGCAGGGGCCTTTTCCCTGGGCACTACGAGCCTTTGGTGCTAGGTGATTGTTTGGTGTGGGATCTTCCCGGTGCATCATGAGAAGAGAAGCAGCATTCACTGGGTGCTACTATGGCCCTCCTCTCAACTGTGACTATAAAATGCCACCGAGTGTCCTTGGAAGGCAAAGTCACTAATGGTTGGGAATCAGTGCTCCGCAGCTCTTTGGAGTCACTCGTCTTCAGAGCTCCAGCCCCAGTGTGGCCCTCTGTGGTCAAAGATGTCGTCGACCACCTTCCAGATGCAGCTGGGCTGTCGCCCCTGTTTCTTAGGCTCCATGAGCTTTTGGAGGCGTTTCTCACCCTTCCTCATTCTCAGCCTCCTGGTGGGGATGACAGGACTCATCCTATAGAGAAAATGCTTGTGCACTGCCTCACCCGAGCTTGGCTTCCTGTCTCCAGTCCTGCCAAGGTGAGGGGATCTTACGTTAAAATAAATGATCACCATGACAAAGTAGGACCTTGTTTTAGTATTCTGGGCCCGTCACAAATATCAGTGTGCCATGCCCTAGAAATCCTATAGCCAGCTTTGTTGTAGGCCAGAGTCCTTTCCTCAGAGGAAGGATCATGTCAGAGATGGAACCAGAGAAGTTGGCCACATTTGACAGAGTCCCTGAAAGACAGAGACCACGCCGGCTTCACTTATCTTTAAGCACTGCATCCAGGGTAGTACCTGGCTCAAAACAAGATTCCAGGAAAAACACATATTTTTAACTATTTTGACCTTAAAAGAGATTAGTGGGAGATTGTAACCTCAAGTTGGCAGATAATAGGAGATGGCTGCAGCTTTTACGGACACAAAAATAATGTCACCATATTATGTTGTGGGGAGATGAATCACCAGGCAGGAAGAACATGAGCCCAACAGCAGCCATCAGCAGAGCTTCCTGCCAGGGAAGGAGGTTCAAGGGGATCCACCGTCCTCACACAGCACACGGGGACTACAGGACACCCCACCCAGACTCAGCAGGGGCCCAGTGAGCAGGAGGCCTGGTTCTTGGCAAGCGCTTCCCCACTGCCCTGGCCCTGGGGGACACGGTGCTCACACCGACCAGAAGACATACAGCACGACCTGAGGCTTGCCCTGCTGCGCCATTCCATGTTTCCCTGATGGAAATTAGAAAATAATGTAACCTCCGCTGACAGGTTTATTAAGACATTACAAAGGACCTTTTGACATTAGAATCTCTAACGCAGTCAGGGGTAGAAGCTGACTTGCCATCATTATTGAAAGTAATTGGTCAGAAGGAAAAAAAAGTGAGGGGGAAGGAGACAGATCCTCTAAAGCTGTCAAGTGAATTATCTGGCCCACAGGTGCGTTCGCAGCGCTCCTGACTCACTGCGGGCTGCAGTGCCTGCCAGGACTTTGCTCTGCTTCCCTGCTACTCCCTGCTGTAGCCCTCTGGTCTGGGGCAGAATGATCTACCTAAAGCGCTGAGAATATACTGGAAGTAGACTTCTCTCTTAGACATGCTTTCTCCTTGCAGAATTATATTGAATTATATTTACATGCTGGTCCAGCCCTAGGACAGTCCTTCCCTAGCTGTCTGTCACACTGACATGCTGAACCCGTCTTCCAGAACAGATAACCCAGACAACAGCAGCCAACCCATGGCCTGTGCTGCAACGGTCAGGGCACCTAAGCCAGGGTGGCCCATGGCCAATTTCAATCTTCGTGAAGTTTAGAGCAGAGATCTGAAGCTCAGATGTTTTGTCAAGCCAAGAAAGTAACCTGGATGAGTTAAATAAGCCAGAAGGGAACGGTAAGGGAATAAGGAGGAACAGCAAGCTCTAAGCTTGGTGGTACCATGGAAAACCCAGACGACATGGAAGTGGCTGCCACTCAGGACCTGGACTGAGGCCCACTACCTGCTAAGCAGATGCTTAATAGTTGCTGAATGAATGAATTTCTAGCTGAGTATTTGCCCTGTTTACTCCAGGTCCTGGGTTCCACTAAAAGCCTGTGTTTTTAGGCTTATATCTTTGGTGCCTTGTATTTAACTGTCATTTATTTTTATATTATTATTATTGTTGTTGTTGTTGTTGTTGTTATTATTAATTTGGTCCAGGGTCTCACTACGCACCACTATAATCCTGTTTTCAGCCTTCCCAGCACTGGGAGTAGAGGCGTGCGCCACCACACCTGGTCTCAGTGGCCAGCTCGGCGCGCCTGGGGGTGGTGCCGGTGCGGCATGTGGTGCTGGAGATCGAACTCCGAACTCTGCATTTGCCTAAGCAGGCATTTAGTCCACTGAGCTATCTCATTGGCCTTTAATGGCTATTTAAAGGTAACTTTAAGCATCAGAAAAATGGGGAAAGGATAAATGGGAGCCACTGTGCATGCGGGGACCGCCATTCATGCCACTTCTGGGAGGGAGAGTCTATACGGTCTACTGTCCCAAGCATACACTTATCCAACCTGTCATGGGAGAACATTATTTACAATACCTTGAGAGGCAATGCTGTCTTACAGAGGTTCAGTGGCCCATCTGATGTACAAATGAAGACCAAGGATGCCCAAAAGAAACCTCCAAGGTCCAAATGAAATATGATAGCTTTCTTTGCTGATCCAAAACAAAGCAAAAAGCACTTCTTCTATATCTTGTCTCTTTAAAGAAATTCAAATTATTTCCACTCAGCCCTCAAAAAGTGCATATGTATTTGTGTGTACGTACAGTCATAAACTATAAAACGTATATTGATAGAAACAAAAGAGAGAAGTATCAAATGAAAAATACCAGTCCCAGTGCTCAGAGGTATTTTCAGTGTGTGTGTGTGTGTGTGTGTGTGTATGTGTGCACATGTTTGTGTGTGTGTATTTGTGTATGAAGCACAATGCATAAGACACAATAAGATCATAATACTGTGCAGCAACTTCCCTGTTTTCACTTGACATCTTGGCAGCTTTCTATAATCATAAGAGTATGTCTGTTTTGTTCTTTTTATCTACCATTTAGTAAAACCTTTGTTTATAAGTGCAGAAGTTCAGTTTGTGTCAACTGTCATCACAAAGGGCTCCTATCATCCTGGGTTCTTTCTTATCTGGGTGTCATGTTTAAACAAATTGCCAGAATCAATAAAATTGGCTGGCAATGACTGCTTTATCTTTAAAGCACTTTTTTTTTTCAGTACCAGAGATTGAACTCAGGACCCTGCGCTTGCCAGGCAAGCACTTATTCTACTGAGCTATCTCCCTGTTCCCCTCCTTTTTTTTTTTTTTTCAATTATTTTTTCTGTGGTACTGGGGATTCAACTCAAGACCTTGCTCTTGCCAGGCACGTGCTTATTCTACTGAGCTATCTCACCGGTTGCTTTCTCTTATAAGGATTCAGCTTCATTCAACTTGGACCACTTAAAAAATATACCCCAAAATACGTGAGCATGATATGAGAAGCCTGAGGGGTGGAAGCGAGTTTTGGGGAATCTTGCTGAGGAGGACTTGGGAGCGCTGGAGTTTCAGAAAAATGGGTCAATTTTTCCTATGCAAACTGAAGATGTGATGTAAATCTTGTATAAGAACTGGAAAGTGTGCTTATCTTTAATTGCTACTAGGATGGAGCATCAGTATTAATATAAACATCTCCCCAATATACATTAAGTGTTCACAACAGCTCAAACAGGGTTTTAAGTACTGCCTGTTGACTCTCATATTTAATTTTCATGCTTACCACAAGAATAAGAACTATTATTATCTCCAGTGTAGAGACGAGAAAAACTCAGGCTCAAGCTTTTAGTGAAACTGCAAAGGTAAATCCAAGAAATCCAACCCTAAGGCCTTGTTGGCGTTCACACTGTAATTTTTTAAAAAATCCAAGATATAGGGATATATAAGAATTGTTGCTTTCAAGTAGGTTTCTTGTTAAACTAAATAAACACCATGGATTTAGGAATGAGAATGAGGAAGAAGAAAGAGAAGGAGGAGAAGAAGAAGAGGAAGAGGAAGGAAAAGGAAAAGGGGAAGGGGAAGGGGAG
>NW_004524619.1:13665127-13672300 GCF_000260255.1 Octodon degus
TTTTTATCTTAATACAAAACTGAGGTTCTAAAGTAAAATATCATTTGGCCAAAATGACAAAGCTAAAGGGTAGCCATGCTGGAATAATACTATGATAAAACCATTTCATTTGAAGATTTGTGCTATTTTTAAAAAATTATGATAAAATTCCATATAACGTTTAATGGAAACAATAAAGTAATGTTTCTAAATCTGTAATATTGTATACCCATCCCTTCAATTTAACTGCAAAATACTTTTATCCTGCTAAAATAAAATTCCCTGCCTAGGAAGCAGTGTTTCCCTTTTAAGTTTCTCCCAACCATGGAAAGAACCAATATATTTTCTGTCCTATAAAGTTACCTATTTATTTTTCCTAAAGGGAATCTTGTAATATATAAATTTTTGTGTTGACTTTCTCTCAGTACAATAGTTTTGAGCTTTGTTTCATACAACATCTAGCAGTACTTCATTACCTTTTCTCAGTGGACTGATTTCCAGTGTACATCTACTCCAAATTGTTGACCCATTTCTTCATTGTCCTGAATACTGGCTTTGAGTATTTGAGTACCTGTGTGCAATTCCTTTGAGTACACACCTATGAGGCCACATGGTAATTCGATTTGAGTCTGAAGAAACATCACCATCTTTCTTTTTTCCTCTTCCTCTTCCTCTTCCTCTTCTTCTTTCTTTCTTTCTTTTTTTTTTTTTTCTTTTTTTGGTGGAACCAGGAATTGAACTCAGGCCCTTGCACTTGCCAGGCAAGTGTATATTCTACTGAACTATCTGCCTGGCCCCCATCCTGTCTTTCATACTGATGGTACCACTGCACATTCTCATCAGCCACCTAAAAGGATTTCGATTTCTCTCTCTCTGCACCAGCATATGTTAATTCTCTGGTGTTTTGATTGTGACCATCCCTGTGGGAATGACATAGAATCTCATAGTTTTGATTTGTATTTTCCCAGGAACTTCTGAGATCCTGTGTATTTGAACCTTCCTGTTTTCTTCCCTGGAGAAATATCTGTCCAAGTCCTTTGCCCCTGGGGTGGTCGGCCAGTCTTCTTTTGTTAGGTTGGATATATTCCAATAAGGAGATCCTTATCAGATAAATTATGTGCCAATTCTCTTCTCATTCTATGCCCTGTCTTTCACTTTCTTTCTTGAAAAGGAAAAGAAAAACTTATTTTCACTCTTACTGGTGCTTTTTGAAGTACAAAAGTTTTTAGCTTTAATGAAGTCCAATTCTTTTGTATTTTTTTCCTGGATTGCCTGCTCTCTGAGCCGTCTAAGTTTCCATTTCCAAATTCAAGGATATGACTATTCACTCCTGTTTTCCTCTAAGCATTTATGACTTCAGCTTTTATATTTATGATGCTACATACTGCATAAGTTACTGCAGACTTTTAAACACTAACATGAGTACGACGCTGTTACCAAACCTGAAGTAAAGATTTTCTTCTGTAAATGAAAATGGAAAAACAAAATCAGCCCTCTCTGGGAGAGACGTACACCCACAGAGAAGTACAAAGAACACTCGAGATTCTTTCGGGACATAAAGAAGTGAGCACTCCCGTGTGGGAAGCCAGGGCCATGTAGGGCCTATGGACAGCTTTTCTAGCAGCCTGCACAAATTTCTTAAATTGCCTGCTAACCAGAGTCACCAATTTTCACATAAAGATCCAGATTTCTTGCTCCTTTTGAATCTATGGGAAAATCTAGTCACAGTTGGTTGGAGCCCAAGAGAAACGTGGCTGCTCTGATGTGAATCCTGAGTGGGAAGTCACTCCAGGCAGCTGTGGAACTCGCCAGGCCTGCTGGCTTCCCCGGCATATTCCCCAGAGGGCCTTGCCAACACGTGGATCGCAGCCTCTGCTGAAGAAGGGGGTCATGTACTGTAAGAGAAAGCTGAAAATGACAGCTGTGAGGCTTTGCGGTGGGAGGGAGGGTATGGCTTAGCCTGGCTGGGAAGAAAAGCAAGGGGTGGGGCTCCAGAATCTATGTCTTTCTGAACCCGGTATCGAATCTGTGGACTCCTGCAGGAGGTGGATGACACCTAAGGACACAGACACCAGGAGGAACCAGCTATAGCTTCTCTGTCACGGTAGCCCACCCTGTGGCTTCCAGCCCAGCGTGTACCTTTTCTTTTCCTTTCTTGCTCATCCTAAGTTTTCCCTGTAGAGTCAGTTTCTCTCTCATCCCCACTTTCCCAATAAACTTTTGCACTGCTTTTGCCTTGTCTCATTCAATTCTTTGCTCAAGGCGAGAACGACCTGGAATATCTTTTTTGGTGAGCCATTTCTAAAAAGAACAACACAGACAGCAGGTTGGTCCACGAGACGGGTACTTTCCTGGGAAAAGGACAGGGGCTGAGGTTTGGTGATGCTCACCGTGTGGAGCGGACCCTGCCAGCCCATATACAGCTCGCAAATGCGTTCTCTCCGCCGCTCACTCTCCTTTGTGTGACCCACTCCTTCTCCTTCCTATTTCAATTCAGACATCAACTCTTCCAGGATGTCGGCTTAGATTCGTGCGTGGGTGGCACTCTGTGCAAGGGGCCCGTACCTTTCTCCGTGCTCTTACCACTCGTTTCCCTTTGCTGCCAGCTCCACCCGCCTTTCTGCCAGCCAGCACTAACACGGTGCCTAGCAGAGCAGCCGTCAAGAAATACAGTTTCGGAGTCTGAGTGAGAGGATGGGGGTGGAAAATGATGAAACCACCATAAACTCCTGAGCTATTGTTCTAACATCCACCGCTTGCTGCTGCACAAATGCTCCTTCAAGTTTTATCTTCTGTAACAATGCCACTATGTCAACCCATCCTCGGAGCCAACAGCGCTAATGTCTCATGTTAATGAAACCCATCTTCCTCCTACAGAGCCAGCTATTTGTTAAATTGAAGCTTTAGTCGTTTGATAATCAGGATAAAGCACCCTGAATATCTGTTTTCTAAATGGTACAATGCTAAGTACACTACTGCTACATTAAACACAAAACAAATGCTCCCCGAGTGCCTAAAGAGGAGGGCTGACAGTGTGAGTTGGGGCCAGCACCTTGCCATCAGCCTGCAGAATAATCATGCAATCTGAATCTGGGCTCCGGGCATGAGGGGTCCGATGTGGAGGTGCAGGTTACGCATGCTGGCTCTCCCCAGTGAGGATAACTTAGTAGACCGCAGCTGTGAGGTGCAAGGAGAAAGGAAAACCCAAGCAGAAAAGACTAAATGGGTTTTGTTCACCATACTGCCAATGCTCCCAAGTTGGCAGCACATAGCTTAGAAAGGAAAGTCTGGACAACAGACCAGAACCGAGCCTGCCTTTGCAATATACTGTACAAAGGATGGCAGCAACAAGGAATGCACAGCTTTTCAGAGAGTGACAGTACGCACACAACACGTCTACAGACTTTAAGAATTAGGGTCTCATCCACAAATCCACCACAAAGTGGGAAGTCAAAACATATTAGAATCCAAAGCTATCAACAACAGTATACTGGGCTAGCCAGATAGCTCAGCAGGCTAAAGCGCCTGCTTAGGCAGAGCACAGGGGCCAGGGTTTCCCTCTGCGACGTGCTGCGCCGTGCCAGCCCTGCCCCTGGGATGCGCTGAGGCTGCAATTGAGATTGGGCGTGGTGGTGCGTGCCCGTAAGCCCAGCTGTTGGGAGGCTGAGCACAGGTGGATCACTACAAGTCCCATCTACGTAGTGAGACCCTGTAGATCCTGTAAAAAAAAAAAAAAAGCAGCATACATAAGGTTGACAGAAACCAGTGGATTTCGGGGATGGCAACTCTCCACTTTGGCCCAGGGAAGCCACAACTCTGTCTTTAGCAGCATATTTCAATAGAACTTTCTAATAAATATATTAGAAATAGCACAATAAAAAATGGTTTTGGGGAAAAATCTTCCTTGTCTAATATAGTAGGCACAAGACACACTGACCCTCTAGCTTTCGAAAAGTGGCTAATATAACTGGAAAATGAATTTTTGATTTGATTTTATTGAAGCTAACTTAAATTTAAATAGCCACCCATGACTAGTGGATGCTGTATTAGCCAGAGCAGCTCTAGAGAAACAGAGGTCCAGACAAAGCCCAAGAGGGGACATCTGCAGAGCAGCCAGGCATTAATAAGTAAAGAACATGAGTATGTTCTCCGGCATGAATTATCTGTGTTTCATAAAAGTCATTAAAACAGCCTTACACAAAGATACCAGGGCTGCACTTCTTCAAACTCTGGGCCTGTGTGTTATATGAACACGTTCCTGCCAACTGCCATAGAAGAAAGAGACAGAAACCTGAGCTTCAGTGGTGCAGACAGAGTTAGGGAGGAAAGGCCCCTAACGTGAACAAGCAGCTCCTGGGAGAGTGGAGTGTCCCCAAGTCCTGGACAGTCAGGCTGCCCAACTGGCGTACGTCTAATAGAGGTGAGGGTTAGCAAATGCTTCCAATTTCTCATAATTTCACAGAAGCAGGAAGCTGGCTTATTTTATTTTAACTTGTTTATTTTTTAAAGAGAATACAGAGTTGTAATATAAAAGAAAAATGAGAAACAATACATAAATTCACCAAACAGAATAATATGAATTCTACAGCATTTGTTGGATTGCATATTGTTGTCTTCAGATTAGTTGTTCAGGTTCCAGGTACATGCATGCACCACTGGACAAAGAAAGAAAAGAAGAAAGTTAAAAGACAGTAAGAAGGGAGAAACAGGGGGAAAAATGAGGAAAGAAGACAAGAAAACATACACACAAACAGAAATTAAGCATTGAGTGCTCCTTTCTCTGGTCCAGTAGAAGTCCACAGTAGAATTATGCAACCCATCCTGCTTACATGCCTAGATCTGTCTCCTCTCCACCCCCAGCCTGTCCTCGTCTCAGTCATTCCTTCCTTTTGAACAGGTTCATTCCCTCTTCACAGTATCTATTAGACCTTCAGATTTTATTTTCTCTTTCAGGTTCTCGCACTCAGGAGGAGGAAGCTGATTAAAGGGAAGAGCCCCCCCCTGTCCGTGTCACTGCCACGGTGGAAGACATCAGTGCCTCCCTTGGGAACAGACATAGCTGTTGGCTGCTCCACGCTCTCTGAGGGAAAGTAGTTGTGGAAAGGAACCGAGAAGGGCAAAGCAAAGACAAATGCAGGAAATTTGATGAAGAAAAAAATAGAGAAGAGAAATAAAATCCAAAATTGTGGGAAGAAACACAATGCTCATGAGGTGATGGGGTACTCCTGGGGAGAAAATGATGAAAAATCAGAGAGCGCAAGGAGCTGGGTGAATTTACACACAAGATCACAATGCATGTGCCTGCCTCTTGAGAACCAGAAAGGCCACATACAAAAATAGATATCTGCTCTTAAGTAACCAGAAGGGGAAGGAGAGAGGGCATCAAGGCAATGACGGAATAAGCCAAGGCTAAATGCATGGAAAGGTGGAAGAGAAATAAAGACAAACTCGACCCGGAATTTGAAAGGAGTAAGTTATTTCCTTCAGGAAGAAAAGAAAAGGAAATGCCAGCACATACGCTCATGCAGCTGACTCTGGTAACAACAGAGGCATTAACACAGCTATCAGTACCTCAGGGGAGTTCCTTACAGCCACTTTTTCCTGTACACTGTAGTTCCAAATTAAAAACAACTAATGCAAACCCTACATTTCGGAATGCAGCAACATAACCTAGCATTAGGTACAATAGGCTGACTAGGGCTTGGAGACAGTCGGATTCTATTTCGTAGCCCTACATGGAGAAAGGTGTTTATTGAAAGTGCCAACTTTAGCCCTCTTGTGCATTTTTACATAAGTTGTTTTTATTTTTTTCTGTATTTTAGGGAAGGATCTACAGGGTGTTAAGGGCCTCACTTTTAGATTAGACTCATAGTGATTCTTCTGTTTGCAGCCTCCCAAGAGCTAGGATTACAAGGCATGTACTACCATGCCCAGTTTAAAGTGCCATCTCAGCACCTCCCACAGGCAGGGCCTGCATGACAGGCCCGGGGGTCAAACCCCTGGTGCTTGCACCTGCTTGCAGGTGCTTTAATCTGCTGAGCTATTTGGCCAGCCCTCATAAGTTGTTTTTAGTGACTTCCTATGGAATCACTATCACTATACATTCAACAACTTCAGTTGAGATGAAATTATTCATTAGGTTCAAGAGTTCTTGCTTCTTTGAGATATTATTTTTTAAAGGATTGGTATGAAAAGAACTGCAACTTCATTTGTTGCAATTACATTTTGGTAGAGGGTGGAGCACTGAATCAGAGAGAAGGTCAGCACACCCATGCATTTTTAGTTGCTAATACACAGCACAGACCAGTATCACCCAAGAAAAATCCAAAGGTAATAGTGCAAGTCAACCCTCGTTACAAAAATGGAGATGGGTACTGGTTTCACAACAAACTGTAGGCTTGTAGATTCAGAATTACATTTAACAAGAACCATTCCAATTAGCTGTTATAGAAATTACAAAAAGAAGAAGGTTTTGCTATGGCAGAAGAGTACTTTTAAAATTGGAAGGCACTGGTGAGCCAGTGCCAGAGGGGTGACCGAATCTCCAAATCCCTACTTTCTCTTTCGGTGTACACTACGTGCGGCCATGTCTAATCTTTCATTTAAGAATGGTTAACTTCCCAAATGGCCAGCAAGGGAAAGCATTATCAAGGTAAAGAAACATATTTTTTTTTATCAAGTCAGATTTACTTCAGTGTGTAAATCTTTATCTTTTTCCTTAAACTCAAAATCTCCTCAGGACTGGGGCTCCATGACATGTATCTTGAAGAAGAGCTTGCCTAGATCACAGGAGAGAGGGGCTATGTTATAATGCTAGGTTATGTTGCTGCATTCCGAAATGTAGGGTTTGCATTAGTTGTTTTTAATTTGGAACTACAATGCTAACTCTGTCAGGAGTGTACTGAAGGCTCTGAGAAGTTCTGTAGTAATAAAAATGGACTGTGTACTTAGCATTCTCTGAAAGTGTTAATTCGTGTTCAACACAAGACATTTATCGGCAGGCCATACTTAGAGTACCTGGAAATACATATTAGGAAACACTAAGGAATTATTTAGGTAGTTGTAAGACTCTACCTATTTTCAACAAGATAGCAAAAGAGGTCAAGGTTCATTAGGATGCCTTTCTCGCAGGCAAAAACAGAAGTGAAAAAGCCGTAGCATTTATTGCTACTTCTGGTGTGTCAGTATGCGGTT
>NW_004524619.1:13679450-13681097 GCF_000260255.1 Octodon degus
AGGACTGGGTCTGGGGGTTCCTGGAATGCGGCAGAAATTCCTACTGGGTGGGCATGGTGGGGGAGGTGCTGTGGAGTGGTGGGGGGCATCCCAAGGAGGTGGAAGAAAGTCTCACCCACGCTGTGTCTGGGCTGGGATCAGTAGTAGGTCCTGCCAGCGCAGGGTAGCAGAAAGCTCTCCCACACACTTCGGAACTTTTCAATCACAGTAAATCATTATATCCATTTTCTGCCAGGCAGCAGCATTATTCTTTCATGTAGAAAAGGAAAGCAAAGGGTCAGGGATATAGCTCAGTAGAATAAGTGCTTGCCTGGCAAGCGACGGTCCTGAGTTCCTGAGTTCAATCCCTGGTACTGCCAAAAAAAAATAATAAGAAAGAAAGAGAAAACAATGTTCAGGATTGTCACAGGGAGGGTCACGAGGCCCAGAGATGGCAGAGCAAGAATGTAAAGGGACTGTGGTCTGTTCCTTCATCCTGGTACAGTCTTTTCACACACTGTACAATGTTGTAAAGCTGAACCAACTTGAAATATTTGTCCTGTGATATCACAATAGCACTAATGGTTTCTGTTTCCAACTGTCTGCTTAGTACAATGAACTAACACATTCCAATGTAAATCCAGCTTCTTCTATGACCTGGGCTTTGTGAGACTCAGCCAAAGTAAATCAATACGAGTCTTGGAGGTCATGCCGTTTTTGAACAGCACAGGGTCTTTCTGCCAAGACAGAAAGACCAATGGAAATTAAACCTTAGAGTTTCAGAACTTCAGATACCAGGTTGCAGTCCAGGTTTCTGCAGGTTACAGTCAACAGGAAATTGATTCCTTTTGCTTTAAAGAGCTTAAAGCCAGGAAGGCAGCCAATGATCAGGCCCGACATTGCACGAGGGTCTGGAAGCCTGGGAAGGCCAGTCTTCATCTCCCCCTGAAGGGCTGGTCAGTCCCATCTGAGTTTCTTTGCTTTCAGTCTACAGAAAAAGAATCAGCTGCTACTAACTCTCCTGTGTTTCTTCCCCATCATATAAGATTAAGTAGATTCAAGGTGGAATCTGAGCCACAGTCTGAGGAATGGGGCCCTGAACTCTGGTGCAGTTGTCCATGGGATTAATTACAGGAACACAGTGCACAGCTGTAACCATAGGAACTTGGACATGAAGCCACCAGAGAAGATGGCAGGTGAGGCTGCTTACACAGCTGGCACCATTGCTACAGAACCTTGACTGAAAGGACAAACCTTTGAGTGGAAAATTTGCAACATGGCACTGATAGGATTTATAGTTAAGAAAATCAAGGAGGGGGGAAAAGGCAAGTCTTAAGTGAAAAGGAGAAAAATCTGCCCCGCGACTGCAACCAAAATGACTCCACTTGTGCTAAAGGGGAAGTTGTAAAAGGGAGGAGGGAAAAGCCTTCCACACCTGCAACAGCATCATTAAAGCATTTCGGGGTGGCTTGGGTTTGGCAGAACTAAGGGTTACCTGCTGTTGTGCATTTCACCCTCATCCCAATCCCAGTCCTTGAAAGAAATGAACAGAACTGAAGGATTTTTCACCCAGACAGAATGAAGCAGAGACTGGATCTGCCAAAGACTATTTTTCTAGCCTAGAGCAAATATCTTAAAGTACTGTGTATAACAACCTCACACTCTATG
>NW_004524619.1:13681197-13684248 GCF_000260255.1 Octodon degus
GAAGAAGAAGAAGAAGAAGAAGAAGAAGAAGAAGAAGAAGAAGAAGAAGAAGAAGAAGAAGAAGAAGAAGAAGAAGAAGAATCATCATCAAAGGATCTTCAGAAGTGATTTATTTCTGCCTCTGAAGTAAGGGAGGTCAACCTTGTTGGTATGACCAAGAGTTCAGCCACTTGGCTAATGTCTCTGTGAGACCATTAGCAGCTCATCAGATATAGCAGACACCCCATGCCCACACTCTGAATGAGTTGGGGACCCTCTCATCTTCAGGTGAGGAATCTTTGTTTCCAGCAGGTTCCTTCTCAAAGAATACTTTCCTGTACTTTCTAGAACTCTACCCCCTCACTCCCTGATCCCTTAACTTGCTTTGTATTAATCTTAGTAATCATGAAAACAAAGTGCCATATGTAATGGAGTGATTTGTAAACATCACCTTCACTATAAGTGAAATAGGTCTTCATCCCTGGAACAATCAGTATTGGTCTCAACACACATGTGCATTGAACAAAAAGATAAAGCATAGTTGACTTAAATCTCTGCTCTTTTGGCATTCTGGCAGCACTGTCTAATAGAATATATATTACATTTTGTAGCTTCAATGATCACCAATAGAGCAGAATCAGTAAGTAGCATAAAAGAAATCCAGTAAGTATAAGCCATTTAAATTACAAGCAGGGGACTTGTTAGATAAGTGGACATTGTAACAATGGGAAATCTGTAACTGAGTGGATAACACTGCTCTGATGTTTGTGTGTATGAACTGTGTCATCTTCATGGATTTCAGGGGAAATCCATTCTTTTCCAGTTGGATATGCTGATGTGAAAATTGAGACTTGCTTAGTATCTTCCTTCAGCTAGCAACATTTATTGAAATTTGTTATCAACCCTTCCTGAGCTGGCCATGTTCCTAGAATTGGTTCTCATTTGGATCATCATGGTTATGGAGACTATAAAAATTCCATGTCATCACTCAGGTAGAGGCCTGGTAATAAACACTTGGAGAAAAAAATCCCTTATTGGGAAGAATCAATGGCACTGACAGGGTTCATTTCTCCAGCCGCATATCTTCTACCCCTTCTCTCTCACTGTTAGGCTCCTGTAATTAATCTAATACATGGAGCAGATTTTCCCCTTCATTTTCAAGTACACGATTAACAGTTTCTATAAGCACTCTGATTATGCAAAATTCTCCATAATGGATCCCTGCCAATACTAACCACCAAGCTAATGATCTGTGCTTGCCAGCTTCAAGGTGAAGGACCACTCCTGGGCACATAGCCCCGGAGCTCAAAGAATGATTTCCCCGGCCAATTATCTCAGAGAAGCAGGTGTCCACTCCCTCCCTGTCAGTGGCCGTATCAGTTTAGTTGAGAGCATCAAAGGAGAGAGAAATAAAACCTACTAATCTTTGCTGGTAGTGATTATTGACTTCAATCTCAAAAGACAATGAAATAGACATGGAGATTCTTATGTGTGAAGGGTGGTATTGGGAACGTTACCCTCTTTTTCATCAAGAATAGTCTTTCTATGCGGGGAGTCCATATATATCCAGGGACTTGTCGAAGGCACCGCACAGTGAAGCTAAAAGGTTGAAGGTTATTTCTGTAACGATTGGTACTTTCTGCTGCAGCTGGCAAGCATCTGAAGACTCTTTGCTCTTCTGCTCTGGTGAATCCTGTTGAAAGCTTTTGGGCAAATGAGCTGCAAACCCCGGCAGACATCAAACCTAAAAGTGAACTTGGTGTGAGGATGTGGATTCCGTTGGCTGCCTTGAAGGCCCTTCAAGACGAAATGCAATTGGAGGGCTCTTTGAACATAAGGTGGAATTATGTGTGTGACCTACATTGTCAGTGGTTTCTTCTCAGATAAATAAAAAATGACACATGAGGTCAGCAATGTCCTCAGCTAGGGGAAAGGTTGCTCAAAATCACATGTACAAGAATTGTGGTCACTCATGTATAAGTCAATCCACAATTGCTTCCTACCTCCACCTCCCTGCTTAACAACCCCAAGAAGAAACACTCAAGCAGGACCTTCATGAACAAATAAGTATGGGAAGAACCTCCATAGCTTCTGGGACTAGTGCAATATCTTTGAAAGTAGAGTGATTGCTCTGGTATCCACAAATAAGGTAGACATAAATTTGCATCACTAGTAAGGCAGGAGGAAGAGCAAAACATGTTTGCTGATTGTAAATGTCATATACAGTGTTTGTTTTACCGGTTGGGCAGGCAACATATAATAAGCAGTAAAAAACTTTTTTTGTGACAGGAGCCTACTTAAGTCTAAAGGAGACAATCTTCACAAGTCCACAGGGACAGAAAAAAATATTACATTCCTTTGAAACTTTACTATTCATGTTGTCCCATCATAAGTTAGGAAAAGTCTGGGGTTCAATCCCTGACACCACATGCCATGCCGGTCCCATCCCCCAGGCCTGTTGAGCTTGGGACTGAATCTGGGTGAGGTGGGGTGCACCTAATCCCAGCACTGAGGAGGCTGAAAACAGGAGGATCACTATGGGTCTGAGCTGCATAATGAGACTTTGCACAAAATTTAAAAAGAAAAAAGAAAAAAGATAGGAAAGGTAACCTTTTTACATTTCTAGGAAGTAATTTTCCAGTTCAATAAAAGGTCAGTGCCAGTGGAATTCTTATCCATCTTAAGGAGATGAAAGTCCTGTGCGGAAAGAATTCAGGCTGTCTGGTTAACATCAGCAGCAATTTCTAGATCCTAGGACAACCTGAATCCACATGGCCAACCAAATTTCAACTTAAAAATGCAAGAAACAAAACAAAACAAAAAGCTGCCTAAGAGAGAGGATGTAGAATAAATGTGGGATCAGGGAGTACAGATTAGCAAAGTTGTTTTTTCAAATAACAATAAAAACATTATAGGACAAGGCAAATAGCTCAGTGGATTAAAGTGCAGGGGCGGGGAGTTTGTTTCCCGGGGACTGCCTGCTGGCCCCGCCCCCAGGGCATGCTGAGAAGGCAACTGAGAGGGCATGGTGGCACGCGCCTGCAATCCCAGCTCTTGGGAGGCTGTAAATAG
>NW_004524619.1:13684348-13685468 GCF_000260255.1 Octodon degus
CCTGGATATTCTTTTTCCTCTGTTGCTGTTCTACCCTACCAACTCTACACATCTGTATAGCCGCCTTCTGTTTTTTGTGGAGGTCAACATCATGACTAATACGTGTGATATTGGCCCTCAACCAAATCAGACAAACCCAGAAGCTCAGCACACCCAAGCTGACTGCACATAGACACTCCGCGGACTCCTAGGGATCACATTTAAGGTGTAGGTGTCCCACGCCACAGTCGCTCTTTACAAAAGTTGACAGTATAAGTAATCACAACTGATTAAATGATGCTAACATCCTGCCTCCCAAACATTCCTTCAAAACTAAACCAAATTTTCTCTGATATCTACATGGGTCAAAAGTTTGTACAGAAAAATAACTTTGTGGAAATTCAGGCCCAGCTGTTGTTCATAATCCTCTCTCTCTCTCTCTCTCTCTCTCTCGCTCTCTCGCTCTCTCGCTCTCTCGCTCTTTTATTTTACTTTAAAAAGGAAACAAACAAAAACAAATAACAAGAAAAAAGAAAAGCAGAGCACCATAAGATAATAAAAATGGTACAGGATTTCAAAGCAAGGACAGGAAATTAACAATGGTTGGTATATTACATATTATTATCACCAAATGTTGCCCAGGCTCTTTCTTCCTATATAAATTCTAGAATAATTTAAGATGCACACACAAATTATAAAGATACTACAGAGTTCCCACACACCCAACATCCAGTTTCCATAAGTGTTAATATCTTCAACTTATGGTAAACTCACAATTATTTAACTTCCATTGACATATCATTATTCAATAAATCCTCTACCTAAATCATATTTCCTTGTTTTGTATTTTGTAGTGCTGGGTATTAAAACTACAGTGTCGGGCTGGCCAGACACTCTGCTTAGGCAGGCTCAGGGACTAGGATTTGATTCCCATTGTGCCGTGCCAGCCCCACCCCTGGGGCACGCTGAGATGGTCATTGAGACCGCGCATGTTGGCGTGCGCCTGTAATCCCAGTGCATGGCAGGCTGAAAACAGGAGGATCACTATGAATCTGATCTCTGCAGTAAGACGCTGTAGACCCTGTACTAAATACATTAAAAAAAAAAAAAAAAAAAAAAACCCGCTGCAGTCCCAAGCATT
>NW_004524619.1:13685568-13688459 GCF_000260255.1 Octodon degus
ATATAGTTGCACATTGCTACATCCACCACACTATAGTGAAGTCATCTGTTGCTGCTGATAATCCAGTAGTCCCTCTTCTTATCTGGTTTTCTTTGGGAGACTCATTTATGGCCTACCTTCCAGCTCAGGTGATTGGAAAGGGGCCTCTCCGATAAGTCACGTGACCAAAGTGGACATCCTGTTCCCTGACTTCATCTTTCCTGTAAGAGGTCATCTAAGGACATGCATTGAACTGCTTCAATAAGAGTCTCATCCTTGGCACTGGATTAAAAAGATGGGTCAAGGTTGTCAGGGTGACAGAGTAGCAGGTGGCCTGGCAATGATTATTACTATCACACAAGGAAAGCTTTCCATAGGCTGAGAGAATCACCAAAGAAAGCAGAGATGAAAGGTGGCCCAAGATTCCTAACAAGACGAGTCTCTTAACTACGAATGAAGCTCGGTATCTATACTATTTGATTCAATAACTTCTCTACTTTACTAAAGTTCATTTGATACGCATGTTTGTCATTTGCAAGATAATGCATTACATACACAAAGCATAGCGCTAGGGTGACCTTTGCAAGTACAAACTCTGTCTCCGAAGACACGGTGTCTTGCTCACCAGTGATACCCTTAGCAGAAGTGTTGACATAGGGAGAGTCTAAATGATTGTTCAGTGAACAAATGTTTTAAAAATAGATATTTGTTGACTCAAAAATTATCTCCCAAATTCACAGCTTTTATAATTGAAAGATAATCAAAACAGATGTGTCCTTCCCATCAAAACTGCAGCAAGGCCAAACAATGAACAAAACTTAACATTCTCCCAGCTCTCTGGCCCTCAATTGCTACTTCCGCATACTATTTAATTTTTGACAGATGTTTATGATGAGATAATCTGCAAAGCGCACGTGCCATGGCTGGGTTTCCTTAGGCATCGTTGCTGTGTCCCGGATGCAGCCCTAGTGCAAAACATCCAGCAAGTGTCCTCACAGCAAGCCTTGTGGCTCCCGACCCTGCTTTCCAGAAGGGTTAGGCACGCAAGCATGAAAAGCTGACACCTGGGGAAGAACTGAAAGCTCTTTGCAATCAGAGTGCACGGCTTCCCGTGCCCAAGAGACTTTGGGGGACATGGGAAAGTAAAACGTCTTCTTCTGAGATTCCTCACTTTGTATTATCCTAAGAAAGTTAAAACACTTGTACTTTTCATTTAGCTTTGCTATTGTAGTTCTCTCTCCTAATTTTCAATGCAGAACAGTACTTTTAAGGGATGCTCACCAATAAAAGCAGGGTGTGGCAGCACACTCCTGTAATTCCAGCATTCTGGGAGGCTGTTAGGAGATTGTATATTTGAGCCCAGTCTGGGCAACATAGTGATTTAATGAGAGTTTGTGTCAAAAAAATCAATTAAGGCAGGAGATGTAGTTTAATTCAAAGACCCTGGGTTCAACCCCAATACTACTCCCACAAAAATTAATTAATTCATAATTAATTAATAAAATAAAACAAGCACACAAACAGAACACCTTTCTTTTACCCAAAGCAAATAGTTTTTGCAGGGAGACCTCTATTGTTCTTGGCTCCTGGTTGACATTTTGGAGCAAATGACAGGACTCTCCCTTTGTAGAAAAGCCTGGACACGTGCCCACTGACAGGGAGAGTGTGTGCACTTAGAAAACTTCACAGGATCATGTGGCTGCCTGATATGGTCCTCCAATCATGCTCTGCCACCTAATGACTTTCCACAAACCAAACCTTATTCGAAAGTGGCTTCAAAGACAGCAGCTAACTTGAATGCTAGGCAGTCGGATGGTTTCCACTTCACTCACCAGCACAAGTGCCCAACTGTTCAGTAAAGTCACCTCTTTAACTTGGTGTTCAGTTGTTCTCTTTGTTGGTCCAACCTCCCATCCTTGGATTCCTATTTTTATTTTAAATGGATCTTTTCTCCTTCACTTCATGCAACATTTATTCAGCGACTTCCGGGTTCCAGATAGGAAGGGAATGCTGGAAGCCGGTCATGCACAAAGCTGCCCCAGCTCCAGTCTGAAGGGAATGTCCAGGCTTATAGAGCGGTGGCATGAAACCTGTAGCACATGGGTGATTTGTTCTCCTTTTGAAACAAAAAGTTCTGATGTATGAGTTAGTTTTTCTAAACTGAAGCCTCAGTCTTCAGGTTAAATTTCAGTGTTGGCACTTCATGAAAAATGCATGGGTTTCGGTTGCAGTTTGGGTGCTTGTCTCCAAAAGGTTGGCCATCGCTGTTATAGGATGTGGAAAGAACCACACAAACATGTTTATTAATACAGTGAAGGGTGCATGTTGCTTCAAGCTCACAGAACAGGGGAATAGAATTAAATCTGAGAAGTCATGAGTAGTCTGTTGAAGTTCATTCAAACGTATGAGTCTTAATCCTAGAAGAGGATGGAAGGGGAGGTACTGAGTCATGCCATGGAATGAAGAGCAGTAGGTACAAAGACCGTGGGGCAGAAAAAAATAGTGTATATGAGAAATTAAAAGAAGGGTGATGTGCTGGATCTTGAGGCAAGGCTGGTACAGGAGAGAGATGGCACCTCCAGGTAGGGCTTTCCGGGCTGTTATAGGTTGGAGGTCTTTTTTCTATTAGTAAGAAGAAGGATGCAAATTCATGACAGAAATGCAGCTGCTTCTATTCAGTGCATTGTGTTGACACCTCCTGAAGATTTCTGTACGATGGATCAAGATCCACCACATGCTACACTTGCATCACCTACACGTTACTGAATCATATTGGTGACCATTGAAACATGTTTCTCTGACCTGTTTTTGCATTGCATGTACTTCTGATTTCTTTTCTTTTCTTATTTTTATTTCTTTTTTTCTTTGCTTTTCCGGTGGTCATGACACTTGTAATTTATTTATTTATTTAT
>NW_004524619.1:13688559-13689743 GCF_000260255.1 Octodon degus
GATATGGATTTATAGATATAGATATAATTTGGAAGGTAGTGACATATATGTATTTATCATATACATATTGAGCATCTTCATCGTTAATCTACATACTAACCAGCATTGATATTAAGGTGAATAGAATTTTTGGTCTCCAATTTAATTTATTGTTACCCAAATTTCTCTGTCCTTCTTCTTGTCTGTGGGCTCCTAGCAACTTCCCCTGCACACCACACATCACCATCCAGCTGCAGTACACGTATCCAGTGGCTACAGAATTGTTAATCTATAAATCTAAGGAAAACAAACTCAACTACTAGATTACAGTGTTTACGTATTGTTCATCTTCTTTAACTTTGCAGACTCTTGTGATTTTGAAAGCTATTCATCAGTACATTCTCTCCTGTTCTGTTAGTGAGAATGCATCATACACTTGAAAAAAGGTAGCTGTCCCACCTATGGTTCTGTTATCTACGATTTCAGTTAGTCATGGTCAGCTGGAACCTGGAGGTATCACTATATCACAGTGAGGAACTGAGACATTTGGAGGGAGACCAAATTCACATAAGTTTTATTACAGCATTTAGTCTATTATGGTCCTTGCTATGTTCTTGCTATTTCTAATTCATGAAGTAATTTCATCACAGGCATGTATGTTGTAGAAAAAATAGTATACATAACATTCAGTGGTATCTAAAGCTTCAAGCAGACTGGGGAGATAGTCCAGAGGCATAAGGGCCTGCCTGGCAAGTGCAAGGTCCCAAGTTCAATGCCCTGTATAGCATGCTGTGCAGGCCTTGAAACCCTGAGCATGGTGGTGCATTCCTGTAATTCCAGCTCTGCGGAGAATGAGACAAGAGGGTTGCTGCGAGTTTGAGACCAGCCTGGGGGCTACAAAAAGTGAGCACAGGGCCAGCCTAAATTGCCTAGCAAGACCTTGTATCTAAATAAATAAATAAATGAATGAATGAGTGAATGAATGAATGAATGAATGAATGAAGCGAGCTTCAAGCATCCATTGGGAATTTGGGGGCATTATCACAGAGAAGGCCCTCCAGCAGTCACGCATTTAAATTGACGTTCTGTATTCCATCCAGCAATATTCACCAGCCTCCTAAATTATTGCTTTACACTTCCACACATTAAGATCCACTCTCTGAGTTGTAAAGTGTCATGAGCTTTGACAAATACACAATGTCATG
>NW_004524619.1:13690198-13691773 GCF_000260255.1 Octodon degus
TGTTGATCTGTCACCTACTGAAAGTCAACTTGATGGGTTCCAGTTTGCTGGCATTGGGGATAAATATTCTTGTGCAGGATGTGTAGTCATAAGTCATTATATCAACTGCGTGAATATCCAGGAATGTGACTGCTAGATTGAGTGGTAAAACTGTGTTTAGTTTTGTAAGAAACTGCAAAGTTGTCATCTAACGTAACTGTAGAATATACTTTAATATTCTCATGAACAATATTTGAGAGACTCTCTTGTTCCATTTCTCCTTACTAGTAATGGTGCTGTTACTTGTTTTGATGGTCGTTATTCCATCTTCCATGACGAGATGGTCTGTGTCAGCACCTCGTCATTTATTTGCAAATCCCACTGACACATGTTGAACACCTATTCATACAACCATGTACCATGAGTACTTTTTTTAATGCATTTGGTACAGGGTCTCATTATGCAGCTGGAACTTGCAGCGATCCTCCTGTTTTCACCTTCCTCAGGGCTGGGATTACAGATAGGCGCCACCACGCCCAGACTCAGTGGCCCGCTCAACGTTAACGTGCTGTCGAGGACTGAACCCCAGTCTCTGCGCTTGCCTAAGCAGGCCCTTAGTTCACTAAGCTATCTCACCAGCCCTGAGTGTGTATTTTTTATGAAGTGCTTATCAGATGTCTGGTGCATTTTTAAATTGTTTTCTTATTGTAGAGTTAAAAGAATTGTTTTCAGTTTTATAGTACAAGTTTTTCCATATTTGTGATGTTTTTATTCTCTTAGTCTATTGTCTTTTCATTCTTTTAATAGTGTCTTTTTCTAAATGTAAGTTTTTAATTTAATTTAATTTTTTTATTACTAACTTTATTGAAAATCAATAATTATATAGCAAATTAAAAATTGTAGACAAGTATTGAAATGTGAAAGATTTAAGATGTAGACAGAGTGAATTTTAGGAAAATATTTCTGAGATGAATTTCTGAGATGAATATTTCTGAGATGAATACATAACATGAGATTAATAATAGATTGAACATTGTAAAAAATTATTTATAAACTTAAATGAATATAACAAAAATTGTCTAAAATAAACATGAAGAAGAAAGAGTTTACAGATCAGTCATATAATAGTTCTCTCTGTGCCAAAATCAAGAAACTTATATTCATTTAGTCAGAATTCTCAAAGTACAAGGGGGTAGACAATAAATATTTAAAGATTTAAAATTTCTGAATTTAGTTAAAATTATAGCACCACATTTCCAAGAAAAATGAACATTTTGCAAAAGAAATATGAATAAAATCATAACAAGATACACAAAAATGAAATTGTTCAAAACTGATTGTAAAGAAAACAAATCATTAAAACACATACATAGAAAAAGATATGAGCTATGGAAGAACAAAGTTAAATAGCATCTTATTCCACATTAGGAAAAAAAAGGGCAAGTGGGTAAGAAACTGGACTTATTTATTAAAGGACTGAAAAAAAAATCTGTCTTCATTGAATTTTATACTTAGCAAATGTACCTTTGAAAACTAAAAGTAAAGCATCTTCCAGTTATACAAACTCAAAATATTCTAATACCTCCAGACGTAGCA
>NW_004524619.1:13692699-13705590 GCF_000260255.1 Octodon degus
GTAAAGAATTATTAAGAATAAAACATAACAAAAATACTGGAATGGCAAATATATGACCAGCACTTCTAGCAGCTTGGGGTAGGATATTGCACAAAGTTCTAGTATGTGGTGGATGCGGACAGTGTCCATGACCCTTACTGGTGTTCAGGTGTCACTTGTGGGAGTGAGCTACTGCTATTTCCTTGATATCCACCCTGTAGACCCAGACAGAATCATGACCCACAGGGTGCAGGGAAGTCCATTTGTAGAGTGTGCTGATGGAAATATTTTGCTGCTGTATACTTGGAAGACTGCTGTTGTATACCTATTTTTTTCTCAGGTCTTTAACTGTTTTCCCTATTTTGTGGGTTATTTCCATTCTCATTCATGGAGTTGTGGTCATTTCAATCCCTTTCTAGAATATCTTTTAGTACTCTGTGTAGGGTTGGCTTTGTTGTCACAAAATTCTTTAGTTTTTCTTTGTCATGGAAGTATTTCATTTCTCCATTAAACTTGAAACAGCGTTTTGCAGGGTATATCAATCTGGGCTGAGATTTGTTTTCTTGGAGGACTTGAAGTACTTTGCTTGATGCTCTTCTTGACTTGATAGTTTGTGAAGAGAAATCTGCCATTGTTCTGATAGGTTTTTCTTTAAATGTAATCTATTTCTTTTTCTCTAGTGGCTTTCACTATACTCTTCCCATGCTGAATTTCTGGGATCTTGTTTATTATATGTCTGTGTGTAGTTTTAATTGGGTTCATGTAATTTGGAGTTCTATATGCTTCAGTTAACTGAATGCCAGACTGTTTTCCCATATTTGGGAAGTTCTCTGCTATTACTTTTGTCCATATTCCTTTTGTATCATTTGTATTGACTCCTTCTCATTCATGTCTATTAGTCTTATGTTGCTCATCTTTGCATTGTCTTGCAAATGTTGGCTTATTTTTTCCTGCATTCTAGTTGTTTTTAAGAGATCTTTTCTTACTTTTCCACTAGTTGCAATGGTGTCATTAAGGTCTGAAAGTCTATTTTGACTTTCATTCAAACAGTTTTGCCAGCTTGTGATTGAGGTTTTAATTTCCTGTGTATCACTTTGAATTTGCTTCATGCATTCTATTTCTTTCCTATATTGCTTATTCAAGGATTCCATCATTTTTCTATTCTTTATTTTTTTATCATTGTCTTCTTTAGAAGCACTTAGTACTTCTTTTATTACTGTTCTTTTTTTACTTCAGAAATTATTTCTGCTCTGATTTCCTCGATATCTTTCTACAGTTGTTTCTTTACATCCAACACTATTATTTCAGAGATTTCAGGTGTGTGATTTCCAATTTCTTCTATGTTAGTGTCTCCTGTGTTTGTTCTGGGTGGGCTTGGGGCCTGAGAATGCATTTTGCTCCTTTTCTTTGTCATTTTGTATAGCACAGTCCTCTGACATTTGGTGTAGAGCTTTGGTACAGTTATTACCTTAGCACCTGGTCTGGATCTATCAAGTTCAAAATTGCCCAGGTGGGTGTCACTTGGGTTTGGCTGCTGTGCTCCACTTCTTCCTGCTGCAGTCCTTGGAAGTGAACCATTTGTGCCACTCTGGCAAGATGTTCTGCTCCTGGATAAGCTGGGTGGATCTTGCCTGTAGCCTCTCTGCAGGTAGTTCTGCTGCATGGTTCCACGCTGGGCCTGTCTGAAGGAGGAAGTTCCTCATGCATGCTGGGCCTAGGCACTGGCCGAAATGAGGATCTGGCAGACCCCGGGCAGTCCCACTCGCAGGCTGGGCCTGGACACTGGCTGGAGTCAGAAGTTTTTAATTTTAACACAGTTCAACTTAGCAACTTTTCTTCCAAGGATTTTGTTTTTGGTGTTATATCTACAAAGTCATCACCAATCTAAGACCATGTAAATTTTTATTGTTTTCTTCTAGATTTTATAGTTTTGCATTTCTGGTCTATTATCCATCTGAATTTCAGACGTGTGCAAGATCACACCAGAGCCATATTTTTTGTATTGTATATTCAATTCTCCTACCTTTACATATTTAAACTATTTTTTTTCACAGTACCAGTGATTGAACTTGGGACCTTGTGCTTGCCAGGCATGTGCTTTCAGTCCCCTACCTCTATTTACTGAAAATACCATATCTTTAAGCACTTTTGTGCTCTTGCCAATGAACAGACATTTACTGATGTGATCACTGTTTTTTAAAAATATGCTCAGCACGGTTGAAAACAAAAAAAATCCAGGAGATGAAACTTTACGCTAAAAGCATGTTGATCATGGCAGATCAGTGTCATCCCATTGTGTATGCAGGTCACATCAAGAGCATTAACATGATCATAACGCTTCTAGGCTGCTCCCGGAGAGTACTCTGAATTTGTCAAATGGCTCCTAATCACCCAGTACTCCTCCCCTGCTAGAGTTGGGCTGCATTAGCCCTGGAACCGAGAGAGAGAGGTGTTAGGCTGATAACACTAAGGATGAGAAGATGAAACGAGGGTGCCAGAGCTGTAAAAATCATGGAAAGTGCCTTGCCTGTGAACTTTATAGATGGGTTATATTACTGTTAACAAATATGACCATTTCGGGCTGGCCAGATGCCTCGGTGGATTAAAGCACTTCCTTAGGCAGATGCAGCGACCGGGGTTTGATACCCGGCTTGCCATGCCAGCCCTGTCCCCGGGGCACACTTTGACAGTGATTGAGACCGGATGTGGTGGCGCACTCCTGTAATCCCAGCACTTGGAGGCTGAAAACAGGAGGATCACTATGAGTCTGATCTGTGCAGTGGGACTCTGTAGAAGACCCTAGACTAAATGCTAGCAATATAGAATTAATGCATATCTTACAAATACTGAAAATTGTCATGATTCCCACCAGGCGAAAATACATAAACCAAGACAAGGTCAAAACACCCTTTTTAACTTCCAGGTGGGCCGGTGTGGTATCAGATGACACACGGACTATGACTTGTTTGCAATTCTTCTTACACATTTGCTCATAATGCCCAGCAAACGCAAAAGCCCACCGGAGTCACCCTGTCAAGTGCGAAACCCCTGCTGTCAAGTTGGAATCAACACCTCATAAAATTGTCTTTAAACCGGCTTCGTGAAATCAGAGAGAAGAAAACAGATGAAACTGCCAGACATAATACACTGCTAAAGTGGCGGAGGCTGAAGTTCAAAAGTTGTTCTCTGAGGAACAAAGTCCATAAGCATTTTTTAAATGAGGCCGTGGAAGACAGACCTTTGGATTATTGCTTGGCCGTTGCTTATAACCTCAAAATCGTTTGTGGCTTTTCTGTGAAACAGTGAAATGTAAAATAATGAGCATAGAATATTCGGGCCCTCTGTGGTAATCAGTCTTCAGTCTAGAGAGCGTGTAATCGCTTACGAGAATGGCATTGTGCTGAATCACCAGCTCCGCCTGCTACCTTCTCCCTGCTCATGCACCCAGCCAGGACAACTGAACAACAAGCGGCAAACAAATTTCAGTAAATAAAGTTACTGTCCTATTTCAATACAAATCACAGTCTATTAAGAAGCATGCACTTTGGTCCAGGTTCTGGCAGTCAAAAGTGCTGATTTAAGAAGAGAATTGTTTTCCTAATTTAATTCATTCCTTTGCATCTCTCTCCTCTAAGTGTGAAATAGTTCAGCCTTCTGGATCAAAGCTGGTGATCGCTCTTCTGTGGTTTGCAGTATGCTTTTTAAGGTCATAATTCCACTGAGTATTTAAGAAGTTTATATATTATCCCTCCAAGGTAGATACTTATTAGATAACAATGACAGAAAGAGAGACTGTTCAAAGTGGCCTCTGGATGGGTCTGCACGTTTTTAAAATAATGCATCCGTGCCCTGTGGAGGACGCAGGATCAACCGTCGCATATTTTCTATAATGCATGACACAACCTGCTACATTTGTACTTATTGTTGTCCATACTGTTTTCTGATTTCAATGAAGCATGAGCCATCAAATCTCAAACTACAGCAAGTGTCCAGGCCTCAAGGTGTCTTGCTTTTTTACTTTTTAAAAATTGTTACCACATTAAAGCTAATTGGGGCTCAGGTCCTTTAAACGTCTATATTTCTAAATTCTTTTCTAACTTTCTCTTCTACCTCACTTTTTACGGGGTAAAATGAACACTTTTCTAGTGTAGTTCCTGGCACACCTCTATCGTGTTATAGTTTTTCTTTTCTCTGCATTTTTAATTGGAATGCTGTATTTTGTCAAGAGACAACCAACAAGGGGTTGGCCAAATAGCCCAGCGAATTAAAGCACCTGCTTAGGCAGATGCTGCCACCGGGTTCAATCCCTGGTGTGCTGTGCTGGCCTTGCCCCCAGGACTGATGTACTGAGATTGTGCCACAGACTGGGCGTGGTGGCGCGCACCTGTAATCCCAGCACTTGGGAGGCTGAACACAGGTGAATCACTATGAGTCCAAACTCCATAGTGAGACCCTGTAGACCCTATAGTAAATACAAAATAAAGAGACAACCAACAGAGTTTTAGTTGAATTGTTGAGCATATATATATCTATAGATATATATATCTATAGATATAGATATATATATGTTTCCGCTGAATGACTCCTTTAAGTTTGCGTCAAACATGAAAGCTGAATGAACAGTGAAGGTCGGGCACAGACTCCGACTGTACAAAGTCGCATATAAGCAAAGAGGTGCCTTCACGTGTTCTTCACATTTTGACAGAAACTCTTTTAGAAGGAAATCCATGCAGCAGCTTCCAAAAATCTTTAGGTTATGTCACAATCTATACTTTACTACGCCTAATTCCGGTGAAGACAAACACATATGATTTTCATTTCAAGTTAAATCTTACGGAGGGATATAAACTTCTCGGACAAAGAGAGAGTGATAAGCCATTTTGTGTTCTTAAGATTGGAGAATTTCAAAATGACATATTTCTGGGCTAGTTCTCATACCGCAATTTTTTTTAGCTGCAGGGCAACTGGTAGATGTTAAAAATAGATTACACTTCTATTCACCCCAAAGAAGGACAGTAATGCGAGCACCGTAGCTTTCTGCATTTTGGAGAAAATCAGAAATGATCTTCAGCCTGGTGAATAAAGCTGATTCACTTACAGAATCCCAGCATTTCTCTCCTCACCTTGCTTTTGAAAGCCAGCCTGAAACAGCCCCTGCCTACAAAATTGCAGAGGAATTACTCTCAATTACAGGCTTCTGTCTGTTAAAAGTAAGAGCTGGTGATCACTTCTGACCTTTCTCTTCTGACAAGTCAAAGAAATGAAAGGAAGAAAAGAAGGCTTGACAGGTTTTCAGTTGAAAAGCTGGGGGTGGGGGAAGGAAGCAAAACGAAAAGAAAAGCTTGTGTTACCTAACTACATCTCAGGAGAGTTTTGTATTATTCATCCTATTTTAAAAATTCCCTTTCAGTGACTAAATTGCATATGGCATTGTAATTTTGATTAAAGTCGCTCGCTTAATGTTTTAATTTGAGTATCATTTACTGAAATCTTCCCACTATCAATCATTGAAGGTTTTAGTTTCATACTTCCGGGCAATTATGCTGAATTGTCCCACTAAGGCCTTCCTTCTTTCCTTTCTTCTTCTAAGCAGATTACAACTACAGAAGATTGACCTTTCCATACTTCTGTCTTTTACAAGCTTATTGCAAGTCAAGGCTTGTAAACACCAGCCTGGGCGTTTTACCTACTTATCCAATTGTTACTACTTTGACTGAATTTTGGTTGGTATTAGATGCAATTGGATGGGAATGTTTCAGAAATGACTTGAATCCTTGTTTAGCTCTCTGACATTTGCCCACGATTTTACATTCCAAAAGGATAACTACATTTTAAGGCCTCCAAAAGTTGTTTTGCTACAAGTTCATCTCCGAAATGTTCAGTATGCTTGGGTGGTGGCTGATTAAATTCTTGATAATTCAGCACTTGTGCGGCAAGATTGCTAATTAGAGGTGCAAGCCACGTGTACACGGAGCAGCGACCCCCCCCCACACACACACACATTAGAGAGAAAGACGACCACAGGACGGGAACCTGCCCTAGGAATCCGTCACACTGGCATCCAGGCCACTACCAGTCAGAAGTCAGCCGCTCCTGGGTGGGGGGTGGCACCTGAGAAGAACTGGTGACTCTAAAACACTGTACAGAAGCGAGCGAGTGAAAACACTGCCGTCCTCCACGTATCTGCCAGCGACACGTGGTGACTGAGGCTCTGATTGACTGATGAGCTCACAGAACCAAAATAATGTCCTATATTCTCTCCTTGCTCTGCTATTTTGGTTTCTCTTAGAACAGTGAGAGCTGCTTTTCTGAGATGGGTGAGATACTATGCTGCGAAGTGACACACAGAAATGGCTAATGGCCAGAGGGTACGATTAAGCTGAAAAAAAAAAAAGGAAGAAAAACTGAAAGAAAAAAGTGGGGAAAGCAGGCAAAAGACAGCGGTGTAGTGAAAACACTAAGGGCCATCTTACAGCCTTATCTTTTTCTTGCGGTTTGAGAGGCACTCAGAACAAATCACTGAGGCTACAGTTTGCGTCCAGGAGGGAGGGTCTCCCTCATACTTCTCTCCAGTTTAAGTATGGTGGTGTCCTTCCAGAAAACAATAGTTCTTTCCTACGATGGGGATAAACTACGACACAGCAAAGAGTCCGGGTATCAAGCCCACAAGCTAGACAAACTGCATCCATGGCAAGCACAAGGGCAATAGATTAATCTTTTTTACTAAAAAAAAAAAAAAAAAAAAAAAAAGTTCCAGGAAAAGAGGTACCTACACAACACAAATTTCTATATTTTGATGTGGATATTTTAAAATGTATACATTTTTATTGTCACACACTGACTTAAGGGCAGGTGAGCACATACCTCCCCACCTGAAATCTCTGTAACCAGAGAGGGGAGGGCAGATGTAATTCTGAGAGGACCCTAAGACCATGTGTTACAGCAGAGTGGGTGAGATTTCTAATTTTGACTGGCTACAAGGAAAAGTGGCCTGGGTCACGCACGTATTTCAGTTTTACTCTCCACGCTGCTTGCCTGGCTATGTGATCAGAATCCTACACTTAGCATATCTTTCTGTATGTCACCTCACTGAACTTCGACGCAACTTTCCATGAATCCGCCATCCCTGCGAAAGTCGCATAATGAAACCTGGACTCCATGACTCACTTCTGGGTTTCATTTCCTCTAACTATAACCAATTAGAAGCTTTTCAAATAATTATTTATAATTTGTGTGAACTCTGTAATGTTAAACAATACCCATTCCTCCTGAAGTCATTGCTCTGCTACCGCTGCCTCCGCTGGACTGACGCTCCCGCTGCAACTTCGGAGCACTCCTTCATTGGGAATGAGAAAGGACAGCTGCGGCTGAATAAATGGCATTTTGCAAAAAAAAAATTTAAAAAGATGATAGGGATTTTACAGTCGCTTTTGCATTGCACATTAGAGTCTTCGATGCAGCTGCTCAGATTGCCAGACACAAGCATGTGAGAGGGGTCAAAATAAAAGCTTTAAGCAATAACTTCTATCTTCAAAAAACTGATAGAGTAGCAGAATTATCTTAGCTATCCTGTGTCTATGCATACATGACGTGCATGCTTCCTTGATGGCATGCATCTCCCTACACAGGGACTAAGTGTAGACAGAGGCGACATGTTCGGGACGCTTGCCCTCCATTAGAAAGGGTTTGCTTTTTCCCCCAGGCTATGTGTTATGGCTAGGTTGCTGTGAGGCAGGGAATGAGACACACACACACACACACACACACACACGTGAGCGTATGTTGGTATGTACATGCACACGTATGCTATATATACTAGGAACATTCAAAACACAGAGAATACTGAAAAAGCCAAAATATAGAGAGTGTTTGAAAAACTCAGTAATAGACACATTGCCGTCAATTTCTCCCACATACTGCCCTTCTCCTTGAACACACGCGTTGGTCGTTCTTGCCACTTTCTGAGGCACTTCTGAGGTCCTCTTCTGTGAGTATGGTAAAAAGTACAGGGATTGCTGCTGCCAGATTCCAGCCAGCAGAAAGGCAAGCTCAGAAGACCTTTTGGGGTGGCTTCACCCACCTTATTCCCTGGTTCTGACACTGTGTCACTTTTGGCTCTTCTCCAAAATAAAAATCCATGAAAGATAGACATTTTGGGTGTATTCAGGACACTGCGAAGGCTGTAAGAGCACAGTGAAATATACTCCTGAAGGAGGACTGCCAGGGTTGGGGAGCTAGCTTGGCGGTTGAAGCGCCTGCCTGGCGAGCCTAAGGATCTGGGTTCAGTCCCCAGTACTGCATGCTGAGCCAGCCACCCAAACTGAGTGTGGTAGCTCATGCCTGTGCTCCCAGCGCTGGGGAGGCTGAGACAGGAGGGTCACTATAAGTCTGAGCTGTGCAGTGAGACCCTGTACCAAGCTAATTGATAAATAAAAATTTAACAAAAAACAAGAGTACCAGCAGAGCCCCTTTAGAAAGTGACAAGAAGGGCTGGCCAGATAGCTCAGCAGATTAAAGCACTTGTAAGCAGTTACGGGGGCCGGGGGTTCAATCCCTGCACCTGCCATGCCGGCCTGCCCCTGGGGCATGCTGAGACAGCAATTGAGATTGGGTGTGGTGGAGCACGCCTGTAATCCCAGCTGTTGGGAGGCTGTAAACAGGCTGTTCATTACCAATCTGATCTAGTAGTGAGACCCTGAAGGGTCTAGTAGTAGACCCTTCCCTAAAATACAACGAAAGAAGGAAAGAAAGAAAGAAAGAAAGAAAGAAAGAAAGAAAGAAAGAAAAAAAGAAAGAAAAAAAGAAGAAAGGAAGGAAGGAAGGAAGGAAGGAAGGAGGCAAAAATGAGGGGATGAGTATATTTGAATTGTGAAGTGAGGATATTTTGATGAGGTTAATAAGAATGTTATCATATAGTGTAATAAACTTAAAATTTTTAAACACACTTTAAGCTTATCTCATATGGTAACTACATGGTTGTATTGGATACAGCAAATATTTTATTTATAGGACATAATTACATCAGCCTGACTCCTTCTAAACTCTAATGAACTTCTATGTGAGGAGGTAAAGCTTTGCAGCCCCGCGGACCACAAGGAGGCAGGAGAGCCGTGCAGAGTCCACATGTGTGAGTAGCACCCGCTGGGCATATGATTGTCCCCCAAATACATAAATCAAGTACTTATTAACTTAGAGAATCCCATGCATGATATATATTCCATTTGCAAAATCAATACATAACCAGGCTGTCAAAGTTATGATTTCATAAATGTCACAGCTCAGAATTACTCTGGCATAAGAGAGAAGCCACAACCCACACGGGGCTGTGGAATGTTCAAAGTCTGATACATCCGGATTCAGATGCGCTGTCAGCCCAAAATGTGCATAGGATTCCAGAGAGGAGCGATGGAAAGAACGTGAGATGCCGTGTTTTACACTAATTATATACTAAAAGGATAAGAGTGAATATATATGAGGTTAAATAAGATAGAATAAATTGGAGCTGATTCTTTTTCTTGTGTTCAATGTGGCAACTGCAGAATTGCCTATGTGCCTTATATTTCTATTAAACAGCATTGACTCAAAACAAGGTCTAAGTAGTAGTTAAGTTAAATCAAAGTAAGATCAGCTCAAATAAGTAACAGTCAGGTTACATTTAAAAATCCCAAATGACTTGAAATACTAGAGCTGATAACATTATATAATATCTCTGGGAAATGGAATCCAGCTTTTTAATATTTTCTGACAAGATTTTAGTGCCTCTGAGGTGGTACAATCCAGTGCCAGGAAAAGCCAGATGATAAAATCTTCCCTCTGCACCTACTGGCAAGACATCCGTCCTGTGTGCATTTCTCTCCACTGGCCTCAGTCCTAGCTGATGAAACGAACGCACAACTAGCTGGTCTGAGACTTCTGACTTTAGTTTACTGCTCCTCTGCAACCAACAGAGCTGCTTAGTAACTTTCATGAACTTAAAAGGCCCCGGTTTGGGAGGCAGACTCTTGCTGGCAGGCCCTGACGCTCCCCACTGATGAGCTGAAGTGAGTTATTACAAAGTCCTGCACACACTTTCCAGTGATGGATAAAACAAATGGCTCTGCCTCACAGGCGCAGCAGGAATTAAAAATACATTAGTTCCTTGGGCCTTCTGATGTGGGATCGAGGAATGTTTGGATTTTCTTCCCTTTTCAAATAAAGTTTAGACGAGGCAGGCATTCAGCAGAGTGGAGTTCTGAGACTCCCCGGGTCCAGCTCGGTACTTGGAGGGAAATCAAATACATCTTATCTAAGGTACGGCACTACCTTTCATCAAAAAATTATCATATGCTCAGTCACAAATGGTTATTGTAAAATCTTTATTAACCTAAGTGCATATAAAAATTGTGAATTCCTAATACAAAGCAGTATTTGACTTTTAAATTTCATTTTAAGCGTGGCCTGTTCACTTGGAATGTGATTACAGAGTAAATTAAAAAGTAATCACATGTGAATTACATTTCCTCATGAATGTAATGACTTCAGGAGGCTGATTAATGTTAAACAGTGCCTGTCCTGCCACATGCACACCCTCCCAGGTGAGATATGCAAGGGAGCCGTCGTGAGCTGATTTAATTTTCTGTTCCCCATATTCCAGGGAGACCATCTGAACACAGAACTGGCTCAGCACTTTCATTAGGACTGAGGGTGGTTTTCCCTTGTCTGCCCAAGTCTCACCAGCAAAACACCTTTGCTGTTGACTTGGTTATGCAAAGCCCCTAAGGGAGATCATTCAACTCTGATACCATTCTCTACCTAGCCAAGTCTTCATTTCTCATTCTTTGTCTCTTTTTGGCAAATTCTTTCCATCTGAATGGAATAATTCAAGAGAAACACTGAGAAATGCCTTAGCGCTGGTGTAAAGGTAACAAATTTCTCACCAGGAATGAAAGCTTATTAGTAATCTACAAGAGTCCTACTGCAGAGGACAAAATTTAAACTATAAATTTAAGCCTGGTAGAGCACAAGATCATTAAAATATTTCCCTTGTGGGTAATGGGGAATGTAGGCATCTAACCTGCTTGTGCCTTTTCAGCATACTCAGGTTAAGGCATTGTTTTCTTAAGAAGCCCTCAGAGGAATCCTGCTAGGGCCGGCAGTGGACATAGCCAGTCTTTGTTAGCCCCGAGCAGCTGAATAACCAAGGCAGCAGGTTGAGGAGCAGGACGAGGAAGGCAGGGGCTTCCGGCAGCCTGCCGGGGTGCACAGCGGGTCTTTCTTCCCGGCACTCCCTGTTCCAGCAATGGTTAACCTGTCAGAGACTGAGGCCCAGATTCCAACCCCAAACCCACTTATTTATCACAAAGTGCCAGCACAGCAATTCAACCTGAATACCAAGGTTTTAGTTTAGAAAGAACAATTCTGCACGAACGTCCATGGCCTTCAAAAAGAAACCCAGTAACACGCATGCCATCGGTTTGCCACAGGGTGGGACTGACACAGTAGAGCAATGACCTTAGCGGATCGTTTTCCATTATAATCTAGGACATATAGAGAGAAGCAATGTCACTAAACTATCATAAAGCAATATTAAGCACGATGCTGTCTGACATTGCCTGTCGCAGGACTTCTTATCCTGCTTCCAATGTGGTGAGGCTCAATGAAGGGAATTTCCAGTCAGAGTAAGACATGCCAGTATGTGGGAGTGCTCTGGACTAGGGCGGCTTTAGAATCCGCAGAGAGAGAAATTCACCATCTCACATCGTTTTCAGCAGTTCATCGTGGGGTTGCTGATGGGGATGCTCTGGGTGTCAACTGTTGCTAGCTTTGGGGTACAAAGAGTGGGTAACAGATAACCAAGGTTAAGAGAACAAGACAGAAGGTACAAATTCTGTAGTTTTCATAAGCTGGTTTTCAAGATTTCTTCAAGCTCTTGTTTGTTTCTGATTATCTTAGATTTATAACCTAAGGCATGTGAATTTCCTGAATATCTATAGTCACTTCTAAGAATAGAAATATTTTTATTTAAATGTGAATTCACTTACACTCAAAATTTAGGAAAAAAAAATCTATGAGAACTCTGAGCTGCTAAATTGCAATTTGTCTGCCTTGGAGAAAAAGCAGAGAGAATTGGTCTGGTCTTCTGAATTGGGGATACCAGGCACAAGTGACTGAAAATATAAAACAGTATAAAGAGTGTATGACCTTCCACAGTCTTAGTTTGGGCACAGGACATAAGTACTCTTCTAGGTAGTAAGGATTTATGATGTGTCTTCTCTTTTCCTTATCCAGTTCTTTCCTATGTCTGAGTCAAAGGAGGGTGATGACAACACTCCATGATGTAGGGACCACATCGTGAGGTAATCCATGAAAGCAGAGCTGAACAAGCTGTTCCTTGTTTAACACAACAAGGAAAGCTTTGGGCATAGACAAAGGCTCCGGAACACACTGTCCTTGACCAAAGGACAGCTCGGGGTCCACCCTGTCAGTGCAGAGATACAGGATGGTGGATGCTCCCCGAGATGTTCGCGAGGATTCTGTCCCTAATATGGCTGGGCTAATTAATTCCCACCCTGTCCATTGGCCTCTGCAGAACAAGCGATGACACCTGCAGTGCACTGTTTTGTGGCCCAATGTGACAGCTATCCTGCAGGCTGTAAGAAGTCCATCATTTCTTCTCTTCCATGTTGGGCTGAGCCTTGTGGCTAACATTTAGGAGTCCACTCGCATTCTCCCTGTGCTGTAGCCCAGGTTTAGCCTCACCCTTCTCTAGATTCTCCCACAGGAACTTGTTACCCATCACCAGAATTACTACGCAATGTTGCTGGGATGAATGCACCTATTCATTATTACGTGGGAACCAGAATCTTCTAGCAAAATCCTACTTCTACTTGGTATCTGTGGTTTGAACTTGAAAGATAGTTTTATGCTAAAGCA
>NW_004524619.1:13705786-13707324 GCF_000260255.1 Octodon degus
GAAAGAAGGAAATGAAATATATTAAGATTTTTAGGTACAGTCAATTGATTCAATCCATAAAATGAACAAGGTAGCACAGTGTGATATGTAAGAGACAATCTTTTAAAGAAGAAAATCCCTGATACTCAAGAGACTATTTTTTTTTCCAGGGGAAAGTCCCTGAATCTTAGTCTAGATGTTCTCCCTAACACCCTCTGTGTCTTTAAGCATACCAGTTCACTCTGCTGCAGCACATTGACTTACAGGTAAATTGTAGTTGGATCAGTGAGCTCTGGGAGCAGATTCCTTTTTATGGCCTGAACCTCAGATACTTTCATATTAATATGAAAGTATTTTAAGGCTGCATTTTCTGTAGGAGACCAGCAATGCTCTCTTCATTTTCTAATGCCTTTCTAATGCGAGAGACATCAAGAAGTGACTAGTGAAGAGAAGTGAGGTGCTGTAGTTCAGGAACACACTGCCCTCCTGTCTGACCGCACGCTGCTCAGCACTGCCATATTCGTCCACAGTCGCGCGGGAGACACTGTGCGTTAGGAGTAGCCTGGATCCCTGGTCACAGATAGGTACTTACTTCCAGAGAAGGCTGCTATAAAATTATAATCCAAGCAGTCTCAGCAGGTGTCACAGGAGTTGGACAAAGTATGTCCCACAAACACTTATCTACGTGCCTGTTATTAAGTAAGAGAAGACAATCCCTACTGGTTCAGTGTAAGCGTCCCAAGCTCGCTTCCTCATCAGAAGGTCAAGAATGGACAATTCTGACTTCTTTAAAGAGAATGCGAAGTGCTCTGGGAGCTAGCTCAGCAGCACAAGCACTGGCCTGGCAAGAACAAGGCCCTGAGTTTGAGTCCCAGTACCAAAAAAAAAGAAAAAGGAAAGGAGCGGAGAGGAGAGGAAAGAGCTTCTTGACAGAAGGCACGTGATGTGGGCTCTCCCTTCAGGCAGGCTTGTGGAACCACAGCCGCTCAGGCAGCCTTGTAGACCCTTCTGCAAAGTTACACACAGTACAGTACCCCACAGCGTCAGCTAGGACGCTGCCTCAACGCCACACTGTGGCCATGACTTTCGTAAACTCCTTTATCAATGAAGAGCTCAGAATTTGAGTGAATAAATTTGATTTTAATAGAATTTCCAAAACAACCCCAATAGAACTCCGCAGACACACTCCTCCCCAGAAAGGAAAAGCACGAATTAGTGCAGCTACATAGGCTCTAAGGGCCTCCCCAGTGTCTGTCTTGGTTCTGATATCGCAGCATAGCTGAACACTTGTGGAAGGTGCAGGCATTAGCAAGGCCAGAGGAGGTGTGCGTCGTGCCTGCTTGTAGATTTTCCTCTACTTGTGCAACTCTAAAATTATTTTTAAAGTAAAGGTTAAAAATGCTAATTCCCAGACAGAAAAGAAACCAGCACATTGAAATGCAAGGTTCAAAAAGTCACCAGAAAATCACAGGTGTTTTTAAATGACAGGCTTTATCAGTCTTAACTACTTTTCCTTCTAGAAAATTCTGTTATGATGATACAATTAAAATCTTTCAACA
>NW_004524619.1:13707424-13778879 GCF_000260255.1 Octodon degus
CCCTCATATTTACCTGAGTATACTAGGATTGTCTCTTTTTTAAATAATATCTAAAGGATCTAGATAATTCTGTCTACCTGGGTATTGAGAGCTATTTATTTTTAATATTGAAATATCTTTCTTTCAAATAAGAGCTTCAGTGGCTGTGACTTTGGTGATGGTCTGTGTCTCTAGATGCACAGCCCTTGGTATCCAGGCAAAGTGTTTTCCTTCTTCAGCCTCTGGCTTCCTATTCTAACTAATGTCCAAGGACTAAAGACACATACAGACACACACTATTGTCATGAAGGGGTCATTCTCGTCACTTTTCATTTGGAAAAAAAATGGCCATGAAGGTAATAAAGCTCATACTTACAAAATGTAAAGCAATCTTAACAGACAAGTAGATAACATGGTATAAGAAAGGAAAAAAAGAGTAAAGAAATGGAGAGGTTTTAAAGAACAATTGTAGAGATGTGGGGGGAATGAAAAGATGCTCCAACTCAAGAAAAAAAAGTGAGGAAATCTTAAATAGATAAACAATGAGATGACACATTTACTGTGCTAATAAAAATGCAAACATCTATTGATGTTTTAGAGAACCAGGTATTCTGGTCCCTGCTAGATTAAAGTGTTAAATGTTAAGACTTTTTTCATTTTATAAAATTAATTTTAGAGAAACAAATAGCAATGACACAGTTTCAAAACAGGTAAGACAGTTACAATAATTAATACATTGCATATTGTTGTCTTCATAGTAGTTATTTATAGTACAAGATGCAGACATGATATTCCGCCAAAAAACTATTAGTACAGATCTTTCTTCTCATTGAATTAAGAGAAAGTCGCTGTATATCTATTGTAACTATTTTGTATATATCACTACAAAATGATCCTTCATTTATATCCCCCTTCCTTGTTTAGTTTTGTTAGAGATGGGTATTCCATTGGCATTTAAATATTGAAACACAATCTGACAACATCTGTTAAAATTAAAAACAGTGCCTCTTTTACACTTTTTTTTTTAAGTATAGGGCTGGGCCAGCTCTTAAGCCTCTGAGCTATCTCCTTGTCCCAGTGATTCTTTAAAAAAAATTTCCTGTAATGACAAGACAAACCAGAAGAACCCAACACAGTAACTAGTCACAAATGAAATATCCACCAACTAGAGAAAGTTGTAAAATAATTTCACAGCCACTTAGAATAATTAGTTAGACTTATCCAGCAGCCTCAAGGGGATTTACACAAATAATTGAGGAAGGAAAAAAGAAGGGTAGCAAGATTCAACTTCTATGAAGTAAAAAGTAAATCGATGCTCCAGATATGTACGTGTTAGTGTGTATATACGCACAGGTGTGTGCATATGTGAAATAACATATTAGCACGTTTAAAATACAGAAGCATCATCATAGGTCTGGACTTCTCAAGAGTTTTCACATTCTTGAGGAAAACATACAGTAATAACTTTTATCTGACACAGTAGGATAAAGTAATTGAGATTGCTCACAGCCAGAAGTGGCCAGACAAAGGAGCCAGCTGCTTACGACTGACTGCGTGTGTGAGCACAAGAGGCTGGCAGCTCAGTAGGAGACTAGACCCCGAGGAGGGTCACCTGAGCCTGCAGGGAACAGGTGAGTCACATTGCCACAGATGGAGTAGGGGGTGGAAGTGAAGGGGGGGTTGGGGGAAGGGGTAGGAGTGGGGGGAGTGGGGGTGGGAAGTGGGAGTGGGGAGCTATCACCAAGCAAGGATGGGGAGAAAGGACCCAAAGTTTAGAAATGTACACACATTTGCCCACAGAAATACTTATATATGTGAACTCCATGATCGCATTTAATGACTTTCAGTGAAACATGGTTTTAAAAATATTTTCTTGGGCCGGGGAGCTGGCTCAGTGGAATAAGCACTTGCCTGGCAAGCGCAGTGGCCTGAGTTCAGTCCCCGGTTCCACAAATAAATAAATAAACAAAATTTTCATGTCTTAAAGAGAATGTTTAACAATAAGTCTAAGTAGAAGATCCACCAATAATTTTTTTCATGTTTTTTTTTTTTTTTTTCTGGTATTAAATGCAAGAGGGCACACACAGTCTCTTCCTTCTTGCTTTTCAGATACAACATTCACGTTCGGAAGGTCATGATCCGACACGTGCTGAGCAGGCGGAAGGACTCTTCCTGACTCCACGTGGCGCCCTTTCTAATCCACTGCCTGGAAAAGCCAGACAGAGTGTGACTGTCCTACGGGTCCTCATTTATCCTCCAAAGGATTATCTTTTTACTTTTGTTTGGACCTAGCATAAAAACAATGCAAAGTCTAGGAATTAAATTTAATTCATTACACTTAAGCTATCCAAGCACTAAAGATTCAAGGGCTACACCAAAACAAACTTCTCTCTCATGCAGTGCAAGATCTCTTGTACAATTAGCAGGATTTTTTTTTAAAAAGAATACAGAAGTAGAAAGTTCTATTGTAAAATTATCCCATTTAAAGAAAATGCTGACACCGTGAACCTTTCTAACTGGGCAATCTGTTCCAACAGGGTGCTTTACTGTGTGTGTGTGTGTGTGTGTGTGTGTGTGTGTGTACATGTGAAAAGTATTCACCAGGTTTAAAATTCCTACACCATCTATGTTTGTTAATTTATTCTGCAGGAAAGTTCATTTTTCATAGTTGACTTCTTTTGTACCTTTGCAACTACTCTTCTAGGTTTGTTTCACATAGATTTTCATTATTTGACATGCTTGGTAAAGAGGAACATGGCCCCACTCATTAGATCCATTTGAGCAGCACCTGTATGGATTCGTGTGTTCATCCCTGCCTGGTGGCCACCCTCACATGTAGAATGCATTTACTGGCCCACTATTTTTTTTTTTTACCTGAACTCACTCTGTAGAGCTTGTTTATTTTCCAATTTTTAATAAAACTTTGCTACCTTAAAAAGCAGAAATACCTACATGTTTAAATTCACACACATGCACACACACAAAGTGGGTTGAAAATAGACTCTAGGTCTAGGGCTGGGGAGATAGCTCAGTGGTCTAAGTGCCTGCCTGGGAAGTGCAAGGACCTGGGTTTGATCCCTGGTAGTACACACAGTGCCAGCCCTGCCCTGGGCACACCATGCTGGCCACCAAAACTGGGTATGGTGGTGCATGACTGTAATCCCAGCGCTGAGGAGGCTGAGACAGGAGGATCACTATGAGTCCAAGTTGTGTAGTGAGAACCTCTATCAAACAAACAAAGAAATAAATAAGAAAGTAGATGCTAGGAAAATGGTCAAAGAACATTTTAGAAAAAGCTCAGAACATACCTATGAAGAACAAATTTCCTTTTGTTTTGGTTCATGTGCATATATATGTTTTTATTTTAGATAGAATAGAAAAATAATGGATAAGACATTAGAAACAAAACGCTATTTTAAAAAATCAATATGATAGGTACTGAACAATGGTTGTTATATAGCACATTGTTGGCTGCAATGTAGTTGCTCAGATTACAGACAGAAGCATGAAAATCGGTCAAAGTAAATTTTTAAGCTGTTTCAAAGATGTTAGATAAGGTAGGAAATGTGTATTTGTCCAGAAATAGATATCCAGCAAAAAGAAATAGAAAAAAAGTCAATGTAAAAACGTAACAGTTGGAGAAAAAAAAAGCATGGATATGGGATTATTACGTAAATTCTACTATGTCCCTAAAAAGTTTTTTATGACATAATATTCTGAGATATTATCATGAGAAATATGCAAAAACGAGGGTCGGCATCCTAAACCTGAAAACTCAAGGTACTGTTCAGAAGAACATGACAGGGTCATGAGCTTCTTGAACAGAGGCTGCATGTAACAACCAGCCTGAGGCTGTCTGTATGCTTTCTAGAGTGTGAAATCCTACTAAAGTAAACTTCAACAGAGTGAGGAGCCAGTATGGGGAACTACATGAGGCAAGTGTAGACGTCTGGTGAACACTGAGGCAACCAGCAAGAGCGCTGAGTCCTTGACAGTCATGTGTCTGTTAGAAAGCTTTATCTATTCCCTGTTACCCCCAGCTCCTCTGGTATAGGGATGCATTTAAGTCCGTCGTCCTAAATGCACTTACACTTAGGCTGTGTACAAGAACTGCTGACATAGCCGGGTGTGCCACGCCATGCTGATGATGTGTTAAGCTGGGGAAATTGAGAGTGTCGCAGGCAGAGCCTTAGCCCCATGCGACGTTTTAATCACATTTTTATTGAAGAAGCTTATTAAGGGATACAGGATTTCAAAACCTGACTAATTTTCTTCATCTTTTGCCAAGTCTGTCATAAGCAAAGTGCACTCTGCAATCACCTTCTCCAAACTGTAAACACATCTTTAGAAATTAGACACTGACATTTCAGCACCACATAGAAGTGCCACTTCGCTAAGAATGCCCAAGAAGCTGAAAATCCCAAGTGCTTATATTATGAGAAGTTAAGACAGTAGCCAATACAGCAACTTTAAAATTATATTTATCTCTTTTTCAGTATTAGTCACATGTTGAGTCAACTTATTTTATAGATAATGCAGATATTTTAAATGTCTATTAAGAAATAATTATTTTCAAAGTATTGGATATCATTTTCCATAAAAGCTTAATTTCCTTTTTTTTAAAGATTTATTTTTTGGTACCAGATCTCCCTACCCAGCTCAGACTCACAGTGGTCCTCCTGTCACAGCCTCTCCAGTACTGGGATTACAGGCATGTACCATCACCCTCTGCTTCAGTAGCAGGCACAGCAAGGGACAGAGAAAGCATGTGGTACCAGGGATTAAACTCAGGTCCTTGCATCTGCGAGGCAGGCACTTAGAACACTGAGCTATTTCCCAGATCCAAAGCTTGGTTTCTTAATACTATGATTCTGTGTTTGTGGACTACAAAAATATAGCTCTGAGAATATAATCATTAGGGAAGGCAATGGATTTCTGTGTAAGCAAGTGTTTCGAACTATTTTTTCAGTTGAATGGCATTAAAGGATTATTTAGCTCTAAGTTGCTATGACTGGCTGTGAAATCGCGACATCATTCATTCGCTTGAAAAACATTAAGAGAATAACATGACTAACAATATTTTAGGCACAGGTAAGGGGCACTGAGGTGACAGGGAACAGAATGATCTTGCCTTTAAGGAAATTTATAATCTACTGCTTTATATCTACCTCCTATCAAGAAAAAGAGTGCTTGTCAAATATACTGACATTCTCTGAATAAAGGAACTTTACATACGGCATTCAAAATTCAAAATAGAACCGAACAATGCTGACATATTTACTCAACATATTCAGGTCTTATGAACTTAATGATTCATATATTTTAATGTTATTTCCATCATATTATCAATAAAAAGTTTTTTAAGTCTTGTGTATTGCACAATACAGTTTGTGGTACTGTCCAACCAAGTGCTCATTAGCGAGTATTTCAGGTTCCTGTAACATGTCTAGGTTCTGTACTACGAAGATGGAACTGAAGGAACAGTGGAGACTTCGGTCTGTGAAGGAAGACACATTCATTACTCACTAACTGGTATCCACTCTGACCGGCTCGTCCTGCCCAGGGCATCTGCCGACTCTGTAGAGCTAGAGGCTCCACTAAGCTAATAGTAGAAATCTGATCCACTTGCCAGAGATTTGTTTAAGAAGACATGTGGCCCAGCTTTAGCCAGTAAGGAGGGTAAGTGAATTCTGTCAAGGAGGGCTTTTGTGAAAGTGTCTTCATCTTAAAAAAGAAGCAGAATATAAGCCCAGCTGACTACAGCATGAAGTGCAGTATGAGAAACAGAACCTCCTCGAGTCTCAGGGCATGGGGCGAAGATTTTGGAAGCACAGTCGTGCTTCTGGAATAGCTGGATCGCTAGATGAACAAAAATAAAATAGAGCAATTCCTTAGATTTTATACCTGGAAAAATCCAAATGTGTTCTGTATTTTATGAAAACTGAAATTAACCACTAAAAGAAAACAGGTGAATTTCTCAATAACCTAGAAATGGGGAAAATCTTCCTAAGAATGTTTTAAAATCTGGAAGCAATAAGGGAAAACTTGTATCTGGGGTTATCATAAAAATCAGTATGATGACAATTCCAAAAGGCAACTGGGAAAGTACATTTGTAAGGTAAACTAGACATAAAAGTCATCACTATGGGGCCGGGGACGTGCCTCAGAGGTAGAACTCTTGCCTTGCATGCACAAGGTCCACAATGCAATTCATAGAACCTGCACAAAGGACGGTAAGAAAGTTATCACTATATGAAGGTTTTAAAACTTAGGAACAAGAGTCAAAAATCATTCATGCACAAAAATGCAGTAGAAATACAAAGCAGTCTAAGCGAAATTAACATAAATGAATTAACTGTATGAAAATACATTCAGCTTTGCTTTTAATAAGAGAAATGCACATGAAAAGTGTACTGAGATACCATTCCTTACCTATTTGACAGGCAAATCTTTACATTTGAGAACACAGTATGTTGGCCACACCTGGGAAAAGAGAAATTCTCAAGAGTTCTGGTGTGAATAGAGTTTGTCAGTAGCTAACAAAATTAGATAGGCCTTTTGAGTCAGAATTTCCACTTCTGGGAATCTGCTGCAAAGCATACTTGCAAAGATTAAAATAATCTTCGCACAAAGATTTTCACTGCACCATAATTTATAAGGACCAGAGATTGAACCTAATCAAAATATTTAAAAATAGAACTTGGAGTAAACAAGTCTTGGTCCATTGCCATGTTGGAGTTGTAACAAAATACATAGAAGAGAGAGAACTCTAGAATGTGAAGCAGAATGCTCTCAAGGCTATTTTTCCAGGAAGAGAACAGAAAAGAATGTATAGGGTAAGCATAACTGATCAAATAAAAGATGACACATACATGTGTGTATGAATATACATGTACATGTATATACACACATGTATACTTTTATACAAATGTGTATATTTGCATATTTGTTCATATTTTAAAAGTCTAACAAGAAACTCTGAGGAGGCAGCAGATCATACAGGGCAGTGACAATGAACCTTTTAGGGACCAAGAGCCAAGCTAGAACCAAAACCCACTTATTTATCACGAAGTGCTGACACTGCAGTTAAATCGGAACACTGGAGTTCTAGTTTAGAATAAAGAAAACCCTCTGCATTAACGTTTTTTTAAATCTTAAAATGCATACCATAGGTTTGCCACCACTGGTACTGGGGACTGAAATCAATTTCTGAACTTCTTTGAATACTTTTGTTTCATAAATAAATTTTAGAATCATACAAATACTCTACATGATTATACATATGCACATGAACAAGCATTCCAGGAAATACATCCTGATGCAGTGACATCACTGTGTGCAAATCACTAAGCACATTTGCTCAACGACCTGCAGAGCAGGGAGAGACCCGTCACTGACCCGGCTTTGGGATGTGACGCACACACACACTGAATACCTGATGTGCCTGACAGCCAGTGGAATAACATGGCGTGATATCTCACAGCACACTGTTGGTGTTTATTGTTTATGATAGAAAAGCACTCTCAAATAATGATTAAAAGTACAGTGAGAGCGTGAGCCAGGAACACAGTCACTCGATAGCATTATCGACCATTACCTACTGAACATGTTGGACTGACACATTCGATGGCTGGTTCAGACGAGTGTCACCAGAAGACAAGGGTGCAATGCTGTGCTGGCTGCTTTCGCTGGGAGCTGGAGTGGCTCAACTCCACGGTGCTATGGGACTACCACTGACTGAGATGCTGTCCCGTAATACACGACAACATGGTACAAATGTAAATTTAAAACAGCACTCTCAGCCAGGTGTGATGGCTCGCACCTGGAATGCCAGCACGGGGAGGCTAAGGCAGGTAGAGTTCTGCAAGTCTGAGGCCAAGCGGGGCTGCATAGTGAGCTCAAAAGCAGCCTAGACTGCACAACAAAATCCTAATAAATAGATAAATAAATTTAAAAATACAAAGACAATTTCAACACACTGAAAGTAAAATCAAACTAATGAATCTAATTTCATATCCAGTTGATGTCATAAGAACTCACAGAGGAGTTCTTCCAGAGATCTTTTTTTAAAATACAGTAATTTGGAAGTCAAAAAAATTCTTAAGTTGTTTTTGGCAACAATATTATTTGTAATAGGATCAGTGTTGATATTCTGAAACTTTTGCACACATTTTGCAGATAAATGAAAGTAAATTATGGTGGTTATCATTAAGAACTCAACTTTCTTTTGTTTCATTTCTTTCTTCTCTTTGACGTGGCTAAAATGAAATAGAGATGGGATCAGCGAGATGACTCCCTTGTGACTAGAGACAATGCCACTCTGGAGGAGTGCTCTACACACTGCCTTAGCTTCTTTTGCAGATTTGGGGCTCTGATGTTACCATTATGACATCCTTCGTGGTCTTCGTGTTTGTGACAGTCTTGGTATGGTGTCCAGGCTAGTAAGAAAGTTATCACTATATAAAGGTTTTAAAACTTAGGAACAAGAGTCAAAAATCATTCATGCACAAAAATGCAGTAGAAATACAAAGCACTCTAAGCAAAATTAACATAAATGAATTAACCCAGGTTGGCCTTGAACTCCTGATTGCCCTGCTTTTGCCTCCTAAGTCCTGGAATTAGGGGTTTATTTTTCATCTGAGGAAGCCAACATATGTACTTACAAATTTAAAAGCATGTCTGCATATAGGCATGTACACGTACTTATTTAGATAATGTATTCTCATGCATGCATTACATTTCTGATTAGATGAGATAGTGTACTGACAAACTTCCTCCAAACAGAAGATGCTAGGGTTTTCTGCTGACTGGCATCAGACCTCACATTCTTCCTTACCTGCTGGTTCTAAGCAGTCTAAGCAGAAAACTCTTCTCAAATTTATGCTGTATTTCTAGCTCTCATTCATCTGTGCGCATCTGGATGCATCAGTGGAAGCCAATTAAATATGTGGCCTGTTTTGAGTGTAGGGAGCATTTAAAACCAAATTCAGTTTGGCCTTCACTGACTCAGAAACTTTGCTCAGTTAAAGGAGACCCAGCATAGGGGCCTGCAGCAGCAGCTATTGGTAATAAGAATGAAAGACAAAATATCAGAATACTGGCTCAAATCTAAAAGTTCTAGCTTGTGAACATCATGTTAGATCTTCTGAGAATGTGAAAGGGAAGTATCTCAAGAGAGAAGTTCATATGGAGACATCTCTTGAAAAGATACTAGCATGTATTTACACAACAATGTATTTATTTTCACTAAAAATACATCTCTACCATAATGGGAAGCATACAGGCACCACAGTGGAACCCAACTATATAAAACCCCATGGAATGGGGGAGGAACAGTTTCCCATTGGATCCCAACAATATTGATTCCCAGCAAGACTATTAAGCCCTAGGCTCATCAAAAACTTTGTTGGCTTTCTCTAGACTTTACCATCGCACCTCCTAAATACATGTTCATAATTAAAGAGAAAGGAATCAGAATTCTTATTGTAGACTCATCAAGGAATTATTCCTACTGATTGCAAACATACCCTTTCAAGATTCCATTAGCTGATTGTGATTAACTAGAGGATGGGAAATGCCTGGGGTCCCAGGAGCAGAGCAGAGACAAGGACATGTCGAATTCAAAATACCATCAGCATAACGCAAGTCAGTCTAGCCATTTCCTGCATTTTTCTAAGTTATAAAGTGGAAGCACTTAACAAACATACAGAGCTTTATGGTGATGAAAAAGGGACAGTTAATGTAGTCTGGGGACCTTGCAACTATAGTGTGTGATGCACAGCAATGTGGATCAGTCCCACAGACTAAGAATTTTAGGAGCCGGTCGTGGCCAGAGCTGGGAAGAGGCTATGCGGATGACATCCCAGATGCTGCCCTTCCTGCGCAGAGCTCTCATTTCATACCATCTTTCTTTCCTGAAACTTGCTTTCCATCGTCTTTCAAAAGGACATTGTTTGGCCAAATTGAAAAACATTTCCCAAAAACTTGTCTTAGTCTAATCACCTCTCTTTATGGAAGATGAGCCAACTCCTAAATCCCACAGCCTAAACTTGGGGTTGTCCAAGTTTAATACAGCACCTGTTTTACTACAGCAAGATGCCTTTCTTAATTTGGCATTGCAAAGAAAATGACTTTTTAAAGATAGCATTGTATGCTTAAGTTCTTAAACCACATATGAATATTTAAACCATGTTTACGTGATAAGAATTTTATAATTTGAAAGCCTCCCTCAATTCAAAGTTTCTAAATTCAACACCAGTGGATTAAAAGATCAAAAATTAGTCTATCTATTTATCTATCTGTTTATCTATATATATTTTATATATATGTATATACATAATCTATTGAAGTATCAATGCATCTGTTTAGCAAATGACTGCCATAATTATTTAGTTAAACCAAGTAGTTTCAGTTCCAGTTAGAACTAGTCTCCTATTATCTTGATTGACAACATCGGTATTCAATCAGGGGTTAGTCCATTTTCCACTCATTCAATGTAACTCCTTTCGCATTTCATGCACACTGCATACACAGTGCCTGAACTTGTTAACACCGTTTCCAAACATCTATAAAAGAGTATGTCAAGACTTTATAATTAAGCATAATAAACTTGGGAGTGATACAACATTTATATTACAAAACTATATAACTTTTAAGAAGGCTTAACGAATTGACATAATAAATAAAATACACTGCCAGTACATGGCACATATTATGAGAGTAATGTGAGTGCACACCAAGCTGAGCGCATCCCCATAAGCCCGGCAAGTAATAAGAAAACATTTCCCAGATGTTGACAGAAAGACTTCACAAAGAGAAGAAAAGATAGCAGCTAGTTGCCCAGGGGAAATCACGTGATATTGTATATTCTTGTATCTGAGAAAAAGGTTGATTTACATAGAAAGTGTAGACAACATGAGGAAGGTTCCTGTGGTCATCAAAAAGTTGCATACAGGTGCTCTGTAGGCCAGCTACATGCAGCTGTTATAAGAGCAAAATCAACTTTTTTTTTTTTTTTTTTTCAGAGTTAATGAATCAGGCAGTCCGAATGTTAGGAGTTAAAATTAAACAAGGTGTGGTGGGGCGCCCCTGTGATCCTTGCCCTTGGGAAGCTGAAGCAAGAGGCTCACCATGAGTTGGAGGCCAGCCTGGGCTACACAATGAATTCAAGGCCAATACAAAACAAACCTGTCTGAAAAACCCAAAACACACACACACACACACACACACACACACACACACAAAAGAGTTAAAACTAAAGTAACAATTCAGTAGAAAGCTAAAGACCTGAAAACTCATTTCATTTTACTATGTTTGTGAAGTTCTTTAGAATATTAAGTCACATTCTACTTTGATTACGGTGAAGACAGAGTATTTCACTGCCCTACATGTATTGGAAACACAGGCAAAAGCTCCCATAAACCACTTACAAAACTACTCACTTAACTGTGCATCTATCTGAAACCAGGCTGGAATAACTGGACCAATCGAGGTGTATTTAAAATTTGCTAGCTCACAGCCTGCATGTAAACAAGGCTAGCTGCATAGACTAATCTGCACTAATGTAAGATTCCACAGTATAGAGTGTTCATGAATGTCTCAGGCTTTCACCTAAACCACAAGCAAAATTGATTTTTCTAGACATGTTCCAGTGTCTGCTCACCCTTTCCTGCTACCAACTGTCATCTTGTTCCCCTGATAAAACTCCTGACATGTTTTGCACCCTCCTCTGCCCCCCCCCCTGCAGATGGCTGTCTTCCCTTCTTGGCAGAGACTCTCCGACATCTGGATGTGGGACGGCCGCTATGATGGACAGATTCCATTTTAACCAACTCCCAAGCTCTGAGAATGCAAAGTGGGCGACAGGAGAAGCAGAACAGCTTTGCCTGGTGAAGAAATGCTGGCATGAGTAATGGCTCTTTCAAAGCATTAGAACTCGGTGTCATGTCTTTTCAACCTGCAATTGTATAGCATTTAAAAGATGGTACAGAATACAAAGATGGTGCGGTTCTGATAGAATAAACAGTTGACAGGCTTCCTAAATTTCCACCAAAGTAGTGATGATCAATCCGAGGCCGTACCTCATAAAATTTCCACTTTGTCATCTAATTTTGGTAGTTTGTTTACTGAATCGGAGAAAGAAACCATGTGTGTTAGATGAGATGGGTGAGTTGAATAAACGGTCAAGCCTGTGACTTTCGTTGAGCTCACTGTCCACATCCAATCAGCCACCAGTTCTACCCTGCCCTGCTCCTCAGGCGTGCTCATCTTTTGCATATTCTACCATACACATTTCAAACTGTTTTCCTATATCTATTCTTTACGCTATTTTAATCTATGCTCCATGAAAAGAAGAGTGATAGTTTTGAATACGGAGATTAGGTTGTGTCATCTCCACTACCCACTTTCTAAATCCAATTAGTGCCCTCTGTTCCTCCTAGAATAAAACCGTGTGTGTCCGCCCGGCTCCGCAAGCCGCAGCTCTGCCTCCAGCCCGCCATGAACTGGCCTCCGCCTCACGGCGCATACCCAAACCACGCTGGCCGGCCGGCCCTGTCCCCGTGCGCCCCAGCGCTCCCGCATCGGAGGGCTGGGACCTCTGTTCTCTGAGCCTGTTTCCCTCCCATTCGGGGCTCAGATCCTGATTGCTTCTGCATCACTTCCTCCGGGAATTACTCCTCAATCAGCCAGAATATGTTAGATATTCTTCTATCTCTCTCATGGGATCTTGTCATTTTTCTTTGTGGCAGTTTTTACAACTGTATTTAATTAACATATTAAGTTAGGCATTAAAGAGATTTGAAAAACCACCTCAATGCAATTTCCCTCCATTTTTGTTTTGTTTTGTTTTGGAAAATAGAGGATCTTTAAAATGTTAAATGTTACATTAATGTAGAGGGGTTTATTGTTATCTAAGTTATCAGTGTGAATTTCTTATATGCTAAACACTACTATGTTCAAGGACATAAGCAAAAATTCTTTGTGTTGCCAATAATTTGTGTGTGTGTGTGTGTGTGTGTGTGTGTGTGTGTGTGTGTGTGTCTGAGCTCAGGCCCGTGTGTGCCACCATTGCCTGCTCAGTGCACCCTGGGGGTGGGGGTGGGGCTGGTGTGGCATACAGAACCAGGGATTGAACCCTGGCCCCTGTGCTTGCCTAAGCAGGTGCTTAGTCTGCTGAGCTAACTCACCAGCCCTTCTAGTTAAATTTTTATTGCAGTACACTTTGAGAAGACAGCTTTCCTGTAATATTGCTGATGTTTCTGAGAAGCTCAATGCTTTTACACTACTAAGCAGATTATGCAAAGATCAGTTAGGGTAAATGTTACATAGGCTTTTTTAAAACTATAACATATTTGATGAGAAATTTCTGATGGCAAACATACTTCCCATCTTTAGATGACTACCTGTCTCCTTTAAATGCATTATAACAAATGGTAAGTATAATAACAAACACACAAACTCTTAAACTTTGGAGGCAAAGATTCTTAAAAATCATAATTTAAACAAATCTCTTGTGTCAATATTAAAAAATCATTTCATGATGACAAGACAAAATTTAAAGATATCTTCAAAAGTGACTGCTGTAATTATTACTGTGACAAGAACAAACTTATCTATGGTATCCTTCTAAGAGTCCTACATTTTGTAACATTAAATGTGTACTAATTTTTGCCTTGAGACGAAGTCTCACCATGTAGTTCATTCACTATGTAGCCCAAGCTGGCCTCCAACTTTCAGCAATCCTCCTGTCTCAGCATCCTGAGTGCTCAGATTACAGGTGTGCAGCTCCATAGCCAGCCAAATCTATACTAAATTTATTTATTTATTTAGTGTTTTAAGAAAGGATCTTACTACTAGGTTGGAATCGTAGAGATCCACCTATTTACAGCCTCCCAAGAGCTGGGATTACAGGCGCACACCACCATGCCCAGTCTCAATTGCCATCTCAGCATGCTCCAGGGGCAGGGCCAGCTTGGCAGGCCTGCAGATTGAACCCCTGGCCCCTGCACCTGCTTGCAGGTGCTTTAATCTGCTGAGCTATTTGGCTGGCCCTATGCACTAAATTTAACATAGTAACCTTTAATTAATTTTTAAGTCATAAAGCAATGACCTTAGCTACTAGAGTTAGCCTATTTATAAACATGTTCCAGGTTTAACTACCAAGTAAGTGGCAGAAAAGGGCTTTGATGCAGATTCTGAGGATGGGTGAGGTGTGTGTGTGTGTGTGTGTGTGTGTGTGTGTTGTTGAGAATTGAGACTTTCGTGCACAGTAAGTCAGTGCTGTACCATGGAGAGATACCTCTTGCTCTGTACTGTCCATGTAGCGGTAAATTAAACTTTCTTTCTTATCCTGCTGGTGGATGCTTTGTTTTCCTCAGGTACCCATTTCTACAATTCCAATGGGTTGCAAATCTGTTCTTTTACTATAATTTTAACGAGGGCTGACTCCAAAAATTTAAAGCTTAATGCATTTTCTGAGTGGGTCCACCTCCCTTTGTGTTGTGGTTTTACTCACAAACACCTGCGCAATCCTCCCATCACATCTGCCCTTCCTCCCTGAGAACCTCACTACCCCAGATTTTTCTGGCACTGCTGGCCTTTGCCCTTTGCAGTCTCCCCACCAGGGTCCAGTATCAAATGCTAAGTTTCTTAGGCTACTGGCCTAGCGGAGAGCTAACACTGTGAAATCCTTGCTTCATTCCCGACCTTGTACTTTGCTCAATACCTATTTCAGTATAACACCTAACTATTTGTTTGGAGTTTGGAGTCTTTCATAATGGAAAGAAAATTGTATCCCAGATCAATGCATTTATGTTAAACAGACGGTACTTTGTTGTTCTCAACCTGAATTATCTGACTTGAAATCCTCCTGACTAAAATGAGAACTACTGAGTAAGAAGACTTGAATAGAATTGAAGGTTTAGGGAGAAAAATCACTTAAAATATATCTAAGAAGGTTTTAGGTTCATCTGACAGATTGTCTACTGAAATGCCAACACGATGCCACCACGCCGGACGTACGTGCCCCAGTGCATTCCATTTCTTCCTGCATCATCCAGAAGCTAGGGACTCCGAGACCCCTTCTAAGACTCTGTCTCTCCACATGATATTAATTTATTGTTATAAAGTGGTCTGAATTTCACAGCCCATATTCAGCTCTACCAGACTGAGTCTACCCTACCTTAGTTCTCAATATTGTGGTTAACTCGCAGTTACTGAATTTATCCAGGCCTGCTTGTGTCTTCACACGTTGCCTCCAAGAAACCTCTCTTGGCTCCTCTTGTCTCTGAAGATCTATTCTTGCACAAGAACAGTGAAGAATTACAACGCAGAGTAGAAGGTTGCATGGATCACAGGCCTGCGTCTGATCAATGGGCAGTCAGGTCAAGATAAGGAGAATGCAGGACCCAACAGAGGTGGGATGCGGGCTGTGCCCTGGCAGACAGGCCCCACGCACGTGCCTTTGTCTTGCCCTCTGATATCACTCGTGTCATTTCTGTGAATCACATAATCAACTTTTCACTCAGTCGTGTTTCTATCCACATATTTTTTATAGGAACTCACTCTAAATAGTGATGGCAATTTTCCGTGACAGCCTCACACAACTTAAAACATAACTTCCAGAAAACTCCAAATGTCAAATTTGTTTTAGAGAAATAGAATCTGGTACAATTAGACATAAGTGCATTGGCCTAAACATATTTCCTACCCACTGTCCCTTGCTCACATCCAGTGCCTGCTCACCCCCGCTAAAAATTTGGCTTTGCCACACTGGGATTATGGGAATCATAATCATATCCAATAGATAAAATTTAGTAAAAGAATCAGTTAATTGAATAGCATTCATGGCATGCTGCTATTTTTATTTAAATGATATATGTGACAAATCCTAAGGAAAATGCAATTATAATTTTTTTTAACCAGAGATAGACTATGTTTTTCAATCACATTTCCTAGCGCCTTTCCAACTTCCAGCAAATGCTGTGCTGAAGAGATGGCTACGGGAGCAAAGGCACAAAGCGGTCCTAGACTCGAGGATCATGGGACCAATGCCTTGTCTTCCCAGGCCCTGGCACAGAATGAGGAGGTGCAGGTCATACATTTGGGACCCGCACTTCGTCCCCAGCAGGGTTCAAAAAGAAGTGCCGCAGGACATGCCACTGCTTTGTAGCTGCCTCCAAGCCTCTCTGGAATCGGAGTAACACACAATTACACAGAAGCACTGGCGCAACTTAGTGGGCTGTTTTCATATATATTCACAGCGTGACTCCTTTCGGCTCCCAGCTGTTATTAAAAGGGTGGGCAGGAGTCTGAATAAACCATAACACATTGGTTTATTATAGCTCCATTATGCCTAAAGCATTTAGCCATTCTCACTGTTGTTAATGTACCCTCTGAGCTCTTCAGAATTATGTAACTTGTGTTCAGCGGATCTCAAAAACCAAATGTGAGGCAAAATATCTCCTAAAAGCACGGTGTTATGTATATACACTGTTTTGAATTGGCATACACACATCCATGGGTGTGCAATGTGCTCTTTAGGTAAGTGCATAGCAAGGAAGTGAGGATACTTAGCCTGCCTGTTACCTTACACATTTTATATTATTTTGTGGTAGAAACTTTCAAAATCGTCTAACTATTGCAAATTGCTCCCTGCAGTAGTGCATACTGCTGACGCAGCAACTCAGGTGCAGCACACTGCCAGGCTTTGTTTCTCCTAATTCCAGCTTTGTTCCTGATGAAATCCCCCTTATCTCCGCTGTGCTCACACCGTCCCAAGCCTCTGGCGACCACTAGTCCACTTTCTATCTCTAGCCATCAGCTTCTTTGGATTCTACCTGGGTGAGGCATGTGAACATGATGTTCTGTGACTGGCTCATTTCACTTAAAGGGACATCCTCTTGGTCTCTGCTTACTGCCCCAGATGACAGCATCCTATTCTTTGTATGACGGACTCATATTCCACATTGTGCGTGGAATATATATTGTATGTATTATATATAATATTCACCTTGTATTTGTAGAGATGCATCCATTGATGGAGTAAAGAGATAAGCTACATAATGGAGACTCTATTTTCTATTTTCAAACAGTGCAAACAACAGCGGGTGAGTATACACCACAGATAAGGCATGTAACCTAATAGCAAGTGAAATATAAAGTTTATTAATTTTTCCTATTAAAAACTGAGTAAAAGTTCTGAATAAACATTTCTCAAAATAAGACACATGAGGGCTCAATCAGTATATGAAAAGGTTCAACATCCCTAATAATCAGGAAAATGCAAATCAAAACCACATGGGATATTATTTCAGCCCAATTAAAATAGTTATCATCTAAAATTCCCCACAATAGCAAATGCTGATATGAATATGGAGAAAGAGGAACTCTTCTCCTCACTACTTGTGAGAATAAAAATTGATACTATTATTATAGAAAATAGCATAGAGGTTATTTAAAAAATTAAAAATAGAACTGCCATATACACCCAAACGAAACGACGCTGGAATGCTGAAGGGATGCCTGCACTGCAGGAGATGTCCTCCCTTCCATCAGCAAATGCAGGACACGTCATGAAGAATGTGGTGGCCAAGCACACAAGCTCGTAACAGTAGCCAAGTTCACCAGGGGACCAGCAGTTCAGCACACCAGGAGTGCCACAGTCCATTGCCTGGTACCCTGAGGGTTCCCTAACAGGTCTCCCTGCGACTTTGGGGCTCTCCTAAAATCCATTCTCCACTCAGCCGCTACAGTTATCTAAGAAAACCACTCATCTTAAAACATTGAGAGGCTTCACTAGGTTCTTAGAATAAAATGCAAACTTGTGATGGTGGATTCACCGTGTTAACATGGGAAGTTTAGAAGTGTCACCAAGGGTGTGGACGGCTAGTCCCAGGGAGGGTGTTTGTGCTCTAGGATGACCTAATAGTTGATTCATTGTGTCACACTGAAAAGTCTAAAAGCTTAGTTAAGTAACTGCGCAGGGCGCCAGGGTCCTCACTTTGTAGACATCCTCAGCCTGAGGAGGGCAGGGATGCACGCGTGTGTGTGTAAAGGCCCCACCCTAGAGCCTGTAGCCACACACACCATAAGGGAGCAAAAGAGGCTTGCTCCAGCGCGGGTTGTGCTCTTGCTGCCTGGCCTGGCGCTGCTGCCCCTAGGCCATGCCACCCTGCCCTAGGGCCTGCTGATTACAGACTGAAGGCTCCACAGAATGGGAGCTAAATAGACTTTTTCTTCCTTAATTGGGGGTGTTGGGTATTTTGCCTCAGCTATGAAAAGAACAGTAACCAAGACACAACTCTTGGTGGTCATTTACAGAGCTCCCACATGAACTGGCAGCTCAGTCTAGAATTTTCTTCCCCAGATCTTTTAATGGCAAGTTCATTCTCCTTCAGATCTCTGCTGAAGTCTTATGTCAGAGACTGGCTGACCCAAGAGCAGAGCCTGAATTTTCCTCATTCGCTACTAAGCTCCTCAGTGCCTGCTTTTCCCTGGACTGTGTATGTAATGATACTTTAGTTTTAAAGATGTGTTTTACTATCCCTATTCAAATGTGGACATGTGCACCGAGATGAGAGACAGACAGACAGACAGAGAGAGAGACAGAGAGACAGAGAGACAGACACACAGTGACAGAGACAGAGACAGAGAGAGAGACACACAAAGACAGAGACAAAAACAGAGAGACAGAGATAGAGACAGAGAGACAGAGAGACAGAGACAGAGAGACAGAGATAGAGACAGAGAGACAGAGAGACAGAGAGACAGAGACAAAGAGAGACAGAGACAAAGAGAGACAGAGAGAGAGAATAATACTTCATTGTGGAAGCAACCTTGTCTATCATCCTATTATCTTCTCTGTCCTCAGAACACTGGTAAGTGGTAAATACTGAAAAAAAAATTGACATGAAAAATTAAACCTGTTAGTTCATTTTATTTATTTATTTATTTATTTTTGGCGGAACCAGGGATTGAACTGAGGCCCTTACGCGCTTATTCTACTGAGCCATCTCCCTGGTCCCTGAACCTGTTAGTTCAGCAGCTCCTTCACTAAACCAATCGAAGGAACTCAACTTAGAATGTAACTATCTCAAAAAAGAAATCTCCAGAAGAATATAATTGTTTCAGGCAGTTGAAGTTTCAGCTAAAATCGTAAGAAATAGTCACTCCATCCTAGTCTCTCTTGCTGGGTAGGAAAAAGACTCTCTCCTTCCTTATGACACACAAACTCCTATCTGTCTCCAGCCCTTCAGGATGGTTGCTGCTATTTCTGCATGACATGGGTCGCTATTTTGTTATTCAGTATTCTTCCTCCTTACACTTTAACATAGTCTCACAATGAATAATAATATTCGTAAAATAATGGGTTTGTATGAGGACTGCAGTCTTGTATCCAAGCCTACTAATCACTGGTTATTCACACACACACACACACACACACACACACACACACACACGTCATATGCACCTGTGTGTACATAAGCATTTGCACATTGTTTCCACTTAAAATGATCTCTTCTGACACTTGAGCAGAGCCCCTTAGGAGTGAAAAGGGACACACGTTCAGGGGTAGAAGTTTGCTCCAGCAGAGGACAGTGCAGAGGGCAATGCGGACAGCTGGATTCATTCCGAGCTGGCCCAGGGCCCTGCACCGCCTTAATCTAGTGCCCCGTCTTCGCAGGTGGCTCTATGCTCTCTGTTGTGCCTGGGAGGGCACATGAAGCTCAAGGTCCCAAGCTCCTGAAAGGGTGCTGCAGCAGTCGGTCAGGTCTGCTGGCACCAGAATCATCCGACAAATCTGTAGTGCATAATCAACTCACCCTCTGTTTTGCAATAAAAATCCTTCTTCTCCTAAGGCACTACTCTCAGAATTTTTTATTTACTAATGTAAAAGCTGCACATACACAGCTGACTGCCCTTCAATATTCTTAACTTGAGGCGAGACGGCTAAAACCAAGCTGGGCCTCCTGCTTCACCATTCAGTGAGCTTAAGTGTCACCAACCTCACCACTGCCCTCGCAGGACGAGACTTTGATTTCCCTAATTAGGGGCTGGCCTGACTTCTGCACAGCCTCCGCCAAGTCTCCACTCAGGTACAGGCGCTAACTGCTCTTAGCACCCCTGGTTACTTTCTGAGAACTGGATGAACCTTTGCGGCTGCCGTCCAGAAGGGCCCTCCGGGGCCCTGGCAGTGCAGTCACAGCACCCTGGGGTCCGCCGAGGTCGCCTGTCCTAACTTTTGGGGCAGAGTGAAATCACAGCTCTGTATTGCGTGGCCCCTGCTTCTCTCCTGAGGCCAGCATGGTGATCAAAACAACCAAGCTTAGTCACTTTAATCAAACTCAGATAAGTGTTTCCTCCTATTCTATATGAAATGTGCATTACATACAATAAAAATTAACAAGAGCAGCAAATCTTTATTGTATTCCTATCAGACCGGGACCTGTAAGCAAATGAGATTTTCGATAATTTTATTAGTACACATTTGCAGTACATAAAGATCGATCGGATCCATCATAGGCGTGTTCGTAGCATACCCCGATCCTTTGCATGTCCCCTTTCCTCTCTTCTTTCCCCTCCTCAACCCCTAGATCCCCTTCCACACTAGCAAAATCTCTTCCTCCCTGTTTCTTATTGTCTTTGTTTTATTTTGCTCTTTGTTTTCTCTTTTTTTTTTTCCTTATGGTCTACAGGGTCTCACTGCATAGATCAGACTCGTAGTGATCTACCTGTTTACAGCCTCCCAAGAGCTGGGATTACAGGCACGCGCCACTACACCTAGTCTCAGATGCCTTCTCAGTGTGCTGTTGGGGCGGGGCCAGCATCGCAGGCCCAAGGATTGAACTCCCAGCCCCTGCACCTGCTTGCAGGTGCTTTAATCCACCCAGCTATTTCGCCTGCCCAATTTTGCTGTTTCAATCACTTATGTTTTGGGTTTCTTGTGGAAGAGAACCCGTGTGACATTTACCTTCAGCGTCTGGTTGATGTCACTGTGACCTCAAGACGTATTTGTTTTCTTACAAACGATTCCAACTTACCTTCTTGTAGAGTGGGTCGCATTCCATGGTGTACGACACCACAGCTCTTTAAACGTCCATCTGCTGTGGACACCCCAGCCACTTCCAAGGCTCAGCGGTCACGAGCAGTCCTGCCATGAGCGTGGGCGGGCATGTGTCCCTACAGTATGCGCTCTCTGGCTCACTCAGGAGCACACCTGCGAAGGACATGACGAGGTTGAGTGGAATTTCTTAAGTTCAGGCTTTCGAGGGCTCTCCGTACTGACTCTCACAGGACTTGGATCAGTTTGCCCACCCCCTGTGCAGTGTAGAAGGACGCTTTTGCTTCTGCAGCATCAACAGCATTTTCTACGACTCGATATCTTGTGGAGTAAGATGGTATCTCCCTGTCATCTTCATTTGCATTTTCTGTAATGGCCAGAGATTTTGAACATCTTCATGCATTTATTGCTAATTTTTCCTTCTTTTATAAAACTTTTCTTCATTTCAGATGCCCGTTTTTTTTTTGTTTTTGTTTTTTTTTTCAGAATATATTTATTAGGGGGGTCGGGGAGATAGCTCAGTAGACTAAGCAAATGCCTGCAAGCTCAGGGGCCTGGGTATAATCCCTGGTTATATATATACATATATATATATACATATATATATGTATATATATATATATATATATAAGCTCCTGTCCAAGAGAGGGACAGGAGAGGGGCCCTCGAGCTGGTGATCCCCCAAGTGCCATTTTTTGATTGGATTTTTACTTTAGGGGGATCTCATTTTTTTAAAATATATATATTCTAGACATTAGCCCTATGAGAGAGGTGGATGGCTAAAATATTTCCCATCTTGTTGTCTCTTCATTCTCTCAATAAATGTATTTCTTTAAAAAAATAAAAATAAAAGAGCTCCTTGTGGAATAATCAGACTGAAGAGGAAACTGGCTTCACAAATTATGTAGATCAATATCCAATTTGGAGAGAAACCCAACTGTCCAGATTCCACAGCCCATAGTCTGAAGATTCACTACACAGCGTCTCTCAAGTCATGTGTAACTGGGAGGCGTGACTGGCGTTAGGTTGATTTCTGTGTAGTAGAAGCGTGAGACAAGTAACTAAAGTACAGAAAATATTTAAGAAAGTAGATGCTGCTGCTCAAGGTAGGTAGTTGGCCCCCTGGAGGTCTTTCCTGTGCTCTTAAGGATCTTCTGACACACTCCCTCTAAAAGGCTTTCCCTTAAATCCAGTCCCCAGACCAGAAAGCCACAGTGTGCCCTGTCATCCCGATGCTCTTCACAGCACACGTCCTTCTGTGAGTTGGACTGGTGCATCCCTGTGATCCCAGAAGGCTGAGGCAGAGCATCACTGTGAGCTCCTGGCTAGCCTGAACTACAAAACGAGACCATGTCAAAGACATCAGCAAAACAAAATGTCCTCTGGAGGACAGCACATTGCAAGGTCCCCTTTACTATCATCTCCAAGGTGACGACACTGTGCCTTATTTCTCTTTGGATCTTTCACTGAGATTTTCAGATTTTTCATCAATAGGGGAGAAACACTCTCTAAACAGTGAGGGATCACATGCTGACCCTGACAGTTCACAAGCCATGTCCTGTACCTTCGTGGCATGCCTGAGACCCAGCTCACCTTGGTGGTCCTAAGTGATAGCAAACATTTTAGGGACAAGTGGCCAAGTGCCAGCCCCAACCCCAGTTATTTGTCACAAAAAGCCAAGGCTTCACCTACTCCTGACTATGGAAGCTTTAGTTTAGAAAAAAAACAACAAATGCCCATCAACTGAGGAATGGATAAAAAAAGATGTGGTATTTTTACACAATGGAGTATTACTCAGCTATAAAGAAAGATAAGCTGTAGACTTTTATAGATAAATAGATGCAGCTAGAGATCATTCATATGTGTAAACATCATTTTGACTCTCGAGGGTAAAAACCTGAAAGAGTAAATAAATATCTGAAAGATACAAAAGATGCTGTGAAAAGAAAAGCAACTGTTGAAAGAGAAAGAACAACTAGGATGAGGAAAGGAGAAAAGAAAAAAAGAAGGGAACACATATATGTACATACAGGATAGATTAATAATTGTACTGCTGATTTCTAGTGGTCTATTTAAAAGAACAGTTAATACTTAATTTGTTTTCTTCTTTTTAATTATTTTTTAAGTATACTTTTTGAGCAATCTTTTGACCAATTTTGCATGCTTATGTCTGGTGATTTGAAGAACTAATTGGAAGACAACCATATGCATATGGTTGTAAGACCATATCTTGGTCTTACAAGAAAAACAGACAGCACATGTGCCACTATTCAATGATGTCACCAACCCTCTGTTGACAAGTTGAACCAGATAGTCTTTTAGTATCTACCTGCATTCGTTCTTCCACAGGAGTTGTTACAGAGGACTTCCCTGTACTGAGAAATAGGAGGCAACTCTCAAAGAGCCTGCCCCAGAGAGCAGCTGTTAGTGGACTGCCTGTGGGTGGCCGAAGGTTGGCAGGGCACTGAGTGCATGGGGAATCAGCATGGAGGAAATCTGGGAATCAGAGGAAAGGACGGGGAGGCACCCTCCACACAGAAATGCGTGCAGGTTGAGGGGTGAGAGGAGAGTCCAAGAAGATCTCTCAGGCAGCAAGTGGAGAAGGGCAGCTACAAGAAAGAGCTCGGCCTGGTGTGACAAGGTGGTGCAGCTGTGCTGCCTGCATTGGAAGCCTGATGGAGATGAGAAGGCGCACAACTGGGCTGACTTCCAGAGAGGATGCTCCGGTGAGTAGCAGAGCAAAGGCTAGCAAGCGTTCCATGCAAATGTGTCCCCTGTAAAATACTGATTTGGGGATCATCAAAATCAGGTTCTAGTTAGGGACCGTGGCAGGGCAAAGGGACAACACAGACGACCTGAGAACAGTTTATTCTAGTCTGAAAGAGACTAAGACTTTCTGTCCTCTCACTTCTTTGGCCAGCAGATCCACAGGTCCAGAAAATACCAGCTTCTTATGGACTGATCCTCTTAAATGGAGCAGTCATTTCTGCGCTTCTGTGGGTCCATACACTGGAAAGAGCTGGGAGGTAGAGAATTATTTATAAAACATACTAGTGATCAGGGCATGAGCTATTCAGCAAGGGGCCATGGTACAGCCCCAAAGTGCAAAAAGGAATGAAGGTGACTCCAAGCAGAAAGCAACAGGAGAGAAACTACCCAGGGTGCGGAAGTATGGGCAGCCTCAGCTCAGCTCAGCTTAGCTCAGCGAAACTGACTGTACCCTACTAATACATCTGGAATCCCGCTTCTCTGGCCTAAACTAAAGCTATGACAATGCCAATCTTGGAACAGAGCATGGATTAAAATGGTAGCTGTTTCATCTAATGATAAGGTTTCAGAGAAAGGAGAGTGTAGTGATTCATACATTTTGTCAACTGGAGAAGTAAAAAGCTTAACTAAATTGGCTCAGCAATTCTACATCTCAGGGAGTGGAGGCCCCTCCCTAGGGCATGGGAGACCCACCCTACAGCAACTCAGTACAAAAAGGATATAAGAGGGGACTGAGGAAGGCTGATGCGTGCCACTTCCTGGGAGGAGATCCTGTCTTTGCTGTCAGCATGAAGGAAGAGAGGCTTCCTAGACACCCCAGCTGCTGCTTCTCTCTGCTTTGCTCTTGCTGTTTTCTGCCGCCATGAACTGCTGCCTCTGCCCTGTGCTACTCTACCTGGAGCCAGTGGAGTATGGGCTGAAACCTCCACTAACTGGGAGCTACATAAACCTTTCCTTCCTTAAATTTGGATGTTGGGTATTTTGTCCTAGCAACCACTGAAATGTAATTGAGACATTGTCAGAATGGGGACTTGGGTGACAGGGTCTGTCTATGCTGAGAACCGAGCCTCATGTACTGACTGTTCAGGGCTTGTTCTGGGTAAGTGCTGTTTTCCTCTGTGCACTCTGATATCATATTCTGTATTGTCTTGTACCATTCTATCTGAACATGAGCCTTTTTATTCTGTTTTAGCAAGAACATTTATCTATTTAACATGATAATTGAATCAAATTTAATTTAAAGAAAATCAGAAGTCCTTTCCACGCAATGACATAAGAAAGCACTTAATCTCAATAAAATAGCAGTTAGGGTGATGAGAAAATCTACAAGAGCTCAGAGGTACACAGCAAATCAAAATTCTCCTATTCGTGTGAGGAATAAAGCCCAAATAGGCTTTCTTCTTGCCCTAACCCACATAACATGACATATATTAGAAAGATGTGCTGGGGCAATGAGCTATGACCACTGGTGATTCAAAGAAATCCCCAAACACTACCCACCAGTTTCAAAGAATTGCTTTGACTCTGGGAAATGACATTTATAGAGCTTCTTAATAAAACAAACCTATTTGGTTGCTTCATGTGTTATTGGATTTTTAGGCATACATCTCACAGCTCAAATATCTTGACTCTTCCTAACAGTGAGGTGTGGATCCCCCAGGATCACCCTCCTACTCTTGAAAATATTTTCATTACCTAAGTAAAGGAAAGTGAGAAAAGGAAAGTTCTCCTGCTCCCGCCAGATAGATACCTCAATTCAGTTGTATGATGTTTTCATTATTTGCCTTTCCCTTGGAATGTTGGGGCTGTCTTCATATCCTGGTGATACTTACTTTGTCTAACCTGTCTTGGTTCAGTGACTTCTTGGTAAGAGAAACTATGGCTAAACTGAACCCTAAACAGCCCCAATTTAATACATACCACATTTCCCCCATGACGTAAGCCATAAGTGACTGTTCCCAACACCCTTGAATAAAACCTCCTAAGGCACCCAGTAGTCCACTCATTTGGAGTGCACTGTCCTGGACTCGAGGCCTAAGACACTTCGCTTGCAGAGTGAAGAGGACCGATTAAGCACGCGGTCACAACTCCAGGGGTCTGTCAGCCTATCCACACCCACACAGTGCTGCTATTACATTATTTCATGATTCATCTCCATGTTTGTTTCCTCTTTGAAATGATTTTTAATCAAAGTGGAAAATAATTCATAAACCAATGACCAAGTTTTGACAACAGTAGAAGGGATAGAAATGTTATTTTTTTTTAGAAGTACCAGTTTCTTTTCTAAACAGAAAAACTTGCTTGCGTGTACGTCTGCCTAACAACAAATAGCGAGCGATGACTACGCCGTGACACACAGTGCCCACCGTGGCGGCGGCAACACAGCGCAGATACTCCATCTTCTGCCCGCACTTTGCAGCAGAACTGTGTGTAGGGCTGGAAGCCACCAAGAGCGAGGTGTGAGACCACTGGCCTCGTCATTCGGCATGATCACGTTTGTGTGAAGCCCCTTGAGGGGCCAAATCCACAGGGAACGCAAAGAGATCAGCGCTTCTCGGGGCCTTCGCAGGAAGGAGATTAGGGGTGGCTTCGTAATGGGCACAGGGCTTCTCTGGGGGAAGACAACGATGTCGTGGAATTAGACAGTAAAGGTTACAGTTGCATGACCTTGAAAGTAGTAAAAATCCTTGAATTCTACAAAGGGTTGATTTTAAGGCATGTGAGTTATAAGTATCAAACATTTATTTATTTATATTTTAGGAAAGGGTTTACAGGGTGCTCAAGGTCTCACTACTAGATGGGACTGTAGTGATCCACCTGTTTACAGCCTCCCAAGAGCTGGGGTTGCAGGCGCGTGCCACCACGCCCAGTCTCAATTGCCATCTCAGTGTGCCCCAGGGGCAGAGCTGGCACGGCAGGCCCGGGATTGAAACCCTGGCCCCTGCGCCTGCTTGCAGGTGCTTTAATCCACTGAGCTATTTGGGTAGCCTGCAAACATTTTTTAAATGTAAAGTAAACCTATCATTATAGATGTACACTGTACAGCCTCAGATAGGTGGATGGATGGAGAGAGAGAGAGAGAGAGAGAGAGAGAGAGAGAGAGAAAGAAAGAAAGAAAGAAAGAAAGAAAGAAAGAAAGAAAGAAAGAAAGAAAGAAAGACAATACAACTGGATCTAGGAAGACTGTGTTGCTAGAACCTCAGAGCCTACATTATGCTGTCCTCAGGGGCCTCCCTCCAGCGTGTAACCAACTACCTGATGTCTAACACCAGTGAGAAATTCTGGGTTTTCTAACCCTGTGCACTCCTTTGGGTATAGCTTCTGTCCCTGAATGAGATACCATCAATTTGGTAGATCCTGTTTTTGTCACAAAACAGTCACTGAATGCTTTATCATCTTATAGAATAACCTTATCAAGCACATTTTCTATTATTATTATTATTATTATTATTATTATTTCTGTATTTTAGGGAAGGGTCTACAGGGTGTTCAGAGTCTCACTACTAGATCAGACTCATAGTGATTCTCCGGTTCACAGCCCCCAAGTTCTGGGATTACAGGAGCGCGCCACCACACCCAGTCTCAATTGCCATCTCAGCATGCCCTGGGGGTGGGCTGGCATGTCAGGCCCAGGGATCGAACCCCTGGCCCCTGGGCCTGCTTGCAGAAACTTTAATATGCTGAGCTATTTGGCCATCCCTCAAACACATTTTCTGTGGTAAACAATTTACCTTCTTTAATTCATGTAATCTCCCTAATAAGCTCATCAATAAAGTATTATTACTCATACTTAAAAAAATGCAAACATTGATTGATCCAACTTAGCAGGCTACATTACCCACCTACCTAGTCAATAAACAGCAACATAGGTGTTGGTGGGAAAGCATCTTGCAGATGTTATTCAAGTCTCTAATCAGTTGGTTTTATATTAGGGAGGATTATCCTGGCTGCGCCTGCTTCAACCACTAGGAAGGCCTTAAAAGCAGAGCTGAGGCCTCTGAAAAAGAGAGAAGAGAAAGGAGAAAGAAGGGAGGGAGGTTCTTGGGTAGACAGCAATGAGCATCTCCAGTATTTTAACTTACATATGCTAACAGCAGACGGTAAATGAATCCAAGGCCAAGTGTCGCTCACTGTCGCACAGAAGCTGACAGTGCAGAGCGCAGGTGCCACCATTACTTTAGGAAGCAGCCCTGCTGGCAGCCAGCTTTCCATCCTGCACACTCACACCCAGAATTCAAATCCTGAAGCATACTTCCAAGTTCAAAAAAGTAAGGTCACTGCGTACAGCGTAGAGTGCTGGACCTGTTGCAGAGAGGCAGACTTTCTGGACTTCCTTAGCTTTCAGAGCAATCTCAATCAAAGGCTTCTCCTCGTCAGATCTGGAAAGTTGTCAAGAAAGTCCAGGAGTATTTTAAGAACAGCAACTCTCTTCACTCATTGCCATATCCCCTAATCATGTATCACTGAGCAGAACTGAAGGAAAGTCTCGATAAATATAGATGTATCAGATCACTCATCTTCTTTTTCTCCTTTTTAATGTTGACTTAGTAGATATATTCTGTTCTAAAAAGTGAAAATAAGGGAACCAGGCATGATGGTACAGCCCTGGTACTGAGCACTTGGGAGGCTGAGGGATATAGTGACAGTATACTATGAAGGTAACAAGCTTGAAGCCAGCCGGGCTATATAGTGAATTCAAGGCCAATTGAACTCCATAGAAATTATTTTTGAAAAGAAAAGTGAAAATAATGCCAAAATGAAATTCTTATTTTTTATTTCCAAATCTTTCCTCTTGAAAGCTCCTTCATCACAATTATTCTTTGTCTTAATTACAGTATTTACATCTCCTACATGCATTGAATTTCTTAGAACAAAATCTGCGTTGTGATCACCCCGTGCACCCTGCCTCCCACAGGTCTCCAGGCTGCCCGCTTCCCCCATCTCCTCTTCACCTGATGCCAAAGCTACTCCCACCCCCAGCTTTCGTAGCCAGGCCTTTACCAGCCATGCTACAGGCAGAAGCATTCTTTTTTTAAACTGCAAATTACACCCTGTCACTCCCCTGCTTAAAATTCCAAGAGAGACAGGTTATTTGATGATACTAGAGAATTACTATAAAGTTTAAATATGATGGAGATATAAGGTTATGTTTTTAAAAACACCTCTGATGCTTCACAGCTATGTTATGAAATATTTATAAATAAAACGATACACTGCCTGCTTCAGATAAATCAGCGTGGAGGCAGTGACCTGGGGAAGGTGCAGCAAGGGGAGGCGCATCAATAAAATAAAGGCTTCCTGGAAATGAGGATGCGTGAAGCCAGTAATGGGTCATAAGGAATTAGTGCGAAGTTCGATTGTTGTGTATATCTGAAATCTTTATACTTAAAAATTTTAAGACTCCAGATGCCTCCTGTTTTACTTAGAGTGAACTCGTAAGACGTTGTTCCAGTTGGCCCTCTGTGGCCTGACGCTGCTGCCCGCTTCCTGACCACCCTGCTTTGCTCATTAAGTCCAGCTCCAGCAGCAGCCCTGGGCGCTCAGCATGCTGGGCTTTGGGCCTGCTCTCCCGCCTGCCTGGAGGGCGTCCTCCGGGACCAGCTCCTGGCTCAGCTGTCAGCTTGGTGTCACCCTCACAGGGCCCCTTCCTTCCCACCCACCCACCAGCGCCTGCTCCGCCACTCTCTGTCTCTCACACTCCCCACCGGCCCTGGCCAACCTCTTCTTTCCTTTGCTTTGTTTCCTTCAGAACACACACCACTGTTTGCAATCATCTTATTTCTGAAATGCTCTGTCTTTGTTAGACTTTTCTTTCTTTTTGGTCTTTTTGAGACAGGGTTTCACTATGAAGTTCAAGCTGGCTTTGAACTCACTTTGTAGCTCAAGCTGGCCTGGAACTCGTGGCGATCCTCCTGCCTCAGCCTCCTGAGTGCTGGGATTACAGGCATATGCCACCATGCCAGGCTTGAGTGCCTTCTTTTAAAAAATGATTGTCAGTATTTTTGCCACAGCAGGATATTTAACCTGTTCTGCAGAACCACGAACTTACGTTCCTAGGATTCACTTGTATACTTCGTGCACCTAGCCTCAAAGCAGGATTTTGGTGGCCACATTAAATGAGTCTTCTATGAGCTCTGATAATTAAAGTTTCATACATGTCACAAAAGTATCAAGTAAATAAATATCCCAGGCAAATTAACTTTTTGTACATATCTGTAGTATGAATGAGTGGTTAATTCCTCTGGACTTTCTTTCAAATATATTGTCATCATTAAGCAATTAATGAATACCTTGTACATACAGGTTTCTTTCGAATTACATATAACATATCCATATGTAGGTCTTTATATGTATATATAACCATTATTCTGAACTAACTATACAATATTTTACTGATTCATATAAAAAGGGCATACTACTTTATGAATGCTACATTTCTAGAAGGAGATTTTGCTACGTATTCTTGCTAGACCTCCAACTCTAAAAGTCAGTTCTTAGCTGGTGTGAACTATGCCAGCGTAGTAAGCAGGTCTGCTTTTCCCACAGATGTTCCTGGTTGCTGCAAAAATTGATTTTCAAGATTTTCTTTTCCCCTTGTGACCCACAAGGCTGCGAGGAAACATAGCTTTGCTTAGTCTTAAAGATCCGCGCGGAGCTCACACTTCTTGGGCAGAGCTTGCTTCTTTACATAACTGTGCAATCTCAGCAGAAGTAGAAATGTGGGCGTGCAAGGCGCTGATACAGTCAACCTGTTTTTTGGATTTTTTGTTGTTGTCCTGGTGGTTTTTTGTTTGGGTGATTTGTTTCTTTGTTGTTGTTTTTTGCGGAGCTATGAAATGGAAGCCAGGCCTTTCCACTGAGCTACGCGGCCAGCGCTTTTCATGCTTTATTTTGAAATAGCGTCTCACCAAGCGCTGGGATTACACGGCTGTCACTTCCTAGGTATGAACTTCAGGACAAAGATGGGCTTTCTCTCAAGCCTGTGTCTGCAGGCCCCTTCATGGGCCCCTGCATTACGTGGATGTAGCTTCCCTGTTTGCCTTCAGTGTCTCCTGCGCTACCTCCCAATTTACTCGCCAGAAGAGTTTCTCTTCCACACTCTTTTCAGTCTGAAGCACGTTGAAAGTTTAAAGTTGATAATCATAAAGGGTTGCGGCATGTCACAGTACAATGGGACTTCTGGGTTTCTGTTTTATTTTAAATAATTTATGCCTTAAGGTTCCTTAAGCACAAGTGCATGTTTATATATATTTAATTGCTACGTGCCTTCTTTATGAATGGAAATGTTCATGTGTATTTTATTTTCTTTGTTCTTTTACTTACACAATATTATGCAAAAATATTTGCACTGTATGTAAAAGAACTTCAGCCCAAGTAAGAAAACTCGAAAACTTGACTTTAGCACTCCGTCCTAATCCATTTCTCTCCCATAAGCCAACTCTTACTATCAGTTCCGGGCATTTTTCTATACATTTGGGAATAAACTTAGACATAGAAATTTCAAGTTGTTTGGGTGGGAATCCTGTATGCATAGGAAGCATACAGTTTTATAAATTTTTCAGATATAAAGACAGAACAGAAAGATACCTCCTATATTTTAAGTATTAGCCTTCTATATTTGACCTTACTATAGCTTGTTAATCATTCTTATATTCATTAAAATATATTATTGTATTCTTTTTTCAAAAGTATTTGGTTATTACAGGGTCTCACTATGCAGCTTAGACTCGTAGTAGTCCTCCTGTTTTCAGCCTCCCCAGGGCTGGGATTACAGGCGTGCACCACCAAACCAGGCCTTGGTGGCCGGCTCGATGCACCCAGGGGCAGGGCCGGAGCAGTGAGTGGTGCTGGGGATTGAACTATGGTTCCTGCACTTGCCTAAGCAGGTGCTTCAGTCTGCTGAGCTATCTCACTGGCCCCAAATATATTCTAATACTTTTTACTCCCACCAATTCCTAAACATATATCTTTAGGCAAGGGTGCCATGCATTAAAATAGACTATGATCTTGTTTGCTTCCCCATGTCATCCCTGACGACAGCGTTTATCCATCTTCTTTCCATTTTTTGAGGTCAGAGCCATCTGATGAGATCAGCAATTTCCCATTCAACCTAAATCAGTATGCAGACTCCTGTACTCACACATCAATGAAATGTACCACACAGACACTACTACGTCCCTACTTAACTGGCCCTGGAAAATGTCCTAGCAACATAAATACACATTCATATGCAATGCTTATTTAATATCAGAAAGAACAGACTTTGGTGTCTTCAGGCAAACTGGCTCCTTGACTCTTCCTAAGCTCCCACAGGCAGCAGCCTCCGCCCACACTGAGGCCGGCTGCCCCCAAGGTTGGAGTGTCTGCTCCACAGCATAAAGTGCAAAGTAACTCCAGGTTTAGTGAGCTGTGCCACAGTGGAATTGAGTCCAAAGTTGTCTGTGTGTGGCTATTGTCTCGTGGTGCCTCAAGCCATGATTTCTAACATTATTGTCCGTGTTAGAAGTGAAGATGTCTCTACCTATTTTAGAAAAAACGTTTAAAAATTTTAAATTAAAAATTAGGAAGAATAGCTCCATAGATGTGGACAAGTGTCCAATGGTTGTACAGCACCAACAAATATAAACCTAAGTGTATACCTCTTTTCTTAAAATAAAAGAGTTCTTTTTTCTCTGAGCTAATAACCAAGGTATAAAATGTCAGAGAATAAAATCCACATGGATTGCATAAAATAGATAAGGGTGGCAATTATACTTATGAAGCTTTAGCAGTATTTAATAATATTAAGTATTTAAGGTCTCTATTTTGCTCAAAAATTAAACATATAAGCCCACAGTTTCACTGTTAGTTTAAGACATTTATCCCAATACTGTAAACAAAACCTGTATGAGGAAAAAATAATGCTTTCATGCCATTCAATTAGTTTTGCAAAAGGGAAAAAAAAAGAAGAGCCAAATTTCAGCACTAAGGAAAATGAACAGAAAAAATGCTTTCTAAAACCTTTAAAAGCACGAAATAAAAGGTTAAAACATTTTACTACGCATATGTTATGCAGAACCTTGAAGCTATCGCCTACGTGAGAATAGTACTGTAAAGACTGCCGAATACAATTTCTGAAAGTATGAGATGATCGATTCAGTTTTAAACCTCTTAAAATGTAGTAACTTACTTCCATTCCTGACAGATGACAAGCTTCAGGAAAGGCAAAGATCAGAGCTGGGGAACAACAGAAATGCTGGCACTAGATTCTCTTTCTCTTCGTTCCAATCTTTTTTCCTTCTCCCTTATCACACAACAAAGTGAAAAGGAAAGAGCAGAATATGAAAATGAGAGACAGTTCCCCATGACTGCACCCTGGCAGGCGCAGAGACATTAGTAAAGGAGCTGATTCCTGTGACCTTTTCAATTATGATAATCCCTCAAAGAAAATTAAAACCATTTTCTGAAATATAGTCCAAGGAGTTCCATAGATAATTGAAGAAAACTTTTAGTAGGAATATCCCTCCCATTTTTCTTAGTATGCATGTACTCAGCACGAGTCTCTTAAATTCTGTGGCAAATTTCAAGCATGGTTATTTGTGAACAGGTAGTCACATTAACTAGAGGGACACTTTGTGAGGCCTCCGTTTTCTGGCTTCTTTGCCCTTCATTTGACTTTTTTTTTTTTTTTTTTTTTTGGTGGAACCAGGGATTGAACTCCGGCCCTTGCCAGGCAAGCACTTATTCTACTGAGCTATCTCCCCGGCCCCTTCCTTTGCCTTCTTTGCCTATTCGATATTTGAAATAGGACATCTAAAGATAGCGGGAAAGCATTCCTGTTTCTACTTCATTAAGGCTCCTTTTGTTTTGGACATGTTAAAGTTGCCTTAACAGTCATAGGATTTTCACTAGCTTTCTAGTAAGCAAAAGTTTCTCTCCCCATGGAAGCACAGGAAGATTTAACTATACTTAAAATACTCCAAAAACCTCGCTCTTGCCCAGTTTTTACTTAGTGAAAAAGCAGACTAAGTAGTTAGGGAAATCACAGACTAACTCACAGGTGGACTTAGGATCCAGTTTAGCCTCAAAGGTGGAAGTCGGGTCCATGCCCACCCACCTCAGGAGCCCACGCCTCTGTCCACTGCTTTCAGGACTCTGTGACAGACAGCTGGGTAGGCTCACGAAGGTTCAGTTGCTCAGTGCTTTACAAGAATGCTGTCCTGAAAGGGTAAATAAAACCACAGACATGAAATAAAACAACAGGTTTTTTTTTGAAAATTGCATAATACTATACAAACTAAGAGATGGTGTTATAATTACCAGTTCTGATCTTCAGAACCAATAAGCATTTGTCTTCCGTAGCAGGACAGAGAATGGTATTGGAAACTCAGAATGGACTCCAATCATCAGAAGCCATTCCATTACGTTCTGATTCTTTTAGCAGAAAATCAAAGCTTAGGAGAGACTGAAGAAATAAGAAAGAGGTCTTTGTTCCAGATTTATATTTCTGCTCCTGGTATCTATTAAGAGCGGGTTAGGCAGTGAGAAAGCCAAGTTACAATTTAAAATACACATGCTGGCTGATAACTGAACGCCGAAAGTCCCGTCATCAGAGAGAGGAACAATCTGAAACACACGCCACCCAGGATGCGAGGCAGCTAATGAAGACTTCAAAAACCAAGATTATGACCCTTAATTTCAGTGGGAATGTGTTCTGTCACTAGGGCACAGGTGCCGTGAGAGAAAGCTCTGCGGAAGCACAAACAAGCCATTCCACAAGCGAGTGTTTTGCTTTGCTCCAGGTATAATTTCATTTTTATCCAATTCAAGTACCATAGAACAAAGAAGGATGATAAAAGCGGAGCACTTGGGGGAGACCCAGTTCCGCAGTAATTGAGATGGGAACTTAGAGCGCAACCTGCGCACCAGTGTTTGTGGAAACCAAGTCCCAAACAGCTGGCAAGCAGCAGGCTGAGGGGGAGAGGACGCCTCTGCAATTTGTTCCCACCTACACTGGCAACCCTCAGGCCCAAGGCCTCTATCTGCTTTGAAGGGAACGGGGAAACAGGAAATAAATCCTTTCTTCTAGAGTGAAAAAAAAAAAAAATAGTTTACAGTGATTAAAATACGCTAGTGTTTTCTCACCTAGGAGAAATTAAGGAAACTAATTATTTCAGGACTTGGGGGACCTCCTTCCATGATGTAAATTTATTTGTAGAATGTAGAAGCACACATTCCTTTACAGAAAGTCATGAGGGTGAGTATGTTTTGAACATCGGAACTAGGCTGTGTTTGTGGCATTTCTTAGGGGTGGGACTGGGCCCACTTCTCTGAGGAATTTGAAATATATATTTGTTAATTTATTGGTTTTCTTTCTTAAACTACTCCCGAGGCAGTATCAGTGAGATTCTCAGTTCTCTTCAGACATGAAGGAAATACAAAAGAATTCACAGATGTTGAAAATGTCTCATGATAAGAGTGGCTATGCAGGTACCATCCGAAGAGTCTCTCTTCTTCATGATTTTAGTTCCATTTACACTAAACATGTTGAATTTTTAAAACCCCTAGTTTTGAGTAAAAAGTAGCAAAACTAACAAGTGAACAAATGTATTTATTGACAGGTATTTTACCACAGACAAGGAAATATTTATATATCATGGTGCCATCTTCCTTTTTTAATTTAATTTTTATTGTATTAGTAGAAAATTAACAATGTTTAATATATTTCATATTTTTATCTTCAAAGTAGTTGCTCAGATTACATGATACAGGCATGCAAATTTGATCAAACAATATAAGTACCAATGTTCATGTCTTAAAAGGGATTATAACTGTGTCTTGCTATAATATTTTCTTAAAAATGTAAACATTCACTGTATATTTCAATTGTATCTTATACACTTTGGTTTTTTCTGTGGCTAGAAATAACTTTTTATTTTTATTTTTAAAAATAATTTTATTGACAAACAAATAGCAATGAGACAGCTTCAAAACCCATTACTAGGACAGCTTCAATTATTAATACAGTGCATATTGTTGTCTTAGTGGTTATTCATTGTACAAGATGCAGACATGATATCCTGTCCACAAACACTATTAGAACAAATCTCTCTATTCATTGAATTGAGAGAATGCAGCTGTATATCTATGCTAGCTATTTTGAATATACAGATACAAAATGGGCATTCATTTGTGTCCCCCCTTTTTGGTTAGTTTTGTCAGAGAAGGGTATTCCATTATCATTTAAATATTGTAGGTGCCTGAATTCAGCAAAATATTCCAATATAGTCCAGTAGTCCATAATAGTGGATTTTTGTGTTTTCCATAAGACTGGCAAAGTCAGAAGTTGTTGACTTGAGCCTTTTACAGCTCAGCATGTTAATATGGCTTTACTTTTTATACTTTTCTACTGGATGGTTAAGACCAGGATAAAGCAAGACCTACATAACAAGAAATGTAACTTCTGTATCTGACAAGGTCAGTCAAATCCCCTCAGGATTTATCCTGAAACCCTGTACTACAGTTTGTAGATCTTTTGTGAGTGTCATCCATGTGGATGAGTCATGGCCATTGCTTGACCAATTTGCTCTCTGTGAAAGCCAGAGAAAATGTTTTCTCTCCATGTGACTCTCCTTAGGCACACTCTACATCATCGATCACTTAGACAAGAGAGAGAAATAAAAGGAATAAGAATAAGTAAAGAAGAAGTTAAGTTATCATTATTTGCAGATGACATGATACTTTACTTGGAAGAACCAAAAAACTCCACCAAGAAGCTACTAGAATTAATACACAAATTCAGTGTCATCTTCCTTTTAATGGGAGGCCTTATCCTTTCCCATAATGGTAGAAAAGGGAATCAAGAGATTACAAATAGGAGAGGAAGCAAAAGGGAGAGAGAGATCATAGAGAAATGAGTTTTCAGTATTTGAGGAATCATATGGAGAGAAGAAAAGGTAATTGTACCCCAAGGTAAGTGCCACCTTGTCATGTCTACTAGAAGAAGGTTTACAAGCAGTTACAAATAAGTAGGAGTCAGTGTTTCTTGCTTATTTTTAATATTTAAAACCACAAGGGATTGCTGTAGAAGAGAAAGTAGTAGGGCTACCATAATTCTATTTTATTATTTTCTTGACCATTGTCACTTCCAATAATTTCATAATTCCTTATTGTTACTAGACAGATCTTCCAAATAATTTTAAAATAGTCCTTACATTTTAGGTAGAGAAGACTTTTGGTAATAACCAAATGTTTAATCACAGTTATTGGTTAGGAAAATGGTAATCACACTGCAGTCACATAAAAGCAAGCTATGTAATTATACTAAAATTTCATTGAACATATCAGATTCTTATTGATATTGGGGAGCCACTAAAACAAATGAGCATGTCCTCACTTCACAATTTCCAATTTCACATTCTTTACCTCATCTTCCTCAATATGAGTAGGAATACACACAAGGGTGGTACTAAAACAGAAAAAACACACAACATCTTCTGCTAGATTTTTCTTATCTATAGATGAACATTTCAAGAATTATCTATATATCAATTATCTTCAGAGAAAATGTATTTAAAACTCTACACAGGGGCCCGTAAGATAGCTCAGCAGAATAAGCACTTGCCTGGGAAGCACAAGGTCTGGAGGTCAATCCCTGGTACCACAAAAACAAACAAACAGGAAAACCTCTACACGATTGTATGTTGTTTCCAAATTTCATACACTACAATTGTTAATCATTTCTCAGTCTTTATACACTTTTCTCCATTGTTTCTTTCAAAACCCAGTAAGTGCTTTTCACATGGCACGTGCTGCTACCAGGCAAGGTATTTATTCATATGGATGCTGCTTGCCTCTCCCCAGCTTTTGGAAAGACAGACATGCTATCTTTATTGCTATAGTTTCAACACCTAAATAAATACCCCAGAGAGGGGAGGTGCGGTGGCGAAGCTGGCTGGGTAGGCAACTTCACTGTCTCTTCAACTCTCCCTGCTCGGGAACTGTACTCTTAAACATGTGGGGCTTTTTCCTCTGATATAGATATGCAGACTGAATTCTTCCTCCTGCCAATACAGACATGTATGCCCAGATATGCACATGTACACAAGGCTGTGTAACACTCATGTAAACGCACACACACACACACACACACACACCTCTCCACCATTCATCTTCTTACTTTTTGTCCACCTATCAATAAATCAGGAAAGGTAGCGGTTAATACACTCTCTCCGCCAATAGGCCTTTAAATCAATAGGCATGGTTTTAAGTGAACCACAATGATCTTACTCAGCTTTCTCATCCTATTGCTCTGATGTCATCATTCAGGAAAAAAATGAAAGGTCTTCGACGTAGGGTGCTCGTGCCCAGCACTGCATGTAAGACCAATGAATAGCTTGCTTTTAGGGGGGGTACTTTTAGCCTGATCTCCGCTATTATTTAAAGAGAACACACAAGCATCCTCATTTTCCCATGGGGATGATTTCCTGGTTGGGTGGAGCTCATAGCTGGTGAAAAGGAACACACCAGAAACATTCGAACCACTTATTTACAAGGGCGCAAACCAGACACGGTCGCTGCACTCACGAAGGTAACATTATAATAGGAGAATAAATAAAGTAATAAAAACAACAAAAGCCCAGGGGTAAATTGCTTTCTCCTTAGAATTTGACATGAGTGGCAAACAAATTATTGTATGCAAGAACTATTGGCCAACGAGAGGTGAGGGGTAGGACCTGACCTGTACTTGCATGGACTATGGAGACTGAGTTTAAGAACATTGTTTTTAAGCTCAATACATGGCTATGTCTTTTGACTGGATTCCACATGATACTCCAAGCTATGGAAAGCCTTCAGAAGCTCAAGAGCAGTGACTGATGTCCCACCCAGGGTCACCTCTGTCACTGAGGAATGATGGCCAACTTCTCACACTGTGAAGATATGGCCTGAGCAATGGTGTCGGGCCATGTTTTGCCTTGTTGCCTTCTTTTACAGCATTTTTCTTTTTTCTTTCTTTTTTTTTTTTGGTATTTTAGGGACGGGTCTACAGGGTGTTCAGGGTCTCACTACTAGATCGGACTTGTAGTGAACCGCCTGTCTACAGCCTCCCAAGAGCTGGGATTACAGGCACCCACCACCCAGCTGAGTCTCAATTGCCATCTCAGCATGCCCCGGGGCAGGGCTGGTATTACAGTATTTTTCTATACCCAGTTTTATAATATTTTTTTTTCCATAAGCCAGGAAAGGAGATCAAGAATGGCGATATCACCACACAGAATACACACAGGACCGGAAGTACTCTCTAAGTAATGCCTTAGAAGAGCCAGGAGGACAGAAATAGTTCATTCTAGCCATCCTGAGAGCTGTCGTCATCTACACTCTGCTGATAGGTTTGCATAGTTGAAAGCCCGAGGCAAGCCTTCCGCCATGTTCCCTTTCTTCCTCCAGTTATGGAAATCCAACCCAAGGCTAAAGCTAAAGACACCAGTTCCCACCCAGCCAAAGAGCTTTTCTCATCACTGGGATTCTCAGGCATGTTGGGTATTATGATGAGCCTAAAATTACAGTCTATGTATTTTCAACTGCTCATTTTAATGGTCAATAGTTCAGTTATTACATGTCATTTTTCACTGTATAGAAGAGCAAAATGGGATGTCCACAGTATATATGTATGTGTACAGACACACACATGCGCACACACACACACACACACACACACACACACAGAAAGAAAGGGGCAGAATTACAGGTTAGAAAGAGAGAAAGATGGGAAAAAAGACAGGTCACCCTATTGTCACTTTTTAAAAGTAACTACGCATTATCAATAACCTTTAAGCCTTTGTTGAATTATTCATTTAAACTTATTAAAACTAAGAGTTTATGTGATACCTCTGAAAACGACTCTGAATAATGTAACCACACAATCAAAAGTACTCACAAAAATTCATGTTGATTAGCAGTAAATAGTTTTTCGACTGACTGATTTCCTGCTTCTGAATGACACCAGCTAAATAAACTCCATTGCCAAAAAGTGACAAAATTGTAGAGCCATAACTTCTCTAATGAGACCACAACAAAAAGTATAATTTCAAGCATCCTCTGGCACTTTGTACACAGTGTTTACCATACATATTTTTTTGTTTTTGAGACAGAGACAACAAACAACATCTTGAATGGAGCCTTCACTTAAAATTCTATATATTTTACATATTTTCGGAAGCAAAAGTCCTTAGAATTGGTTGGCTTAGTCTTTCATTTTAGCTATGATTATTTTAAAATATGCTAAGTCCTTGCTGACATTTCAAAAGAAAAAATATTACCATCTATTGACTCATTTTAGGAAAGCTGTATCATAAAAAATGTATAGCTACATATAATTAAAAAATTTAAAGCAGTGTGAATTGACTAAAGTAATGTGGGCTATTAAATAATTTAAAATTGTGTTTAGTGGCAGCAGCTGTTTAATTAAAAGGTAAAAACTGCAACTAATCTGCTGTGGTTGACAGAAATGCAGCCATATCTTTAGGAAGATCCCCTAGGATGGAGAATATGGGTATGAATTCAAGAAGTCATGAGCTGCTCTAATGAATATAATGGAAATAGCAACCATAAATCAGCACCAAAACATCTTTTATGGCAAAGATTATCAGAAGGTTGTTTCACTTTCAATTACCCTGTAGCTAATGCTTTTACATCTCAATGTACTAAAAAGTCCTTGAAGGTACCCATGTACCGCTAGTCATCGATGCATACAGTTGTGATTAAAGGACCCACATGGGCCTCAGCCTACAAGGAAAGCCAGGAAATTTCTCATAACAGTTGATCCCACCAAAGTTCTGAACTTCTGGCTCAATGTTTAACATACTTGATCATAAGTACCTTATAAGCTAGAGGAGTACAAACCACCAACAACCAAGTACCCCAGCAGCCAGTTAACTGACCATTCTAATTTCACTGAGAAATTATTTTCACCTACTACATTACAGGGAAAAAAAATCTCTGATTTGTGAGAGAAAAAGTTAGTCCTGAGAAAGGTAACACGCTCGTTTGTGACAACAACTAAATGACTTGCATTAAGTTTCCAGTACTTGATTGATATTTTCCAAGTCTGTGGTCTTCCGAATCAACTGTACCTGTGGGCATTGTACAATGCCTTTATGTATAAAGATATTGACTACAGAAATGCTTTAGTATCAGGAAAAAGTAGAAAGTATATAAATTTCAATAGAGGGAATTGATTAAGAAATTGTGTTATGATTAAGAACTGAATGAAAGTCTTTACAGTAGGTGTGTGGGTACATTCCACAGCCCCAGCTACCTGGGAAACTGACGCAGGAGATTCATTTGTGCTCAGGTGTTCCAGGGAGGTCAGGGGAATATAGGCAGAGCTCATTCCAAAAGTAATTAATTAATCAAACAAAAATGAAATAAAATTTTAGTATGTAGCACATTTTATGCTACAAATAGCAAATTATGAGGCAATAAATGCATGATCAATTCACTTTATGTAATGAAACATTAACATCAAAAGATGAGAAAAATGATGTTCTTAACTTTGCACATGTATGTTAAAATAACATTAGTTTGCTCTATAATTTGGGGCTTAATAATGTTTACTTTATGTTATAATTTTCAGAGTTTACGTTGTCCATGCTTTAAAAAATACATGACTGTGAAAGTCAAAGACCGGTTAAAAGGCATTTTAGCGACAGAGATGAGCAAGGGTGAAGGCAAATGGAGAGGCAGAAAACAACAAAAAGTAGAGAATTAGAAAATGAACTACTTTCAGAACAAGTATACTATAAATCAAAGTAAAAAGTCCAACCCCATCAAAAAATATCTAAGTAGCTATTTCTCTCCTGCTTTCCTGACCGGATCTTGCTTGGCGCTGCAGGAGGGTCTTGAGCTCACCTTGTTGCCCAGAAAAGCAATGTTCTGCCTCAGCCCCCTGAGTGCTGCGATGACAGGCGGACACCACTATGCCCAGCAAGGTCGCTATGTTTAAACAAGAAAAATCTAACTACTTCAGCAGTGTTCTTTTCCCTGCAGAAGGAGAAGAGCAGCCCAAAACATCCTCCAGCCATGGCAGGAGGGCAGAGTTGCTTCAGTTGCCAAACAAATACCTAAAGGGCTCACAGGATATTTTAACATTCACAGCAACTGTCTTGTAGATTTTATTTGTAAATCATGGCATCAGCAGAGCAGAAAATGTGCATCTTTAATTAGGTAGCCCGGGTGGCTGTAAATATTAGCAACAGTTCTGTCCAGTGCCACAAATCTCAGACTGACCTACAGAACAAATTTTAAGGATCAGGGTAACTATCTCCAAAGTATCGTCTCTTTCGCATCTATTGAATGAAGTTTAAGCTCCATGTGCAGTTCACTTAATTACATTTCCTGCTATTTAATGTTTGTGTTCACCAACAGCAAATCGCTGACATCCGCTACATAGATGACAATCCTAACTGCTGAAGTTGAGGCCAATTCTTGACCTGCCAAATAGTCCTGCTTCCCTTAATGGGTTTTGGAAATAATTTTTCTAAGTACTACTAAATAGTATGAGGTCAGAATGACTTAATATGTGGTATAAAAACAGGTGGATAAAATAGACTATTTTCAAAACAGTGAAACCCTTCTCTATTTACTAAAAATAATAGACACAAGTCATTATAAAGTCATCCAAACCATAGACAGTACACCAAGTGTCAATCCTCATGCCAATTCTTAATTTGGGGTGACCATAGCATGATAGTGCAAATTTGTCAAGTGCAGCAACTGTACCACTCTGATAAGTGAAAATGATCAGGGACCCCATGTCAATCATGTTGATTTTATTATTCATCATAGAGAAATCAATTTATGCTGCCTTCACTGTCTTCAATTTTCTTTCTTGGTCACATAAAATATATTACATGTACAGGGCCAGGAAGGTTTTTCGGAAATTTCTATTTTCTACTCAATATTGCTGTGGACCTCAGTCTGCCCCCTAAAAATTAAGTTAATTAAAATATACATATAGACTTCAAAAAGCTTTGTTGTCATGAGGTTTAAAAAAACCAAATAACTACAAAAATAAAAAAAAAGTATCTTGCCATTCATGTTGTAATACAGCAATGGTCTCACTTGAAAAGGGCAAAAGATCATTCACTCTCAGCCTCTGGTTCTCAAGTGAGTCACTTGCTTATGTATACCCAAATATTTAAGCGTTGGCTGATAACATAGGCTCATGCCCCCATGCTGTCACTTCCTTCCTCTTTGACCTTATGTCCCGGTTTCCTTAGTCATAATATAGGAGAAATACTGGTGTATACTTCTCCGGGTCTCTGTGAAAATTAAGTTTTACAAAGTAGCTTGGGGCTTAGCATGAAATGCTTGGCTCATAGTAAGGAATTAAGAAATGCTAATTCTTTTTGTGAGTATTAACTACAACTTAATGGAAGAGGAGAAATTTAATTATGCTTTTGTTTTATTTACCAAACTCACATGGAGCAAAAAAAAAGAAAAAAAACAAATAAAACAAGACTTGACATACAAGCTTCGTTAGTAATTGCTGCATGTGGACTTTCACTGGGCCAGAGAATTATTTATACTCATGTATAGAAAGTGCAAATCTTCAATGTATGCATCTTTATGGGCATTTGAAGCCATCTATTGGTTAAAAGGCTTCAGACTAAATAATTTTTTTTGCCCCTCCCACCAAGAGTTCAAATTCTATTCCATGGTTTATTGTTTCGTGCAAGGAACTCTGAAGAGCTGATTTGCAGATAATAAATTTATTTTCAGAAATAATAGCCTTGATTGGATATGAGAGAATAAATAATTTAGAAGTTTCATATTCTCAGGGACTTGTATGAAAGGGACCAAGTTGAGATCTCTTTAGTAAGAAGCCCTCATTTTGTTAGAATGCAATGCTGCACGTAAGTTTATTCCTTTGGGGTGTAGGAGACAGTTTGTTGGAAAAACAGACTGATACTTAGTGATATTCACAAAGAGAACAAAAGAGGGGAGGCAGGTAAGGATGGAAGATACGGCACCATGGCAACGATGTTCAGTTTCCACTGGAAAGCTAAAGGATTTTCTTTTCTCTTTCTTTCTTTTTTTCATGGGATTGAACTCAGGACCTTGCATTGCCAGGCGGGTGCTTCTGTCACTGAACTATCTTCCAATGTAAAGTATTGAACTTTAAAAAAAATCTCCATTTAAAGAACTTCTGAGTAATTAGTCAAAAGTGGATATGAAAGATGATATAGCATGTAATTTAGGGTGTTAAAATTGTTAAGTAACATTTAATCTAAAAGATTTGTGTTCAGACAAGGGAAGCAGAGTATCTAAGGATGCTGCATTGGCATAAGGATTATTTTGAGTTAAAGAAACCAGCAGATACAAAAAGGGCATTCCTACTTTCCCCTTGCTTTCTTAAAACCATAAGGAATGGAATTCATTTTTATCAAAGATAGGCTGTTGAGACCATGAGAATTCCATATAAATAGATTTCTTTAAAGTAATTCTGTGATCCTGTTAGCTTCCTCACATAGTTTAGCTACTTTTCTACAGTATTTTCCTTGTTGAAATATAAAAAAAAATCTAGATTTTATACTACTTTGTTTCTTAATTTTTATGAGGTTTCCTGTGTTGCATAAAGTTCATATAAAGTAATTTTTTAAAATCTGTTTCATATCAGTTAAATTCTCAGGCCCACTCCACCCGCAGAACTCTGAGAAAAGAACTTGGGAAGGAACACTGCCCTCTTCTACAGTGCACTCATTTTTCTAATCTGGAAGTCTTCCGCATGTTTGTCCATTTCTAAAATACAAAGTTAAATGTAAGACCCACTACTTAAAAGCTGGAGAACACAAAATTAGGTACAATGCTGTCAACCAACATCAAGCACGTAGTTGTGTTTCTGCTGGAGCACCTTCCTCTCCCTCACAAACCTGCCCATCATGGGGAAGGCTAGCACCACCAGCCCAGCTGCACACACGAGGCCCAGCCCGGGGCAGGACAGCTGGCCTACCTCATCGCTTTGGAGGCACTGACAGGCTCAGAGAAGACCAGGAGCCTGGAGGTGAGCCACTAACAGTGAATAAGCATCGGTCAACAGTTACAGAAAGAGTATATCTCTTTTCCAGTTGGACATGAATGTGGAGAAACTAGAACATTCAAAGCTGGGAGTGACCATTTCAAGCCCATAATACCATGGTAGTAGGGTTTTGGAGACTGTATACTAAGGATAATATCAAGAAAACAGAGATAACACACACACACACACACACACACACACACACACACACACAGAGAAGTGGGTGGTGAAGAACGAAAAAAGACAGAGTGAACATGCATACCCTGCTAAGCCACGTCTATGCTTAATCTGGTAGAGTGTTTTTCAATTATTCAAGTCAATAAATTTTATTATCTGGTTAAACTGGAATGGGCCACTTTGTTTGTTGACTTGCTGATGAAATGATCCTAAAATACTAACAGGGAGGCTGGAGCAAGCCACTTTTTACCTCCTGTCTGACACTCCAAGAGCATCGCTGTATCATTTGCTGCCGAATGGAGAGGAAAGTTGGTTCCTAAGTAACCCGTTAGCCAAGGAACACAAAACATCTGTTGAAGTCATGAGTGACTTGTTAGCGGAGTTCAGTAGCCATAAAGACTCCTACAAAACAGATCTTTTCTCACCAATGGGCATTTATATAATTAAGGTTAATTACAATTTAGAATTTCTAGGGCATGGGGCTAAATTACACTGACATTTAAGAGCTCCACTAAATTTCTCCATTTATCTTGAAGATTTCTGGAGTAACTATGTTGTAATTAAGTAATTTTCTTCTTTTCATTTTTAATGTAATTTTCTTCTTCAGGCTTGGCACTTACCCACCATTCCAGGGCATTGTCCTTTAAAAAAAAATAGAAAGACCACCCAATCTTCAGCTGAGACAGAGGCTAAGTTTTGATGACTACCGAGTGATGAATTCTCCTGAGTGCAACAACCTCTAACTAAGGTGCTTCAACAAGATCCTGTAAGTTTTCACCTCTCGTTCAGCCCTGAGACTGTCACAGCATTAGTACATTTTGTGCTTCGGTGATCAGAACCGAAGTGATCCATATCGTGTTAGCTCTCCAGCCTTCGCCCACGCAGTGAAGACTTAAGTGGCCCCTTGGAAGGGCACCAAGACCCTTTCGCCTCGCGGTGGGTCTTACACACGCTTTACCCACACCAGTTCTTTGAACATGTTTCTTGTGTTCTTCATTCAATACAGGGGACAGTGACTTCCATTGGATTAAGCTATTCCAATGGCATTTACTGCTGGCCACAAAGGACCGGATGTGCTCTCCATAAAAAATAACCAGACTCCTTTAAATTTGAGGTCAGTAGCATGCTGCTATTATACATTCAGGAGAAAACTACCATTGGGATGCCTGTTTTCTTTTCTTCTTCTTCTTCTTCTTCTTCTTCTTCTTCTTCTTCTTCTTCTTCTTCTTCTTCTTCTTCTTCTTTTTATGTATTTAGGGCAGGGTCTATGGGGTCTATAGGGTCTCATTACATAGATTGGACTCGTAGTGATACTCTTGCTTTCAGCTTCCCAAGCGCTGGGATTATAGGTGTGCGCCACCACGCCCAGTCTCAATCGCTGTCTCAGCGTGCCCTGGGGGCAGGGCTGGCCAGCACAGGGGGCAGGAGGGGGGATCAAATGCTGGCTGCTGAACTCTGCCTAAGCGGGTGCTTTACTGTGCTGAGCCATTTGGCCAGCCCTAACACTTGAGGATTCTTTTTCTTTTTTTTTTTTTTTTTTTTTTTGTGGCTGCCTCAGGCTGCCTTAAGGGCTGGTCTGGTGCGGCATATGGTGCTGCGGATCGAACTGCGGTCCCCTGCGCCGGACTGAGTTTGCCCAAGCAGGCGCTTTGGACAACTGAGCTAACCCTCGAGCCCCCACACTGGGATGTCTGGCTTTCATGGACTGCGATGGCTTTCCCTGCATAGGTGGGACGCAGAGAGTGAAGGGCTCCTCGTTTAGTAACCACTAAGAAGTGGGAAGTTTCTCAGCACGAGAGCTCAACCACTGAGAAGACTCCAGCAGCATTTCTAAGGCTGACAGTGCCCACTGAACTTGCAGTGCTAAGCACCAGCCCGGCAGCAGGCGCAGCGGCACCAGTCTCCCATTCATGCAAGGTCAGATGCAAGTATCTTCTTGTGTATCTGAAGCCACCTTCTCTCCACACATACGCATTCCGTCTTGGCCCACCACTCCTGTTATTTAATAGTTTTCACAATGTATGTAATACAGGGTCTACAGGGTCTCACTACACAGATCGGAGTCGTATTGATCCTCCTGTTTTCAACCTCCTAAATGCTGGCATTACAGGCCCGCGCCACCACGCCCAGTCTCCGTCCGCTGTCTCAGTGCAGCCCTGGGGCGGGGTCAGGGCAGCACTCTGCTAATCGAACCCCAGTCCCTGCGCCTGCCTAAGCAGCCGCTTTAATTCACTGAGCTCTCTGGCCAGCCCTTCCAGGGGTAGGTATTCTGACGTTGCTGATTGTCATTCGTCCTCCCAAGGACAGACGCTGTGTGACTATCATCTCAGGATCTCCAGACAAAAATCCATTGTCTGGTGTTTTAAAAAATTTTATGTGCTTGGTACAAGGTCTCGCTATGCAGCTTGGACTCACAGTGATTCTTCTGCTTTAGCCTCCCCAGCGCGGGGAACGGAGGCACACGCCGCCACACGTGGTCTAGGCAGGCAGCTTGGTGAGGGGCAGGCACAGCTGGTAGTACTGCAGATCGAACTCTCGTTCTTTGAGCTTGTCAGGCAGATGATTAGGCCACTGAGCTAGCTCCCTGGCCCATCGTTTGACATTTAATGAGGGACTATTAACTGTAGAAGCAATCAAACAAAGAAGCCCTAATCTCTTCCTTAAAATGCATATGGTACTAAACCCACTTTCATATCAACCAAAAAAGATATTCCTTAAGAAACATCAGGGCCAGGGAGACGCCTCAGTAGAATAAGTGCTTCCCTGGCAAGTGTAAGGGCATGAGGTCAATCCCTGGTTCTGGGAAAAAAAAATATCAATGGAAAAACTAGTGAAACAAAATATTGGGACAAAATGTAATACCTCTCCAGAGGTCACATGAAATGTGTATAGATTAGAGATATTTATATATATTTTACTGATATAGTTCCCCAAATGGGCAAAAATTTACTTGGGAGTGACTGCTTTGATCTCAAGTGTATCTTTTCTTTCAATGTTTTACAGTTTGAAATAGTGAACCTTTGGTAAGTGGTCAGACAGTACAAGGGATACCTGTACACCTTTCATCAACTGTTAACATCTTGTTACCTCTGCTTTTTCTCTAAACATACATCTCTCTCTCCCCTACCCCATCTACAACATGCAAATATCCAATGCCGCTGCTATCACCAACACCCGCACTGCCAACATCCTCTCTCCACTTGTGCTTGCAGGTTGGTTTAATTGTTTGAGGAAAGAAGAACCAAAGGTGCTAATGCCCCATGTGCAGCAGACACCTCATCCTCTAATGAGGTATATTCAACGTAAGAACCTCCCTGGGATAAAAAAGTGTCTCGTAGTCACGGGGAACTACTACTGGAAAGACCAGTAGTAAAGACCTTAGGAAATGTAGATTTCTTTTATTTAATAGAAAATAAAGAACCATTGAAGATTTTTAAGTGAGTTTGTAGGCAAATAAAATGATGTTTCCTCAAAGGTGATTTAGAGATGACCTATCAAAAGATAAAAAATACACAAGAGAACAGAAGCAGAATTGGGGAGGCGAGGCTGGAATGCTGAAAACAGCAGAGAATGTACTGGAAGCAGATTCATTTTGCTGCTATCACAAAATACAACTTGTGGACTTGGAACAGTCACTGGGCAATGATATTTAATAGGACCATACTGGAGCAGCATATATTTCAGCTAATTAGGCTTCCTGAGGAGTCGTGTGGTATTTGGACTTGGACATTAAATCAATACTAGTCTTACGGCTACTCCTCTTGTTCCTAGGACCTCCACTCCAAGCCACTCCCCTGGCAAAAAAATCAATATGAACACCTCTATCAGCCACAAAGGGTAATATTCTTTAAATGGAAATGAGAATCTGCATGGCAATTATAAACGTTTTAAGCCTGTAGTACAGGGATTTTCCTAGTGGAATATTTGATGTAACCCTGTGTTCCCCTCATGGTTGTGTTCATGAACACATTGCAAGGGTGGTTTAAAAAACCAGAGCACCATAAATTAGATTTTCTTTAAGAAATCATGTTCTTGACATATTTTTCATTATCTGAAAAGAATGAAACAGATTTTTCGGTTAATTAGTGCTAAGGCATGTATTTTGCAGTAGCATTAACTTTACCAAAATGGCTTTAAAAACTTGAACAGATGGCAGAAGTACAATAACTTTTTCTTATGATTTAGGTTAAGAATAAATTGTCATGAGAATTCTCCTCCTGCCCAACTTTGCTGTGAAGTTAATACATTTAATAGACATGATATATTTGTTTTTCTCATTGAGGTTAAAAACAACTCTGTCTCACCTCAGAAGTGTGTGATGAGAGGTGGGAATGTATTATAATTCTCTGTGCCCAAGGTAGAGAGTTTTGCCAATGTGTGTACATCAAAATGTACATGAGCATCCTCAACATTAAATAATAACTGTGCAGCGTGGAGCTACAGTGGTTTTAAAGACAGAAGAAGGTAGGGACCTGCCCAGGCCCATGAGTGGGTAGGTGTGCTTACCAGAGGCACCTGAGAGGGACAGGTGACCAGAAGGGCTTCCAGAGGTAGCAGACCTGGCCTCTCAGAAGCCGCGTTTAGGCGTGAGATGTATCCTCAAGGAAGCCAGAGCAGCCTGCCTCTCAACGGAAGCCACAAATCCAGTTGTATTTCAGAAATCTCTCAGATGGGAAGGCACATATTGCAGCTAGAACTCAGAGCCATTGTGTAGTTACATCCTACCTTTTCCTTAAGATTTTGAGACAGGGTCTCAATAATTTATTACGTTACCCAGGCTTCCTTCAAACTTATAACTCTCCTGTCTCAGTTTCCAAATAAGATTTCTGTCAACTGTTTTGTTTTTATTTTGTGCTTTTTATTTATTTATTGGTCTTTTTGAGACAGGGTCTCACTATGCAGTTCAAGCTGGCCTCGAGCTCACTTTTTAGCCCAGACTGGTCTTGAATGCAAAATGATCCTCCTGCCTCAGCCTCCTCTTGGATGCTGGGATTACAGGGGTACACCACCACACCTGTCTATTTTATGGTTTGTTTTTTTTTAAAGGTGTGAAAGCCAGGGATAGTAGCACATGCTTGTAATCCTAGCAGCCTAGGAGACTGAGGAAGGATTCAAAATCCTGCTTGGGCAACAAACTAAGACTCAGTCTCAAAAATAAAAAAAAAGGGTAAAAAAGGGCTAGGAATGTACAGTTCAGTGACAAGGCCTTGTGTTCAATCCCTAGGAATGAGAGAGAGGAAAAAAAATAGAAGACCCTCCAGGTAGCCATAAAACATCAGTCTACAACCTTGGGAGTGGGTGTCTACACTTAGTATCCATGGCTCATTCTGTGGCTTACGCCATGCTGTCAAGGAGAGGAAAGTGGGCCCCCAAGTGGAACGCTCAGACAGCAAACCAGATGTGCTGTAAAACATTTTCAAAAGCAAATTGTGGGGAAATTTGCATGAGTTCTAACAAGTAGACCACCCTGACACTGATGCAGGATCAACGTGAACTCAGCTCACCAGTAAGCATCTTGTTCTTACTTTTTTCTTCTTGACTCCCTTAAATTCCCCACCGTGCCGATTCTAAACTCCTAACAAGTCTCTTGAAAGTCATTACTAACAGAAACAGCGTATTATAAAAGGGGTGCCTTTTCTCCACATTCATGTGCTTTAATTTCGCTGAAGCATTTGATAGCGCATCTCAAGTATCAACATCAAGCTTCACAAGCTTCACTGGGCCCACTTATTTTAACCTGCACTTTCAGGCTTCTTCCTTTAGACTTTTCGGCCTCTGATGATGGTGCTGTTCTGTAAGTCATCCAATGTAAGATATTTTATTATAGAAGTAAAAACATGGTGTTTGATCCCTGGCATGCCGTACCAGCCCCACCCCCATGCAAGCTGAGACAGTGACTGAGAGTGGCACCGTGGAGCATGCATGTAATCCCAGTGCTTGGGAGGCTGAAAACAGGAGGATCACTATGAGTCCGATCTGTGTAGTAAGACCCTGCAGACTCTGTACTAAATACATTTTTAAACAAAGAAGTTCAAATGAAGGTAGTGTGCTACTTTGTTTAATTTCCCCAACGCTAGAAGACAGTCACAACAATTTATAGGCCAGCAGATTGAGAGCAGTAGCCAGCAACTTGCATGTGATGACGCAATCAGGCAGATCAGGTCCAAGAAGTGGGCAAGTGTAGCTTCTAGGCTCCTCTTTCTCTCTTACTGCTGACTCCCAGTTGGCTGATACCTCTGTTAGATTCCACCTCTGCTTGTTAAGTTTCCTTTAGCCCTTTGTCCAACTGCAGCAGTGGTACACTTCAGAACCCCTCAAATCCCATGTCCATGAATTGGAAATGATCAATTCTTCTCCTCCAGCCAATGAAGACCGCCATCACCCCACTGTGCTCTGGAGCACCACAGCTAGTCCTCTCTTGCATTTGGATGCCCGGTGCCCACCCTCTTTCCATATCCTTTAGCCTTTCTACTGCTGGCCTAAAATTCTACCTTCTAGAAGATCAACATGTTTAGCTTTGAGGTCTGTGCTCTAGGCTCTTGATTCTCCAACTTTTCCACAGAAGTAACAGAGGCAAAGAGAGTTAACACTGGCTTCACTAGTGGAAGGAAAGCAGAGGGGGGAAGAAGAAGCAAAGCAGAACGCCACAAGCACGATATTTTTAATGTTCTATCTTAAAGATGCATGCAGATTTTGTAGCCATGCCATAGTGTATCACCGCAAGCGTTCATAAAACATATTATCTGTGCCTCCAAATATTACAGCACTCCTGACTTTCCTGAAAAGGGACATATCCAACCTGTAGCTTTGGATTCCCCAGTGGAATACAGTGCTGCACGCTCCCTGAGGTCATGTTCCCTGAAAGCAGGGAAGGTTACTAGATTGCACACACTTTTATAAAACCCCACTTCCATGCTTCTTCATGATTCCCTTGCTTGTCCACTTCCCTAATACCCATGTTTGGGCCAATGAGATAGCTCAGCAGTCTAAATTGCCTGCTCAGGCAAGCTTAGGCAAGCACAGGGACCACAGTTCAATCCCTAGCACCACATACCATGCCAGTCCCACCCCCAGGGCAAGTTGAGCTGGCCACAAAATAAATAAATAAATAAACCCATGCAAGAAGGGAGTTAGCGAACATTCTCCCTTTAACAACAGCCTGAATGCAATCATCTCAGTTGCTCAGTGCACTATGTCTTTGACACATGACATTCCACAAAACAAAACCCACTTTGATTTTTCATGATAAAAAGAAAAACAAAGAATAAAAGTTCCATGACGTTATGCAGGGCTTCTCAGGATCATTGTTACCAAGGAAGAGTCAAGCGCAACAGTGGCAGAAGGGGAAGGCGTTGTCTCCCCTCACAGCTGGCTCTCAGCTGAGGTCCCTGTAACGGAAGACAGATCGGCAAGAAGAAGCACGCAAAGTTGTTCAGGAGTCTGATGTGCTGTAGCATCTTCATAAGGAAGTGAAAATTCAAAGAAATAGGGAAACTTGTATTTTTTAATGCTAGATTGATGGAAGAAAAGAGTCAAGGAGAAATCACTGGGGCGATGATAAAACCTAACAGTAATAAATGGGAGAGAATTTAGGAAGACTTATTTGCTCAAATTTTTTTCCAGTTTCACGTGTCTCCAGAAACAGGGATGGGTCTTTCTCCCAAGTCAATGGAGGGGACTCTGAAATGAAAGCCTAGCCATCTGCTTAGGTGAGAAAGGAGAGGGAAAGGCGAGAGTGACCTTCTTTCCTTCTACTATTTTTCTCAAAAGTCAAAGTATCATATTTTAGACTACTGTCATGCACTACATAAATAGAAAGGCATCAGTGTTCTTCATGCATTTCTGAAAGACATGTGTTCTTCTCTCTCTTCACTTAAAGGTGATAACGAGACTTTTGGTTGTAAGGACCATGACACCAGAATAATACAGACTCATAGATTCTTCAGAAATATTGTAGGCAGTCAGGCAAGACGGCCCTTGCAAGATCAGTGCAGAGGACAGCTCTCGCTGCAGGTGCCTTCCCTGAAGGCTAGGCTTCAAGAAGAAGAGGACCAGCTGACTATGCTCATAACTAACCCCTAAGGATGGACAGCCACGATTGATGTTCTAATAGACATCAACCTCTTAGGTGGAGGACCAAACCACTTAGCCCACCCCTTCCAGCAATGTCCTTGCTCATCCCATGGTGCATGTGTGCTTGCTCTGTGCCCTGCTTCCCCATTTGATCCCCATTTAATCAACATTACCCAAGCAACTATTATCACTGTGTTCTTATTGTTTCACCATAGTTTTGTCTCACCTCATACCCACCCGTGATTTCCATCGGCTCAATATTACCTATGTGACTAAACTTGGAATCTTACTGAATGATTATAGTTCTGACCCACCTTGAACCCACTTCACCTTGTGACTTTGCTCAATAAAGCACCCTTGAGAAGCAGGGTAGGGAGGAACCCACTTGCCAGCCCCTTCTATCCCTCTTAGACAGAAGCTTGCATTCTCTCACTAAACTCTTCTTACTCATAAGCTCTATTCTCCCTAGAATTCATTCTTCAATTTTAGAGAACATGAGGTTGGTGTTTCAGACAGCTGACAGGTTAGGAGTTATAATATTTCCCTCATATTATTTGGATTAGTTGGCGATTGTACATCCTACATCCTGAATCACTTGCTGACAGTGGGGACTATAGAGGAACTGAGTAGAGACCCTTATTACCAGCCTTGGCTGCTCAGACCTGTTCAAATCCCTGAACATACACAGGACTCTTAGTGAACAGGGGGAAAAAAAGGCTTTAAATACAAAGCTTTCTGAGGAGCTGGAGCGACCTTGTATAGCCACACATTACCATCTCCCTGTGTCCAGCATACACATGGGTCCTTTCAGGAAGGAATAAAGAGGAAAGGCAATACAGGGACACTGAGGCAGGTCAGAAGTGAAAACTAAGTAGAAAGGAGATAATGAAATCAAGATTCTAAAAAGTATGCTTTTAAGAAAATCTGCAGTGTCTGGCATGGTCAGTCTGGTAAAATTATTATAGGCAGTTAGATAGGGCTGGGCCCTCCAGCAGCCAGTACAGATGATGGAACACATCATAACCAATAAGATCACAGGTTGAGCTCCATAGGTGATATCAAACCAATGAGGAAGCAGGTCACGTGGCAAGCATGCACGGAAGCAGCAGAACCACTTGAACTAGGAGGTCCCAGCATCCAGCAACCAACCAGGTGATGCCCACCACATCAAGGAGACTGACGTTGTTGTTGTTGTTGTTATTATTAATGTATTTGGCACAGGGCCTTGCTAAGCAGCTCAGACTCATAGTGATCTTCCTGTTTCCAGCCTCCCCAGTGCTGAGATTATAGGCTTGCACCACCACATCCGGACGACTGATGTTAACTTTAATTTATTGTTTATGTCTCTGGAGGCTGTAGGGCCAGTCCTTTAGTCTTTATCTCATGTCCTGGTCCCACCAGATGTGCCTCCAGTCACAACTATAAAGTGTTTTCACCTTCTCTATTGACTGCGGGAGCACCTGGCCTTTTCTGCCTGCCTGTAACACAAAAGTTAGCTTAGCTGTGTGTAACACTGTGCCCATGTGGGCACACAGTCCTTTCTGCTGTTAGATGAGCCAAGCTGCCCCTGCAGCTGAGCAGCAGTGGATAACAGGGTTTTGTTTTGTTTAAATTAAAACCTCAATATTCAGGTTTAACTGCAGTTTGGCGCTTTATGATAGATAACTGGATTTGGGGTTGCAGTTTGGGTACTTGGTCTCTAAAAAGTTTGCCACCACTGTTTTCTGTCTGTTTGTTTCTTTCACAGGGTCTTCGGTCTATGTACTTGAGGCTGACCTTGAACTCATCATAAGCCCAGGTTGGCAATGAACTCAAGGTTGTCCTCCTCACTCAGCCTCCCAGATGCTGGAATTACAGGTGTGCCGGGCTCTGCCATCACTGTTACAGATGATCAGACTCTGAAGATTTCCACCACCCCAGATACATAAAAGGTTCCCCGCTGCCAAGTGGTGTGCCTCATCTCCCCAAGCACCTGCATTCCAACTCTTGAGCTTGTCCTCTGTCTGTCTAATAAGCTCTTTCATGCCTCTTACAGACATGCCCTGAGAACTCTTATTCCACAACAAGAGTTAGCAAACCAAAGAACTTACTCTACAAATGGGGGTGTTACCCTTATTTCAGCCACTAGGAGCCCCAGGCCAAGCCTAGTGGTGAGACCAAAGAGAAATGCAGGCATGCTTTTTCCCCTCCAGCTCCTTTCTGGTCCCCCCTTCCCTGTAGCAAGGTGATATCTGTCGCACGCTGTCCCTTGAACGAGAGCACACAACACCGGCACGGCAATCCAAGCTCTTTATTGTTCCCGTTCACAGCAACCGAAGCCTCTACACGTCCGCTCAGCCACGGCTCACTACTTGTGCTTCCTCCGGATCAGGGAGGCGCGAGTATATATGTAACACGTAAACCAATCAGGGCAAGGCAGATTCAGACAGGGGATAGGTTGGCGTCACCAGTAGCTGGGCAATGTTGATAACAAGGAAGGCTGTTTACAAAGTATAGCAGTCAGGAAGCAGGAAATGGGCGCCATCTTAATAACATGGCTTGGGCGCGGCCCCCAACAGATATCCTGTAGCAGCACCCCAAGTCCATGTTCATTCATTTAGGTTGAAGGGAGAAGAGAGTGGCTGCTTATGCCCTAGGTGTGGAGACGTTTGGAGAGGCCCCTAATTTCTAAATACAAAAAGGAAGTCTAAATTTTAAGGTTCTATTTTGACATGATAGTTACATCTTCAGCCTTAAGACAGCCAAAAGTCAAGACAGCATGAAATGACAGTGGTTTGCATTCATTTTTCTTTCCAAATGCCATAGCAGAGGACCTGGGTGCTGTAGACATAGGTTCTTCAAGTGAGAGCTCTGGAACCCTGATTAAAGCTTTGAAATGCAAAGCAGAAAGAAGATAGACATGAGGAAGATGAGTGGGTGTTCTAGAAAGAAGCTTCAGGGCCAATACCAAGCATTAAATCTTTCTGGGCAGATGATGGAAGGGCTCAAGTGGTGGCAACTGCAAATAATCTGGACCTGCTTTTCTCTTAAGGATGCCTTAAATATGCAGGAACTGGGCTAAGTAATTTACATTCATTACCTCACTAAATCCTTACAGTAACTCCAGGAGCTAAGTACTGTCATTACCCTCGCTTAACATAAAAAGTAACATGCCTTAGAAGGTTAATTAACTTGCCCGGGGCCTAGTAGACAGCAAGAGGCTAGGGTACCCACCTCAAAATCATGCCATAATAATGTCTTCCCAAGAAGAATTTCCATGTTTTTTGTTTTGAAAGAATTCTGGGTACAAACTGGAGTCTGGGATGAGGAGGAGGAAGAAAAGGAAACTATGCCAACTCGGAGAGTTTCTCAACACAGCAGGAAGACAAAAAGACTTTGAGAAGAGGGAAAGCTGAGGTGCCGGGACCCTGTGGTAGAGACCATTGTCCTTTGGGGACAAACCGCCAGCTCCTTTGCAGGACATTCAAGTGAACAAGAATAGACTGGCATATAAATGTAGGCTGAAGTGCTTTGGTCACCTCAAAGTTAGGAAAGGATTACTTTTAAGGTAAGACAGTCTTTGAAACAGTATTAAACATCTGTGAATATTCAAGTTTGGATTTTGTGTATCTAACTATTACAAGTTACTTGAGGAAAAAAAAAAACATATTTAAATGTTTTCTGGAAGGCCTTGCAAAAATATCCTACCAGCTCTAAGGGACTTTGAGGGTAGGGGAGGTTGGTTCACACTTCAGGGTATGCCAATTAAATATGATGACTCCTGCAAACTAGTGGGTAACACAGCGAGATGTTTAAAAAACCTCTGTTATTGGATTACTGCCACTGCAGGAGACTTCTCTCTCCCCTAAAGAAAATAAAGTGTGGTGTCAGGAGAGACGAAGTGTAAAAACACAAGAGTTATTTTCCTTCCTCCAAGAAACTTGGTGCATTAACTATTATTATTTAGAAGCTTGAAAACGCCAAACGAGAGAATAGGCACCAAACTGAAAAGAAAAATAATTATTAGGGCTTTAGACTTAAACCATTTTTTAAAAAAATAAATGCTGTTAGAACCGAAGTGAATTGTAACAAATTATTTTATACCACTTTTTATGTACGTAGCAGAGGAGAACAGGAAAAGAGAGGTTGTCTGTGTATTCAGTATTCATCATAGTACCAAATGCGGAGAGCGTGCTGCTTGTGATGTAGTAAATACGAATGAGAACATACAGGACTACGATCCCAGTCAGGACTCCTCCTGATAAGAAAGTGCTGTCCTAAAAATATTTTTTGGGACGATGCCCCATGCAGATGGACAGTCTGTTGTCTTTAGGACTCAAGCAAGAACACGTTTGGAGATGCACAGAACGTGTTCAGCTTCCTGCCCACCGTTCTCCAAAACCAAGAAGACAGCCAGGGAAACCAGCTTGAGGAGACAAATGGGTAAGCTTGACTGAGCTAAAGTTCCTGCCCACTGTGGTAGTACTGAGGGACCTCAAGGCATACCACCCCCAAATAGGGTACCCTGGCACTTGAGGAAATACATGCAGAGCTTAGTGAATGCTTTGGTGAGTGTGCATGAAAACAAAGTGGTGCTGTGGCCGCCTGTAGCCGGGCTTCTCATGCCATGAGGAGGGGTTTCCTTGAAAGCCCAGCTTCCTGGTGTGTGTCTCAGTTTATCAGGCCCTCGTCCTTTGAAACAGTGGGTTGTCATATTTTTAAGACTTCTGATATCAGGAGAACAGACTGTCCCATCTCTGCTGCTTCCCCTTCCGTCTAGCTTTCTAATTGTGTGCTCTCATTTTGCCAGGACTCAGTTTAGTTTACTCAGGTTCCTGTGCAAACTGACTATTGCTCTGGTCTCAATTCCCTCTCAGTCGTGGTATCCCTAACTGCCCTGGGTCTGTCTGGCTGCTTCCAGCTGAGAGCAGGTGTTGGCAGAGTCTCCTACATGAGTCTATTTAAGAACTCTGAGGAAAACCTCATCCCCATCCCAAGTCTGCCTGCACCACCATCTGTATTTTTAAGGCTGGTAAGAAGCTTAAACAATGGTGCAACCAGGAGAAGTGACCAGGACGTCCAGTTTCAAATCCCTGACCAGGATCTCCACAGCCCATGTACAATGGTACTTTGGTTCACAAAATTAATTGGTTCCACCACTCAGGTGAAAGTGGCTGCATCTGTGTTCATGTGGGAAAGATGGCTGTGGCCTGTTCCTCCAATGAACAGAAGCAAAGTTCAAAAACTGCTTCTGTTACCAAAAAGTACCCATCCACAAACAGATATTACTAAAATTCCTGGCTGATCTTAGAGACACAATGCATTAGATTTTCTACTGCATTCTCACTATTTTAGATTGGTGGTCATAACAGTAACTTTTTTTTTTTTTTTGGAGGGGGCCTGGATTTTACTGTGTAGCGCAGTCTGGTCTTCAACTCACTTACGTAGCCAGGATGGCCTCTAATTCAGGACAGTGCGCCTGCCTCCACCTCCCAGTGCTGGGATTACAGGTGTTCTTTTAGTTTTGTTTACAAGCATGAAAGTTCTTCTAATTGCATTTGTAAGAAGACTGAGAACTCTGTAGCCATAAGGGCCAATTTCAGCTAAGTAATTTAAAGACTTTTACTGACATTCCATAGCTGTTACCATGGCTTTTCAATGTCATTTAATCATTGTAATGACAAGTTACAGGAGTAGCTGGAGGCAATCAGTACGGGGCCAGTGCGGTAACTGGAGCCTTCCTTGTGTATTTAGCCCATCTTATTATTACTTTTTATATCTTTTTGGTTATACTTTTCTGCTGGCTGTTTAGGACCAAGCTTAAGTGAGCATTATATTAAAAAATAATTCATCTTTTATTATATGTATCAGGATCAGGAAGGGCTCATCAGTCACTACTTTTGGGGCCAGATCCAGAACCCTGCTGGTCCTCTCTCACTGTCATCTGCCAGAATGGGCCATCATTCTGCTTGACCATGTGGCTTCCCAAGGAAGCAAGGGAAATAATTTCCTCTTTGGTGATTTTAAGACAATGGTTGGCTCCTGTTCTGGGGGTCAAGCAGTCTCCCTGCTGAGGAGGTCGGGAGACTCCCCTAAGTTGCAGAATCCAATAGAGAGGTTTCTTCACACTCTGAGTCCCTGTGTACCATGGAAGACCACAGCCAAATAATGGCTATCTGCTCAGCCCAGCTAACCTTTAGCTTCAGTCTGTAACACAGTTGTTCAACACCCAGGTCAGTGACACCAGCATTGGAGTGCAGTAAGTTTAGCTATAACGATCCTGTCTGGATAGCAAATCCTTCAGAACACACAGAATAGCCAGAGAACAGCTATGTTTGCTAACCGTGACTGTCTCAGAAGTCAGATTCCTATAAAATGTTAACAGATAAGAGTTATGAAGCTTTATAAACAAAACTTAAAATTAAAGGCCAGGGAGATAGCTCAGTAGAATAAACGCTTGCCTGGCAAGTGCAACATCCTGAGTTCAATCCCCGTTACCGGGGGGGGGGGGGAGCCATTTAAAATCAAGAGCAAATAAAACATTTTAAGAGGAAAGTGACTGATGATGTAGAGTGTGCCTAAGGAGAGTCACATGGAGAGAAAACACTCTCTCAGGCTTACAGAGCAAATTGGTCAAGCAATGGCCATGACTCATCCACATGGCTGACACTGACAAAGGATCTACAAACTGCAGTACAGGGTTTCAGGGTAAATCCTGAGGGGATTTGACTGATTTTATTAACTACAAAAGTTACATTTCTTGTTATATAGGTCTTGCTTTATCTTGGTCTTAACCATCCAGCAGAAAAGTATAAAAACAAAGTATAAAAAGTAAAGCCATATTAGTATGCTGAGCTGTAAAAGGCTCACATCAACAACTTCTGACATTGCCAGTTTTATGCAAAACCCACTAATATTATGGATTACTGAACTATATTGGAATATTTTACTGAATTCACGCACCTACAATATTTAAGTGACAATGGAATGCCCTTCTTTGACAAAACTAAACAAAAAAAGGGGACACAAATGAACGACCATTCTGCATTTGTATACTCAAAATAGGATAGATACACAGCTGCATTGTCTTAATTCAATGAATAGAGAGATTTGTTCTAATAGTGTTTATGGACAGGGTATTATGTCTACATCTTGTACAATGAATAACTACTAAGACAACAATATGTGATGTATTAATTATTGAAACTGTGCCAGTAATCAGTTTTGAAACTGTCTCATTGCTATTTGTTTCTTAATAAAATAAAATAAAGAATAGCATCTATGTTCACTTTATTATGTTAGAATCTTGGGAGTTTCCTTTTTTTGTTGTTGAGACAGGGTTTTTCTATGCATTTCAGCATGGCCTTGAACTCACTGTGTAGCCCAAGCTGGTCTTAAACGTACAGTGATCCTCCCGCTTTGCTCTTCCAGGGGCTGGCGTTATAGGCATGCACCACCATCCTATAGGCGTGCACCACCATCCTATAGGCATGCCCCACCAGCCTATAGGCATGCCTCACCAGCCTCCACTGGGGTTTACTGTTATCTATAAAAATACATTTAAACTGCTATTTTAGTATAAAATAACTTATTACAGAGAAGAGCTGCAGATTGTTAGATGGCATATTGGTTCACTGAGCTCTTTTCATTCTTTAACTTATATTTGAAGAAAATTTAACCTTTTAACAACCTTCCATCTTCAATTGACCCCACATTTCTAAAGCAAACCCTAACAAAGACATTCTGGGGACAGATATTGGACTGCCCATAGTCATTAGAGGTGCACTGTATGTCTTAAAGATGTCCCTTGTGTGCTTTTTGAAAAGAAACAAAAAGAAAAAGAAAAGAGAAAAGATCCGACCTGCTTAGGTCCTGGAGGTCAGGCTGCGTGTGCTGCCTGCTGGACCTTGGGCTCCTACCTGCTTGCGTGCAGCCCACCCCAGACCAAGCTCGGGTTGCACCTGGCCTCCCTGCCAGCCGCACAGAAGTCTGCTGCTCAGATCAAGAGTGACTGTCCTGGTCGCTGCCATGCAGCTCTCTACTCCGGTCTTCATCAGGAGACAGGAGTTGCACATAATAGACTTTACTGAAAAATTTACCACAAAGATCTTTAGATCTAAGAACCTGTGACATATACAAGAACTAATAGAAGGTTTAAAAAGTCTGGAGATTTCTAAGTAACTACAAATCACCTGCTGTTATAACACAACTATAGAGTCCTTATAAATAGCTTTACTACCATAAATAATGCTTTAGCCTGGAAGTCACCAGGAGAAGATGATACATTTTAGCTTTGTATTCTTGAAGTACAAATTGATATCAGTATTTTGGACACATTTAATAATTTCATATATACTTAATAAAGGTATCATGTGACTATGATTGTATCATTGGGTATTTACTCAGGAGAAATACAAATGCATTTCCTAAATAGATTTGTGTATAAAAATCATTACAGCTTTTGCCATAAAAGCATAAAATAAAAAGTCAAATGTCCATTATCAGATGAGTATACAAACAAATACTGGTATAATCATACAGCAGTCGTACTAAGCAATGAAAAAGAATGCACTGCTGATAGATGCAATAAAGAGAATGAGAAAAGAAGCCAGACTTTAAAAGGCACAGGCTGAATGATCCTATTCATGCAAAAATTCAGAGACGCCAAACCTGGCATATAGTGACAGAGAGCAGATTAGTGGCTATCTGAGATCAAGAGTAATAGGCAGGACAAAAGGGTGTGGAGACACTTTCTGAAGTGACACAATTATTGTATCAAACTTAAGTTACACTACTGTACATATTTAACAAAATTTAACGCATGGTATACTTAAAATTTCTTCTTGATTTAAAGCAATTATATACACAGTAAGTAATGTGATTAGTTCGGATACATCTTTTAATGCTCAAACATGCTGTACATTTAAACTAGACAATCGCACTCAAATTCTTTACAGGTTGTTACAAAACTGGTCTAGAGAAAGTGAAAGTTTTGTTTCAAAGGAAAGACAGTTTAGGTTTATAATCTGAACTTGTCAAGTTACCCTAAGTTGTGTTCTTGTGAGTAATTTGATCTGCTGACAGTTAACTTGACATGCCCTGAGGTGGTAGTCCACGAATACCATCAACAGCCTCTGTTCCGCAGCCTCCTCTCTAGCTTTTTTTTGGGGGGGGAGCACGTATTAGAGACAGATTCAAAGAAATCCTTCCACCTAAACTTCCATTTGGTCTTCTTTTTCAGCCCATAAATTTTGGGGAGAAAATGTTCCCTAAGGACTAGTCCACATGGAAGTGACACCCCAGGGGACAAATATGATACTTCCATATACATACACGATAAGGCAGCAAAGTCAAAATCAGAGACTGACAGAGTCTACTGGTAAAGGATTTGCAGAATCTCTACTCATTCACTAACAAAGCCTCTCTACCAATAACTCAGACTGTACTACACATTATTTTCTAAAAAGCAGAGGGCAGAGAAAACAAAACATAAAAGAATTATTAATGGAGGATTGTTATAAGGGATATTTAATTTAGGAACAAACTTGAAGACTCTGTCCAGTAAGTGCAACACTGTACGGGAGAAGGTGAAGGCTCTACTCTCTCATTTGGTCAGCTAAACACTAACAAATCGGTTAATAGGTACTAAGCGAATGTAAAATCATAAGGGAATGAAGACTGTAGGAGAACCACTTAAACGTCCCTGCAACGCTGTTACTAACAATGCCTTCAAGCCTGGTTGGCTTGACTTCTCCTTTTCCCCTTCTTTCATGCAGGTGCGCCTCCACTTGTGGAGCCTCTACAACATAACAAAACCATGTATGCCTTGTGGGCCACTTAAGGAACTCCCAGAGAGAGTTTGAACAAGTCCCACTTTCACCGAAGCAATTGTGTTACTACATTTTTTTTTAATCTTTTAGAGACAGGATCTCACTATGCAGCTCAGATTTTGTAGCCCAGGCTGGTCTTAAACTCACAACAATCCTTCTGCCTCAGTCTCCCAAGTTCTGGGATTAGAGGTGTGTACCACCACAACTGGCTTCAGTCTTTTCCTCTTCACTACCACTTCCACTTTTAAATTATTTCTTTAACCTAAATTGCCCTGCAGCATCTTAATTCCACAGATATTCTGCATGTATTTTTTATGTCGAATGCGTATTTGTGCCTTATACATGAAAAAAGTAAGACATACTATTCACAAGAACTAATTATCACAGGCATGGAGGTGGTATCATGACACTGCTGATGATGGCCTTGGGGTCCCTTCTCGCTTACACTGGTGGCTGCCCTGCACACCTCGGTGACTTATTTCAGCGAAAACTCCATCTCTCAAAGCCTTGCTTTTGTAGTGAGCCTACAAAAGTTTGCTTACTTCACAATAATCTTTTCCAAATATTTCCAGTGAAGCACACAGTGGCAGTGCAAGTGGCATGCTCTGAAATGAGATGCATTGTGCAAAGCAGGAAGTGTACTTGAGCTTTGATAAAACATTAAAAATATAAGTTTAATGCCTTTCAGGCAGGTGCATATCCATACACATACAAAAGGAATGAAACTAGATTTCTACACTAGATATCAAAATTAATTCAAATTGGATAAAAAACCTATAAGAAAACAAAGCATGAACTTAGAAGACAGGCATATTTTCAAAAAAGACTATGAATTAGATGATGGTAAGTCTAATACAAACATCGAAAGAAACAACAGTAACAATAAGAAAAATAGGGCCAGAGAAATAGCTCAGCAGCATAAGCACCTGCCTGGCAAGGTCCCAAGTTCAATCCATAGTACCAAAAAGAAAAAAAGAAAGAAAAGAAAAAAGAAAAGAAAAGAAAAGAAAAGAAAAGAAAAGAAAAGAAAAGAAAAATATAGCTAAGCTGACTTCATCAAAAACTTAACAGTTTATGGTTTAAAGACACAGCAAGGGGCTGGGGTGATGGCTCAGCAGAATAAGCACTTCCTTGGCAAGCACGAGGGCCTGAGTTCAATCCCTGGTTCTGCCAATAAATAAATAAATAAATACAGTGACACAGCAAGAAAGAGAAAAGAAGTTGGACACATGGTACACACTTTACAATTCCAGCACAATGCAGGGATGAGGCTGGAGAATACACATTTAAGCCCACCCTGGACAACTTATGGACTTCACAAGACCCACTATTAAAATAAAATTGAGAGGCCAGGGAGATAGCTCAGTAGAATAAGTGCTTGTCTGGCAAGGGCAAGGGCCTGAGTTCAATCCCCTGTTCCACCAAAATATAAAATATAATAAAACTGAAAAAGTCTGGCATATAACTTTCTATGAGGGCCCTGAGTTCAGTGTACAGTCTTCCCCCCCCCACACACACATGACAAGGTTTTGCTTTTTTATTTTTTAATGGTAAAACATATGCACAAATTGTGTCTCAGAAGGCACCCATAGCTGGATGTACAAAGAACTCTTACCATTTAATAACACATAGCCTGGTTCTTTAAAAAATGGATAAAGTGGCTAAACAGATATCCTCCAAACAAGATACATACATGTCCAAAACAAATGAAAAGATCTACAACATCACCAGCCATCAGAGTAACACACACTAAATCTCCCTGCGGTACCGCTTACACCCAGGAGAATGGCTGTGACTACATACATAGTTAATGAGGGTTTGGAATGTTGGGAAGAAACTTGAACTCTCATATACTGCTAAATGGTGCTTCTTCCTCTCAAAACATGCTAACACTTCTTCAGAAGGTTATCACGTGTCCTAGCAGTTCTGCTCGTAAGGATACAATGAATGAAAACGACCACAAAAACTCACACGGGAATGTTCATGTCATGATTATGAATAAGACCCCAAAGGGGAAACACCTCAAATGACCAGGAAAGAATACATAAAATGCATTTTATCCACACAATGAGAATAGCATTAGCAATAAAAAGTAAAATACTTAAACCACTTCAAAGTGGTTGGCCCTTAAAAACATTGTGTGGATGGAAGAAACCAGTCATAAAGGCCTTACATACCATGTTAGTTTATTTGAAACATGTAGAACAAGCCAATACAGAGACAAAAAGCAGATTAAAGGGACCTATCACTGGGTAGAGAGGTCTAATTCAGTGACTGCCAATGGGTAGGGGTTCCTTTTGGGGATGACAACATGGTCTAAAGTTAACACCGGTGGTGCTGGCACAACTCTATGAATATACTCGAAGCTATGTTTTTTTCAAAGTGATAAGTAGCCACACCTATCAGTGCCCACCTGTAATGCCAGCACTCAGGAGGCTGAGGCAGGAGGATCACCATGAGTTTGAGGTAAGCTTGGGTTGCATAGTGAATTCAATTCCACCTGCACTACAAAGCAAGATCCTGTATCAGAAAAACCACCCACCACCAAAGTGAGAACTACTGACTTGTAGGTGATAAATGGGCAATTCTTGCAGTACACATATTTTATCTCAACAAAGTGATTGCTCCAATCAAAACCAAGGAAAAAGCAGCAGTCAGATCCCCAGATCCCGCCTCCCACTCATAGCCATGTAGCACCCTCACCAGTGCCCTCAGCGATGACCTACAAGGGCTGAAGTGAGGCCCTCGGCATGAAGAACACAGGCAACAGCTGACGCCAGGCTCTGCGAGGGGCCTCAGCAGGAGGGTGGAACTGGTAGCACACTGCAGTGTGGACGTGGTCTGCCAAGTGAAAACTTTGGGGCTGAACAGTGATAAACGATTACAAAACCTGACAAATTATAAAATGAGATTGTTACATAGAGACAGCAATAGTCAGACAGGATAGGAACTCTGTAGTGAATTTACTCCATGGTGCAGCTTCAGATGACATTTAAATGGACACTAAGTGCTAATATATTTAGTACTGACTTTGTGAAGTTCACAGGAAAATGTATAGATCCGTAGAGAGATTGCAAATAGCACATGTGCAATAGGACAGTCAAGTCCTCTACTTCTACAGGTCAAAAATCAAGAGAAAAGGCTTGGTTAAAAAATATCATTGGGGGCCAGCGAGATAGCTCAGCAGTTAAAGTGTCTGCTTACACAAACTTAGGCAGGCACAGGGAATCATAGTTCAATCCCTGGCACCCTCAGGGCAGGCTGAGCCAAAAATAAATTTTAAAAAATCATCAGGATAAACACATAACAGTGTATTTAGAGATATAGACCTAAATATTAACATGAGCCACTAAAATGAAATGAAGAGGGACGAAAGATACTGCAGCAGTTTTGCTTTTTTTAATAACAAATTTTGTAGTAAAATTTAATTTTATTATACAATGTAGTAAAGATAGAAAAAACTTGATAAAATGAAGATGAAAATAATATAAAAATATTACATGAATAAGATTCTTTGTAATATATTTTTGTTATGACATAAAATATTTGTATCACTTACAAGATAAAATATTTTGGGCTCAGGTGATAGCTTGGGCATCTAAGTGCCTATCTAGCAAGCACAAGGACCAGAGTTCAATCCCTGTTACCCACGCTGTGACAGCCCTGGAACCCTGGGCACACCTTGCTGACCACCAAAGCCAGGCGTGGTGGTGCATGCCTGCAATCCCAGCTCTGAGGGGGCTGAGACAGGAAGCTTCCTTTGAATCTGAACTTTGTAGTGAGACCCTGAACCAAAAAAAAAAAAAAAAAAATAGGTAAAACATTCAAGTTTATTCTCTCAAATGCTTAAATACAATTCTAAGGTACACTCATGTTTATTATCCATCTACGTGGACCTCAAAACACAATGTCATTTAATTCTACAAAATCTTAATTTAAAAAGTGCAAAAACTGAAAGGGTTTAACTAACTTTTAATTATTGAGCACTTTCCTACTTAAAATATCACTAACTGACTCATTCACTTCAAATACTTAAAGATCTACTAATGGTCAACTTGGCAAAATAAAATAAAATGAGACCTAGAGCTTACTCCTAAACAATTATTTTGATACAATATTTTTTCTACGATGTCACACATAGTGAACACACATGTACAAAGTCCCTTACCCATCTGTGTTCTGTAAAAGCTGGACTGGGTATTCTATGACGTTATTACACGCGCACCTATTTGAAGGACATTTTTAAAAGTGCTAAACCATAAATATTCTGATTCACTGCTCTTTCACATGTACTAAAAATGACTTCACACAGTCACAAACCAGGAGGCAGATTTTGTATCTCAGTGAAAATGCCACTTAATAAATAACCTTCAAATTTAAATGCAAACTATGGATATCACTCATAGATCTTCAAACATGTCCTTGAAGTCTAAGTGGGCAAAAAAGTAAATTTTAAAAAGCCACTCTGCCATTAACACTCTACTGCCTTAACTCCTTGAAAATTAGGCTAAATTCTGAAGCATTTAACCTAATATTCTTACATATAGGACCCTGTAACTTACAGCATTTAGACTGAAGACATAAAACATGGTTTTAGGATAATTTGCAAATTATACTTTTCATTCTCAGCTTAAATTACTTCCAATTTTAGGTGAATATTTTATCTCCTAATTCATTTACATTATATATTCATTTATATATTTAAAAAGTGATATCTTACAGCTGTCCTAGTGTACTGATTATACATTTTGACACATGTGAAGTGCCTAAGAATTATAATCCTAAAACTTTAAGGCTAGGAAACAAGAGAAAGCTGTACTCAGACCAAGAGAATGGACATTTGTTAAATTGTAGATGCTGAGACAGAATTGGCTATCAGATATTTTAAGGTTATTTGATGTTTTTTCATTAGACAATAAGCCTCCTTGACTATCACAATTACATATTGTTTACCTTTGTATCTCTCATAGTATGTGATTATATCCCCGGTAGATATAGTGTTAAAATAATGGCTATTAAAGGATGTACACATCCTAATGTCTGGACCTTTGAGTGTGCTACCTCATCTGGCAAAGGATGTGAGCATGAACATTGCCAATCAATGACTTTAAAGTGGGCAGATTAATCACGACTGTGTAGGTTGGATCAAGTGCAAACACAAGGGTCCAATGGCGATGGTCCCAATGTCCTCTTAAGTGTCTGTCTTAGTCTCTCTCCTGGTGCTGAGAAACCATACCTGAAACAGCGTAAAGGAGAGGTTTGCTTTAACTGAGAGCCTCAGCTGGCTCAGGGCAACAAGCAGAAGGAAAAGGGACATGGCAGAGGAAAGGTGCTCAACCTACAGCAGCCCAGAGGAATGAGAAAAGGGCAGCATTGGGGACAAAAATACACCCTTCCAGGTCATGTGCCCATGAACCAGCACACCTCCACTAGACCCCACTTCCCAAGAAGACACGTGACTAGTGGGCTGACCCCACTTATGACTATAGCACCACAATGAACTGATCACTTTCCACATACATGAGAATTTGGATGAAATTTTAGATCAAAATCATAACAGTAGAGGGCCGGCCAGATAGCTCAATGGACTAAAGTGCCTGCTTAGGGGCCGAGGTTTGATTCCCCAGTGTGCCGTGACAGCCCCACCCCCAGGGTGCTCTGACAGAGTGACTGAGACTGGGTATGGTGGTGCACACCTATAATCCCAGCACATGCGAGGCTGAAAACAGGAAGATCACTATGAGTCCAATCTGTGTAGTAAGACCCTGTAAACCCTGTACTAAATACATTTTAAAAAATAGTGTGTTTAAAAGATGTAAGAGGAAGGTGGAACAGAGGGAAACAGTGGTGTGTGAAGTCCCTGACAGGCTCTGGCTGATTTTGAGGCTAGGGTAGGGCCAGATAAGCGAGCTTCCAAATGGTGAAAAGAAGTGGTGGTATTTCCTAGAAGACTCCAAAAGGAATAAAACCCTCTTGAAATCTTGACTTTAGCCTCATACAGGCTAGTTTGTGCTTCTGACCTCCAAATCTGTTAAATAATACATTTTTGTTCTTTGCATCTCTAAGTTTAGAAAGCTAATATAGCAGATAATCACGAACTCCTTTCAAAATGAAACTTACAACTAAAAAGGAACGTATGAACTATGGCCATTCAAGACCCCTCTCGAACTCACCTGAAATCTTCAGGTGGTGTAGGCAATGGCATTTCACTGTCCACTCATTTGAAGAACAAAAGCTCCTTGCTCTGGAAGTAGATTTCTATTCTAGAAATCGTGGGCTGGATGTTTCTGTAAGGGAGCCCCGTGTTTTCTGACTGAACTCTGAACTTCTTAGGATAGCATTTAAGGTGATTCTGCCCATCAATTTCGGCAGATATTTTCCAGCCATTCGTAATGATCCACACAGACCTTACAAATTTGAAAGCCCTACGAGAAATGCTCTGATACAGACAATCTTGCATCTACTTCATTCAATCAGCATTCAGTAAGCACTTAAAATGTACTAGCACTATGCCAAGTATGTAGGAGCTAGAACCTGAACAGTGCCAGGTCCCTCTCCACAAGAAGCTCACAGCTAGAGAAAGAGATACACAAAAAAATGGGTTAAAATATCCTAAGAGTTTAGGGGAAAGCCCCACAACATGACAGATGAACTTCAAGAGGGCGATAAGCAAACTTGCAAAAAATAATTGCCATTGCAAATTATAAAAAAGGAAAGATACCTATTTATGGACAAATATTTTGACCTTACTATTAGGAACTCACGGGCTTGCTGCAGAATGTTTAGGCCACCCAGGCCCATGACAATTCTCTGGAGATGACCCTCTCACCAGTCCTGTACCAACGCAGAATGGAAGGAAGAAAGGGGCGTTAATCAGTGTGGCCCCCTTCCCTCACTATGTTCCATTGCAAGGAGGCACACCTTTATCCTAAGTACCAAATTCCAATTATGGTGCAAGCTACTGCGAGTGAGTTTCTTCCCTGCATGGGGTGATAATTCTATCTCCATGGAACAGACCCCACATTCTCAGCAGCCCAGGCACTTGCCTCACCGTCCTCACCTGCAACATGGGAACAGGAAGCAATTTCCCCTTCGAGGGAGCAGGCAGGCAGACGAATTCATAATGGATGTAAAAGCAGAAAGCCCTTGGACTATAAATTATCATATAAATGCAAAGCTTTGAAATCTGTAACTGGTTATGAAATATTGTTCACAGAACGACCCCTATTAAAAGCCAAATGGAATGATTTTCCAGCAAAAAAAAAAAAAAAAATTAGGTAGGGAAAAGTTCAAATTAAAATCGGCCATGGTTCAAAGCACAGTTCTATATTGAACTTCACAGATTAGTTCAGCTTTGGCCATTTCAAAGTGTAGAAGAGGCAGGAGAGAAGGGAAGGAGGCCTTGAGGAGGAAAACTGCAGAGAGCCACGGGGTGCAGAGCTGGGAGGAATTTTATCCTCCTAGAGAAAGCTGCAGCTCACTGTGGTAGCATGTTGTACAGCAGATTGTGCTCCTAATAGTCTTCTTTCATTAAAACACAAAAATGACATTAAAAGACAAGTTGTGAAAATGTCAAACTAACAAGACACAACATTCTACCACTGCCAACCAAATGGCTCTGAGGCCGATTTCCCACGCATAATCTATTCCCAAGATCTATGGAATGATAGAGAGGTCCATAGGTGTTACAAAGAAGGTAGAGGCTGGGCTTGGGGTCACAGGCCTATAATTCCAGCACTCAGAAGGCTGAGGCAGGAGAATCCTTTGAGTTCCAGGCTAGCCTGGGCTATGTAGTGTGTTCAAGGCCAGGCTGAACTACATAGCAAGACCCTGTGTTAAAAACAACAAAACCCCAAAATAACAAAGAAGTTGTAAATGAACTCATGTATAGATCAAATGTCCCTAAGAATAATTACACACATTGATGTTAGAATCTAGGTCCTTATAAATTATTCATCGATCAGTAAATATCAAGGTCAAATGATACTGGTTTTATGGCCCGTATGTTCTCTATGACTAAGAAAGCCACTGCAACACTTTCACGGAAGCTACTCCAGGCCACGGTGGGCTTGCACTGCTGGGATCTAGGCTTCCTTTCCACGTTCTGAAGACATTTCTCATCCATTCTCGTGCTCTCAACACTGCACAACGCCTCACTTGCGGCTCATACTACAGCGGCATCTTCAAATACACCCAAGAGCAGAGCAAGGGTAAGTTCTACACACATGCTCAATTCTCGTCCGTTTTTCCAGATCCAGCACTGAGTATTTACACTGCGTGATTACAGCTGCACAACAATTCAGTGAGGACACTGAGGCCCGCAAGAGCCGTGCAAGATCCTGCAGGCCGCTCGGCCGAGCGGGCGGGCGAGGCCAGGAGCCGGGCAGCGTGGCCCAGCCACGCACTCCACCCGCGCCCGACGCTCTGGCCTACGCTTAGCTCTCTGAAAGGTACAACAGCGCACAGACGGCACCCTCGTTCCCAGTGAGATCGCACTGCCTTCTCACTAGTGAACAAAATCCAACACCT
>NW_004524619.1:13779180-13796073 GCF_000260255.1 Octodon degus
GCACGCAGGCACGCAGGCACGCAGGCACGCAGGCACGCACCGTAGAGGAGTGCTGCTCCAATCCTGAAGGTGAACCGGAAATCCAATCAGCTTGAAATCCTCCCCTAAAGGTTACTGAGAGTTCTAGCACTAACTCGCACATACAGCCGAATCCAACAGGTCCTCCTAAACGAGGCAGAAGGGACTAAGCAGAAATACAACTCTTAACTGGCGTCGGAGAATCAAAGTAGTTTGTATGTACCAGGGACACTGGGGCTGGGCCTTAAATGACACAAAACGCTCATGAAAACAGAGCTGCGGACCAGATAATATGCAAGCGATATTGCCACATTTCAGGATAGGCATGCATGTTTGGACGTACTTGGGATACACAGAAGTGGTCATAAGCCACAGCTTTTCATTTTCTGCTAGATCCACTGTGTGAACTCACTAAACCCCGAGGACAAAACTAAGAACCCTTAAAGGTAACCCAATAACACCCTGAAGTTCTGAACTTTCGTAAGGGTGACACCATCAGTGCGTGGCCACTTTTATATAAATTGAGTTTAAGGTCACAGAAACAGTAAAAAGACATGTAATTGTAATCCCTAAATTCAGCAGAAAGAGAAATACATCTAGAAATCCACGTGGATTACCTCCACCTGCAAATGCCTCCCTAGCACTTGGGAGAGCCTCCCAGGCATGCCACCTTTTCGTGTGCAATTGGTTACGGTAATTTTGAGAATTTCAGGTCTCCATCTTCCACCAGCAAAAGCAGACAATCAACAATGATAATAAATGAAACAGCCTCCCTTGAATTGGGCCTTTGAGACTACAACTTGTGACTGCCGGTTCCATCTGGTTGTAACTGACTCTCCTTTACGTAGCTAATCTGCTCACTGTTGCCCTAAGAAAACAGGCTGAGGTTTAAGTAAAAACCACCCACATCAGACCAAGGATATTATAGCACCGTACTCGAAATGTGAGGTTTACATACACATTACATCTATGGTAAGGAATAATTCACTTGGATAGTCGATGTTATCTCAACAACCTTTCAGTTCAATGGAAAATGAAGATTTAGAGATTTGGGGATTTCTCTAATGTTCTACAAAAGCACAGGGTAAAATAAAAACTTCTTATTTTCTTGAATAAATATCCAATTCTCTTTTAGAAGAAATGTTATTAAATTAGAAGCATCCTTCTTCTGTTTAAAAGAAAAGCCTCACTGTTCTTCATGATGATTATACCGCTGGTGTGACTGCAGTCACTGTCAATAAACAAAATGACAGTAAATCACCATTTCAAGGCAGCAATTAACATAATGGAGCCTCTTAAATTCCAGGTTTGTTTATTTAATGTGAAAGCCCTGTTTCTGTTGCCAAGTGTGGAGAAGAGAGTTCAGTATTTCTGAAGGACATGTTAAAAGAACTTTCACAAATATTTAAAATCATAGAGCGAGATTCTGAAACATTTCCAGAAATTAATAAAAGTATCTCATCTTTATGTAGATTAAATATTAAGGCACTTGCATAATCTTTATTAAAACGATTAATATTTAAAGAAGACAATATGAAGAACACAGCTACGATGGACTGCATGTTGGCAGCCCTCACGGAGCCTGGGAGTTCTAGCTTCTTCTTCCTCCAGGCTCACACACGTCTCTACTTCTTTGTTCACGTTGCTTTGCTCATCTTCTACACCATCTGCCCTCCTAGCTTCCATGCACTTTCTGGTTAGCTCTCATTTCTTCGTGAAAGCCTTTCTTAGCTGGTGTATTGCCATGGTTACATGCTTTTTTTTTTCTATCAAATAACTGTGTTCTACGTCATTTACCACAAACTTACAGGGCTGGTATGTAGCTGTTGGTAGTTTTTGTCTAGCAGGTGCAAGATCCTGGTTTGATTTCCAGCATAGAAAAAAAAAATCTACTGCACCTCATCTGTGGTTCAACACAGCTCTCATTATTAGGCTAGTAAGTCCTTGAGGGCTAACAGTGGTTCTATTATGTTCACCACTAAATCCTCAACTTCAAACTCTTAACACCCTCTCCATATTCCCATCTGTACGTTAGATGGGAATATGTTTATAATGGTTATGCTTATAATGGTTGAATTTTATGGAAACAAACAGGAATTTTAACAGAACTACATCCATAACAACAATAGGAACAAAAAAACTGTGTTAATAAGGCAGTAGTTCAGCTGTGTCACATAATCTGAGTAGTAACAAATCTAAAAGCAAGATGTGGCACTTGGGATCCCACTAGAATGAGTCTAGGAATTTGTCCCACTCAGGTCCCATTACATACAAGTCTTTAAGAGAAGGGTCACAGTCTTGGTGCCCAAACAGTATCGTCGCCCAGCCCAGCCCCCTGCAACACATGTATTGACAACTACAGGAAAAACATCCATGTTGGCAAATATAGCACAGACAACTGCAAGATTGCAAGAGACTTAAAAATGGTATTCATTGTGAGTTTGAGGCCAGCCTGGGCTACAAAGTGGGCACAAGACCCAATTGAACTGCATGACAAAATCCTGTCTCAAAAAAAAAAAAAAAAAGATAAAATTGAATAAAATAAAGTAACAGTAACAAGGAAGAAAAGGTTCCTTATCTTTCATCTACTAGGGCATGTATTTTGCCTATTATTTAACTCCTCCTTAGGACTGCATCTTAAGAATTCAAGCTCACTGAATTGTGACATATCTGTGCAAGCTGTGAAACTGGGGATGTTCTTATTACTGTATTCATTCTTACTGGCAATAAGCATAAACAACTTAGCTACCTACTCTGGGAAAAATTTGTTTCCAGAACAAAGAACTATGAAAGCAGTGTAGTAGCTTATTTAGTAAAGTGATCAACAAATTTATCAGAGTTTATTCAAAGGCCACCTACTCTGTATAGTACTGATGCAAAGTTATTTTGTTTTACACTCTCAACAGACCTTTGTCTTGCAGCACCTGCCTTGACGTCACAGAGCCCAGGCCCTGAGCCCCATCAATTCCATCCATGTGCTCGTCTAACTTTTCTTTGGAGAAGCTGCTCGTGTGCTGTCAATGTGCTGTACCTTCTTACTGGTACAGGTGTGGAAGTGCATCTTAGTTTGATCAAGAAGATTGTCTGTCAGTCTTTTGCCAAGTTGCCAGTTGACATACATGTCATGCCACTGAAGGAAAACCTCTTTGAGTTTACAGGTGTTGGCATGGTTATTGTCATCTACCTATGACCAGCAGAGTAACTGGAATATTAGATAGAATAGGAAGAAGTAAATGAACACGTAGGCAAGAAGGCTGAGCTGGCCAATCTTGTGCAGTCAGATTATAGAAGGTCAAACTGCTTGTAAAGAAAAGCCAGCTTCTAAGCTAAATGGACAATCTCTGATCTCTTGTAGCTTGTAGTATTAGTCCTAAGATAGCCATGTAGTATGGTTTTGTAGTCTGACATTAGGTACCCTTTGTGTACAAGTGAATTAAGCTACTTTCTTATATGTTTTTTACTATCCTTATAAATTAAAACAACATGGCAAGTATTGTTCTATTCCTAGACAGCTAGCAAGGTAAATTTAAGCAGAAGTTTGGGAAATTTTTTAAAAATTTTATAATCCAGTGTCTCATTAAAGAAATAGAAGAAGCTGTGAAAATATAGTTGAAAATGTTTTTTGCTTATTTATGAAAACACTAAACATTTGTCACAGCTGTTGCCTCACAACTAATGTTAAAGAGACCAAAAGTGCCAAAGAGTTACAATGATGGTCACTTACAACTTAAAGGAAAACAATCAGAAGAAATAATAGGAATCAAGTTAAAAACCAACTAAACTGAAAACATGAAATCAATGAGAGAAAGTTAATGAGACTGAAAGGTCAGCCTTTTGAGAAGATGAATAGAACTGAGAAATCTCCAGTCAAACTAATCAAAAAGATTATATACATTAGTAATATTAGAAATGAAAGAGTAGACATTACTACCAATTGTATGAACATCAAAAAGATAAGTAACAAATATTGTGAACAACTCTATGATCTCCAGTTTCATAACTTACATAAGCTGAAATAATTTCTTCAAAGAAATAAACTAAACACACAAAGAGATACACACAAAGAAATAGATGCCAGACATCTGGGTATATGCCATGTGCGCAAGAGGCTGAGGCAGGAAGATCATTATGAATTCAAGACCAGTATGGCCTGAAAAGGGGGCTTGGGGACAGCTTGAACTGGGTAGTGAGACATTGTCTCAAAAAGACAACAAACAACAACAACAGCAACAACCCAAAGTAATAGATATCTAAATAGATCTGCATCTATCAGAAAGAAATTAAAGAAATACCTTTACAAAAACAAAAAGCATCAGATGATCTAGCTAATGGATTTTGTCAAACTTAAGGAAGAAATGATCTGAAGGATCAGCTCGTTCAGAAAGTGAAGCACTCTGGGTCAGTCTCTGACCCCACCATTACTGTAGCAGTCAGCTTTCTTGTCACTGGGACAGAATGCTTGATATTCACAAGAGAGGGAAGCCAGGGTTTGTGGCTTACAGTCTCAGAAGGCCCAGCCACTAATTACCTAGCTCCAGGTAGAAATGCTAGGGCAGAAGGCAAAGGTGAAGGGAAGAAGCCCAGCTGAGGGAATCAGGAAGCAGAGGGAGAAAGGAAGATGTTGGGGATGAGAAGAGGCCCTTCTGTGCCGTGCTGCAAAGCACCCATCTCCGGCAATGGGGCAACATCCCCAAGCAGCAGATTCAGCTACGGGATCTTCAACTGATGAAGGCACTGATGAGATTTAAGCCCCCATGATCCAACCACGCTTCAGAAGCCTCATCTCTGAACATGTAAGATTTTGGGGGTTGTATTAGATTTAAAGCATGCCAACTACCTCATGCCACAACCACTACATAATTGCAAAATTCATTGGGAAAAAGAGAAGTTAGAAATCAATCTCTGGTGAACACAGGCATAAGCATTCTCAACAAACCAAGTAAATAAAATTCAACAATGTATAAAAGTAATTATACAGTACAGCCAAATAACATTTGTTCCAGGTATACAAACTAACTGAAATGCAGATATTAGCTAACATAATCATCATATCTAGTGAGAAAAAAATAAATCAAATCATATAATACACAGAAAACATTTGACTAAATGCATTCATTCATGGTGACAAATTCACAGCAAACTAGGAATAGAAGGAATTTTCTTAATTTAATAGAAATCTACAAAAGAATATAAGAAGTTTTTCTAACCTAACACCAAACGTAATGATGAAAAACATAAATGTTTTCTTCTAAACATCCTTGGAGTTGGTTGACTAATGGCTACCCAAACATAGGAAGTTCTAATTCTTGAAATATGTAAATAGTACCTTACTTGAAAGAAGGGTCTTTGCAGCTATAATTAAGGATTTTGACATAAGAGTTCCCTGTATCATATCAGTGGGTACTACATAACATCTCAAATGTCTTTATAAAAAAAGAAATAATGGGGAATAATGGGGACACAAAGTGGAAGCCAATGTGACAACAGAGACAAGAGGGTCACAGCCACAATGCAAGATATGTGTGGAGAAGCTGGAAGAGAGGAGGGATGGATTTCCCCCTCCAGCTTGCTAAGTGTGAGGCCTGCTGATAAACAGCTGACTTCTAGACTGTGAGAGAATAGATTTCTGCTTTAGGGGTGGGAATTTCTTGTCGTCTTTTTTGAAACAGCCTCCAACTATGTAGTTCAAGTCACTGTCTCTTTAAGGTCAGTGTCTCCCAGGCTGGGCTCAGACTCCCAGTGATCCGTTTGCCTCAGCCTCACAAGTGCTGGGATTACAGGCACGCACCACCACACCCAGCTCATATTTCTGCTGTTTTATGCCTTGAGTTAGTGGTAATTCATCAAAGCAACCACAGGAAAATATTACTACTGGGGAGAGGGCCAACTCCCCTCTCTCAACATTCTTACTCAACATTATACTTGAAGCCCCAGTTAAACAACAGAAAAGAGAAGCAAAGGCAATAGCTTGGAAAAAAGGAGCTAGCCCTGTTTTCATTTCATATGTGGTTACCGTTTAAAAATTCCCAAAGAACTGTCAAAAATATTTCTAGAACTAGTAAGCAGGTACAGCAATTTTTAATTGTTATTTATTTATTGGTACCAGGGATTGAACTCAGGACCTTGTGCTTGCCAGGTAGACATTTATGTCACTGAGCTATATCCCCAGGAGCAAATGTTGGAGGATAAAGGTTAATGTAGAAGTCAACTGCTTTCTAATGTATCAGAAAGTGACCACTGAAATGTGATATTAAAAATGCATGCTTAATACAACAACAACACAACAGTACTAAAAAGGGCCGGCCAAATAGCTCAGTGGATTAAAGGGCCTGCTTAGACAGATGCAGCAGCCCGGGTTCAATCCCGGATGTGCCATGCTGGCCCTGCACCCAGGGTGCGCTGAGATGGCGATTGAGATTGGGCATGGTGGCACACTGCAGAGTGGTAACACATTTGCAATAACTTACCAGATAAAAATCTTGTTCTTAAAATAAAGAACACAAACTCATCTGTAAGAAATCAACCCAATTTTAAAATGTAGGAGATGTGACTATAGACCTCAGCACAAGAAAGGTACACAAATGACAAATAATAAGAAGCTGAGCTTAACATTATATGCCATTAGAGAATTACGTTCTGCAACAGGAAGATGCCACTGTAATCCTATTAAGATGGCTGTATTTAAATGAACTGACAACATCAGATGCTGGTGAAAAAGTAGTGACAGAAAGTCTCATTCATTCTTGGTGAGAATAAAATCTGCAGGCACTTTTCCACACAAAGACCAGTTCAGGGAAGTTATGAAGGCTTTATCAGCGTCCTTCAGTAAGTGAATGTGTAAGCCACCTGTGGCATTTCCTACAATGCAATATTATTTCATGCTTTAAAAAGTTAAGGAACCTTGGAAAGGCAAGAGTCTCGAAGCCACATTGCTACCATGTGATCCCAACAAAACAAGGTTTTGTAGAAGGAAAAACTGCAGAGATGGTCGATGCCAGGCATGATGGCCTCAAATCCCAGCACTTAGGAGTTAAGGCTAGAGGATCACAAGTTCCAGGCCAACCTGGGATGCTTAGCACATTCCAGGACAGCCTAGACTACATGGCAAAAGTGTCTCAAGAAGCCAAACATTTATAAAGATCAGTGGTTGGTAAAAGTTCCATGTGGGGAAATTTAAGGCAGTACAAATGATTTTATATGCAACTGTTAATGGTGAATACATGACAACACACATTTATAAAAGCCCATACGACCTTAAAATAAGAGTGAACCTCCTATAATTTATAGACTTTATTTTAAAATACATCAGTATTGGTTCATTAAGTAAAGAACATGCTACATTGACATAAGATAGGAACAATAGAGGAAACCAAGAGGGACAGTAAAAGCCAGAACTCTATATACTGCCTGCCCAATTCTTCTGGAGACCTCACTCTGCGCTACGAAACAGTCTTTTAACAAAACAAAACACACTTAAAAATACCTGAAATATTCTATGGGAGTAGCATCCAAAAATCCCTACTGAAGCATCTTTTTTTTCCCCATAATTTTATTGATAAACAAATAGCAATGAGACAGTTTCAAATCAAATTGGTAGGACAGTTTCAATAATTGACACATTGCATACATTCCTCCCAGTGGTTAATTGCTGTACAAGATGCGGACATGATATCCTATTTACAAACGCCATTAAAACAAATCACTCTATTCATTAAGAGAATGTAACTAAGAAAAGTTACCACTATTTCGAACTATGTCCTCTGCCAGGGGTACACAGGGTGCCAACAAGATCATTGTGAACTCGGGGTAGTTCCAAGAACGGAGCCTGAGTCTGAGTCGAAGGAAGGGGACAGAGCCAAAGTCCCTTATATCAAATCAACTATGTGAGGATCAGCTTTAGAGTGGCGTACTAGTGATTTATGAGTGTGCAAAGCACAGACTGTGTGTGTGCACGCGCATGCCTCTGTGTGTGTGCACATGCGCCACAAGTATTTCTCGTGACACAAAGTTCTCAGCTGTTTTCCCTCAACTCATCCAATACCAGTATTATAAATGACAGAAATAATACCCAGCTATTAATGTATTCATAGGCATATTTTTCACATATCATAAAATTTGCCCTTTGAAAGTGTGAAATTCAATATTTTTTGCTATAGTCCCAAACACAAATATGTCCATCATCACTAATTCTAGAACTCAAATTTTATTTTTAACACGTATCTCCGATTCTGTATACACAAAGAAGATGTTCAACTAGGGACATAGCTTGTAAGAAGAATCCTGGATTTTAAGATTTTTTTTTGGGGGGGGGGGCAACCAGGAATTGAACTTGGGCCCTTGCACAAGCGCTTATTCTACTGAGCTATCTCCCCGACCCTAAGATATTTCTATGTATTGTGCACGTGAGTCTGTTAATTCTCAGTAGTTAAGAAGGCTTTCTACCATTCTGGTGATCAAGCAGCCTGATTATTTGTAAAGTTTCCACAATGAAGACTGTCATCTTGACTGAAAAATACAGTTGAATGCAAAACTATACACATTTGGACTAAATGATTAAAAAGAGGAAGGAAAACACCTGCCTCAGAAAAGGCAGGAAGGAAGACAATGGGCTAAAGGTACACAGCAGGGAAAGTTTTCAAAAGCTTCTAGGACACTGCAGAAAGACAATGTATTCTAGTGATTACCTTTATTAGACTCTATTGGATCACGAGCCAATTCATTAAACATTAATAGCAGGGGAATGCCATCCATATATTATAAATAGCCATTAAGTTGAGATAGACAGCTCTGCACAGGTCCATATGAATTAATAAAAAAACGAAGTTGGCATTTCAGAATCATAAAAAGACAGATTTAGTAGAAAATATTCAAGAAGAAGAAGAAGGAACAGTATCTATTACACTATTTGTCTGAAGAGCAAACTAAAAATGAGAACAAATTTACCATAAACCTAAAAATACCCTTGATGAATGAAATACATATTTCTTGAAAATGGATATAACTTACATTTGAGAATCTTAGCTCTTTGATGTGTGACCCTGGCGAATGGTAAGTGCAAAGACAAATGTAGAATAGATGTTCAGGTAGAAATTAGACAAAATGTTAATGAAACCTGACTGTCTTCCCTACGTGACAGCAGTAGTACTGAGATCATTAGCAGGTGAGGTTAGATTTCAAAGTTCTCTACGGGGGCAGGACTGGAATCTACCCTACTAGATTATATTGAGGAAGTAAATCTTTTACAAAGTAACCATCATTTTGTTACTTTACCACCCATTGACCTTAGCTAGAGATGGAAGCCATATTATAAAAATTACGGAATTCATGTATACTTAACTATATTTTATAATTTTTCATCTTCATTAATTCTCACTGCTTTAGACTAACTTGAAGAAAGAACAAGACATTCCTGTAGGGTTGTTTGACATCATAGTATTTCTAGGGTACTACAATTTTTATAATAATCTCACTCTTTACTATCTATAAAGACAGTAAAAGTAATTTGACCCCAAGCATGAAAACTTATCAAAGCCTTTAAATTTGAGGTTGGTGGAGGACCATCCAGGCCCTCAAAATGCCCTGAGTTGTGTTGGTTTCTTCAAAAAAGCCTCACTAAGACTTACATTTATTTGATATACTGTACAGAATATTACTAACTATATTATAGTCAGTGACCCTGTCCCTAGGGGATAGTCAGGATCTATCCCTAGGGGTGGCTCTGGCACATCCCCCCACATCATGCTGAGATTTTGTCTAAAACACCGTCATGATCTCTCCATTCTCCAAGGTGATGTAGCCGCACTTGACTTTCCTGAACTTCTCATTATTGTTCATGTTGTAGCAACTTTGCACGTGACTTGGACGAAGACCCTGACACGCACACACAAATGGGTAGGGAGCTTTGTGTTGGCTCATGTTCCGGTCCATGGGGGCCTGGCTGACTGCAAGGCAGATCGGAGTGGCAGAGGGCCACTGTGGAGGAGAACCTCCTCATGCCAGGGGGGCTGGGAGCAGAGAGCAAGAACAGGAGCCACGGAGGTAGACATGCTTCCTCGGGCTCCCATCCCTGCGGCTCTCCATCCAGGCCCCCACGACCAACACCACGCCTGTTGCAGCACCACCATAACCCGGTAGCCTTTAGCAAGCCCCATCTCTGGGCATATGCGGCGTTGGGGGACAATAGATATAAACCAGTAAGAGTAAAGCTGCTGGAAATTCAGGTTAACTTGTGAATTTTTATCTAGTATGAAAGACATACAGAACTTAGGGGCTTTATTTTTTTATTTGTAAAGAGAGTACAAAATAGTATTAAAACAAAAAATTACAAGCGATACAGAATGTCACTTAACAAAATGAGTTTCACAGTGTTTGTTTTAATGAACTGTGTTGTCTTCCAACTAGTTGTAAAGTTTATGGTTTTCAAAAGTTTCTCTTCTTCCCTCTCCCCTTCACCTTGTTTTTCACAAAATGCCTATAACCATCCAGGTCCTCAAAATGTCCTGAGTTGTGTTGGTTTCCTCAAAAAAAGCCTCACTAAGACTTACATTTATTTGATATATTGTACAGAATATTACTAAATATATTATAGTCAGTGACCCCAGCTTCAATCCTTAGCATTCAAAAAATATAGAAATAAAGGGAGAAAACAAAACTTTGCACTCCACAGCCACATAAAGTTAAAATAATAAGCTAAGTGCCTGTGACACAGCCTGAGGCCCAGGAGACAGAAGGAAACAGTGCTCACAGACAGAGCAGAAGCCTATTGGCCTTATTTTAGGGCTTCCACTGGACATATAACCCAGACAATTAATGGATTAAACTGTACCTACTTGACCAAACTCCACTTTGCTTGTGCCATTGTTTTCAGATGTGAATAAAGTCAAATATGGTATCAGTAACAGCACCCAAGATAGGTTTAGGCCCCCATGGATTTCTCTAGAGTGCTCTGCATTCCATTTCAAACCGCATACCTTTGAGCAAAGTTGCAGAACAAGACAAACATGTGAAATGGATAATGAAAGATAAAAGTTAAGACAGTGCTACACCACGCTGTAAGAGCTTTCTCATGTACCAGCTGAGCTGAATTACTTCCTGTAGTCATTCAGGCAACAATGAATCCAGATCTTGTAAGGGGATTCTGTGGACATTAAGGAAAGTATTAGCAACTCTATGCCTTGTGTTCTTGGGCTACTTTTCTGAGGGCTCACTAACTTTTTTCTTGTGATTTTTAGAAGCATTCAATAAAGTAAGGTTAAAAAAAAGTTAGGGGCTGGCGAGATAGCTCAGTGGTCTAAAGCACCTGCTTAGGCAAGCTTCAGCAGGTGCGGGGACTCAGTTCGATCCCCGGCACCACATGCCACGCCAGCCCCATGCTTAGGGAGGGCTGAGCAGGCCAAGAAAAAAATAAAATAAATTAAGGTAATGGACCTTATGACTCATATGAGCCACAAGTATTTTCTCTCAAGCATATAGTTTTGATATTTTCATGTATCTTTATTTCTCTTTTCTAAAATCCCTTAGTACTATGCAAATTTTACAGAATGGAATTGAATTTTTCAAGGAAGTATTTAGAAAGGATATTTTCAACGTTAGGGAATATCAGTGTAATAATTTACAATAACACACAGTGCTCACTGGAAGTGATATTTATAAGTTTAAACATATTTTGATATCAAACAGAGTTCGTTGCCTCTGAGTTTTCATGCTAACTAGGCGGCTAATCTGCTGTAGCAACAATAATGAAAATGTTATTTAAAAATCAGACAGAAGAGCAATAGGAAAATCCAGCGTTTGCTATTTAAATTGTGCTTTTTATATCAGTGGGCTTAGAACAGTGCGGAAATATATAATTTCATTACTTTCCTTCCATTTAATGTCACTGAAAGGTCAAAGGATAATCCAGAGATCAACTTAGTATTCCATATAAAATTCTTTCCTCCAAATTGGGAATATAAATTCAAATGCAAGATAGTCCTTACGCAAGATTTTTAACTAAAATTAAACAAGATATAATGAAAGAAAATAAGGGTCTTCGATATTTTCATATCCACCCAAGTGAGGAAAGCATTACCTTCAAATAAATGTTGTATAAACTAGCTGTAGTAATTTTTGTCTCATAACTTTTTTTTTCAGTCAGGAGAATAAGATTATCAGGAATATTAGCTTGCAATTTTCTCCCGAGGGAAAAGCCTCGTGGTGGCAAACCAATGAGGTACATGTTATTTGCTCTTCCTTTAAGACAAAAATGGTAATGCATAGATTGTTGTTTTCTGTACTAAAACCTCAATATTCAGGTTTAACTGTGACGTTGACACTTTGCAATAAATAAATGGGCTTTGGGCATTCATCTCTGAAGGGCATGACATCACTGCTTTTGGAAGTCCCTTTAATAATAACCTCAGTCAAAGCACTTCTAAAATGGGAACAATATGACCTCTCTACCTGTCTGACAAGGTCATAGCGAAAATCAAGGGAAATCTGCCATCTACTTTCAATGGCATTAAGCTGCTAAGTTATTAGATGCACAACCCTCTACAACCATTATATTTCATAGTTACGCCACTGTTTAGAACACACACTCAGTGCTTGATAACTTTTGCTTGGTGTTTTGTTACACTGCTTTATTTAGGAATTCAAGTGGTTCAGGTGAAGAGAGAGATGATTCACTACTTCATCAATTGTCCAGTACCGAAAGGAAAGAAAAAAGTTAAGACAAGGAAGAGAAGCAGCTCAGGGTCCCCCCAGTCTGCTGCCCCACTAGGCTGTGAAGTTAGTGTAGTCCCTCAGCTGGAGCTAGGTTCCTAGCGGCCTCTTTGCTTCACTGATACATGACCCTGAAAGATAGAGCAGCCCTCCGTGTCAGCTGTCACTACTTAAGCAATTACTTCCCTGCCTAATCCAGAGGTATAAAGCCACCATAAGCAAACATTGTTTCATGCAGAGAAAAAGTGTAGGTCAGGCAAAAAAGCAGTTTAGCTGAAAGGTGTGGCACAGGTCCCAGGGGAGCTCAGATTGCAAAATGCCTGCCTAGCCTGGTATGGTGGCAGCTGCCGGCAATCCTAGGACTCTGGGAGGCTGAAGCAAGATGCAAAGTCCTAGTCCACGGTGAGCAACTGAGTGGCTTAATAAGATTCTGTTTAAAATGGAAAAAAAAAATTGGAAGCTGGAGTTGCAGTTCTGTGGAAAGGCCCTAGGTTCATCCTCCAATGAGAGAGAGAGAGAGAGAGAGAGAGAGAGAGAGAGAGAGAGAGAGAGAGAACAAAGCAAAGCAAAGCAGAGCAAGGCCAGAAGTCCTTCAGGAGGAGAAGTGCCTGTGGACTGAACTAGGTCCAGGGTGTTCTGCAATGCTGGGGAGTCGGTACCGGCTGTCAGGGGACCTCACTTCTGGCTATAGGAGGCTCTCCATTGGGCTGCTGCAGGGTTCTTACAAATGGCATTGGCTTTCCCCAGAGTGAACAAGCTTTTATGATCTACATCAAAAGAACCACATTATGGCTTTCAGTGTACTCTGTTGGTCAACAGAGTCCTTCACAAGAGGGTGCCGGCAGGAAGGTGAGGAGTGCTGGCACTCACCTGGTCGCTGATTACCAGGCCCCCAAGTCCTCATCCATCCTCTGCACACTGCACATGTTAGCACCGCTACCTCACAGGGTTGGTGGAAGCACCACATGTCATCCCGCTCTCCAGCACTTAGACAATGTCGGGAGGGTGTGTGCATGAATGTGCATGTACATGTGCATGTGTGTATGTGTGTGCATGTATGTGCATGTGGGCACACATGTGTGTACATGTGTGCATGTGTGTGCATGTATGTGCTTGTGTGTGTGCATGTGTGACTGTGCCTGGTGCTCTTGGGCTACATGATAAAGCCCTTGTGTGCTGCTTCCAAGAACAATATTTTCAAAGTAAACAGTACTTAGCATTGCTAAGAGTATAAATTATGTTGAAATACAATTATCAAAATATTTTACAACATTTGGGCTATAATAATGTCTTTCTCTATTAAGTAATGAGCCTCAATAGCAATTCTTCAAAATAACATTTTCAAGGGAAAGAGGAGCTCAAATTATAATCTGAGATGTTTTAATATTTACTGTGTGATTAAATGACAGTTTTGATATATATTGGTGAAAAAGTCACAGATATGAACTATCAGTGAACCCAACACTGACAACTAGACCTGGCCTCGAGTCTTACTCATCTGTATTTTAAAAGATGGAGAAGAAAGAAGAAAAGGGAAAAGGTTTTATATAATGTCCTCTATATATACTTTTTAAAATTAAATTTCCTCCAGTGCACAGGATTAGCCAACATCTTCCATGGAACTTTCATTTCAAAATGATCAGCCTTCAAATCAGACACATACCTACATAACACTTCCACTTAAATGTATTTTAATGAATCTACAGACCTAGATAAATGGGCTTATAGAAGTAGTACATTAAAAACCCATTTTAAGTTTGGTATCGAAAGGACCTTTAATTTATAGCTCCAGAAAATATCCATTCTGAGGCTCAAAGATCCTTGTCGATTATAAAAGAGGAAATGACTAACAGAAAAGAAATTATTCACCACATTATTAAACATGACAAAGAGCTTCTGAATTGCAGCTTAAAGCAGGCTATTTAAGATTCCAGCAATCCCTGGGACTTTGGCAACAAAAATGTTCAAAAGCCTTTTATAGTTGCTGTCAGATTTCTGTAAAGCATTTGAGATGCCTGTGAACTTATTTATATAACAAGCTAAAACCTGAAACCGACTTGAAAGTCTTTCTATTCTAATTACGTAGAATTGGAAATGCCTAGAAATGATGTTCTGTGTTCTCTCAAGAATATCCTCCTGAAGTGCCAGTTTCAGAACCGGGTATTTAGAAGAAGGAACAAGCGTACAGCCACTATAGCTTATTACAAGGAGCAGTTACAGCGGATATACAAAGTATAGTTTAGTGGAGTGGTTTCAAAGAACTGCTATTAGCTATTTTCTCTGTGGCAGCACATTCTAAATGACTGCTCGTATTGTTCCCTCCTGGCCCACTAGGGTGGTTTATTTCTGAAGCTCTATAGTTCATGTGTAATCATGTAGCAAAATCATTCCGGATATAATGACCCACTAGGATCTCGGCTGATTGAGGTTCTTATCACAATACTGTTACCGATGCTCTGTGCGGCTCCCCCAGGGAGCACGCTAACCTCTTGTGCTTCCGCGTTCCAACTTGACATCTGGTGCCTGTGTGTTAAGAAAAGTCAATCTATCTCCCCAGCTGAAAGTACTAGGAGATACTGTACCCCAAAAGGAGTGCTAGCAACGTGACAGGTCTGTCTGGCGAGTAATGTGCTCAGTGTCTTCTAAAGTGATTTCTAGTGATCTCTCCTCTTGCTGTGCACTCTGTTACGGTTTGCATCTGGATGTTCCCCCAAAGCTGTATGCTCTCATGGGGGATGGGATTTTCAGAGGCAGCTGAATCTCGAGGTGGGGATTGAGGCATCATCTAGCCCTGGCCTTCTGCGCGTGAGAGCCACACCCGCCCCAGGGCGGGGAGCCTACATACAATATAGGGAACAGAAGCTATCTTCTCTCACACTCCTCCCTCTTTGCTTTTGTTGCGTTTGCTGTTTTCTGCTGCCGGGAACTGTTGCCACCATGTCACACCACCCTGCCTGGGAGCCAGCTGAGAACGGACTGAAACCTCCACCAGCTGTGAGCTCCATGAACCTTTCCTCTTTACACTTGGGTATCAGGTATTCCATCTCAGTGAGAAAAGTAACTGAGACACACTCCCATGCAGAAGCGTCTCACCTGTTGAGATCAGAGCAGACTTGCTGAACTTCCTTTGCACAGACATGCAGTTTGCGTGTAAGAGACTGGGCAGACATGCAATTTGCATGTAAGAGACTGGGACTCCTCTTCCCCATTTCTCTCTGGCCCTGATCATTTGCTTCATCTGATGCAGCTAACTGACCCAGAAAGCCTGATATGGCCAGGAACTGAGGCCAATGTTTCAACACCCCAGCAGAGCTGAACCGTGCCCACAGCCACAGTAGGGAGCTCGAGGTAGCATGTCCACAACTCTCATGAGATTCACATCCTAGCAGTGAAGACATTAAAGGGTCACTTGGGTTTCACGCCTACTGAGGAAAGACCTCAACAGGAAGAGTGAGACTCATCCTTCTCTCCCCAAAGACTGTGCCTCACTTGCTGCTTCACGCTATGACCACTAATGAGTTCTTTCCCAATACTGGACTGTGTTGTACCTGCTTTGAAGTTGGAACACATTTCCCTCAAGGTGCATGAAATAAACAGAGCTCTGTTTATGGCACAGAGAAGGGGTGCGGGGGGGGGCATTCACAAGGCAGCTGTGCTCAAGTGTTCCCAAGGTGAAGGGGGCTGCTTGGGGAAGGAGTAGGACACAAGGGCTGAAGCACCTGAGGAAGCTGATGGCCTCATCCCACAATTCTTGATGGAGGTAGTTTTGTCTCACTATGAAACAATCTAATAGCAATAGTGGGCCTTAAATCCAATGAGTGGCATTTTCACTAAGAGGAAGGAGAAGATTGGGACATAGAGACATTAAAGGAAGTATCACATGAGGACATAGGTAAAGACTGGAGCCAGGGGCCACAAGGCCAGGACTATCAGAAGCCACTAGAAGACAGAGGGGGCAAGAAGGACTCTTTCTGCTTACCTTCAAGGGCAGTGTGGGAACCCACACACCGTGATGCAGATTTCCCTTTTCACGTGCTGCCAGAGAATCAGTGTATATTGCTGTAAGCCTCCGAGTTGGTAGCAGCTTTGTGCATCAGCCTTAGGACAAGAACCAAGTGACACTAACATCAGCAAGAGAGGAGAGACTCCAACTGAAAGTCGTGCACACCTGCC
>NW_004524619.1:13796283-13811730 GCF_000260255.1 Octodon degus
TATATATGTTTTAGTAGTTGGATATCACCTCCAATGTAGCATGTTGATGGACCCTAAGAAAATAAGGCAAAAGTTTCCCTTTAACTTCAAGAACAAAGTGAGAAGCCCAAGAAAATTAGGCATCAGCCCCCTTGGGTATTAGCTGCTTTACATTTCTTTTAAGATTTTCATTTTCCTTTATGTTTTAAACATTTAAGAACAAAGATTTATAGAAGGGCTGTCTCTAAGAAAGCCTTAGGAGTTGGTATAACATCATCAGGACAGAACAAACAGTGAGATGGTTCTGTGGTTTGATAATTACATGTAATTAAATAGCTGGCCAAGATATCCCACACCCAAGCAATTATAAATACCAACTAATGAAGACCAGAAATATCAAAGAATGAGTGCTGAATAATATGTTTAGGCCTATCACAAGCACCAAGAAAAGACTTCCTATGAAGCAGAAAGCATGCAACTCTTTTAAATGAGAATTGAACTCAGCATAAAATGAAATTGAAATATACCTTGTGTTTATTGGCTTTGTTTAAAATGCCTATTATTAAATCTGGATAGTCAATTAAAACATATACACCAAACTACATAAAAGAAAATGAAAAGCTTAAAATAAATGAAAAGCAGCTAATACCCAAGGGGGCTCCATAGCAACTTTTTTTTATTTATTTATTTTTCACGGATTTGGTATAGAGTCTAACTACGTAGCTTGAACTCATAGTGATCCTCCTGTCTCAGCCTCTCCAGCACTGTGATCACAGGCACGCGCCACCTGCCTGCTCTCCTTGGCTGGCTCACTGTGCTCGGGGGCAGGGCTCCTGCAGCCTGTGGTGCTGAGGGTCGTACCCTGGACCCTGCGCTTGCCTCAGCAGGTGCTTAGCCCACTGAGCTATCTCACTGGCCCTTCCATAGCAACTTTAAATCAAACTGATATTTCCTTTTGGTTCCCTTGATGCCAATGCACGTAGTATATTAAACCCACAGCTTTCAAAGCATAAAAATACATTGGAAAGCATAAGTAATCTAAAGATTATGTTCAAAATACTATAACATACACCTTGCTCTGTTGTATTATTCACTTTTCAAAGATTACATTTCTATGAGAAAGCAGCACTCTAAATATGACAGTGGTTCATTAATTCTATTTAATTTCTTTCTTTCTTTCTTTTTCCTGTATTCGGGGTTGAACTCAAGACCTTTCACTTGCCAGGAAGGTGCTTATTCTACTGAGCTATCTCCCCAGCCCATGGGTTCATTAATTCTAACGATGGAAAGAAAATCCTGACTTTGCCAATTCTGATCATTGGGGTTTGCATGTTTGCAGCAATAGATTGCTTATGTCTAATTTGTACTTTCTGTGAGCAGCTCAAGTGAAAGGCCACAAAGTTTATAAACCACAAAGCTAAGTAGAATGGACACCAGAGCTGGCCCCAAAGAGGAGGATGAAGATCTCACTTGGATGTTCAAAGTCACTGGTCAGCACACAGAGCGGGAAAGTTTGCCCTTGTGCACCGCCTCCACCAGCAGATGGCATTTAATAAATGGAGATGGGAGTGAGGTCAAGAATAGACGTGAAGGTCACCTAACTGTACGATTTCTTCCTGATATTATAGGGCACAGAGGAAGAGACTGAACTGTACTTGCTGGCTGGAATTAGAAATGAAGCAATCCCTCGTTTAAAGCCATAAAAATCACCCTGAGCAAATGCAGTTCTCAATATGTTGCCCTCCCAGGCTTTAGGGAAATGGACAGTGTTCACAGGACAGAACTAATTTAGCTGAAGAGTAGTGAAGGACACTAGGGGTCACAAAATGGACTTCAAAGTTCAAACACTGGGATTTCAAATTGCACAAATGAGGTTTTATGTGATGAAGTTATACTGTTGCCTGAATGGGGAGGCAACCCCAAATGTTAAAAGATATATATTAGTTCAAAATATAAACTACATCTTAGGTGGTACCATGGACGTTACTAGCGTTCCACTACCAACTACATTTAAAAAAGAAATTCCAGCCACATGTTCTACCTGAAACTCTACATTCCTTTTTTGAACCAGTGTTGGTCATGAGTTGTTTTCAACAGCGGCCCATCCCGAACACAACGCTGTGTCTCCAGTCACCAAAAGAGGATCTAAGGTACTTAAAGAGCCCAAGAGGGGAGCAGGGGCAATAGCCATTGTCACTGTTGCAAAGAAATGCTGCTGCGTTTCACACATTAAAACAGCCCATGCAAAACATATTTGATGAAAGAAGATAAATGACAGGCCCACTCTCGCGTGTCCAAGTACACTTTTGAGATGCTGAAATGCATTTGATGTACTGAAATATAAAATTATCAAATTCTATAGCTGGGCCGAGCTCCTGGGATGAATTTCTCCAAAGCACTCTGGAGGATCCTGTGTTCCAACCCAGATAAAGAACTTGGCCAAGGTCCCAAATTAGGTAGCAGCAGAATTCTTGGGCCAGAATACTCATTTAATGTCATTATTACAAACTTTTAGTTTCTACACACCTATAGGCATGGAGGCATAGTTACTACAATCACATGATGAATTTCCTAAAATTATAAATATAAAAGTAAACTATATTGAGAAGAAGCAAAGGAGAGGGTAGAGCGTGGAAAAGATTAGAGTTAAAAACCCCTCAGGCTTTCATGGAAGGATGGCCATCACTCGCTTTGCAGCTGTAAAGCACTTAAGCTTTCAGTCAGCATCTGTTTTCTCTGAGATGGAGTGTCTCATCGCTAGAAATCCTTCCATAGTTGTGGTAGTTTGCGGTGATATGGGGTGGAGTCTGGTCAACTTTCAAAATGTGAGTTGTTTAATTCTGCTGACAACTCCCTGCCTACTGCTCTTCTCTTCCAATAAAACCTAGTCCTTTCCAGTTTTCCAGACTAGACTTAGCCACTAATGACCCACTATGACCCACTGTAGAAACAAGAAGCACACAAGACATTTTCTTCACTTCCAGCACTCTAATAAGATCAAAGACCTACTGCTAGGTTACTGGATAGCTCTCACATCGATCCACTACGGTTCATCCACCCCACTCTCTCTCACATCTACTGTAATAGTCATTTCTCCTATTTACCTGGCTAAATTCTTCCCATATCACCTTTCCTGAACCCAAAACTTATCTCCCAAACCCGGTCTACATTCCTCAAGATCCCTAGAGCCAGTCTCTGCTCAGGAACCTCATTTATTCATTCATGCAGAACCCCAAAATACTTTCCCCTTAAATGAGTTTTTAAGACAAAAATCTTGCTTGAATGTATCATTCTAAAAGTCTTTAAAAGCTTTCTGATCAGAAAAACCAAAATTAGTGTTTCAAAACAAGAAAATATTTTTATAACACATCATGGAGACATTTTTTCACAAAGAAAAGAAAAATGAGAAATGTACAACAGCACTAACGCATTTCACCTGAATCTCACATACACAGTACTGAAGAAAGGAAATGTCAACCCTAAAGGAGAAAACCTGCCGTAAGCCTCACAAGCCACCAGGTAAACTGTCCCTAACTGAGTCATGATTACTGAATTAGACTTCAACTCATCACTAGATTTTCAGCGTCACATGCAAAAGCAAAGACTCCCAAGCTATGCTTCAGAAACTGCCTGACTGACATGCTTAGATTTCAGCTGGTTTAAGCTTCCTAAATTTTCTAGCTCCCTTCACTAATTCCTCTTTGTAAGATAGCCCAGAGCTCCCATGCAGTGAGTTCCCTGTGGCCCAAGAAGGGCAGTCATCAACCTTGGGAATCCTGGCATGCTTCTGGTCATCAAAATAAACCCCTAGGAAGAGGCAGCTGAGGAATCGCACCTAACTTTCCACAGTTATTATCACTAGCTAGAGGAGGACTGATGGGGAAAGGTAGGTATCGGGGAATAGATTTTATTTTTAGAAATGCTTGAATTTTAACTAATGAAAATGTATTCATACATATACCTCCATGGTTTTAAAAATATACATTAAGGGCTACATACAAGGCTTGTCAATTAGAAGCTGAGACACTAATAATATAAAAGAAAAAATACTGCCTCGCAAGTGATAATTAAATACCCACATTGACTAACGTATTTAAAGTGGTCATGATTCAATATCAGACTAATATTATTTGCATTTATTTTAATTGCTTTTCAAGAGAAGTATCAAGAGGTTCCAAAAAGAAATTTACTGAAGGCCACTTGGAATCAATATTTTGTGGGAATTAAATCATTGTGTCCGTGTGTGTGTGTGTGTGTGTGTGTGTGTGTGTGTATTTTGAAGAAGTCATTAAGAGTTCAAGGAAAACTTGGTATTTATTGAATAGGAAAAAAAAATCTTTGTGACTGAATGTCCATGGTTTCGGTATGAAGAATCTTCCCCTTGCCTCTTTCCTCTGAACATGCTTAATAACAGATCTTTAAATGTCCCATTAATCCTACAGTGGTCCACTCCTTCCCCAACTGACTTTTCTTTTCTTCAGTCATCTGACATTTTATCCTGAAAAGCACAAGTAGGTAAGGCTAGCTCATTATGGAATTTACCACCTTTTTGGTTTTCCATGACTGGCACTTATTTTGAGCAAATAGAGTCTTATCTCTTTATACTCATCATGTTGCCATGGCTGGTTGCTGGTACAAATGCCCAGCAGCATCAAGTTCAAGGAAGAGAGGTTTGTTTGGGTTGACAGTTCCAAAGAGTCCAGCCAGCTGGATCTAATGCAGAAATGGCGTGTTGGAAGAAATCTCAATGCATGGTAGCTAGGAAGGAAAGGGGGAGAAGGGAGAAGCCGGGGACAGAACAGAAAAGAGAAACAGAACAAAACCAAATCTGTTTTTCTGGAATGATGTGAAAAACCTCTTCATAAATATTTTGAGATGCAACTCTCCCCTTCCAGAGGTTGTTCTCACTGTCCTCTCTTTTTCTAAGAATTATATTTAACTGACATCTAACACATATCTCAACCTGAGAACATCCTGGAGCTACGTCTCTTCATCAGAATTAATTGGCAGACAGTGTCGTTCACTAGAAAATGCGCTGTAATTGAACACTGGACTGAAATGGCCAGGCTCAAATGGAAGCTGATGCAAATTTCTCAATCAAGTAGCCCTTCAAGGTGGAATAGTTGAGAATTTCCTGAGCTGGAAAAGGCTTTGATGCCCTCAAAAGTATACCAAGGTCAATACATAATTTTCAACTTCATTGCAGGCTTTTAATACAGGTTCCAATTCTCTTTGTTACAATTATGAAAACCCTCTAATGTTTTTGTTGTAAGGATATTAAACAAGGGGGGACATAACTTTCAGGAAAGGTGGAGATGCCTTTGTAAAGTGCTAGAATCAAGACTGATAACTTGCAAAATTGGATACCACCTTCCCCCACACCAAATAGAGCTGAGAATAAGAAGAGTGAATTAAAATCAATATGTAAGCCTCAATAGAGACTCTCAAGAGACACTGTTTCTATACCTTTTAAAGTCAGTACGCCTGACATAGTAAACCTACTGCAGTAGATGTTTTCACCAAGTTTTGAGGGCAGTGCAGGGCCGGCCAATGGGCTTCAGCTTCTTGCTAGCAATGTTTGCCAATGCACTAGCAAGTGGTCACTAATTGTCCCAGTGCTCCCTAATGACAGGACATGTGAGGACTGTTTCAGAGTACCCTTTACAGGTGGTCGGGATCACCTAGCCCTCTGCTCCAAGGACTTCAGTCAACGGTGATGTGTCTCACACACCGAAACACTGAGATCAAGACACAGCAAGACAACAGCAGATACAGACCAAGCCATCCTTTGGAGGACAGCTCTCTTGGAGAGCTCCTGAGACTGTTATGCCGCGCGACAGTTCAGTTGGCTCTGACTTCTAAATGGTTCCCAGGACAGTGCTCAGAGGCACAGTGCCAGATACATGACCATGCTTAGAAGATCACAGATTTACAGTCAAGAATACTGGTTGATTTCGCACTTGAAAACGCTACCAACTTGATAGTGAGTTTCCATCTGGGGTAATGGGAGCTGGTATACCCTCACCTAGCTTGCACTCATTTCCGTTACTGGCTGTGACGCGGGCCTTGCCTTTGCCTGCCTCTTTGATCTCTTTTCTTCATTTAAGCACACAAGCGATCTAGAGCATGTGTGTTAGTTGATACATTGTGTCAACTTGGCTGATTCAGCTCCGGCAGATCTCAGCGTGGGGGCCTAGCCCTGCAGGTGGGCAGGGCCCAGGAATTGAGAAAGGCTTCCTGCATCCCTGCCGGGCTTCCTGCTGCCCCGCCCTGCTTCCGTGGAGAAGTCTGTCTTCCGAGGAGCTTGACCTCCGCAGCTGGGCCCCTTTGGAGGAGTTCGGATCTTCACTGTGCATCGCTGCTCTTCGCAGTCAGTGCACAAGGAAGAGAGAGGCTTGATGGACGCCGCAGCTGCTGCTGCTCCTCCTCTCCTCTTCATTGTTTTCTGCAGCGTGACCTGCTGTTGTTTGCCTTGGAGCCAGCAGAATATGGACTGAACCCTCCAGTAACTGTGAGCTAAATAAACCTTTCCTTCCTTCATTTTGAGTGTCGGGTATTTGTCCCAGCAAGGAGAAAAGATTACTAAGACAGCATGTCTAAGTGCAACAATAAATGCAACAAAACTCCTTCTCACAGTCTAAAGAGAAAGCTGTAACTTGTGCAACTGCATACACACTACCACTTAAAATTTATTTCAACCAGGGAGTCATTTGGGTCAGCCAGTATTTTGGCATTGATAATAGCTGCCAACTGGAAGGGGGGATGATTGCCTTATTTTAAAAAGCTCTCCTCCAACAAGATTTCATCAAAAAAAAAAAAAAAAAGTATCAATACCATTTGCACAAGTACCCATTACCTTAAGAACAAAAGCTTTGGCTCCAGTGCTTACTAGAAGCCAGAACTGTTTATAAGCACTTTATTGGTATTAATGCATTTAATCCTCTCAACAGCCTTGAATATCACTTGTAGTTTGAGCAACCCCATTTTTTTCAGATGTGGCGACCAGTGTATGTGCTTACGTGCTCCTGAAAGTGCCCGCCCTTCACTGTCATCAACTAGAAACATAGCATGAGGATTCGATCCGCAGAAAAACAACAGAAATCTTTATTATAAGAAGGTGCCAAGTATTTCATGGGAAATATTTGTTGTAAAATTTGTTCACTTTACCCAAAATTCAAACTTAATGGGAGCCATCTGCTCTTAAATTTAGAACTTCAATTTATAAGTTAGATTGAAAAGTCGCATCAATAACTAATATCATTAATTCCAGCAAGCAGTCAGGCTAAGGTGATGCACATGTCTCTGTTAAAGAAAGAGAAAGGAAAAATGAAAATGTTGAAAAAGATTGTACAAAAATTAGTTTTTCCTTTCCTGCTAAGCAGCCTGTGGCATTTGGGAAGAATGTACCACGACATACAGACTCTGCCAGTTGTCACATTTTATAACTAAATCAGTAAAAATCTTATTCGTAACTCTAAACCCTCCTGTTTGTTCAGATATTGGGGTGGGGTTTACAAGAAAATGGAATATTATTTTATTACTATTATAGCAGGGAGTCGTTAAAAAACGCATGCATGTTCTAACCCAGACAGAGATGAAAGGACACAAGGAATAGAACATACTGTTCTCTCAGTATATTCGTAAAAAATCCTTATCTATCTTTTACTCAGCAAAGTAAATGTAAAGTAGTGCTTACAGCAGGAGGACCATAGGCTGAATTGAACATGCTCAGGGTAAGCCATGAAATAGATACAGTGAGACTAAAACTTTCAGATCTAAAACACTTTCGAATCAGACTGGCCAGGGGCCCCACCACCGTCCCAGTGAGCTCCGTGTCTCTAGGGTAGGTTTGGTGCCACACTGGGATAGGAGTCTCCGCCAGCAGGAGTCTTCTCCCCACCCACAGGCACTGTCTCCAGTCGCCATTCATATAAAACAACGTCTTTATTTTTCTACATGCTGTGAATATTAATAAGTTAAGATATTTAAGCTGTCTAGAAAGAAGTAAAAAATAACTGCCAAGAGCGCTGGTAGAGATGGTTTGTTTACATACCTTTGAGAAGACCATTAACAGTAATTAATGGCGCTTTTACGTCTTAGAATGCAAGTGACTGTGGATTTACTTTGAAGGTGTCTGCAATCATAAAATAAATCTCATTCTAAATGGATACTTAGCAATTTTTAATAATTTTAAACTCCAGTGCACTATTTAATACCTTAGTGATAACACACTGTTTTATGAAGGTAGTTTTTAAATTTAGAATTTTTATTGAGTTGCATTAAATTTAGTGAGACTGCATTACTTACATTCTATCTTAATTTAGGTGTTTATAAAGGTCGCCACAGTTAATTTTAGAAGTTGTATTTTGAAAAAAATCAAATTCTGTTAGGGAATGAGTCTAAAGTTAAGCATAATTCTATCGCTTTCTGAAGACAACATATATTTAATGCTGTGGCATGCCTCATGAAAGTTTGAAAATTTAAGACATATGACTGTTATGGAGCAGAAATAGACAAAATGGGGGAAGAGAACTTCATTAACTCTGGGTTCCTTCCTTGACTTAATCTGACTTTTGATTAGAAGTAGAGCGCCAGAGCTTGGCGAGCTTCTGCTCTACGTATTTAGAACAACCAAACTTCCCAAGAGGTGAAAATTAGAAAATGCGTCTCTCTGAGGATGATACATCCTGCAGTTTTCCGCTGATAACTGACGTCCCATTTTGCTTGAAGAAATGAAGGGAAAAATAGAAAACATATGGTTTTGGGGGAAAACAAACGATATGTGGAATCAAAATTTGAGCTAAAATATTAAATTCAGTCTGGAGCTTTTCCATGACAAATATAAATTGTAAAGCAGATCCTGAGAAATCCCGACACAGATCCCAAATCGGGAGCACGCTATGTGCATACCTGGTGATGTTTCTGCACTGAGCATTTCTCCAGTCCCCCACCCCTCCTTGCCACTAGGAGCAAGGGCTCCAGCCTTCGATAGGAAGTTTCCAAAAAAAGATATTTCACAAAACACAAGTTTAACCTTAAAATGTTTTTTCTTACTCTTTGTAATATGGTAAAATAGTTTATAAGGCAGAAATTCTAAACATGAAACAAAACAAAACATGTTACACAATTTTACAAATTTAGGAAACTATATAGGAGCACTAAACTCACTTGCTGCAGTTTAAAATAGATTTAGTGCCTGCCAGCTCTCAGAGTGCAACCATATTGTCACCAGTAATGAGAAAACCATGAAGAACTGATAATGGGAACATGTTTTATCATGCCATCCTCAGCAGCAAGACCTACGGCAGACTTCTTCTGCAGGTAGGCAAAAGTCTGATCCAAATTCCAGGAGGAAGAGCTAGTGATTTTTATGGGTTCTTAAAGGCTTTTAAACCAAGAAAGCATGTTCCATTTTCACATGAATACTTCTTTTCTCCATACATAGCAAAGATAAAAGCGTGAAGACAAATGATTGACATACCCAAGCAACTAAAGGTAGCTATGCTGACTTGAGAACGGCTTTCATTTCACAGATAAAAAGTCTGTGTAGCTCGGTGTCTTTACTAAGCAGCTACTCAAAACATTCAAATCATCTTAACATCTGTACTGAAGTTTCATTTAAAAAGCCAAGAAATTTCCCCCACACACCCCACTTTGTCATAAGAACACTGATTTCTGCAGTTCAGCATTCCCTTGTTGAAAAACACAAGAATCATACAAATGCCTATAAAGCTGGTCTGCCCAAAGTCAGGCAGTGAGCACAGATCCATACAACAATTCAAAATTAAATTTCACTGGTGCTACAGAACAGGAGATCAAGGAAGAGCCGTAGATCACATTTGGACCTTGATTGTGAATGGACCTGTGCTGTGTCACTGGCATTTATTTTAAGTACATTTGAAAAAAAAATATTACTTGCTGTAAGTGTCACGCATCTACCTCTCCTTAAAGGCTTGCAGAGAAAAAAATGAAGTACATTTTCATAAAGTAGCAGAGAAAGATAGTCCAGGAGCTGCGACACATTGTTGTTCAGTTCCGGGGAAAGAGGTGTTTTCCCAAGCACTACTCTGATCCCAGACAGACTGGGCCAGCGCTGGATCCTGGCTAGGATGGTTCTTGGAGCTGAGGTGCAGTTTATGTCCGACTTCTCAGGCAAGCACGACAGAACAGGGAAGGTGGAAACACTGTCATCGTCAGGACTCACGTGACGTTCGCCTGCACAAGGGGCCTGGGGTGGTGAGGACTCTTACTACCGAGGAAAAGACTGGCCCGCATTTCCCGAGGGCTCACTGTGTGAATAGCAGCGCGCACATGCACTAATGCATCACCTCAGCGAATCTGGACTGTGCCACATCGTGCGGAATACTGCGAACGACTGCATTTGCCAGAGGGGAAAACGGGCACAGCCGGCACCTTGCCCCTGGGCCTTGGGGTGGGACCCAAATCCTTGGGTTGGCTACGCTCAAGAGGTTCACCTCCTTCACACCAGCTGTACAGAGTCAGGATTCACCCAGACACAGCTCCACTTCTGTTAAAGCCTCAGGCAAGTTACCAGCCCTAGGCTCAGTTTGCTCCTTTGCAATGTGTGGATTATTGTACTACTCGCCTTACACAAAAGCCATCTGCAACTTGGAAATAGGCAGCTGACCTTCTGTATTCCTGGAAGATCGTATTCCCACTGTGGATCTTGACTTTCTGTTTACAAGGCTAGTTTACAACTCTGGGCAAAGAGAATGATTTGTATGCACCGAGAATACGAACAGTCCAGACGTGCCTCTCACACTCCGAGCTGACTCGAACACTGGCTGCGGTGGTGTCTTCATCAATTAGTATGCTAAACAGACTCTTGACACAAGTTCATTTCTATTTGCACAGAGCCATGGATTTGTCTTTCTGCTGATTGTCTTCCCGCAGGATTATGTTTACCGAGATGATAGATAGGGCACGTACAGCACAGGGCCTGTGCTACACATGATTTTCAAAGAGGCACCTCATTAACGCTATGGTCTAATCGGGAAGCTGTTGCCACACATATACTAGGCAACTGCTCTAATGTTAAGGGCTGGCGGGATAGCTCAGCGGTCTAAGTGCCTGTTTAGGGAAGCACAGGGGCTAGAGTTCAATCCTTGGTACCACATGCCACGCCAGCCCACCCCCAGGTACGCTGAACCAGTGATAGAATACAGGCATGGTGGCGCACACGTGTAATCCCAGCCCTGGTGAGGCTGACACCAGGAGGTCCGCAATGAGGCCGAGCTGCATAGTGAGACCCTGCACGCGCACACACACACACGTGCGCACACACACACACACACACACACGTTCTAATGTTAGAAACGGGTGTTCGTCTTTATTCAGATTCATTTATGAACGGACAGGAGCCGACCACTGTCTCTGAGAATAGCCCCAGAATTCTATACAGTTGCTTATCAGTGAGGCCAACTTCAGATTGAGCCTAAGGAAGGAGCACCTCCCAAGCCCCACAGCAGCCACAGGAGCTGAGTTTTCCTCTGCTACTCTCTACCAGGGAGGGCTGTGCCCCAGCAGGGCTGCTGGGAGCCTTTCCGTCTTCACCTCTGGTAAACAGGATTCATTAGGGTGATAATTGACAGTTGTTTCCTTTCCTAAATGCTTGCTCTGTACTTCCATTATGTGTTGTCAGGGAAGTGCTAGCAATTAATTACCAATAAACGAAACACCAACTTCGCTTGCGGTAGAGGGTTCAGAACCATTTATCTTGGGGGGAGCAGGAGGCGTCAGGAAGAGGGGTACGCTACTTCATTAGGCAAACGAAACGTTTCCTGAGAGGATGCTGCCAAGGCTGTGGTGGGCAGAGCCTCGGGACAGACCAGGGAGACATCCATTTGCACTTTTGATGTTTTTGGCATTTATTTTTAAATGTAGGAAAAGAGGGAAAACCAGTGGTCCAAAAGCAACATTCTACTTAACAGAAGACATTTTGAACTCTAAGAAATGAGTAGAATAATTATGATGGTCACACAGCAATAACAGACTTTTTTTTTTTTAATTCAAAGGGCAAAGCAGGCGATATCCAGTCTTGGGGACGGAGCGCCTTCTGCGTTCCTCCCGTAGAGCGCCTGTAAATCTCTACTGGCAATGCGGTGGAAAGTCTGAGGCTTTTCAGAAAGCTCCCCCTCGGCACCAAGAGTCTGAGCAGTGCCGTCCTCGCTTTGCACTGTTCTGCGGACGGTCGGAGATCCTGAGCTGCGTGCTCGTGTCTGTCGCTGTGGGGCGAGCGGAGACTTGGCTCGGACCCGGAGACACAGCCTCGCTGTTGGGCTCCCCGGCACCGCGGCCCGCGGCCCCAGACTCCTCCGTACTGTTAGCTGGATCAATGCCCCTAATCGATAGCGCAGCGCTTTCGCTCGGCTTCACAGCGCGGCATCGCTGCGTCCGCAACGCTGCAGCCCTTGAGGACCAGGAGGAGAACTCGTCACAAGAGGCACCAGTCACCGGGGCCTGCTGCTCTAGGGCCCGTCCTGCGGGCTCAGCAGACAGGTACAGTGAAGCAACTTGTATTTTTCTCTCTAGAAGCTCCTTGCCATGCAAAAGGGAGCCATTACTTAAAACAAACAAAGAAAAAACCTCAAAGCACTTGTGGATTTCAGGCTCCTGTGGAACCCCTGACCTGTGACACCAAAGTCCTCGACCTGCGGGTATATTTAAACACTTGTCGCAATCTTAGCATCTACTTTCCAGAGGATGCCAGGTATTCAGGGTCACAAGAGAAAGCCACCGCACGTGTATGAGCAGGGCAAGGACTGGGCAGAAGGGCCACGCCGGACACATGCTCGCAGCAGCGCGCCCAGCCAGGCAACGGCAGTCCTGGGCTCTGACCCAGGAGCCCGCACAGGCCGAGCAGCAAGAGGCCCCCGCGGGTCCGCCGGGAGCGGGCGGTTGCTCCTCTTCCACCCTTCTCTCCCAAGGGGCGCAAGAGCTCGCGGGGCACCCACAGCGTGCGGGTCACCACCACACAGCCTCGGCGGGCCTTCAAGAGCCCGACGCTGTAGACGTCTAGGAAACAGGCTACACCCCGGATCAGAGACGAAAAACAAGGAGTCATTGTTGAATTGTTGCTTTGAAATTAATTTCAAACTTAACTGATGCTCTAAGAATTAGAATCCTGAGCCACACCAGTGCAGGCCCGAGCCCGCTCCAGCGCCTTCCCGTTGCTCGTCCACCCGCTGGCTTGGTCTTTCTCCTTACACTTACAGGGCTTCCCGCCTGCCCCAGACCCATTTGACACGAAGGCGCGTCCCTCCATATCCTTGAAGAACAATGGTACTGTCGCTTATCACCACAGCGCAGTTACTAACGCCACCAGACGTAGCACTGGCAAAAAAATCTCTGCAATCTACCATCTTCGGCTCCTCGGTATTGTCAGGCCAGCAGTGTTCCTACCACCTCTTCCTTTCCCTTGACAGAAAACAGCCTAAGACTTCATTTCATGTCCATGTCGCTTTAGTTTCTTCTAATCTCCAAGTTTAGTTTGTAAATCTTGTTTTAAAGAGAAAAGAATACAATTTCAAAACAAGATAATAGGAGAGTAACAATGATTAATACGATGTGTATGGTTATCTTTAAATTGGTCACTCAGAGTACAAGACAGAGGTGTGCAGCTGTCCAAGTAATATTAGTCCAAGCCTTTCTCTTTCAAATTTTATTTTTTAATTGAGTCCATTTTGTAATAACGTATAACCGTCCCCCACACATCTTGTATCAGAGCTATTTCTCACACGCGACTCCTCTGATATGTCCTTGGGGGTAGACATACAGCAAGTGCTCCTGAGTACCCTACTGGTCATGGTGTGGCAGGAGACACACAAGTGACAGTGCCTGTCACCAGTGGTACAAACTGATGGCCAGTCACGATGCTGCCTGACTTCTCCACTGCAGAGCCATTATTTTCCTCCAACCACAAGGCTGCTTTCTATTCTAACTATGTATTAGGCAGGGAAAGGATTTAGCTCATTATGTTTTAGTTATAGCCCAACAAACCATGCATGTTGAAAACAGCTTACAGTTGTGTTGTGTTTTGTTTGTTCTAAATAATGACACATGTTTAGAACCTGCACGTAACTGCTCAGTCCACACTGCCTACCACTCAGCGGTAAGCTTCATTATGCAAAAGCTGTGATGTGTGAGTCTGTGTTTGTGTGTACTCCCTCAAGTCTTTCCTTAAAACAACATACATAGTAGGCAATAAACATGGCCTTTTTAAAGCATAGATTTTCATATTTCATGGAACATCTCTGGGTGTTCAAGCTGACGAGCATTTGAAATCAATAGGATCAACCCCGACATTTATACAATCAAGAAAACAAAGGTATAAGGAGGGAAGAAAAGGACTAGACCAAGCCACACAGTATGACTGTTCCTGACAAACTGTATTATTACATCATTTAGTAGGCCATGCCAAGTATATCTTCAACTGAAATACAATGAAAAAAATCTAAGTATGTAGCATAGAGCAATGGTAAACATTATTTGATGAAATTTTTGATTTAATTATGTTTATAAATGTGTATGTTCTTAATGGGTGATTGCATCAGATGTATTCCTTAGTGAAAGCCATGCTTAAAAGCCTTTAAAGAATTCCATTAGAACTGGTTTCAAAACCAGTATTTGTTCTATGAGGGCAGCGCTCCACAAAGCTATACGAAAGCAAACAGGTTAGAATGCAGCTTCTTAATTAGCAGGGATGCGACGGGACCTTGGATCCCACATCTTGAGCAGACGCACAGGTGACACATAAACTGCTAATGTATCCTGTCGGCCCCTTCTAGGCGAATGAGGAAGGCAACATCTGAATGAGAGAGGGCTCATTTGAAGAGGGAGCGCTCTATGAAGCCGGGGTCACAACAGGGTCCTACACAAATGACTATTTGCTTGCAGTTTAAATAGAGAAAGTTCTATAATTTTTTTTTAAATAACAACAAAAATCTCCCCCAGTGAGCATAACCCATCCCTCATCCCAGGGAAAATTACTGAGAATAAAGATAGCAATTGATTGGCATAGGTGATAGAACATACTTGGGACCCCAAGTATCAATAACCCAGTGTAGTGTGGCATGATTTTACTCAATTTAGGAAGAAAGACACAGATTCAGGTAAGTTAATCTGCCCTGACGTTGTACTGCCTGAGGCTGGAAGGACACAGATTGAACCAGCAAATGAACTGCGAAGGTCGTATACCTGTGTGGTCATCGCAGTCACTGACTCACGTGTGTGCTGTCCACACACACATACATATGCTTTGGTCACTTACAGTGATATAAACACACACATACATGTATGCTAGCATCTTCCCTTCCATATATTTTTTTAAACACTACAATTTTCATGAGAATCAGCAGAGGAAAACTGTCAAAAAAATAATTTTAAAATTATGTGCTTCTAGGGGATGAGGAGACAGCTCAGTAGAACAAGCACTTACCTGGCAAGTAC
>NW_004524619.1:13812140-13813240 GCF_000260255.1 Octodon degus
TTTTTTCTTTCTTAACAAAAAGGAATTGAAGTAGGGGACTATGGGGGCCGGGCTCTAAGGTGGATGGGAAAGATGGAGCAGCCCAGGGATGGGTGGTGCAAAACTAGTTTCCATTGTCCATGACTTAACACTACAGGTGGTACATTTAGTTCAAACCCTGGCACTTTATACGAATAGGTTGTCAGGTAAAGTGCAACCAGCTCTCTCTTGGCACCGTGATAGGCTGTGATGCTGGGCTGATGGCTCTTATACTGCAAAGCTCTTTAAGTGACCAACGAAAACAGCTTTTAAGATATGGTGATATGTAATGACTGCATAAGTCCTTTCTGAGTTCCCGAAGGGAGCACAAGGATAGCACTTCACACTAATTATCAAGAAAAATCCAAGAAGATGAGGTTAGATCCTTCTCGTCTTGGCTCTGTAAAGTGAACCCTGAAGTCACTGGCACAAAGCTGCGACACGGCCTCACCAACTTCCTCACATGAGATGATGGTCTTATCAGAAGATCAGGCCGCCCGGGTGCTGCTCTTGGCCCAAATGATGCCAGGAGAGGGTGCGGTAATTACTGGCTAGAGACACGTGGTGCCCTGGCGTTGAGGCCTTCCGATACGTTTGATGATGCAGCTGTCTGTGTGCACACGGCCCCCCAAGCTGTCCACATCACTGTCAAGTCTGAATAAAGCCGAATCCTTTAAAAGGGTGCACTTTCACGCTGGCTTTATTTACCTTGGATAAGCATTTCTAGTCCATCTCGCGGACGGTTGCGCTGCGTCAACGCGGCTGGCCCTGCTCTTGGCTCTTAATAGGAACCTCTACAAAGCAGCCTGTTAGGAAACATATTTCTGATAGATGATTAATAAGAGATATAAGATTTCTTTCTGGAAAAAAATCACAGTCTGACTAGAGAGGGCAAATTCATTACCCATAAATCAAAAGCAGCACCGGGTTTCAGCAGTATCAGAAGCCTTATCTGACTTCAATCTGACAGTTAACTCGAGGCTGTGAATGCTTAAATAAAAGTCTAAGTTCACCCAAGCCCAGATAAGATGAAACCCAAAGCCCAGAAACATCAAATAAAATAAGAAAAAGTCATAGAACTT